>NW_024340849.1:15236271-15865610 GCF_902729225.1 Pteropus medius
GGAATCTGAGGAAACGCTGCTGAGACTGTTGCTGACACTGACAGGGACTGAAACTGAGGGTGCAAGTGTTATTAAATATTTACCCAAAAATAAAAAGGCATTTTTAAGACTTTATATAAAGCAGGGATCCAAGAGGCTTAGAAGCCACTGACTAGAAACCAAAAGAAAAGCACCTTCTTTGCAGCAGGCTAAAAAGACACCTTTATATAATAAATCGTCTTTCTGGAAAAAGCAGAATACACTTCTGTTAATGCCTAGGCAGAGAAACAATCCATTGAACACCATGAACAACCAAGGTGACAAGGCATCTCAGAAAGAAAGAGAAAAATCTCCAGAAAATAAGCTTACAGACATAGAAATATGCAACTTAAATGACAGAGAATTCAGGATGGAACTTCTGAAAAAACTCAGTGAGTTCCAAAACGAGTCATATCAACAATTTCAAGAATTGAAAAAACAACTAGATGCACAGAGCAAGGAGACTGAAACCCTAAAAAAGAACCAAAGAGACCTTGTGGAGATAAAAAACACACTGCAAGGTTGAAAAATGAAATAGCAAGCTGGAAAATAGAGTCAACCAAATGGAGGAAAAGATCAGTGATATCAAAGACAGAAAGCTAGAAATAAATCAGAAGGAAGAGAGAGAAATCGAAGAATGAAAAATAATGAAAGAGAAATACAAGAACTAGCTGATATCATCAGGAGAGGAAACATTAGAATAATTGGCATTTTCGAAGGCAAGGAAAAGAAGCAGGGACTAGAAAGCATTTTCAGACAAATAGTGGACAAGAATTTCCCATATCTAAGGAATGAGCTGGAGCTTGGAATTCAAGAAGTCTATAGGACACCCAATTATCTCAACCCGAAAAGGCCTTCATCAAGACACATTGTATTAAAATTATCAAAAATTAGCAACAAAGATAGAATTCTTAGGGCAGCCAGGGAGAAGTAAATGGTAACTTATAAAGGAAAACCCATTAGATTATCCTTGGATTTCTCAGCACAAACCTTACAAGCCAGAAAGGAATGGAATAAAGTATTTAAACTATTAAGTGAAAGGAACTACCAGCCTAGAATATCGTATCCAGCTAAGCTCTCCTTTATATATAAAGGAGAAATTAAGACCTTTCCAGACATACAAAAATTGAGGAAATTCTCCACTATGAGGCCTACACTACAAGAAATACTGAAAGGGGTCAGCTTGCCTAAAACAAAATGACAAAAAAAAAAAAAACCCCATAATTAGGAGTAAAATGACTATCAGGCAAATAGAAGCAGAGGACTGCAACCCTTACTAAGAACAGGGCGTTATAAGCTTAAATAATAAGAAGAGAATTGTTATAACAAGATAGTAATGAAGGTTCAGCATACAGTGGGACAAACTGAGATAACAATGAAAAGAGGAGGGTTCAAAGATCCAAATTCACAAAGGGGAATGGAGATAAAGCACACGCAGAAGAAAATGGACAATTGTATATCTATAGATATCCTTTACATATTTGTAATAGTAACCACACACCAAAGATTCAGAACTGAAGTATATAACATAAAACAAGAAGAACAAGAGGCAAAACCCACAAAAGCTAATAACCAAAATAAAGAAAACAGAAACACAAGGACAAGGAAGCAATGGAAACACCAAGCTACCAGAAAGCAAAAGATAACATGGCTATAAGAAGACCTCATATTTCGATAATCACCATAAATGTAAATGAATTGAACTCACCAATAAAAAGGCACAGAGTTGAAGAATGGATCAAAAAAAAAAAAAAACCCCACTATATGTGGCCTCCAAGAGACACATCTCAGCTTCAAAGGCAAACATAGACTCAAAGTGAAAGGGTAGAAAATGATATTTCAAGCAAATGACATTCAGAGAAAAGTGGGAGCAGTGATACTAATATAAAACGAAATAGACTTCAAAATACAAAAGGTAAAGATCCTGAGGGACGCTTCATAATGATAAAGGGAATCATGCACCAAGAAGACATAACACTTAATAATATTTATGCTCCCAATCAGAGAGCCCTGAAATATGCAAAACAATTTATAACAGAACTAAAGGGAGAAACAGACTGAAACACTATCATAGTAAGAGACCTAAATACCCCACTGTCGAATATGGACAGATCATCCAAACAGAAAATCAATAAGGAAATAACATCCTTAAAGGACACATTAGACCAACTGGACATAAATGATCTTTATAGAGCCTTCCATCCCAAAACAGCTGCTTATATATTCTTCTCTAGTGCACATGGAACATTCTCAAGAATCGACCACATACTGGGACACAGAGATAGCCTCAACAAATATAGGAGGGTTAAAATCATATCAACCATATTCTCTGATCAAAATGCTTTGAAACTAGAGATCAACTGCAAAAAGAAATCAGGAAGAACCACAAATACATGGAGATTAAACAACATGCTACTGAAGAATAACTGGGTCAGAGAAGAAATAAAAAGAGAGATCAAGAGATACATATTAACGAATGATAATGACAGTACAACATATCAAAACTTTTGGGACGCGGCAAAAGCAGTCCTAAGAGAAAAGTTCATAACTTTACAGGCCTGTCTCCAAAAACAAGAACGACCCAAATAAACAACTTAATGCTTCATTTTAAAAAATGAGAAAAGGAAGAACAAATGAGGCCTACTTCAGCAGATAGAAATAAATAATTAAAATTAGAGCAGAAATAAATGAAATTGAAAACAAAAAAAAATAGAAAAAATAAATGCAACGAAGAGCTCGTTCTTTGAGAAGGTTAATAAAATTGACAAACCCCTAGCTAGACTCACTAAAGAAAAAAGAGAAAGGACACAAATAAACAAAATCAGAGATGAAAGAGGGAAAATAACAACTAATATTGCAGAAATACAAAGGAGCATGCAAGAATACTAGGAAAAAGTATGATACCAAATTTAATAACCTAGGAGAAATGGACCAGTACTTAGAAAAATACAATCTTCCTAGACTAATAGACCAATTAGCAGTATGGAAATTGAAAAAATCATCAGAAATAATGATGGAAAACTTCCCTAACCTGGTAGAGGCCCACACCAAGATACATCATAATTAAAATGCCAAAGGTTAACTAAACAGAAAAAAATCTTAAAAGCAGCAAGAGAAAAGCAGATAGTTACCTACAAGGGAACCCCCATAAGTCTGGCAGCTGATTTCTCAAAAGAAACTATGCAGGACAAAGGGCTTGGCACAAAATATTCGACATGATGAAGATCCAGGATCTACAACCAAGAATACTTTATCCAGCAAAGCTATCATTTAGAGTCAATGGACAGATAAAGAGCTTCCCAGACAAAAATAAGCTAAAAGAAGTCATCACCACTATGCCAGTATTACAGAAAATGCTGGAAGGACTTCTTTAAGAAGAAAAAAACAAGTATCAAAAACAGGAATAAAGAATGGTAGCAACTACATTCCTATTAATAAGTACCTCAAATGGAAAAGAATTAAGTGCTCCAACTAAAAGATAGAGTGGATGAATGAATAGGAAAACAAGACCTCTACATGCTGCCTACAAGAGACTCACTTCAGATTGAAAGATGCACACAGACTAAAAGAAAGAGGATGGACAAAGATATTGCTTTGATGGACCCAGAAGGTATTTAAGTCAGATGGAGAAAGATAAACACTATACAATTTCACTTATATGCAGAATCTAAGGAATAAAAAGAACAAACTTATAAAAAATAGATTCACAAATATACTGGACAATTTGGTGATGGACAGAGGGGAGGGGAGTTTGGGGGCTGGGTGAATGGGCTGAAAGAAGTACAAATTAGTAGCTGATGAATGGTCACGGGGATAGAGAGCATGACATAGGGAACGCAGTTAGCATTAACATGTTGGCGAGGTGGAGGGTAAGGGGAAGAAGGCAGCAATTGGAATCATTTTATGAACTATATAGATGTCTAACTTAAGCACTGTATACTTGAAACTAATTCAAAAGAAATTTAGAAGTATCTGGTTCTAAGAGATTAAACATCTCTTCCATCTTCAAAAAAAAAAAAACAACTCAGCATTGTCTAGGAAAATCTTCAAGATGATTAATTTCTTACTAAAGGGACCTTTTAATCTGGATATCATGACACTGTGAAGACACAGTGACAGTGTCCCAAGGCCAGAGGAACCACGAAGAACACCAGGGGAAGAGGATGCAATTTCTCTGTCCTGTAATTTCCTTGTTAGTGCATGGGGACAAAAATATTTTTCCTCAAAATCTAACTGTCCATCTAAACTTATACTGATTTCATTCAGAACATTCCCATTTCTATTTTCAACATCAAGGGGTCTAGGCAGATGTGCACAGTTACATAAAAGGCAATCATAAATATTAAATTATTTCTTTTTAAACATGCACAATAGTCAAATAATAATGTATAGAATTTAAATCCAATAGTTCACCTTAATATAATTCTTCAGCAAAAAAAGAAATACCTAAGTAGTTAAATAGAGGCTGAGCTAAAGGGTTTGCCAGATAATATGCTTCCTACACCTACTTCGCTTACAAGATTATCTTCTGACTTTCAAAGATATGCAGAAATCTTTGCATTATGTCAAGTCTACACATTACACGAAAAAACTAAGCAGTGAACACAAAAACCTATATATCATGATTTAAAAACTATTTGTTAATGCAATCAAATGCAGATTTGTTGACTTATATTTGAATTATGATAACTGCAGAGAATTATTTGAACAGCCTATTAAATTGTTACCCAAAAATAACTAGTATTTTACACTAGTGACTATTAAAATAAGTGTCTCTATTATGCATATGCTATTATGCAGAAAAAAATTTAAAATTCTAATTAATAAGTAGTAATAGAATAATTAAAAATTGGCTTCCAGGTAAAACTTTGATTAAAAATTCCTTTTAGAAAAGAATCATGTTGTAATAATAAAAAAAAGTATATTATAGTTGTATAAATATTGAAAACAAGACTCCGAGCTGTCAGAACATATACCACAGAGGTGCCACCAGTACTCACCGGCTGGTTTCCAGAGGGTTCAATATTCACTACGTATTTCCCATGTTTTCTGTCCATTTTTCAGCTGCCAATATCACAAGCTTAACTCCCAAAACATTTTTCAGCCTGTTCATGGCCCTTTATAGCTGCAATCTTGAGAAATAGTTGTGTTGATTAATATTAAACCTACTATGAGACATCGGTGCCAGTGTGGATTAGACTAAATAAATAATTATTCTTTATGTGGGATCCACCTTAAAGGAAGAAGTGGGGTGTTAAGGTGATTACATAAGAATATAAGAAAATCAATTCCACCTCTTGTGATTACACTCTCAGTACTGCTCCACCAAGCAACCTGCCTGGGAGAAAGAAACTGCGAGCATGTGTCTCTTCCCTCATTCCTATTACATCATTTCACAGGACCCTTCCTTCTGGCCTCAGCAACAGCCCAAGGTAGAATTCCAAAATAAGTGAATGTTGCTGTTGCTTCTTTACTAAACGGACAGGAACATCTTTCTTCTTATTGGCAGCAACTTTTAGGCACTCAAGACCCACTGCTCATCAAGTTTTGAACTTCTCACTTTCCTCCCCAGCTCTAAAACTTCTCCAGTCAACTCTCTCTCTCTGCTGCTAGAACAAAAATTCATCTTACCTAGCTTATACTTCCTCAAGCCCCAATCCAATATCGATAGTTAATCTGATGAACACATCTCTGTGAATGTATTCACCAGGGTCCCTTTCTCGTCCCTTCTTGTGGGATCTATTTGGCATGGCGATCCAAATTTCTTCTGATTCTGCTTACAATTCAGTAACAGAACACGTGGGTGGGCAGGGCTCTTCTAACTTCTGCAAATTTTACTCAGAAGCAAAGGACTTTTGTCTGTAGGAATCTTTGGCAGGATCTAAAAGACGATGGGCAAGATTTAAGAAATAACTTTTTACCTTAAATGAAAAGTTATCAATCAGTTCCCAACACATGTATTCAAGGAATCCCAAATAAAATTGGTGTAGAAAGTCGTTTGTGAAGAATGGGGCTTCTATAAACAAAAAGTCTAAAACTATCTTTTGAGTAGTAATTAATCCACAGGTAATGTCTGGCAAACGAAGCAACAAAGACAAAGGACTTATGCCTTCTTGTTTAAAATGTCTCATACAGCACGTTTTATCTGACCAGATATCAAACGGGTTTCAAAGATAAGAATTACCTGATAATAGAGCTGCAAGAAGTCTGAGAGAGCTTGTAGTTCAGCCTCGTCGTTTTAAGATGGAAGAAATCTGTGTCCAGAGAGAGGAAGTGATAAACCAGTTGTGTAGCAGAACCCAGTTTCCTTTTCAGTCTAATAGCCCCTCCATGACTACTGACTTTGTAGAAACATGGACAGCCTGGTCGGAAGTCAAGCAAATGTCCTTTTGAAAACAAAGTGAGACCAAAATATCAAAGACCTACAGTTGGAAAGGATCCTAGATGGGATGCCTAGATGGGATGTCATATACCTGGACACATTTGAGATGTTCTGAAACGGACTTTCAGGTGCAGGATCTGAGAGTCTGACTCTTTGGGCAGATGGCAAATAATCCTCATTCGAACAATGTTTGAGAAATACTTTAAGAAACAATGATTCCTAAGGTAGTCGTGGAGTGTCTTCATATCTTTAGGAAAACAACTGTGTATGTGAAGAAACCTCCATTTTCTTAAATTAAAAAAATGGGTAAGTTTTTAAGTTGTTTATTCATTCGACAAGCTGTATTGAATCTCTTCTATACCCAAGCATTATGCAAGCTGCTGCATGTTCACTGGTGAATAAATGAGTCAAGATCCTGCCCTCCTGGAGTATAGTAAAACATAAATCGATCGTGTATTGAAACATTTCTTGATCATTTCTTCAGTTCTATTTTAAATTCATTCTTTAGCTAAAGATTTCCACTGCCATTCTATTACTCACTAGAGGCAAAGTAAAGTGGCCCTAGAGTCTACAGAACATAAAACGCATGAAAAATCTGGGGAAGAGATTTGTTCTAAGGACGAGTAAGATACACTGCTTTACCGCTCCATACTGAAACCAATCCAATGAAACTGAGATTTCTGGGACTGTGTAAGTAGAACTAGCATATAATTTATCACTCTAAACCAAAATACTTTTGTGAGCAAAAGGAAGTAGTATCATTCCCATGCAAGTGAGGACATGTGGTCACTTATCTATGAGGAACCCATGCGAGTTAGGAGATTCACTAGCACTAACCACGACCACTGGATAAGCCAATTAATTTAAAAATCAATTTCATATCTCTAGTGAACACATATTTCAATCAAAAAAAATACAGATTTCACTTGAGATTTAAAAAAATCTGTTGTGGCACTGTGGTACTAAGATATATATTTAAATTTCGCACTGGAGTTTCGTAACCATTGAGCATGTAAAATTTCACACTGTCTATCATTAAGTCACCAACAAAATAATATCAAAGTCCCACCCTATCATTGAATTGATTAACAGTTGCAAGAGCCAAAGTAAGAATGAACAAGTACATTACCATATACTTAAATTTTGAACTTTCTCTATTATTCCAAAGAACACTTTCTGTGCTTTCATTCCACCACATGCCAACAGCTAGAGTGTACATGGATTATTACAATGTGCAAAGAAATACAGGTAACTCTCATTGGTATACTAAATATGCTCTTTGATATGTGCAGAATTTTAAGCTAAAAGAATTTAGAACTCCATTAATTGAGAGTGGTTGACAGTCCTTTAACAACTGGTCATTTTTTTAGCCAAAAGAATGTGAAGCCTGGTAACATGTCAACTGTTATAAAATGAACCACGCTGTAGTATAAAGATTACAAAAATTAATTTATTGATCAGGTTACCCACTTCAAACACTTCAGTGACTGAAATTTCACCAAGATATGATACTAATCAAAATACCATTACATTTCTGCTTTGTCTTTCAGTGTGATGATAACCAATTTGACAGCTCTAGGTCTCTCCTCTCTAGAAAAGTTTTTAGGCCTGAACATTATTAGAGTTCATCATGTTGTGCTGAGTGATTGAAATGAAAACCAAACAGATCAGATTTCAAAGACTTCAGTACAATATTTAGATTTTGTGTTTCCTATTAATTTAAAATCGATAACATAATCTTTCATAATGCACAGAAGCTGTAAAAGAAGTTTTGAAGTGTCAGGTCAAAATCGAACCAATGCAATGACTACCCAAAAATAAAAAAACAAAAAAACATGATCGACATGGGAAAGTGAAAAAACTATCTGCAATATTTATTCAAAAATCCACCAATCTTGCCCCTCCCAACAAAAAAAAACTTTAATAAATTAAGGGGTTATTTTCCCTCCACATCAGGAGAAGGCTGTAGGAGGGCAGATCGAATATAGGTGAGAGGTAAGAAAACAAAAGTTTCATCCCTCACTGAAGAATGTCACTGGGCACACTAATGAGCACTACCCTACATCTGGGTGGCTTCTGACTCAGCCACATCTTGTCATTAATATTATGGACATTTCTTGGGAAGGGGTGCCTCTTCCAGTGCATACCTCACTGATCATATCTAATCCTCCTAACACCTTCCTGAATTAAGTATCATTACTCATTTTTCTGATGAAATACCAAAGCATTTAGTGACACTTTATGAGTACCAAAATAAGTTTGTGACTCCCCATTCATTCATTCAAAAAATGGTTATCAAATACTTATTATATTCACAGTGTCAAATTAGATGCTGAGAAAAAAAGGTGGGGGGGATGGAGGAAGGGAAAGTTTTTAGAAACTTAATCTCATGAATAAAAAAAATCAAAAATCAGCTAGAGACTCTGGTGACATGCCTCGTGATACATCAAGGCAGCACGGTTGTTTACTAGCAGCAAAAAAAGAATAATGCTAATGCCTGGAGCAGACTCGACTACTAGAGAGAGGATATTAGAATTTAGACTCAAGTTACATCTCAGGCTTAGAAATTCCTGGGCAGAAGTCAAGACTTTGCAGCCCGAATCTCTGTGTGGGGCTAGGCAAATGATCTGCATGAAAGAATCTAAAGAAAAACATCACGAATTCCCAACAGGTACGATTCAATTGGAGAATGATCAGGAGTTTGAGCATTCACTGCCATCTATGTCATGATCTGCCTACGGATAGCAGGACTCTAACACCTGGGTAGATAAGATTCCAGACTTTAGGGATAAGAACCAAAAAAAAAAGACTTCAAGCCCTATTCAGGGTCCAGGGGAAACAAGCTGATTACTAAAATAAGACCTCAGAGGGGAGACTCAGAATGAGTCATAAAGAGGAACTTAAGACTTATAAACTCCAGCTTCAAAATTTGGTTATCAGATCTGGGGCACCATTGACCACAATGAAAATACTAGTCATTTATGCTCTTTGTCAATGTTTTAGCTCAAGCTCTTCAAAGTCATGATAGAATTGTACTTCCTGTCCTCCTTCTGCTCAGTCTCCTTGAATGCTGATTTATTCTGACCAGAGTTGTAGGTAGAAGAGAGGTGTGTCACTTTGAGACTGGAGTATTTAATGCTAATACAATTCATAAGTCATGGTCAATGGCAATGTCCTACAAAGAGGCCAGGTTCCATTAGCCTGAGTCCTAGAATGAAGACAATGATAAATGGAATAGAGCCCATAGGTGGCTAGTAATAGGCAAGTATTATAACCAAGAAATAAACCTCTGTTGTTACAAGCTATTGCAATGCCCATGCTATTTGTCACTGCAGCAAAACCTAGTCCATGCATCTAATACAGGGCTCCAAGTGCTCAGCAGTGGGAAATTATACCTCATCTCAAGGCCACAACATTAGATATCAGGGCTCAGTAGAAGATGTTAGACCCCAGTGCTGTAATGTTAAAAATTGGGGCTTTAACTATCTGGTGTGCTTCAGTCATGCTGTATCTAGAATTTAGGAAGAATGGAAGTGCTTGAGTGATGTGCCTGAATAGACTCAATTAAGAGGAACATGGTGAAACTGAAAATAAACATGCAGAGAGTGATGTCATTCAAAATATGCATAAAGCAAAGGCAGCGACTGATGTAGAATCAAGCCTGTCACTGAAGGTTTCTTAGAGGTGTGAATATTGAGCCAGATCTTAAAGGCTACTGGAAGTGAAGGTAGGCATCATAAGTGAAGAGAGCCTGTGAGAGAGAAGTAGAGCAGAGGAAAATAATATGTGTTATGAGAGAGATGCTGGAGAATTGACTGGTTGTGGAGAACAACAACAAACTTGAGACTCCCTACTAACTGTCAGGCCCTGTATTAAAGATTCTCATAAACCTCTCCTTCTGGTAACCACAGGTGCCTTGCTGTTAGCCTCCCCAGTCTGCTCTCCTCCAAGGATTTAGTGATCCTTAAATGCCAATCACATGAAGCCACACCTCACTCAGTACTCTAAAAGATTCCTAATACATGTAGGAATAAATCTCAAATCTTTGACAAAGGCAAAAAGGCCCTGTAAAATCTAGCCCCCATCTACCTCTAAACCTTAGCTTGCACTACCATTCCTCTCATTCACCACCCTTCAAACACATTCTTTTTCTTCATGAACTTGATGAAAACCTGTGTCAAGGTCTTTGTCCACCTGTGTTATTCTCCTTGGAAAGTCATCTCTCACCCCAACCCCTTCCCCAGCCTGTTTTTACCCATCTGTGGCAGGCAAAATGATGACCCACTAAAGCTGTCCACATCCTAACCCCATGGATAAGTTAGGTTATATGGCAAAGGGGAATTAATGCACGGGTGAAACTAAGATGGCTAATTAGCTGATCTTAAAATCCAAAGATTATTCTGGATAATCCAAGTGGACCCAATGTAATCACGGGGTCCTTAAAAGTGGAAAAGGGAGACAGAAGTGAACAAGTGAAAGAGATGTGACTATGGAAAAAATGGTCAGAGAGAGATGCAATTATGCTGGTTTTGAACAAGACTCTAGAAGCTGGACAAAGCCAAAAACAACAACCATAACAATAACAATGAAACAAACAAACAAACAAACAAAAAACAGGGTATTCACTCCTAGAGCCCCCAGAAGGAACCTAGCCCTGACAACAATACCTTGGTTTTATCCCAGTGAGACCCAAGTTGGACTTCTGACCTTCAGAACTGTAAGATAATGAGTTTGTATTGTTTCAAGCCACAAAGTTTTATAGCAGCCATAGAAAACTAATACATCATCCTCAGTTTAAATCTCACTCTCTGATTTTAACTTGGTTCCCAGCACTGTGTTCTTTCTTAGTACTTATTATAGTTGGTAATTATATATTCATTTTCGTGAATATTTGTTTAATATCTATTATCCCTTTTGGACTCAAATTTCTACAAGGATGGGCACTATACAGTTTTTATCATAACTGCATCCCCAGCACCTGACATGCTGCTTTGCACATGGCAGACCTTCAATTAATATTTACAGAATAAACACAGAGAAGAATTCCAAATGTCTGCAATGCATCTTACAGAAAAAAAAAAAATGAAGTTCAAAGAGGTTCAATAATTTACCTAAGGCACATAGCAACTAAGCTGCAGATTTGGAACTTGAACACCAGTGATCTGATCTTGAGACTCAGGTCGCCCCTACATAGGTCTGTGGCTGGGTCATTCATGATCCATTTCTTAGCAGACCCCCTGGGGGTAACTCTTATTGACAGTTATTCTCTCTCAGTGAATAACTTCTTCAATAGCTCATGCCTTTAAAGCAACTAAGTTCTGCAGCTCACACTCAACAGCTTCCAGAACTGACTGAGCCCTACTGACTACAGTATCCAAAACTGTACCAAAATTTATCAAAGCAAAACCCTCATGCTTATTAATAAAATAAAAAAGGATCAGATTGCAGGATAACAAAGAATCTTAGTATTCTTTCATTTTTAGCTTTAAGTAAAAGGACAAATGTCAAAGATTCTTCATGATTTATATTTTTAAATTAAGAGTACTGAGTAAGAGTCAATTAACTAGACAACAATTAAGTAATGACCCTGTATTGCCAGCTTTGCCATGACATTTCATGACTGTGCACCTATGCACACTGACTCATTTATTCACTCATTTTTTGCATTCATGCATTCAACAAGTCTTCACTGACCTTTATTCTGTGCCAGGCCTTTATTAAGCACTTCATAAGCATTTATCATTTCATCTCCACAACTCCATTTACAATTAAGCAATATCAGTGACTCCATTTCACTCATAAGGAAACTGAGATTCTGAAGAGTAAGTAACTTGTTCAAGGTCACACAACCAGTAAGTAACTGAGCCCAAGTTTTCCTCCTGGAAAACTTCTACTCTTCCTTCAAATCCCAGCTGGACTGCCATACCCCTTAGGTGCAAACTCTCCACCTGGCCTCAGGCAGAGCCTCCTCTGCCTGTCTGCTTGCTCCATCACCCTCAGTCTTGCCTCTAAATGGCTCTCATATCAGTGATTTGTGATTATCTATTTGCATCTCTCATTCTTTCCAGAATTTGAACTCCTCAAGGAAAGGAATGGTAGATATTTATTTATTTATTTTACCATTATCTCTTAGCCAAAAAAAAAAACCAAAAAACAGTAAACCAAAGATGAAGAGAATATGTAAACATCTGACATCCACAAGGCCAGGAAATGTAATGGAAGTTTTCTTTTTCTCTCTACCATTTTTGATAATAATGATTTGGTCTTAAATAATGTGTAAAAATTAATACAATTAAAATTAGAGAGAAAGTGTCCCTTACCAGGCGCAGAGTTGAGTGATCTCAGGTCATGCTTTCTCTTCTGTCTGGCACTGTGCAGGCAGTACATCACCCAAAGCCCAAGGCACCCTTAGGGCCAAGCCCAGAGAATCTGGGACCTCCCTGTCTTGCTGACCAGGATGCATTATATCTCAGCGGGCAGAGCTGTACACTTTCTCCAGGTAAGTGCATTTGCCATAAAATCCAAGTCAGCCTCACAAAAAGAGCTTGCTCCAGGGATTAAGGGAGGAGCTGTGGAGAGAAGAAAATCCAGAGCATTAGAATTACCAGAAGTTTGGGTGTTTGGTCTGTAGGTCCTAGAAATAAGACAGTATCTTTGTGGCCTTAGATCCAATTTAGTAGCCACAAAGCCACACCCTATCCTAAGATATCATCTTATCCCTTAGAGACAGGCATCTTTCCATAATAGAAGCCCTCCAGCACCATTCAAAAGTAGAAAGAAAAGGCATCTGTATCCCAAACCTAGGAAAAGTCATTTATTTGTATTTACTTAAATACTTAGAGTACTGAGTGCCAGGAAAAATGTTCTAAGCACTTTACAAACATCTGCTCATCTAATTCACAGAACAATCCTAGGAGATATTGTCTCAGTTTTATAGACAAAGCACCATTTTTGAGGCACACATAAGGTAAGCAGCTGGTTGAGGTTACATAGCTCAGAAGTGGTAAAGCGAAAATATATACCCAGGAAAATTTCTTTGGTGTGCATATACCTAGGAGCAGAATTGCTGAGGTATAGATTTGTAGGTCTTTCATTTGACAAAGTAGTGCCAGATTCTCTCGAGAATCACTGCCACTCCTGCCAGCACATGCAAAGCTTTATACTTTTTGCCAATGTATTAGTCCTTCAGTTCCAGCTGTGCAGTACCTCGAGAACCACCTTGGGAACCTTTAAATAAAATCAGTACTCAAGCCCCACCCAGAACATATGAACCTGAATCTCTTAGGATAGGGCTTGGGTGTTGAGTTTTTAAAAATCTCTCCAGGTGATTTTCATGCATAGCCAGGGCAGAGAATCTCTGTTATAAAGGGTTAACTTATTGTTTTAATTTGCCTTTTTCTCTGATTCTCATGATTTCCAATATCTCTTCAAATACTTGTTAACTTTGGAGTTTCTTCTTTAGTAAAGTGTCTGTTCTCCAGCACATTTACATGATTTAAAGTAGATTAAAATGATGGTCAAGTAGAGGCTTGAAGGGGAAAAAAAGCACGCAGACTAAGATACATAATAAAGATACACAACAGCACCAGGAAGGAGTGCTCTCACTCCCAACAGCCTCAGTGATAGTGAGATTGGGAAATCTATTTTACTGTGTGAGGCTTTGGTCTTTACAAATTCCAACTGGAAGACATCAACTCCTTACCCAAGTACTGCTTCCTGAATTACTCAGCACCAACAGAATTAGGGTTGGGGGTCAAAGCAAGCAAGGACCCAGGCAGAGGAGCGTCTCCATACCTCTTAACCTTCAGAGGCAACCACCATTCTAATTTGTATAGTAATTATTTTCTTGTTTTCCTTTGTAGTTTTATATATGCATAGGCAAGTCTAAACAACTTTTATCACTCCAACTTTTTCTCTCCACGAATTTAAAAATTTTATATTCTAAAATTTGTAATTTCTCAAAATCTAAGCTTATTCAAACCCTTACCCTTCTACAAAACAAGGCAAGAATATTTGAACCACTCAACTCCATTTCCCCCCCCACCCCGACAAACAATATGCACTATTGTTTTCTAGTATTTTAATCCTATCTTGTTGGGGTGTGTCTTAATCCCACAGTATATTATGGTCATTGTTTTATACAATTAATGTTGACTTACATTTGTCTATTAACCAGGCCCCACAGCTCTTTGGGTAAATACTCCTTATCTTCCCATATAGGGACAAGACTTGCTCAATCAGGCCATGCTGAGACTTGACCTTAGTTTTTTACCCAAAAGCAATAAGAGGTGGTGGGAGCTGATCTTGAGGAGGGAAAGTATCACCTTGCAAGGCTATTATCTCAGGAAGGCCTTGCGTAGGGTTCAGGAAATGGAACACTGCTTTCTCTAACAAGCCAGCCAAGGAGATTCAGGGAAATCTGAGGTTTGAGGTTTTTAAGTAGCATATATGCAGATAAACGCATACTAAGTCTAAGAGTTCCACTCCTTGCCTATTAGGTTCTTGACTTTCAACAAGAGATTTTTTTCTTGTTGTGAATTCAGCCTCTGTGCCTCAGGCTCCTCATCTGTAAAAAGGGATAATGATAGTGCCTACTTCACAGCATGAGTATTATACAATGAACACAGGTAAAGCACTTAAAACATAGTACATGAAATTATACTGTTATATACAACACAGTATCAAGGAAGCCACTCTGATTCCTTATTATAGGAAGAAAATCACCTCTAATTTGCCATAAACTGTAATTGGTCCAAAGAACCTTCTACTCCAATAGATCTGTAGTAGTAAATTGCTTTTCCTTGAGATAGTATAAGCACACTTCACATTCCCACTAGGAATTCATCATCTTCCTTCCTGCCTTGCTTCAGCCAATCACCAAGCTATTGAAAAAAAAGGCAGGTTGGTTTGACTACTCACACAGCCTGCTCCTTGCCTGTTCTTGCTCTCACTATGGTCTCCACCAACCTCAAAAGTCCCCTCAATATGAGCCCTTCGGGTTTCCAGACCACAGAGTTCCAGGACTTCCCTTTTGCAACATGTTGAATTTAAGATCTCTGTTCGCTGTCCAAGCAGAGAGACTGAGTAGGCAGTGGGATAAATTAGTTTGGAGTGCAGGAGAGGCCAATGTAGAGATACAAATTTGGGACTCAGGGGCCAAAATATAGAATTTTTAAGGAGTAAAACCAGCAAAGAACAGCAAAGAAATGACTGTAGATGGAAAAGAAAAACAAGGACTCAACCCTGGGCACTCCAATAGGAAGAGGTCAGGGAGAAGGGCTCAAGAAGAAGGCTGAGAAGGATAACCGGTGAGGCAGGTGGAAACCAAAATGGAGGATCACTCGGGAAGCCACGTGAAGAAACCTATCAATGAGAGGGGTGTGATAAACCATTATTCCTAGTAACACTCAGCATAAAGTTGGAAAAGGAGGTAGGTAGACTCAGTTGCCTTTCAGGACACTGCCCCTGAAATCTCTCCCCCTTATTCTAAATGAAGTAGATTATCCTGGAAGAATACCACACAAACACACAAAAAAATGTACTATTACCATAAGCACTGATTCACTTCTAAAAATTAATTTTAATCATTCTACAAAATCTGTAGATAGGTCCTATGACGGAAATGTTCTGATAAAAAAAGAACCCTAAGGTCTCTGAACTAGTAGAAGCCAGCAGAACACTAGGTGCTGAAGAAGGAAGAAAGAATAGGAAGAAAATCAAAAGTAATTTTACATGCTTCACAAGGTTAGAAAAAAAATGTTAAGTGAAATAATATTTGTTAAAACTGTCTAGCATAATTCCTGCTCAGGAAATTATACTGCCTAGGTTCAACTTTGTACTCAGAAGTACCTGACCATTGGCTTACTACCGCGATCTAATTCAACACTTCTCTCATTTGCTGTTAACACAAGGTCAATGTCACTATTTGAAGTTAGGAAGCCTGCGGATGTCCAGAAACCTAAAGCGCCTGGAATAAAATGAAGAAAAAGTTTTCTGTCCCTCCTCTTCTAACCCACAGGCTCTTTGCTTAGCACTGTTGAAACTAATTCTCATATAAAGCCGATAGCTATCTTAAAAGGGAGACTAGAGAAGAAATATATTTTAGGAAGAAGCAGCATAGTTGACCTTTTGTGGAAGGGAGTGAACTGCAGGTGCCAGGAAGAGGATGAGGTGATGGGATAGATTAACAGCCCCGGAGTGGATTTTAAAAAAATAACAACAATATAAAGTCAAGTTTCAACAGTGCCTAGACTGAGAGGGAAACAAGGATCAGAGAAAAGAACATCCTATGGTAACAGCTGTGCATAGGAGGGGATGCCAGCCTCAGGAGCCCTTCACAGACCCAAGGGAAAAGGGGAGGGCCATATGATCCACCATCTGCTTCTCTGAAGACTGGATTAGCTCCCCGCCCCTGATGAACAGGTGTGAGAAAGACAGTAATGAAAGGTATAGGCGAAACAACCTGAGTACTGGTCCACTGAGCCCCTCCGCATGTCTGGGAGGCCCTAGAACAGATGCAGGGATCCTGCAGGTCTGGGTGTCTTATAACAGTATTAACATAAGGAGCAGAATCACACCTCCTTCATATCTGTGAGTAGTAGAAACCGTTTTTACACTGTAAGTACACAGAACTGTATTTTGAACTTATAGCTTGCTCTCTGGAAACCAGGGAACCATGTGCAATGAAACGTGAAAATGTTCTCAGAAAAAAATAATAATAAAGGTAATTCCTCTTTAGCTTGCTTTATCCCTGTGTGTTTTCAGTCCATTCTCTTATCTTCTATCATCTGTGTATTCAGAGTAAACAATATAACTTTGCCTTTGCAAATAGACTAGGTATTCAAAGTGATTCTTAAAGTGCAAATGCACTATAACCTATGTATCCAAATGAGTGTTATCCTTCTCAAAGTGATAGTATTGACAGTTCTCAAACATATCAAGTGAACATATTGAATGTATTTTTTTAATATATGAAAAGGTAAATTACTTACAGATCTTATTTATCAACTGTGGTTTAAGATCCTAAAAACCTAATACAGTGGCAATTCCAAGAACACAGCCTTTTATCCTCCCCTTCTACCTCACAGTGACCCTCGTTTTTCAGGTAAGAGGCTCACCAGCAGGGTCCCAAAGGCTCAAGTTTGAACCATATCACGGATGATATCATCCATGGGGCCTCAGTTTCCTCATCTGCGAAGTAACAGAGTAGGCCCAGAAAAAAGTCATGATCTCTCTAAACCTCATAATTCTAAAATTCTAAGTATTTTTGGTCTTTTTGTTTGCTTACTTATTCATTTGCCTGCTTGTGAAAAAGAAAAAAAAAAATACCTTTCCTTTAAGAGGAATCTACCTCTGACAACTTTCAAATCAAGAATGTGATAAAATCCTGGACCTCTGGAAGGGTATAAGGAGATGTATGCTGGGTGGCCACCTGATTCATGGATATCTTTCCAAAATGCTATACAGGCACTTGGAGCCTGCACTCCCCACCCACCCACCCACCCACCCCAGTGAGTAGAGAACACTGGATGGTCCATAGAGTAAATGGCCACTTTTGCAAGACAAGGAAGAAAAAGAGCTAGAATCTGTTAGTTCAACACTTGGATTTTATGGCAGCTGCATAGAAAAAGGAAAATGGCTAACTCCATCTAATACCCACGAGACAAGATTGGAAAGTAATTGGAACTGAGTAACTACCCTTGCAGTTCTAAGTGAAAATAAGCCCATATATTATATCTTTTTTTAAAAGAAATAACCTGGAGGAATATTTAAATTTCCATCACATCAATGAATATATATTTATTGCATCTCACTCAAGATGCATTATACGTTTTGAGACACACAGAAAAGTGCCAACACCTTCTCTGCCCTTTGTCCCACTTGGGGGAGAAAGGTATGAGCATATAAAAAGGTAAACCCTAACAGATTTAAGTAAATCTTGAGACAAATCAGAAAAGCTGATACAAGGTGAATGTGTGAATGGTTAATTTTATAACTAGCACTTTTTCCTAAATTTGAGAGAGGGAAAAAGAACTTCAGATGACAGTGACTTTTATAGGAGTGGCAGAATTTGAGATGGAACCTGATAGAAGAAAGAGCATGAATTAAGGTAACACTGTGACTAAAAGCTATATATACAGAAGGGTATCTTGAAGAATGTGATGGATGATGCTTCATAACTTCCTTAGGATCCACTTACCATATCCAGAAATAACTGGCTTCTTTTATTGTTTAATGCACCCTAGGTAAACCCTCAGGACATTCTGGCTCCACCACTTACTATGTGACCTTGAGCAAGTCATTTAACCCCTCTGTGCCTTAGTTTCCCAATATGTAAAATGAAGATGATAATAGTAATAACCAACTTAAAAGACTATTTGTAGAAAAAGAATGAGTTAAAATATGTGTAATACATGTTCATTGCCTGGTAGGTGTGATATTACTGTTAGCTACTGTCATGGTGTTACTAGTAATGACGACAATGATGATGATAATGATGATATAAGGAAAGCATTTTTCCAGTGCCTGATACTCCTCAGAGGTTCACTCTCCTTTTGACATATACAGGAGAACCTGACTAGTATCCTATTAATTTTCTATTTCACTGTTTTCTCGTTAAAAGCTATGCATGTCTCCATGTTTGTAAATCACTACCTTGTCATTTGGCTTGCTTTTCATAATAAATCTACAAAATCAACACCAAACAATATTGATCTACTAATGTTTCATTATTTTTTCATAAGAATCAGTTGCTTAAAAATTTAAGAATGAGCAAGTTCCGCACCCACACCCTGACCCCACCCCAACCCAACACTGAGCCCCTTAGGGCCCTGGGAAAGGTGATTTAATCCACATCTCTAAACCCAACAGCTCATTCCCAGAGAGAAAGTACAAACCATGATCCCAAGATCACTGAGTTGTTCTGCTCAGGAACAGAGAGAGTGTGCTGTAGTAACACTTCCCTTCACTCTTTCTAATCCAGTGAATCAACATGGTAACTTGGTCATATGCATATTCTTTAAGACAAAAATAACTATTTGCTCACAGAAAGCGACAATTATTGTTTTATCATTGGCCATCATATTATCTAGTCAAGAATTGAATCCATTGTCCATTATAGTTGATTTTTTAACTTTAGTG
The DNA here is from genome assembly GCF_902729225.1 of Pteropus medius. Taxonomy (NCBI): domain Eukaryota; kingdom Metazoa; phylum Chordata; class Mammalia; order Chiroptera; family Pteropodidae; genus Pteropus; species Pteropus medius. Next base: position 15,255,812 of record NW_024340849.1, read on the forward strand.
CATTTTGATTTCTTGTTAAATTTTTAATATTACCTTTGTATCCAAAATATTCTCTAGATATATTTAAATGAAACATTGGCCAGATATTTTCTCCAAGTAATCTTTAAACAGGAAATCTAAATATTTTGTAATACTTCAGTGTCAGTTCAGCTCCATGAGAGGAGAGACCTTGCAGTCAAAAAGTCTTTTAACCCAGGTAAGCAGACCATTCATTTGCAGAACGGCCCTCTAAGACTAGCATGTCCCTTTATGGTGTAGATGATTACACAGGGCTAAGGAATGTTTCACATGTCAAGATTAAAAGTAACTCTACACATCTACCCAAGAAAGGAGTTAAGAAAAAGCAGTTCTGAAGGTTTTGTATGTGGATGTGTTTGCATGAGAAATGTTGGATCACATTATAACTTTTATAAGTTTTTTTCAGTCTAAATATAACAATATTTAATTTTTTGTATTGTTACTTTTAATTTTTACTTTATTTTTATTTAATTTTTGTTTTATTTTTTATTAGTTTCAATTATACAGTACATTGGTTAGACATTTTATTTTATTTTTTATTAGTTTCAAGTATACAGTACATTGGTTAGACAATCTCCCTGATTACTTTATCTTCCCTCTGGCTCTACACATAGCCATTACCTTACTGCTGTCTGCACTCCCTATGCCATGCTCCCTAACCCTGTGACCTTATATCAACTACTAATTTGTACTTCTTTAACCTTTCACCGCTTTCTCCCAGCCTCCCCACTTCACTCCCCTCTGGCTGTCACCCGATTGTCTTCTATATTTGTGGGAATATTTAAGAGTACTCAGTGTATGAAAACTTCCATTTTTTTCTATTTAGCTAGCATGTGTTACTAATATAGTTATCATTGATTGAATATTTATTACATGCCCTGCACTATACTAAGTTTCTTACGTACAATATTTCATTTGCTTTTCATAACAGTGCATTAAAGAGGTTTTATTGCCAAATTGTGACAGGTAAGGAACTGGAATACAGAAAGCTTGAGTAACTTCTGCACAAGATGAATGAGTGGTAAACTCTGGATTCACACCAGACATGTAATACTGCAAAGCCTATACTTGTTAACATTACACAATTTTATTCAGTTAGATAATCAATAATTTTACTTTTTAATTTTTATTTTTCAATTAGAGTTGACATTCAATATTATTTTATATTAGTTTCAGGTGTACAGCATAATGATTAGACATATAATTTACAAAGTGATCTCCCTGATTAGTCTAGTACCCACCTGACATTATACATGGTTATTATAATATTATTGACTATATTCCCTATGCTGTACTTCACATCCCTAAGACTATTTTGTAACTACCAATTTCCACTTCTTAATCCCTTCACCTTCTTCACCCAGCCTCCTAAACCCCACTCCCATTTGGCAATCATCAGTTTGTTCTCTGTATCTATGAATCTGTTTTCATTTTGTTTGTTCATTTATTTTGTTCCTTAAATTTCATATACAAGTGAAATCATATGGTATTAGTCCTTCTCTATCTGACTTATTTCACTCAGCATAATACCCACTAGGTCCACCCATGTCATTGCATATGGTAAGATTTCATTTTTTTTATGGCTGAGTAATGTTTCATTGTATGTATGTACCACAACTTCTTCATCCAATTGTCTACTGATGGGCACTTAAGTTGCTTCCATATCTTGGCTACTGTAAATAGTGCTGTAGTGAACACAGGGGTGCATATATCTTTTCGAATTAGTGTTTTGGCTTTCTTTGGATAAATATCCAGGAGTACAACTGCTGGGTCATAAGGTAGTTCTATTTTTAGCTTTCTGAGGAACCTCCAAACTGTTTTCCATAGTGACTGAACCAAAGTGCAATCCCACCAACAGCACACAAGGGTTCCCTTTTCTCCACATCCTCTCCAACTCTTGTTTTTTACTTATTGATAGCCATTCTGACAGGTATGAGGTGATATTTTATTGTGGTTTTAATCTGCCTTTCTCCAATGATTAGTGATACTGAACATCAATATTTTTATTTTAACCATTAATAAAATATTAATGTTTCTAAATAACATTTATTTAGAAATTTATTTAATGCTTAAGGTCTTTAAAATATTTCTAATAGTATAAGATAAAGACATAAGTTCTTTATTATTTTAACATTTAATGTACTATATCATTAGGTCTGTGTCAACATTAAACAATCTGCAGTTAACATTTGTAACCACTTCAAAAACATTTTTGTCACTACCTCTCCACTAAACGTTTCTATAAAAAATAACTGTACTAAGAGTTTCATTCTACATTTGTTCTACTAATGAATTGTTGCTTAAGTAGAAAAACAAAGAAACACAGCAAGAGAGGAGAACGCAAATATTGAAAACAAAAATAGCAAACTATATTATGTATGTATAAGATTTAATTATTTCTCCAAAAACTTACTGGCAGTCTTTTCAGTTGTCTTATACACATGAAAATTTCTCTGTAGTTCTTGTCCACACTCAGGTCCTGAATACGTTGAAAGTAATTCCAAAATTTGTCATTTTACACTAGAATGTTTAGGTTTGGATGTGCAGAGGGCTGTGTTTAATTGGATGTCATCTGTTACAAAGCATCTAAGCCGATATGAATTAAGTGGACTAGAAATCATTCCATATGCTGGATACAGCCCTTCAAAATAGATCTGCTAGTTTTATCTACTTCCTTCCAGCTATAGCTATTTGAGGACACAATTTTCTTCTCCACTACCTATAAAGATTTAAAATGTCTTCATTTTAAGATATGCAACCACCCTAGTTACAAATAAGATCACTTTCTTGAAGACTTCAACATGTGAATTGAGAGGGTGGAGCACAACTCAACTGATAATATCCTTCTCCTAACGTCTTAGCTGACCTTCAATTTTAATATTCTTTTACACTGCTATCTGTCTTTGGGAAGAAGTCATGATGAGAATTATTACCTCATTTTACCATTTATAAATTGTAGGTAGGTACTTAATGAAGGTCTATAAACTTGTCATTAACCAACTATTCATGAAAAAGAAGCAGAATTGTTTCAGCCCTCATTAAAAAGTGTTACTCTGTCCCATTTCAATGCACGGCCAAGATCTGATATGAATCTAGAAATGAAAATAATCTGGAAAACAGTGTCATCTCTTTCCTGATAAGTCGTAACATGTAACTATCTAAAAAAAATTACATATAATTATATGTAATATGCAGAAAAGCAGCAGCAATGTTTAAGAGTGCTCTGTGTTATCCTAGAGAACAGAATAGTGGAGAAGACCAACAACTTTGGAGTCACACAGGACTTAGTTTGATTTATAGTTCTGCCATCAAAGGGTACGCACATTTCTCATTTTTTATAGATTTCACCAAATTGATCTCTATAGAGTTTGTATCAATGACACTATCAATCTTTCCATATTTTGCAAATCTGATAGGTAAAAAAATCATATCTCATTGTAATTTTAATTTGTGTCTTTTTAAGAGAAACTGGCAATAGCAATATCAGAGGAATCTTGGCCATTTGTCATTTCTTCCACTGTAAATTATCTGTTTATATACTTTGCCCATATTTCTGTCACTTATTTCTTTTACTATTTATTATTATTAACTTTTTTTTACATGGCTGTGAATTCTTTGTTTTTTCTTTCAGCATACTGAGAACAAAAATTCTGGTGGAAAAATGATGAAATAAAATTCTACTTCTGACACTTTTAATTGTGTTTCTGTTCAAGTTACTTAATCTTTCTTTTCCTATGTTCCCTCATATGCAAATATTGATATTAAGAATACTTACTTCCTAGAATGTTGTGAGGATTGAGAGAAAGACTATAAAGTGCTTGATCAGTACTTGGCACATAGTACTGTTTCAAAATGCAGGATTGTTAGCCTCAACCTGGTTCCTCATCTATAAAATACAATGATAATAACTACATCTTAGATTTATTGTGGAGATTAAATAAGATAAAATAAGGGGCTTAGGACAGTAATAAAACATCTGTTTTCATCATCTTGCCTAAAAGTTGTTATGTAACAAAGAATGTTATAGCTTCTGGCTATATGCTACTATTTGCACCTGCTACTTAAATAATAGTGAGAACTTACATTTCTTGAGCACTTCATATATGCCAGGGATCAGACTAACTGCTTCATGCATATTGTCTCATGTAATTGTCAACACCTATGAGGTAGATACTGGTATCATCTCTGTTTTATAGATGAAGATACTGGGATATACATAAATGTAAAACTTACCCCAGGTCGCATGTTGGTAAGTGGCAGAAAAGAAATTAAAACTAGAGAATCTGACTCCACAGCTCATAACCTTGACCACTGTACTATGCTAATCAATTGGCAGTGATAAAACCTGAAAGAGCTTTGTCTTTGCTTTTAGAATATGAAGTGTCCAATTTTATGTATAATTTAAAAAAGAGGAATAAAACATGTGACATTAGGTTAAGTTTTCTGTGGTGATTAGTAGTCTACCCAACATAGAAAGTTAGATTAATTTTTGACCTCCCATAAAACTTTACATGATTATCAATTATCTTTCCCATGATAACAAGTCTACCAAATGACAAAAAGTAGAAATAGGAAAAAAACAATAATTTTTTAATAAATAACATTTATTTAGAAATAAATTTTAAAAGTAATTCTGAGATTGAAATTAACTATCAAAATAATCTGCCGCTATGTAGGATCTGGGGAATCTTATGTTGTGTTAAAGTGCCACCTGCAGCAAACATTGAAATATCTGCACAAAATGTGTCTGTGGAATATTCCTTTCCATGTTTATTTCAATAGCAATGCCTTGCATTAAGCTCCACTCCATCAGCCATAGTCCATCTTTACTCTGTGGTTATTTCCATTCATTATTAACAGCTTTTGGAATGCAGGGACTATTTTTGAAAGGAAATGAGCCAGTCAGACATATCTGGAGGCTTCACAGATGGCATTTTTTAGAATAGTTTTGTTTTCCTTCTGCTATTGAAAAGTCCTTTTAGACCCCTTTGCAACATGCAATAATGAGCTCACATTAACTGATACATGATGTGTGCTTCTGCTATTTTTCCTCTGCTTCACTTGGCAATTAAACACATGATTTCCCTGCAAATGACTATAATTTTTTGCTTCCATAATATTTATGTCAACTCCAGAGGAGCTGGGAGTTGGCATCCTGAAAACCTGACCATCTGAGGCAATGGCAGCAGCTTGCAATTTCATCTGTATCCACTAATTACTAGATGATCAGAACACCAGAAATAAAAAAATCATATGCTGAAAAACCATAATGTGTGCCCTCAGCTGGCTAAATCAGTAATTTGAAGCCATGTGCAAATAAGCACATAACTTTCTGAGTGATTTATTGCTGTTTTGGGAATACATACTGAGCTTTGAAAATATTTCATTTGACCTTAACTACAATCTTCAAGCACCACATACGTTTTCCAAGAGGTCTACTGAAACAGTCCTTTCTTGTGTCAAAAGGTATGATCAGAACACAGGTTCTGCAGAACTGTCAGTGAGGTTATCTGAGAAAGGTAGCACTCAGTTGAAGGCAGAATTCATGCACCGAAATATCTGTGGTTCTTCGTATTTCTGGATTTAGGCATCATAGAAAGAATATGATATGGGGTTTAAGCTTTTGTTGCATCCCAGGAAGTGCCAACTCCCTCTTTTCACACTATAAATTCACTAGGCCTTAAAATGGTGACCTAGCCCAATAGCCTCATTTTCGCAAATAAGAAAATTGATATCAAGAGAGGCGAAATTATTTTCACCCTAAATTACATGCTTAAATAGTGGCAAAGCTGAGCTCGATCCCGGCCCCATCATTCCGGAGTCATTTTTCTACTTTAGTACCCAGGGTCCTTGCTGTAATTTTGGCTGTCTCCTTGCCTCGGTGGGGAGAGAATGACCTGGCTAGTTGTGCAGGGCTTCCCCACATGCAGTGATTCCCCTGTCCACCAAACAGATCCCCAGGCTGTGGCCTAACAGAGCTCTTCCCTGTTCTGCACTTTGTCCCACATCTCTAAGTTTCACTGACTTGTCTTACATTTAGTAGCTATGGACTATTCCACTAAATAAACATACACTGAAATTTACATTCTTCAGGCTCTAGAGATATAAAAACAGCATACAGTCAATTCTTGTTATTCTCAGTAGTTATATTCTATAATATAACTGCAAACACCGAATTAGTGAACACTAGACAATTGGTGAGGTTTCTGCAAGCCTGTGGTGACATTTTCAACAACTGATCAATGCATAACTTTGTCTTATATTTGTTTAAAGATATTGTACTTGATATACATTGTTGACTCATTAACATTGAACTCATGGCCAACAGCACTATAATTCATGCCTAGACATAGCTTATCTAACACATGTATTTTCTCCATAATGCACACCATAGCCTTTCTGAGCTTAAGAATGCTAGATAGCACTTTAGCACTGCACTTGGAAGACATTTCAGACAATATAATCACCAAAAGAAAAAGCACAAAAATGCAAAAAAGATGATGGCACTAAATAGAACATGGAAATACTCTTGACAGTTTGATGGATGTAACAAGAAGGCGAAGTGTCTCCTTGCTCCATTTCAGCTACGAACATGCACAACAAGAAACCAAAATTTTCAGCACTCTGCTCATGTCTGTGAATGACTGCAGAAGTGCTGTAAGGGCTGATTTGGGATCAGAAATAAATTTTAGTGAGTAGGTAAATTTGCATACAGGGAATGCAAGAATAATGAGAATCTGCTGTGGTCCCAACTACTGATGAAGCCACAGAACTAAGTGCTGTAAGATACAGAGGACAGAAGACAAATAGGAAGTAAGAGTAGCCAGGGAAAATGCTGGGCGGTGGTGGGGTTGGGGGGCACTTAAGATGGTTTCATAGAACTGACAGAAGCTAAAAAGACAAAAGAAGATAACCAAGTTGATTCTTCAGTTTTTCCTCTTAACTCCCTAGTACAATAAGATAATCATGTTTTCTTTCTTATGAAAAATCTTTGTTTTAAGGGTCTTGCTACCTTAATACAAAGATGTAGGAGTTATCAGGGCAGGGCCAGTGGGGAACATAGTTTAGAACACCTTTCATCTTATATTATATGATTAATAGAGCAAAGTACATTCCCCTGAATGTCAAACGTAGCAAGGACCATAGAATAACCTCCACTGTAGCAACCACTAGCTGAACTGGAAAAGTATGAAAAAGTGGAGCCTCATAGTTATTGTCTGAGAGTTAAACAACAAAAGGATGTGTATCTGGTACTTCTAAAAGCTCCTGGATAACCTGGGGTAGGTCATGAGATGCCACAGAAGAGCCCTACAAACCTTATTCATGAGTTAAAACTCAGAACCATCTATACAACCCTTTTCCAAAAAATAACTCAGACCATTAACTACTAGAAGGCCCCCGTATGGTATTGATATCAAATCTGTAATTGAATCATTAGACCAAAAGCCTGTGCTCCTTATGAAGACCCCTGTCACCAGTGGGCTATTAAAGAACTATCACTAGCTCACTGTACTGGATACTAAAATCCTAGCAGTATTCAGTGAATTCATGATTATTCCAGGGTTAGCTACCCAGACTGATGATTGCTCAGACACTTCTAAAGTCTTCCTGCCCCACGGAGAAAGAGAGAGAAAAGACTGCAATTATTATGTTAGTCAAATGTATTACTTAAAAGCTGATTTTATCAGAATTTGATGGAACTAAAATTCAAAATTGATAGTCAAAGTGGAATTTAGAAGCTATCAATCAATGTTGACTTACCAAACTACTTCCTTCCCTGTACTCCCTCCTTCTTTCTCTTCTCTTTTCCTCTCTACTCTTAATACTAAATCAAAAGTACTATTTTAGTAGCAGATGTAGAAATCCCATTATATATCCTTTTAAAATTTCTTTACCATCCTGGTTATTTTGGGTTTAGCTATCTAAAAAGTGTATCTCTAAAATAATCCCTTAGCTTAAATGTTCTATATACTTGAATAGAGTCCTAAGAGTAAATATTATAAAGATATCAGCATATATTTCAGAACAAAATCTAAAATGTATCTGGAGGAATAAATAAATGAGAAGAGCATTAAAGTTCTGAAGAAAATTTTTAATAGGCAATAAAAGTATTATGAAGCCATAATTTAGAAAACATTTTGCATGCCGCTCCCAAATACAGAGATTTAATAGGGCACAATGAAGTCCAGGAATAGACCTAAGTATATATAGTTTAACATATGACAAACAGGTAATTATAAATGGCTCTATTTCAATAGATAACTGCTTGGAAAAATAAATCAAGTGAAATTCTTCCCTCGTACAATATGCTAAAATATAACAGCTAAATTGTAAAGTTAAATGTAAAGAAGGAAATCGCTGGAAGAAATATTAATCCTGAATTTTACAGTATGTGAATTATATCTCAATAAAAAAGGCAATTACAGCAGGAAAAAAAAATATTAGGCCTATACAATGAGAGACAGCATCCACTTGACTCACATGGTTGACTATATAACTCAGAAAATCCCTCCCACTACAAAACACTAAGAAATGATTTATAGAATAGGGGCAGTGGAATGGGGAGACTCTAGACTAGAGTAGAAAACAGGCATTGAAGCCACAGCTTCCATGAAGGGTGAAGGCATCGTCTTGAGCTGATTGATTTTAATGGCCTCAGGGAGATCAGAGTGAAAACTGAAGGAAGGATACAGGACTGAGATCCCTACAAAAGCAGCAGGGTTGGGGTGGGGGGCGGATGGTCAATGTGATTAGACTATCTGTGTTTGCTAATCAGCAGTAACTGAAGTTAGGTCTGAGAGGTAGGGGTGCTATCTTTCTTGATGATGACGTTTTAAAGGGATGGCTCCCAGGTCTCTGAGACAGACAGTCCTGGGTTGTGCAACTGGCAAGAGGCTGGGAAAACATTTCAGAGGGACAAAAAAAAATTAACTTGAAAGCTTTCTAAAGTAAAGGCTCTAATAAAAGGGAAGTCAGGGACCTATAATCAGGAAGTCTGTCTAAAGTTGCCTGCTGAGGGGAATGTTAAGGCCATCTTGGTCAGGTATGATGGTATGGTTAAAAACTGGCTCTTGGAAGAGGGGCCTGAACTATATATAGCATTTTACAATTTACAGAGTGTAAATATTCCCACCATGGTCAATTTCATTTACCAAAGTGATGTCACTGAATGCAGAGTTGGGAAGACTTGGTGACAGTCAGCTCTTGTGAGCCAGTAGGAGATGAACCCAGCTCTCCACCGGCCGTAGGCCTGTATTGACTCTGCCCAGTTCTGCATGTGGCCAGGGAAGGATACCCATGACATATTAAGTGAAAATTGTACAATGTTAAAATCCAGAATATTATTGTATTTTTAAATGTGTATATGTTTGAAAAAATTTACATAAGCATATTCATAAGCATGAAGAAAAGTGTAGAATAATACACAGCAGATAGTTAGTTTACTCTACAGGATGGGAGTGGGGAGATTGTCCTTTTTTTTTTTTTAATTTACCTCTACATTGCTTTTCTAATTATAAGGAGTATATACTGTTTTATAATATAAGTTACATGAGTAACCAGAATGTAGGCTCTTCCTTCCTATACTCTTCTTTTTCTCCTAGCCTAAGGGGACATTACCTCTTTGATATTAGAACTTTGTTCATTTTGGCTGTTGAAAGATAACAAAGCAAAACAAAAAGATGAAGAATAAACAATAACAAGAAAAAAATCCCCTTGAAGACTTTGGTTTAGCAAAATCTGTTAATCCAAAATTTATATTCCTTAGAATAAGCAAAAAAAAAAAAATCACTGATTAGTTATTTTCTCTGAGTCCTTACATAGCTCCCAACTAAGGGCATTGCTTCCCATGTCAATTGACCGCAACACTGTCCCCTTCCAGGTGCTCAGGCCAAAAACCCTGATATCATCACTAACTCCTCAATTTCAATCACAACTCATATGTGATCCACCAGAAAAACATTTTTGGTTTTTTCTCCAAAATACAGCTAAAATTCTGTCTTACTTCTCACAGCCCCTCACTGCTCCCATGGTTCAAGACACCACCATTTCTTATTGGCTATCCTCCACCCTTCAATCTATTCTCAATGCAAGAGCCAGAGTGATTTCATTGATAGAGAAGTCATAACACAGCACTCTTCTGCTCAAAGGCTCTAATTGTTTTCCCATATCCCTCAAAAAGAAACTGAGAAGTCACCACAACCGTATACAAGGCTCTGCGGAGTCTCGCCCACTTGCTACCATACATTCTCTAACATCAGCTCTTATACCTTTCCCAGACATTCACTCCACTCCATCCACATTGGCCTCCTTGATGCTCTGGGATCATGCCAATCACATTCTAACCTCAGGGACGCTGTACTCAGTATTTTCCACTAAATATACTTATTACTTTCTCACTTCCTTGAGATTTTTATTCAAAGGTCAATGTCTCAGAGAGGACTTCTCTGACCTGATTTAAGATTGAGCATATAAACACATACACAAACATGCCCCTTCATCGGCTTATGTTTTATTTTTCTCTAAAGCAATTAAGCAGTTTCTTCCTGAGAGCTTTTTGTCATCTATTGGTTAAACTGAAGGCAGTTAAAAAAAATTTTTAGAAGCCTGTGGTTAGATTTTAATATTAAGTATTATGTTTTGCATCTTTACACATCTTTATTTGGCTTCTACTAGTTCTATTAGAATCTACACAAACTAAAAATTATTTTGTGGGTCCCCAAACTGTTTTTTTCCCATTACCCTCATTTCAACCTAATGGTCATAATTGTTTCTAATAATAACCATAATTATCCTTCATATTTATATTGGTTTTTCACACATATTATCTTGTTTGGGCCTCAGAGCAATCTCATGAGGTAAGACCAGTTTATTGGGGAGGACATTCTGATTCCCACAGGGTGCAGGGGCTTATCAAGGTCATACAGCTTGCTAAGTGGGAAGAAAATGTCAGAACTTAAATGGGTCTTGGTTTATGAAAACATGTAAACCAAGATCTTCCTGAGGTGAATTTTCAGCTATTTTTGGTGTTGGTGTTACTTTTTTTAGAAAAGTGAATTATAACATTAATGATACATTATTGTGAGAATTAGTCTGCAAGAGCAAGAGCATTTTCCCATGAAATTTTCTTGGGTTTAAGTAGTTTTGTATGCCTACCAAACAAATGGACATTTAAGTCTCTCTCCCCAAGTTAGCAAAGGCAAGAATTGGGAATCATTCAAGAATGAATAACCCTGGCTTATTGTCTGGAACATAGTAAACACAAAAACATACTTTGATGAATAAATAAATGAATGCACAAATCTGTTTCTAGCCTTTTCAAATACCTTTATAGAGGCAATGAAAAAAGAATATGCTATAGAAATTACTTGTCTTATTTTATTGAAGAGGAAACTTATGCACAAAATGTTTACCTTGGGTTAGCCTTGTCCAGTAGAAATATAATACAAGCCACATGTGTAGATTTTCTAGTAGCTACATTTTAAAAAAAAGTAAAAGGAAACAGTGAAATTGATTTACATGATAACAGTGAAGTCAATTTACATGATATATTTATTTAACCTAATCTATCCAAAATATTATCATTTGAACATTTAGTAGATATTTCAAAAATTGTTAATGAGCTAATTTGCATTCTTTCATTCACATTTGCTGTATATTTTATATTTACACCACGTCTCAATCCAGACTAGTTGCATTTCAGGTTTCCACCAGCTACATGTGGCTAGAGGCTATTGCATAAATAGTGCAGCACAGTCAGGGTGTTGCAGAGAAAGGACTTCAGCTATCTTCTCTTCTCATTCCTCATCACCCAACAAATATTATTAAGCATCCACCATATATTTGGTATCAGAAATAAAATTCAGGGGAAAAATCATATTGGTCCTCAAACTGTCACATATTTGAGGAACACTAAATTGAAAGACTGAATATACAAATGGACCATGGTCAGACCATATATGACAATAGAACTATGATCCAAAACCTTTGGCAACAACTAGCCAGGGCAGCCAAACCACAATTGTCCTAGAATGGTCAGGACTTAGCCAATGACTGACAGCTTTCCTAATTTTTGTCCTTTCCTGACTCAGAACCAATTAGAGAAAGCCAAATATGGTCCCCAAACTAATTATATAAGATAACATGTTTCTAGTTAGCCCCTCTCTAGCTTCCCCATGCCAACAGTCTCCAATCAGGGCATACCTGAAGCCTTCTCTTTTTTCCACTATAAAGTTTCCCCACTCCTTGTTTCCTCTGAGTCTCTGATAAACACAGTGATGGCAGCTTATACCCTTGCTACGGCGAATTCTGAATTATGAGCCTCTTTGTTTTCATATGCGTGGTCTTTGTTTATCTCCAAAATATCTTTGAGGAATCTTCTTAGTGACTACAATAATCAAACATCCTTTGTCAACTTTCTCTGCGGGTTCAATTTTTTCATTTATTTGCATCATTCATCCATGCAATGACTATTTGCTGTGCCCTGGTGGGTGTAAGCCTCTATGCTGAGTCTTAGAAACAAAGTAAAGAACCAAGATTCCATCTTTTCTCTCAGGGAGCTTAGAATTTAGCAAAAGCACACACACACAAATGTTTAGAAACAGCTGTACTAAACACTACAAAGGAAATCAGTACCTCCAATAGATATCTGTGCTTTCATGTTCACTGCAGCATTATGCACAATAGCCAAGGTATGGAAACAACCTAAGCATCCATCAATGAACGAATGGATAAACAAAATGTAGTATATACATACAATGGAATATTATTCAACCATAATAAAGAAGAAAATCCTGCCATTTGCAAACATGGATGAACCTTAAGAACATTATGCTAAGTGAAATAAACCAGACACAGAAAGAAAAATACTACGTGATCTCACATATTTGGAATCTAAAAAAGCCAAATTCATAGAAGCAGGGAGTATAATGTTGGTTACCAAGAAGCAGAGAAGTGGGAAAAAACGAGAGATGTTTGTCAAAGGGTACAAAGTTGCAATTATATAGGATGAATAAGTTCTAGAGATCTAAATGTACACCACAATGACTATAGTTAATACTACTGTATTGTATACTGGAAATTTACTAATAGAGTTTATCTCATATACTCTAATACAAAAAAAAATGGTAACTGTGAGGAGATGGATATGTTAACTAGTTTGACTGCAGCAATAAATTCACTATGTATATGTATATCAAAATATATATATGTATAAGGCATACACTATACACCTTAAATATGTATAAATTTTATTTATTTTTTTAATTTTTAAAGAAAAATGCACTACAAATGAAAATATATAATGAGACCTCAACATTTCAATTTTCATAAGATGTGAGTGCCAATTCTTCCCAAGAAAAGACATTTATTCTGCTATTTATTTGAACCTCAGCAAATTTTAGGGAAAATAAAAAATACTATTTTCTCAACAGATTTGCACATTGAAGATCAGACACGTTTCTTTACCTCCTTGTTTCCTTATCCCCTTTGCTTATTTCTTACTTTACTTCAGTGGACACTCCTGAATGGTTTCTGGCACTCCTTCAGCAAGAGATAGAAGGAAAGAGGCAAAAAGTTTCCTACTAAATAAAATAACTATGGATTACTCAATGGTAGTTTAAATAATTCTTCTCTAATATCATGTTTATTAATAGTTCTCATTTTATTCAGGCAAAACCTGTGCCAATGTTTGAGTGCATTAATATTGAAATAATTTGCATTCCTGCTGAATTTCAGATAGTTCAGAAACCAGAAGTACTTCCTCTTCATTTGTGCACTAATCAATATTTATCTAAAATTCTTTTTAAATCGTGAAAACTATACTTATATTTAATTTTACATTTTTTGAGTGCTGTGTTTTTCAATGGTTCTATCACTTAATGTACTTTAATTTATATGGATTTTATTTGGCTGAGAAAAACTAAAATAATTAACTCGAAATTTTGGTAAAATAATGTCTCAAGTGTTCTGAGATCTGAAGTCTGCAACTACATGCACCCAACTTAATTTACCTTCATAACAAGTTTAGCAGGTTGCCTAAAAAATTACTTCAAAACTTTAATTATTATGACATGCATTCTCTTATTATCTTTTTGTTGCTTATATCCTTGAAATTCTCATATCCAACCGGTCTAACATAAAATCTTGGCTGACTCAATTAATTTGAAGTGAAGGTAGAACACCATATCTATGAACCTCACTTAATGACACAAAGTCAAGGTTACCTTTCAAGACCATTGTTTAAATAGAAAATTTTAAATTAATTTAATTATTTAAATTAGGAAATTTTAACAGCATGTCTTATAACATCCTAATGTATATTATCAAATAAAATATGAATATTTTAATAATGTATATTTATTAAAATAAAACTATGAAAATAAAAACCTTTGGATTCTTCCAAATAAAATAACATCAAACGCCAAGAAGCTATTATTCTCCAAAGAGACTCTGAATTGCTGGATAATTGGAATAAAAGCTATTCCAATGGGAAGAATCAGTTTGCGTTTATATTAAAGATGAACTTTCATTTAGAGCTTGGCCACAAATCAGATAATTCTTGGTCCCTGTGAGTTTAGATAATTTTAGATCCTCTGAAAATCGTTCCAACTTTTGTAAAGCAATAATATGTCACCCTTCAACAATGAACAGAAAACAAATGAGGAATTTATACTGCTATAATCTTCTCTTAGTTTACTGGTTCAAAGAACAATTTATACCGCACCTATCTAAGTCATTGTCATAAGTGCAAGGACCTCACTGCTGAATAAAAAGATCATCTTTCCTGGTAGTCTGTCTGGGTCTCACACAATCTAAAAAGGGTTCCCTCAATTAGGCCTGAGGAGCAAATTCCTGAAGATCTGGTGTAAGAGACCATGACAGACAGACACAGAGTATAGCTATCCATCCACTGGAGGACTAAGGAAGGAACCACAGAGATCTGAAAGGATTGCCCACAGGCGGTATTATATATATGTTCCCCTACATGCTCATATCTAGGCTCCCTTTTCTCTCACTTCCTCACAAGAACAACTTTTTTCAAGAATGCCTCTTCCTGGGAGATGGATCATAAATTCATGAGATATGCATGCTTTCCATTGGTATGAAGTTTAATTATTCTTTCCTCCAACTCACTTAATCCTCACTTAGGCTGCTTCCATGACCCCTTCAATCTTGAAGTCTCTGCTTAATTCGTTTCGTGTGTGTGTGTGTGTGAGAGAGAGAAGTGTGTGTGTGTGTGTGTGAGAGAGAGAGAAGTGTGTGTGTGTGAGAGAGAGAGAGAGAGAGAGAGTGTGTGTGTGTATCCTCATAATGTTTCTCCTGAATACTTTTAATGTATACGGCGCTCTCTCTTCCCTAAATTTCAGTAGTTCTTGCTAGCACTGCCTGTCATTAGACATGTAACATATACTGTTTTGTATTTTTTTTTCTGTGTGCTTTATCTCTCAAATTGGCCTGGGAATAGAGACCATTACTGCATATTTAGCTGTTACAGACAAGAGACCAAAAATAGCTGCAGTGGTAAAGTCTACCAAAACAACGTTTTTCTGATCCAGAAAAGGGGAAAAAATTGCATAGACTTACACTGTAGAATTTAGGCTATTAAATTGTACTGTATTAGTTAACTAAATTATAAAAAAAGAACTAAAAACTTTTATCAGAAAAATTTATAATGGATTTAATACGCTCAAAAGTTCTAAAACAGCACCTTGTTTATGAAGAAATATAGTACCTGAAGAAGCTAAGAGTTCTAGTCTAAAGTATATAAAAGAACTTTGTCATTTGGACTATGTGAAATTTTCAAGAGACATTTCAACAAGTCCAAGATATAGTATGAGCCTCAACCAAAATGGATACCCACTTCTCCATATTTTCTTGCAAGTCTCTTGGAACTCTTAGGAAATTTGATTACTCAATCAAGTCCTAACCAGCACTGCATCACCAAGGCACAAATTAAGACCCAGAACCCAACAGTATCTTTTTTCCACACATCTTTGTTTATTCAACCTACAAGGTCAAACAAACCTTAAAAATTAAAAGAAGTCACAACACTTCAAAGAGTGAAAAGATAAATATCCTTTATACAAGTTAGAGAGGGTTGATTTTTAGCAAAACAAACAAAAATTACAATAATCAGCAC
Organism: Pteropus medius; assembly: GCF_902729225.1. Lineage (NCBI taxonomy): Eukaryota > Metazoa > Chordata > Mammalia > Chiroptera > Pteropodidae > Pteropus > Pteropus medius. The sequence continues at coordinate 15,271,968 of NW_024340849.1, forward strand.
TGCCGAAAATAACAACATTTTGAGCAAAGACTCTGGCCTTTGGTGTGACCTAACACAAGCTGTTTTACCTCATCTTGCTCATGTGTAAAATGGAAATACTGTGTAATACCTCAAAGGTATTACTGCAAGGATTAACTGAAGAAATGATCACATATGCAAAATATGCTTTAAAAACTGAAAACCATCATTTACATCTGACCTGTTAAGCCTATCGAACACACCTATGCAGCATACATCACCTACCAGTTAGTCTTACCACAGACATCCCCCAAATTTTCCTAACAATTACATTTATCTCCTTTCATTTACTTCCAACCTGTGAATGGAAGCCCCTTTGGCTATCAGAGGTAGGTAGGTAATCCAGCCTGTCCTTTCCACAGCAACCATAAAAGCTGGGGCACAGACTTGTGTATAAATTCCCTCTAAGGAGAAACTGGTGATTTGGAGCAGATTGGAAGAAGCAGGTGGGAGAGATGTCCTCCAGCTTTCCTGGTCTCTAGGGAGGATCACAAACTGGCCCTAGGGCCTATTTAATTAGAAGGCTGGCCATTAGGAAGAAACTTTTAAAGAATGCAGATAGACCTCTTTCAGGGAAAGACTTAGAGAAGGGCAATTTTGTATGTTCTCCCTGCACTGAGCCCGAGGGGGACAGCCTTGGGGAGTGTGACTGACTCATTAAGAATTACTTCTTGACTTGCAATAGTCTTGTGGGTCTTGGGAACACAAGCCCTAACCTTTCAGAGCTAGGTGTTTTGGGAGCCGTACTTCTGGGGAAAGTCATAAATGTTATTTTGGTAAATGTGCTCCCCAAGTAAAAGCTAAGAGTTGGGGACTCCCTCCCAAATGTACAGTGCTGTGTCAGGGGTGGGGTTTATAGCATGTCTCAGCCTTTCCTACCTGTTCTGATATGGATATTTTCTCATTTGTCTGGTGTGTAGGAGTCATTCAGCTAGTGTCTGGATCTCTTCCAGAGATCCATGTGTAGCTCCATGTGTAGCTGAACATTCGGTGTCTGTGGGAGGAGGGGAGCTCAGTAGCCTCCCATGTCACGATCTTGGTCAACCCCTCTTATTTGGGTTATGGGGTTTTTGAAAGAATATCACAAAGGGAAAGCACACTTCTCATCACAGTACCTTGGAGATTTGGACACAATCTCCATACCAGGGGTACCTGATATCACAGGTCATCATTAGGGATATTAACCCCAACGTTAAGGTAGTGTTGGTCAGGTTCTTCACTGTAAATTTACTATTGTTCCCTCTAATCCTTGAAGATGTGACTCTTACATTATTCAGAAGCAGGCAGATTTAAATATGCTACAGAAAAATAAAGGAGAAGCAACCAGAGAGAAAGAAAGAAAACCCTGAAAGAGTACTCTTGATGTAGTCAAGAAAGACAAAAGGATTTCAGGAATGAGGGCATGGTCAACAATGTCAAATGCCACAGGAAGTAAAGTAAGATAATTACTGAAGTGTCAAATGATAGGTTGTGATGACTCTAATAAGACTAGCGTCAATTGTTTAATGGAGCAAAGCCGGAATGCCATGGGCTGGGCTAATTACAGAAAGTGGACATAGAGAGTAAATTATATATTCTGGAACCTTGACTGTGAAGGAAGTATATGGTAAGGGTAATGGTTACAGAGATAGTCCTAGGGTCAAAGAATGTTTTTGTTTATAATTTTTTTAATGTGGAAGAGACGAGAGAGAGAGGTGGGAGTTAAAGATCTAGGCAACTTGACTGGGTAAAGTAAGTGCACGTGGGCTATGTCACAGTATCTATCACCAGGTGAGGCTGAGTTAGTGTTCACTGAGTAATACTGTCTGAATTACTGCTGATTTGTTTGTCAAGAAAGCTCAGAGCTTTAATGAGACAGAGACTACCAGGTCAGATAGCACAGTGTATATTAATAATAACAATAATAATAATAACAACAACAACAATGATATTTCTTAGATGTGTCCAAATCTCCAAGAAGCTGTTCTTTCAGATTTTCAGTTGACGCTCCCAAAATAATTAGTAATTACAAAGGCAAAAATATTAAGTTTATGGTGGAGAATCTTAGCAAGCACTGCCTTAGTCAAGTGATCAAAGTTAACACTGGATATTAATAAAAAATCAGTGGACACCCTGATATGATACACTGAGAAAGGCACATCATTTCTGAGTTAGTCTTCCCAATCGTGAATAACCTCAATCTAATTGTGAGAAAACAACAAATTCAAACTGATGAATACTCTAAAACACAATTGACCAGTATTCCTCCAAAGTGTCAAGGTCACGAGGGACAAGGAAAGACTGAGGAACGATCACAGACAGGTAATATAATGACTGAAGACCATAGGGGGCCCCAGATTGGATTCTGGAGCAGTCAAAGAACATCGGTAAAAAAACTGTGAAATAGTATAACGATTTGTTCTTTAAACAATAGTATTATACCAAGGTTAATTTCTTAGTTTAGATAAATGTTTTATGGTTAGATAAGGTGTTAATATAAGCAAAACCTGGTTAAAGGACCTGTGGGAACTCAATTTTGCAATTCTAAAATTATCTCTCAAAAAAAAAAGAGAACACTGCAAGTCAAGTCTCCACTGTCCTCTTTGTAATTCTACTTCTGTCTCCTCTTGCACTCCCTCTAAAGCTTTGAAGGTAAAATTCAATATTCTTAACCTATAAAGAGACCATTTCATCCTGGTGCCAACTTCATCTCTAGCTTTCCTCCTGTCACTCTTAAACACTCTGTGAGTCAGAAAAACAAAAACACTGAATATTTCCTAAATGTTTCAACGTGCATCATGTCTCTGCACCTTCACTCATACTGTTCCTTCTGTATAGAATGCCCTTCCATGCCTATATGCACCTATTACACATCCAAAAAGGCCCGAGTGCCTTCCTTGAGTATCCTATTTCATTAGAGATTTCCTTACTCTGTTCTCAGAACATTCTCTATGTTCTGATATCTTAACACATCACACCGTATATCATACTGAAATAATAGATTTGTCTTCTCTACTAAATTATCACCTTCTTCAGAGTTAAGTCATATTCAACTTAAGGATACATTATCTAACTCCTAGAAACCCTTAGGACACACAATAAATGATTGATGAAATGAATGAATAAATGAATAAGTGAATGACTAGTCCTGCCAATCAACCCAGATTGAACTTGAGTATCTGAAATTATGTAACCATATTTATAAGTTCTAACAATAGCCATAGCCACCTACTTATGTTCAATCAAAGTGAGAGGACAGATTTTTAATCTCTTTTCAAACCATGAAATACACTATGAAATTTAAGTAAACATCAAAGATTTACCCAATCCAATCAGAGAGCAAGAGAGGTTAAAATGCTAGGAAAATATTTCAAAATACATAAGGTAGACAAAAGGTTAATATCCCAAACTACAAAGAGTAAGAGTTTGGTTTCCTTGAGGGTAAGGACTGGCACATAGAAGGAAGGTATCGGTGTGAATATAAATTGGTACAAGTTTTCTGGAAAACCACTTGAAATGATACAACAAAAGTCTTTTTTAAATGTGTATAATCTTTGACCCAGCAATTCCATTTCTAGGTATTTTTCCTAAGGAAATACTTGGACAAGTAAACAAAAGTATATGTATAAGGCAGCATTTATGTTAAACATTTAGAAAACATTCCAGGTGACCACTATATGCATTGATTAAGTAAACCATGACACATCTATTAAATTGTTAGTAGTCAGCCATTAAAAATAATGGTATGAATACTTTTTCCAAGATATGCAGCAAATCAATGGAAACTTTTGTAGTAGATGAATGATTTATTTTATGGACAGGTTGGGGAAAAAAGGGGTTGAACTTACTGTGTACTTTCACACACATGAAGGCATTTGATCCTCACAATTAGTGAGGTACGAAGGAAAGGGAAGCTCTTTTTCATTTGAGGAAACTGAGGTTCAGAGAAGTTATGTTGCTCATATAAGACCTCTCAGTGAAAGGGCATTAAAGCTCAAACTCAAACTGAGACCTGATTCCCAGCTCTGAGGCCTCCCATCCACAATACGGCATTCCAAATAGGCCTGATTGTAAGAATTGCCTAGGGCACTTGGAAAATTTTCTGAATTCTCAGCCAGCCATTTCTCTGATGATTCTAATTCAGCAGGTCTGACGCAGAGCCTGGAAATTTGTTTGTTTGGGTTTTTTTTGGAGGGGGGGGAATTTATATTTTTTTAAAAGCTCACCAGATAACTTTTATGACTCGGTCAATTTGAGAAATGTTGACAGTCACATATATACCTTATAGAGAGAAATATTTATAATATAGAGAAATACTGATTCTGTCACTACTGGGTTTTTAAATATCAGGATTAACTAAGACCGGGGCAGAACTTCTGCATGAGAAGTGGCCTGTTCCACTCCAAACAGGGTACACTTGGGCTATTTCTGGTATGTACAGTTGACCCTAGAACAATGTGGGACCTTAGGGGCTCCCCTCCCCTCAAGTTGAAAACCCGCATATAACTTTTGACTCCCTAGTCATCCCTCAGTGTTCAAGACTGGTCACAGGACCCCCATGGACACCAAATCCTTATGCAGTGGCCTTTTCTAGTTTCTTCCATCTCTCCTTGGACTCCAGTGTATGAATCTCCACAATCCCCACCACAGAGACTGACTCACAAGCTGACTCAGTTTCCTGTCCAAATTAGCAGCAGTTCAGCCACTAAAGAGTATCTGCTTCTCAGCAAAGAATCTCCTGTATAGAATGCCCTAAAGAGTATCCACTAAAGAGTATCTACTTCTCAGCAGAGAATCTTCTGTATAGAATCTAGAAATGCAGATTCTTACAACACAGGATCCATGAAGCTGAACCCCACCTCATCACGCACCGATCTATTATTTCCTTTCCGATGAAGAAATGAGGTGCTGACTGGACTGTTCTCTGTGGAAGCATGCATGACTGACTGAAAACGCTGATGGGAGGCCAGTAATCCTCAGAACAAAAGCCCTTTTCAAGGCTCTGACACTGCCTACTCACCTGAGTGCTGAGGAGCCTAGCTGTGGCTGCTCCCATGGGGTGGGTCTCTCTATAGTTGTCACCTAGCAGTCCTTGGCTGGGCTGTGTTATGAAAAAGTTGCTCTCCAAGCCCATCCTCAAGGTTCTGTCATTGTTTAAGTCCCATCCAGCTGCTTTACTCAAATTCGAAGTCAATACATAAGAAGTACAGATCAAGTGTTTTGGGTGTTATAAGAAGGCAGTGATCACTTCAGCCAAAAAATTTAGAAAAGCTGTTTGGACTGAGGTGCGTTTCATCTGGACCTTAAAGTCTGAGTTGGATTTGGACATGTGATAATGTCTGGAAGGACACTATGATAGAGGAAGAAAGTATAAACAATCACAAAGAAAGAAGAGGGGAGGTTGAGTTTTGATTATTTCGTGATTCCAAAAATTAATTCTTAGCTCTTTGGTTTTTAATACAGTCTGATAGGCTGTAATTCTTTTTGTAAATCCAAACTTGTGAAGAACTTTAAAAAAAAAAAAAACTACATTAATTAGGGAAAGAGAAGGAACTGATAGTTATAGAATACCTTCTATGAGCAAGGCTTCCTAAATGATCTCACTAAATCTTCAAAACAACACCTGGGAGATGGGCATTCTCCACTCACCCGCCCCATTTCACAGATGAGAAAAACAAGGCATAAGAAGTTAAACTAAGTTGTCCACGGTCACATTATTTACCAATAAAAAAATAATGTCAGAGAAGGTATTCAAATTGAGTTTTGACTGCCCCTAGATCCTACATGGTATCTACTAACCCTCCTCCTTAGGGTGACATAAACAGGGTCATAGCACATTTCAGGGCACTCCTAAACTGAGATCTGTGTATCTGGGCTCTGAAAGGTCTCATTACAAGAGGCAGTTTAGTTTCAGTATATAACATCATCCATCGCATTAAATTAATCATGTTCATTTGAATTTTGTTGGTTATTAATTTTGTAAATTAATTTTGGTTTTATATATTTGTTTAATAGCTAAGAGTATAAGAAGTATATAACTAGTGTTATATTTGTACATTTCAAGTAACATTAAAATAAAAATATTTTCCAACACTCAAAAGATGTGAGATTTTTTTCACTAAAAATTCTCCATGTATTACTCAGTTGTGAGAAAATAACCATTAGCTATAACATAGACTCTTTTCAGGTCAACAAGTCTCTAGAACAACAGTATAACTGCATCGTGAAGAGCTGAAATTTTTCTACAACTTTATCTTCAATCTTTTGCACCAGGCAGAAAACACAGCCCAGGATGGTGTGTCGTGTGAAAACTCTTAAGCATTCCATTCATGTCCGTTGACTGAAGTCAAAACCAATTGCGGAAGAAACTTTTTTCTCCTTCAAATTTTTACGACTTTTTAATTTCAAAATTTTACAGATGTTTAAAGGCCCTGGATTTTTTTCAAGTTCTTCCTCTTGATTAAAAAAGTAGGTATATAATTCCTTTACTGTTGATCCCAGAAACACTATAAATACAAGATACTTTAATCACATCAATTAACTGAGTGATGTTCTTCCAATACATGTTTTACATTTCTATGATACATTTTATAATGCACATATTTTAAATATTTGTAATTTATAAGTTCCTTTTTCTCCTTGTTCTCTTTCTTACTTATCTGTTTCTTCTATTACAATAAATGGAACTGGATATTTAAGAGAAGATTCCCTCTTTTTTAAAAAAGAAGAAATCATGTCCTTTCTGGCAAATTTTCAAAAGCAAGAAACAGAGAAGGCAATGACTTCATCTCTAGATTAGGATGAATAACTTTAATTACTCAGAGGGTATAACACTGAACACATGCTTTAAATCCATTATTCAGGCCCTTAAACCCTGTGACTTCTGACCCAAGTGACACATACATATATCATACAGTTAACACCTAATGAAAGTTCTAGGCAACTCAGCCTTATTTATGAACAATGTCTTGACCTCTCTTACCTCATTTCTGCTTTAGGCTTTTACTTCTAGCTACGAAACTCTGGAAAATTCCCCACATTTGCCACTACTAACTTCCCGCTCCTCTCTGATGACCAATTTGACATATCTAGTTTTGATTCTGGATGCCTTCTTCAGATCTGGTTTTGTCCTTGTCTTTTGGCTCCATCCTCTTCTGGCTACTGTGGATGACTCACGCCCAAAATGCTGCCCAAGTCTCTGACCTGTAACCTACATCCAACCATGTGACACTGAGAGGAGTAGCAGCTTGGCTTGCCTGGCGTCCCTTAATATGAGATGTAAACATTCAAACTTAAAAATTTAAAGAAAAAAATGTTTAAACATGAGCCAGCAAAAATATAACCTTACTATTTCATAGGGCAGGAATAGAAGGATGTACATAGAATGAAAACCTCCCAGGTGGTCTTTATATCAGTAAGCCTGAATATAAAAGTATGAAGGACAGTTTCTGTGGAGAGGAGATCTCTGCTTCCACTTCCATTCGCCTCACATAAAGATATTCCCGTTCAAAACAAGAACACAGAGTGACCTGTTTGTCTCATTCACCATTGTATTCCAAAGAGCCTAGAACAGGCTTCTCTAAAATGTGAGGAACTTTTCATCCATGTATCAAAACAATTATTTTTTAAGAGCTTTATAGACAGACATGCAGTTGACATACAACTGCAAATACTTAAAAGGTATGGTTTGCATATACCAGTGAAACCATCATCAATATCAAGACAACAAACACATCCATCACCCCTAAAAATTTCCTTGAGTATCTTTTTAATCCCTCCCTTCTGTTTCTTCGTACATTGCACCATTCCCAAGCAACACCAATCTGATTATTATTACTACAGGTGAGTTTGTATTTTCTAGATTATATAAATGGAATCATACTGTACCTACATTTTTCTCTTTTTTCACTATGTATAATTATTTCAAGATTCATGTCATTGCATGTATCAAAAGTTAATTCCTTTTTACTGCTGAGTAGATTTAATTGTAAAGATATACTATAATAATTTATCCATTCATCTGTTCGAAATGTGGGGTTGTTACCAGTTTGGGGCTACGCAAATAAAATTGCTATAAATATTTGTGTACAAATCTTTTCATATACATATGCTTTCATGTATTTCGAGTTAATGTCTATGAGTAACATGGCTAAGTCATATAGTAACAATGTGTTTAACAATCAAAAACCACCAAACTGTTTTCCAACGTCACTGTAGCATAAGCAGTGTGAGAGTTCCAATAACTCCACAACTTTGACAATAGTTGATATAGTAGGTGTTTTCAATTTTATATTTGTTTTACACATTCTAATAGGTGCAGAGTAATATCTACTAAACTGAAAATGTCCTAATGAGATTTTAATTGGGATTCCATCTGAGGTGAATTCACATCTTAAAAATAGAATCTTCCTATCTGTTAAGTGGTATATCTTGACAGACATTAGTCTTAATTTCTCTCATCTGTTTATTCTAGAAATTTTATTGGCCAAACTATTTTTAAATTCAGTCCTAAACTATGAGAATTGATATTATGAATAAAAAAGATGATCTTGGTATGCTTTTCTATTTTAAAAGGTAACTTATAGTTTTCACATCTTATCATATAATTGATCTTCACAAAGTAAATGTCTCTAATTTGAAGCCTGAATATGCCAATGAGTGTTATATATAGACATTACTACCATATATTCTCTTAATTTCGTCAGTTTCGTTTTAGTTTAAAAAGAAAACAAAACAAAGAAACACATACACCCAAAAGCAGAATAAGAATAGGCCAATGGCATTGTAGAATAGCAAAGTATACCATCCCAAAATATGAAACTTTGTCATTTAGATTATTTTGAGCTGAAGGCAATTGAGAAAAAGCAGATACAAGAAAAGCTGACTGCCCTCCTGCTATTTGCCTAAAACATGACCTAAATTTACAAAGGTATCCCTCCTCTCCTCTCAATGAGGATGAACAACAGTTAATCACCAGAGACAACTTTGGACCCTTATCAGCCCAGAGATGGTACCACAGAAACCTACATACAAACTTTACTAATTAGGCCTTGTCTTCCATTAGTTTCCTATATGTTTGCCTTCCCACAATTTGCTGGCCCTAGAGACTCAAGGTCCCTTCCTTGGCCTTGTCACTTCTTGAAAAATGTATTGTTCTTTCGCTAAAATGCTAACCAAAACTTTGAGGTACTCACTTCTAATACTCTCATGTGATACATGCGCGATGCACATGTTGATAAACACCAGTTTGGTTTTCCTTGTTAATCTGCCTTTAGTCAGTCTAATTTAGAGACACAGCTGGAGAACCTAAGATAGATAGAGGAAGAGATTTTCCTTCTCCTTCAGCATCAACTATGTAGAAATCAAAATGGCATTTGTGGTAAACCACAAGTATTTCTGTGTCAATAAAAACCTATATTTCTCATTCCTGTTATGTTTATGCATAAAATAATTATTCACAAATATTTTTATTTGTTTGATTTGTATGTTTTAAACTTCATCCTGGGAGGGGAAAAATAAACGTAGATGACAGAGGCTCTGTTCATCCCTCTGGCAACCAAATCAAAGTCGTGATGGAAACAAGGAGCAAGCAGCAAGGAAAAATTGCCTGCGATCCAGATGAACAATCCATACAATCAGGGAGAAATCCAAGAAAGCACCCTGCAATGGCAGAAAGGAGGATGAGGCGAGGACCCGGGGCTGCCAGGTCCCAAGCCACTGAGTGAGACTGAGGCAACAGCTGCGGCAGACGCCTCTTAAAGGGGCCGCGACCGCGAGTTGATTTTCGCAGTGACAGACCTGCTCACTCTGAGCACCAGTGCCCATTCGGCTGCGCACAGGGGGCACCAGGGACTTATAGGGGGACACTGAGTTGTCAGAGTGAGGGCCGAGGTGAGACTCGCTGGGTACAGAAGTGCCGGTGGTATCCACTGTTCCTTGTTGAGCTCTTCCCTGTCTCAGTACGCGGACACAGCACCACCGCAGTCAAGACATCATCAAACTGGATAACAGAGGTCACCCCACCCAGAGGAGGATTCCCTGAAACTCCGCCTACCCCAACTCACGGCCCCACCCAAGCCACATTCGGGTGTGTCCACAGCGAGTCAGGTGCTCCTTGCTGGGACTCACACTGGTGGAGGCAGCTGACCTTGGTTTCTGGTGTGGCCTTTTGAGGCAACTATAATCACCGTATCTGTGGATTGCTTGCTGAATCTTAACAGGTGGCCCCTGAGGTGCACAGGCTTGGGCTGAATTTTCCCTGCAGCTGAACCCCTCTCAGGACTGTGCCACTGGACACCTACTTCACAAATCCACACTAATAAGACCGGGAGTCTTAGGAGCTTTACTTAGTACATAGAAACAGACATGGAAAGGCAGCCAAAATGGGAAGACAAGAAGCAGAAACCATATGAGAGAAAAGAACAGAGATCCAGAAATAATGGAGTCAAGTAATCTAACAGATACAGAGTTCAAAACACTGGTTATAAAGATGCTCAATGAACTTTTGGGAAGTGTAGATAAATTCAGTGAGAACTTCAACAAAGAGATAAAAAAAAAAACATAAAAATGAAAATGGAAATTATAAAAGAGAATCAATCTGAAATGAAGAACACATGACCTGAGATGAGAAGTATATTAAATGGAATAAACAGAGGAATAAAGAAAGTGAATAAAGAAAAGGATCAAATGACCTATCTAGAAGATGGGAAAGCCAAGGACACTCAATCAGAATGGCAAGAAAAAAGATTCTAAGACTATAAAGATAATTTAAGGAGTATATGGGACACTATTAAAGGTCAAAATATCCATCTGATCGGCATACCTGAAGGAAACAAGATGTTGAACAGCTATTTGAAGAAATAATGATGGAAAACTTCCCTAACCTGGTAAAGGAAATGGACATAAAACCCCAGGAAGCTCAGAGAACCCCAGGGATCCAAAGAGGCCCACACCAAGACACATCATAAAAAAATGCCAAAGGTTAACGAAAAAGAAAAAAATCTTAAAAGCAGCAAGAGAAAAGCAGATAGTTACCTACAGGGGAACCCCCATAAGACTAGCAGCTGATTTTGCAAAAGAAACTATGTAGGACAGAAGGACTGGCACAAAATATTCAGTGTAATGAAAACCCAAGATCTACAACCAAGAATACTTTATCCAGCAAAGCTATCATTTAGAGTTGAAAGACAGATAAAGAGCTTCCCAGACAAAAATAAGCTAAAGGAAGTCATCACCACCAAGCCAGTATTACAAGAAATGTTGTGGGGACTTCTTTAAGAAGGAAAAACATGTATCAAAAACAGGAATAAAGAATGGTAACAACTACATTCCTGTCAATAAGTACCTCAAATGGAAAAAAATTAAGTGCTCCAACTAAAAGATAGAGTGGATGAATGGATAGGAAACAAGACCCCTACATGTTGCCTACAAGAGACTCACTTCAGATTAAAAGACACACACAGACTAAAAGGAAAGGGATGGAAAAAGATATTGCTTTGATGGACCTAGAAGGTATTTAAGTCAGATGGAGAAAGATAAACACTATATAATTTCACTTATATGTGGAATCTAAGGAATAAAAAGAATAAACATCAAAAACGGACACAAATATAGTGGACAATTTGGTGACAGACAGAGGGTAGGGGTCTTGGGGGGCTGAGAGAATGGGGTGAAGGGTTAAAAAAGTACAAATTAGTAGCTAATGGATGGTCATGGGGATGGGGAGCATGGCATAGGAAATGCAGTTAACATTAATATGTTGGCTAGGTGAAGGGTAAGGGGAGGGAGAGAGCAATTGGGGGAATCATTTTATGAACTATATAGATGTCTAACCAATGTATTATATACTTGAAGCTAATTAAAATAATAAATTTTAAAAAATAAATAAATAAAATAAATTTCATCCTGACTTCTAACACTTAAGAATTATAGCCAAGAGTAATATATTCAAGAAGAGCAAGATATTAGATGAGTCAATAAAATGGCAATAACAAGACTATTCTAGAGAACAAGAGTGAGGATATACCATCCACTGTGGATTTTTAAAGATTGTATCATAGAATAACCATTAATTTTTAACTTTTTTGAATTGTTATATCTAGATAACTCTTTAAAAAGACACAAAATTAAAGGACTCATTGAAAAGCATACTGGAATTTTCCTTAAGCCCACTATAAAAACAGGATGTAACTTCATATTATAACTGTTCCATATTAACTTATTGGTGAGCTGTTCAAGGAACAGTGTCCTTCGTGCAAATAAATTGTCTATTTATTTGAATTGTTTTAGAAAGGAATAAGTTTCTAGGATTATCCTTTTCATAAGGCCTTGTGCCGTGGAGATGGGCACACCACTTAAATTCTCTCATCTTCTTTGTCAGTTCTAATGATGTGTCTAGACATGCAGAAGGAAGTAAAAAATTGAAGCAATCAACAACATAATTTTGACAAAAAATCACATACAGCTGAAATATCGAGTTGATTGGGTAAAATGAAATAAACTTCCTGCCAGTCCTCACTTTTCACTGCCTGCTCAGACACTATTCTTGTCTACGATGCAATAACTGGGCTCAAAATTGACAGAAACAAATATTTTGAAAATCTATGCAATCCATCTCAATTATTGGTATTAAGTTCATCTTCGCCATTGAAATTGGAATGACAAATCACAACGAAATAAACCACCAGTTCTCCATGGTCACAATTCCTTGGCCAGAACCTAACTTTGCATGTATATTATCCCCAAATAGATAGGATAGGAATTGGCATTTCAGCCAAATATGTGAATTTGATGAACATGCAGATATGTCATCTGATCTTTGAATTTTCAGTTTCTCTACATACTTACAAAATATCTATATTAACTAAACATTTGTCTATGAATATTGAAGCAAAACTGAAATGTTAAATACTTGGGTAGGTTCAATTTGGGGAGATAAGAAGAAAAGGAGGTGTCAGGAACCCTACGTGCAAATTATCTCATGTAATCCTCACAAAAATCCTTCATTCTTCTATTCAACAAAAAATGACTGAGGGCCCACTACAGAAACACAGTTAAAATGGAGAGATGGCCCCTCCTTTTCACAGAGCCCCCAGGGAGATTGACACTGAGCAGATAATCACCACTGTGCTCTGTGCTCTTGTGGGAAGAAATATAATTCTATGACAGTATATGTCAAAGGAAGTTGATCTAGACTAAGGATCTCTCATTTCGGAGATGAAGCCACAGAAGCTCAGAGAGGTTAATTCGATCAAGATTATACAGATAAGCAGTCGTGGAGGGATTATTCCTTCCCAGTCCTGCTTGACTCCAGAGCCCTTGCTCTTTTCCTTGTTTCTTAGGCTCGTTAAGACAACTGCATGAGAGACAGGAGGCAGTCACAAAGCCAAGAAGATTCTTTGCAATGGATTATACCTCCCTTTCTTTAAGCCCATACAGTTTAATATTTCCTACAAAGCCCCTTCAAGTCTGAGGAAATGGTTTATGAATCTCTGCAGGATTGATTAATTATACTTTTGTTTATACATTGCTGAGTTGGTCCATGAATTCTTGGTTGGTAGTTATTGTTCACTGTTACATGTTACAAATATCATGCAGGGGGATAATGATGAAAACACTCCTGAGACTTAAAGCAATCCCAAGTTCTGTGGTGGACAGCATGGCTACCACCCTTTGGTGTAAATTAACATTGAGCCAAGTTTGCACTTCCTATACTAGGACTAATCGAAGTGGCACATATTGAACAACTTTTTCACAGCCTGGTATGTCACTCTTAGGGTGACCAACTGGTCCAACTTCTTCCAGAACTTTACAGATTTTAAAATTAGAAGTCTTGATCCTGAGAAAGTGCTTGGGCCCAGGCAAACAAGGACAGTTGGTCACCCTAGTCACTGTGCTGCTCAGAGATCAGAGAGCCATATATTTTAGAAACACAAATATATCTATTTGGTGCTATTGCATTAAAATACACGGGGTATTCAATGACATACATGAAAGTTCAATTCATTGAAATATAGCAATGCATATTTCACTACAACTTGCAAAATGGCAATTAATATAGTGCATTGATCAGTATTTCTATCAATCCCTGGATGCACATATACATAAACATCTACAATGCATTACCTCAGATGACTTGCACCTTTGGTATTCATTAAATAAATCTGTGCCTTTAGCCCATCCTGAAAGAAATAACCACAGACTTCATGTCTGGGAGGCATGCATCCCACTCCACACAGCCACATAGTCTAAGGCAATTTTAGCAGACATCATCCCCCAGTTCCTTAACCGCTCCAGGGAAACTTCCCCCAGGAGTCAAGCATAGTCATTTCTTGGTGTCTTGATAGTCAAAAGTGGTGTGTTTTAGACTTTACAGCTACACTACAATAAAACTCCTACTTTTCAGGGTGGTATGAATCCAGGGTAGTACATATCATCGGGTTTTGTTCCTTTATTTTTATTTCCATAGATGGAGACCAACTGACAGGTAAAGTTGTTTGTTTTTACATTTTTCAAGAGAATATAAATTTAAAGGATCAAAAGTGATACACATTTAATTAATGATTCTCTGCTTAGTTCATTTTCACCAAGAAGTTGCAAAAATGCTGAATACCAAAGGCAAATTGTTTTATTAGTGGATCTATATAGCCTTGACAAATTGAGAATCAAATTATCAATTTCTTCCAAAGCAAAGAAAAAAAAAAAACTACAATTATGACACAAGGAATTCTAACAGATGAAAGGCAGTTTTACATGTAGTCATGCTACAGTCCACCATCTGAGTCGATCTCTATTCTCCAATCAGCACAATTTCCACATTCAATTTGTATATGTTGAGGGCAAAATTTAGCTTTCATGAATGTTAGCACACCTATAAGATGATCAAGAGAAATTGTATGCAATTAACCAAGGACAGATTTTGAGCAAAAGTAAATAATTATTCCAGGGTGTTACAGGAAATAACTCTATGGCCTGAAAAACATGTTCACTGTGGTTATTATAAGTAATTAAAGTATTTTTCTCTCTTCCTTATAGAAAAAAAAAAGTGAAGTGTAGCTATGGCAATAATACAATGTTAATTTCTTAGTGTTATTTTCGATATTTGATATAAGCAAAAACCAATATTTAATAACTTGCTATTAAAAATAGAGTCAACCCTCCATCGACCAGCTTCATCAGGCAGAGAGAAAGCTAACCAAGCCAGAATCACCTGAGAAGGAAGAACCAGCTTGTTTTGCTGCTGGTGCTGTTCTGCTTGCCATCAGAGGTCCTGTTAAGGCTCATTCATGTTCTGCACACTTCTAGGCTAGCAGAGCACATACTGTTGGTTTTGTTATTAATTCAACGGCCACCATTTATGGAATATTTAATGGGTACCAGGCTTTGTCTAGGCTGGCTACACAATTATAAATCCTTACAACTATGAAAGGTAAGAATTGTTTTTTAAAATTTTACAAATAGGAAAAGAGGCACAGAAGGGTTGATTATCTCTACACAGATCACTCAGCAGAAAGCAGCGACAACAGGCTCAGAGCACAGATGTGCCGAATTACATCCATGCATATATATAGCACAATGCTTTGAAGTGTTAAAACATAGCATAAACTAATATTTTTTCTCCTCTCAGAATTCTTTTTTTGAAAATAGAAAAGTTCTTAACTTTGTAAAACATTGGTTTTTTGTTCTATTTTGTTTTTTAAGTGGGGCATAAATCAGTTATCCAGATTGTTTTTCCTGGGATATTTTAAATATTTAAAACATCAATACTAGAATTAAAAAATAAATTATACATGTTACTGGCCTATAAACTAATTATTTTTAATACATAAATATTCTATATTTTGGTTGGATGCATATTAATGTCTATGAAAAAGTTCAGTAGTTGGAGGACTTAAGCATCTTCTTGTTACTATTTTGTTTTCATTATCCCCAATTCCTTGCAAAAAAACAATTGAAGTTGATTAGAATGCTAAAACCCAACTAAAATAAGACAGCTAATTTTATTTTATTTTTTTTTAGGCAAGGCAACCCTTGGTTGACCTCACAGATTGCAAGGACCTTGTCAGCTTACAATCCTTATTTTTTATTTTTTATGTCTACAACAATTGGTCTTCCTAGTGGTCTCCCATTCAAATACTAACCAGGCCCGACCGAACCTGCTTAGCTTCCAAGATCAGATGAGATCAGGCTTGTTCAGGATGGCATGGCCACAGACAAGACAGCTAATTTTTTACAACTGTAAAATGACTAGAAATAGATGTGTCAAGTATCTAGAATAAGATAATTATTGAAGTTATGCACTAAATTTAGTTTTGAGTTTCTATCAGTTATATAAAATAAGTAAACAAGTGAGACTATATAATTTGTGTTATTTATTTTATTAAAAAGCAAACGAGTTTACTGGAAGAGTCAAATATTTTTCTGGCAATAAATCTTAAAAGGGATTTTCAAAAATTACTACCATTCAGTGACTGCCCACTCTATGCTAAGCCCTGGGCTTGGCAGAACACATATATTACCTTTTAAGAACAGACCATTTCAATCCTTCTAATAGGCTCATGAAATAAAATATTTATTTCATGACTTCTTTGACTACTGTTTTGCAATTATTTCGGGTCATTCTTCAAATGAATATTTCTTATTGGCTTTCTATTAAAAATACAATATAGCATTAACCATTAATGCACGAAAAGCATTTCTGGAAACAGACAAATAAAAGATAACATGACCTGGCAAGTTTTGATTCCTGAGGAGTTGGCCTAGTGCAGGAATAGAATAAAAGAAACTAGAGAAAGCAAGTAAATCTTTTCACCAGCTGTTAAATATCAAATACCTTAGGTAAGGTAAGCATTTGGCATTTGAAAGACTGCAATCAGTTTATAGATGAACTCCTTAATATGTTCCTGTTCCACGGTACTCTTTGTTGCCAAAAAACCAAACAAATAAAAAAACAAAAAAACAACACTTGATA
Source organism: Pteropus medius (assembly GCF_902729225.1). Taxonomy (NCBI): domain Eukaryota; kingdom Metazoa; phylum Chordata; class Mammalia; order Chiroptera; family Pteropodidae; genus Pteropus; species Pteropus medius. Next base: position 15,288,934 of record NW_024340849.1, read on the forward strand.
TGCAAAAAGCCATGTTAGAATTCTGAGGTATTGCTAAAAATTCTCATTTGTCTTAAATAAGCCAAATGCATATTTTGTAACTACTGGAATAGGTAACATTCACTTTAGAATTTGCAAATATACACTGTTTTTAAAATGAGAAATACAATTATTTAAGATGTAATTTACATTACTGCTATAGGTAAACTTCGAAATTTACTTTTGTATTCTGTATTTCCCTTCCAGGTTTTCTGTTTTCATTATTTGAGATAAGCAATGTCTACTTTCTGCCATTCTTTTTTTCTTTGTTTTTTACAGTGAAATGAAGCAATTACTAATAAGGCATTTTCACTTTTTTATTTTTTCTATTATAACATTTTCAAGTTTAGACTCACCCAATTCAGTCATCAACCACAATACTTGGAAGGACTCAAACTCAGAGTTTTATGAAGACCCCCAAATGGAGTATAAGAAAATAACTGAAAAATATGCTACCCTAGAATGTTAAATATATACATTTACAATGCTAAATATATACATTTAGCATGTTAAATATATACATTTACAATGAATATAAGTTAACTTATATTCAACATATACGTAATGAATGTGATTTAAAGGATCTAGTTCCTGGTGAGAAAAAACCACGACAACATCTTTGCTCTTGGGTATTACGGACCTCCTTTTCTGGGCTCTGTAACTGTTTTGTGCTGTGTAACTCAGTTCTGCACTTGGGTATCTTGCTCTTACATTACGGTCCTTATTACACAGGCAAAAACACTCAGCTTCTCATTATGAATTCGCTCAAAGCTCATTTCAGGTCACTATTTGTAATTTGTTTTGCGACAGTTTACCTCTTCCAGAAATCACAAATACCTCCTACCATTCATTCAGGAACAAGGTGGGCTATTATCTCCTTAAACTGAAAACAGTGAGTCCACCCTGCATGTGCTGTATTTTCATCTGTGAACAAAGGAAATGGTCTTTCTCAGACCTCTTCCAGGTGTGGTCTGAGCTGAACTGGATTTTCTCTTTGCAGAAACATGGACTCCTAACATGTCTAGGTAACCCAGTTAAGTCCACTCCTCAATGTTCTTCAGCTCAGAGCATTCCTTTATAATCATTTCAAGCCCTCTCTATTGTGAGCTATCCCATACCTACTCACTTGAGAAGCAAGATCCTTGTATTGCACTAACCTACTCTTCTGTGAGCTCCATTAATTGGATTTTATTGTCCTCTTTCAGTTTATCTGAAATACCAAATAGCTGGTTTGAGGGAACTGAACACTAACCCAGAGCAGTACTGTGTCTGTGAGCTCATTTCTTCACATTCACAAATCCACTGCCATTGGTCAGTGTTTCTCAAAGAGTGGCCCATACATCAGAAACTCCTGGGAAGTTTACTAAACATACAGACTCCAGGCCACTTCTTAAATTAGAATCTCTCTGGTTTGTTTTTGTTTTTGTTTTAATTCCCAGGATGAATCCCAGTTTAGCCATTTATAGTGTGTCTTCAGGAAAGTTATTTAAACCCTCTCAGTCTCCCTGAGCCTTAGTGTTATCAACTGCAAAATGAGAATAAAAACTATCATCGGAGCTATTTCGTGTAGTCCTAGTACACAGGTCATGTTCAGCTTGATAAATTATAGCTGTTATTTATTTATTTTTTTTTAATTTGATGGATTGCTCTTGGGCTTGGGGTTTCAGAGGGTTTTCTGGTAACTATGAGGCAGTTCATACCCAGTAGCCTCTGCTGCCTGAGAACAGAAATGAAAAGGAAAGAGACCAACAAGTATTCTAAATTCCTCTATGCACAATGAATTATTTTAATTATATTTTACTTATTATTGAAAAGAAAACAACAGACACAGAGGGGTTCCCGTTTTAAGCTTTCAAATGAGCTAAGCAAGAGTCATAAGAGCAGAGCATGTGCTGGCATATACAAAGCGGCTAGTTAAGATATTGGCTTTTAATTTTATGTGTCCACTTGGCTGAGCCATAAAGTGCTGAGATAGTTGGTCAAATTTTCTGGGTGTTTCAGTGAGGGTGTTTTGGGATGACATTTAAATTGGTGGACATTGAGTAAAGCAGACTGCCCTCCACAATGTGCATGAATCTCAACCAATCAGTTAAAGGCCTGAATAGAACAAAAAGATTAGTTTCCACTGAGCGAGAGCAAATTCTCCAGCACACTGCCTTCGGACTTCATCTGCAACAGCAGCAATTCCTATTCGATGGCAGAATACCTTCAGACGCAAACTGGAATATCAACTCCCCAGGGTCTCCAGCCTGCCAGCCTATCTACTAGAACTGCAGTATCGGCAGCCTGCAGGCCAGGCCCACTCTGCAGATTTTAGACTTGCCAGCCTCCATTATTATGTGGGCCAATTTCATATAATAAACAAAACAAAACTGCACTAATATGTTATATGTCAAGCCATAAACAAAACCTTGGGCAAGTGCAGTGATGGACAAAACACTAACCTTTCCCTAGTGGAGAGGGAGAAGCTGACGGGGGATCTGGAGTCACAACATAGACCAATTTTTAATGGGAATTTACTGTTCTAAGTCTTTACCTGCAAGTTTCATTTAACTAGGGGTAAGTGGCATTATTGCCCTCACTGTATGGAAAATTCAGCTAAGCAACATACTAGAAAGATTTATTTGCTAGCCATGTGCTAAACATAATAAAGGGAGAAAGCAGTTAGAAGTCTAGTTAAAATAGATCACATTTATTAATAAGAGAGGGCAGTGAAAATAAAGAAAATGAGAACAGCTTTGGAGAGAGACTAGAGTGTCAGCCTCAGGAGAGCAAGGCCCTCATCTGTCTTGATCCTATCTGTCTTGATGCACTCCGAGCACCTAGAACAACTGTTAAGACTTCTCAAATTTTCTGAAACTCCATCCAGTTCTCCTTAAGCAAACTCCAGTTTCTCCATCTAAACTTGCCACCTTGTATCATAATTTTTTAGTATCACAAATAGGTGTTGACTATTTAATATAATTACTTTAAGTGCTCCCTAATTTCTTCCTCATTCCTCAAAAGGTGCCCTAAATGTCTGAAGTGTGCAGGGCTTAATGGAAAGATAAAACACCCAACCATAACAATTGTAAAATTCTATTATTGTTGCTCATGTATAGCTTACTACAGCTCTCCATATTTTTTCAAAATAATTTATAGTTACATGTGAGTACGTTTAATAGAAACTAATCATGAATAGCATCCTCTGACCAAAGACCTAATATCTTTTATTCAACATGTTTGCTATACAAATGACTTATTTTAAAGTACATAGGAATCTACTTCTGCCCTAGAGATAAGTATTTGGATATGCAAATACCTAACACAATTTTTTAAATGAAAGGATGCACTAACAAAAATATTCTCTGGAAACTCAGCTATCACAATATGCACTGAATTCAAGTGAGTTGTGTTAAAATAAATCTGACATGTATTGTTTTTACACTCTATCTTTTCAAGACCTCATTCTATTGTTTCCTTTTTCATTTCTTTTTTTTCCCCTTTTCTAATTGTCACTTACATGTGAGTTTAGGACTCAAGATTCTAGTATTGTCACTCTAGAGAATCTTTAGCACAAAGGGAAGTGCTAGTATTCCTGGGATATTATCTTTATTGATTGCTCCAACAGTGAACAAACAGATTGTCATAGGTATTCTAACTTTAAATGAAATAAAACAACATTTCTGAATAAAACTGTTCTTAAGAACTCTGAGTAATCTACACTATATAGTGTATAAATTTCATTGTTAGCAAAGGTTAAGAAATTAGATATATTTCTGTGTTTTGGTGGCAACAGAGAATACAGGTTAAGTGTGAGGCCCTGGAGTCAGGCCACCCAGGTTCAGGTTCAAATCCAGCTCCTCGTACTTAATTTCTCTGTGCCTCGGCTTCCTCTCTATAAAATAGGGTACTGATGATAATAATGGCACCTACCTCACTAGACTGTTGTGAGGAATAAACAGTTTATATAAAGTGTGATGATGCCCGACACTTATCATCATTCCTTCCTAAAACACACACACTCGGTAGAGAAGCCATTTATGAGAAATCAGAAAGGTAAGAAGCTTTACTGGTCTGGAATTTAGATTTTCATGCAGAGAAGCTTATCTGTATTCTCTGATTAGGATGGGAATTGTTTGCAACTATGATATATAAAGTTCCAGGAAAAAAAAATTAAATGAAAGATAGATCTGGGTTTGTTTTGATAGACTTTAGAACACTTGGTAAATAATTGGGTTTTATTTACTTTAATTACATAAGATTTTAACAACATACAAAAGTCTGACCCCAGCTCTTTACACTGCCACAATTGTTGTGGCCGCCAGCCCCCGAAAGACACACAGACCACCAGAAATCAGTGAGTTATAGGAAACATGCTCTTTATTCAGCTAGCTGGGTCTGCCAGGGGTTCGCAGACCCCAAATTAAGCAGCCCCGAAATGTAGAGGTACAGGGTTTTTAAGCCCTAAATCGCATTCCTCATTCTGTCTTAAACACAAAGGTCTATTTTTCTCCTATTCACTACCTGTCAACCCACAGGTCAGGTGTGCAAGCGGGGGTACAGAAGCAGAAAGCTTATTGTTAGAATGTTATGTTCCCATGGGCGATAGCCAAGCAGTAATTTTCCAGCCAGCACACAATAAACCTTTTTTAAAAGTTTTCTTTTGCTAAGTGTCCTCTAAGTATTTCATGTATATTAGTCTTGTCCTCATCTGAACTGAAAGTTCACTGAGACCTTAAGTCATGTTGGGCTCTTCTGCATTTCTCCTCCAGACCCAAGCACCACATTTTAGGCTCTCAAAATTTTTGGGAGGGGAGGGGAGGGGAGGGGAGGAGAGGAGAGGAGAGGCCGGCTGCTTCTCCTTTCCATCTCACAAAAATCTCTGCGCCAAAAATTAAAAAATAAAACCCGAGATCAGGCTACAGTCCTCTAACAGAGAAGGAGGGGAAATAAAACAATCAGCTAATATTTCAGTCATTTATCCTGCAACACTACTTTTGCTCTTAAATCTTGGAAATAGTAAGACATTGATGCTAAACTATTTCACACTAAACAAGATTTAACAAGACTGGATCCTAAAAACGATGAAAAGTGGAAAGCATGTATTAAGAAGCATTATGCAAATACAAACTTCCAACAGGCCCTGCAGTCATGGTACAAAGCTACCAGATAAACAAGATTTCTCTCCTGGGAGGGAAGCAGGCCAGAGGTGAAGATGGCTGAGGCCTTGCTTAATAAGAGCAGAAATCCCTGACACACCCACCACCTTTTTTTATCCCTGATCCTCTCTTGATCCCTTTCACACCTTCAAATGTATTCATCTTTTCCAAGGCTCACCAAAAATAGGAATAGAAACAGCGTTTGGAGAATAAGTAAGACACATTTTTCACTTTTCCAAAACATTTGTCCTTTAGCTAAAGAGTAGTTTTTAAATACCCATAAAATAATATTCAGGAATGGTGGGGGGCGGGGTAAGGATTGAGAGAAAGAGGAAAAATGACATTGTCTAAGTTTACTCTCCTAGAGGTCAGCAAACCATAACTACGCCGGCCTCATTTTTCTGAGAGGAAAAAATAAAAGGACTCAGCCAAAACACTGTATTATAGAATTACAAGCTTAAAAATCATTTAAAACAAAGGTGAAAAAACTTCAAGGGTTCCCCTTTCCAAAAACAGAAAGTCATCTACATTGTTTTAATAGCTCTTTGAAGAGAGAATGTCTCCCTCTCACATCCCTAACCTCTCCAATGTTAACTTGTTACCATTAGGTGTTAAGATTTCTTTAGGATGTCCTGGGTTGTTTTTTAATTACTGTTTCTTTTGTTTACCATTAGGCACTGGTTTGACCTAGGACTGAAAAATGTATTGGACTTTGGAATTACTTGTGACTCTTCTGCATAGGAAATTTGCTTAGTCTCTCTCCATTCATTTCTTAATCAATTATGTATTTACATCAGTATTGATATTTATTTTATACTTTGAGTTATAATCCAATGTTATTTTATTTTATTTTATGTTACCTGAATTGTTCCAGCATTATAAAATAGGTTTTTAAAAAATAAATAAATAAATAATAATTTTTAAAACAGCAATAAAATGACAATCCCATAAAATAAAAATTTTTCAAAGGGAAAGATTTGAACCCTTAACTACAGAGCTCCAAAGCAAGTATAAATTTTATATACCATTGCCTCCAATGGCCAACAGAAAACAACTAGAGAAAGGCCAAACTCAATGCTGTACTGCATTTAAATGAAAAATGAATGGTCTATTAAAACAGACTACTATAAGGCAGAAATGCAATATGAGCCAAAACATAGTCGTTTAATATTATTCTATCTGGACATACATCAGACCTTACCAATTATTGAAGAGCAATGAGATGCAGAAAAACATCAAATAAGTCTCTACAAAGAGAAAAAATACCTTCGGGGAGAAAATTGAAACAGTACTAATACTATTCACCCAGGCATCACTAGCTGACTCCTTGTCTCCGAATTTTAACAGATCAAGTGACCAATTTGAATTTCCTCTCTTGTCCTCCACTTCCATCTGTCCCATTTTTAAAAGCTCCCTTTAAAATCCCTGGATTGAAGCAGAGAACTATTGAACCAAGGATATAGCTATAAACAGTGGTTTAGGAAAATTTAAAAGTCTGGGTCAAATCTAAGTCTCCCTTTTCTGAGCAGAAACTGTCCATGGTCCCCTGTTGTGGTCCCCTGGTGGAAAGGCTCAGGGAGACGAGGGCATGGGGAGAGGTAGAGGTAGGGTGGGCCCAACTTGCATTTTCCCAGCCTCTCAGCGCACTCAGGGCTAGCCAAGCAGCTCTAAAAGGAGGATGCTTGAAAGAAGGGAATTCAAATTCTATTCTGGCACCTAGGAGCCCTCCAACCTCTACTTTTTCAAAGTACATAGTAAATCTAAATCTTTATGGTCAGAATTTTATCTCAGAAGACTGAAGTAGCAGAGCCCACCCCTCCACCGTTTCCTTCCTGCATCTACATAACTGAGCAGTGTCCTCACTCCTCTTGCTCACCTTGTCTCCCATCCCACAATGCACCTGTGTCTTACTTCATTTTGGATCCAGAGGGATTGGAATTTCAAGTTTATCTCTAGTTCTACCTGCTCCTCAATGCTACTCACCAATTATTCTATCAGTCTGGCATAAGTGCTTTTTGAATAATTTTTAAATGAGTCAGAATTGCATCCTACCAGAAATAGCTCTACAAAAAGGTTGAAAGCAGATTTGCAAAGGTGGCTGCACACTAAAATTATGCCTATTAAATCCTGAGGCCCGAGCCCTATTTTAGACCAACTGAGCCTTGGGAGTAAGTCAGGCACTGGCATTTTAAACATTCCCACGGTGATCCTAATGGACAGCCATGTTTGAGAACCACTGTGTGGACACTTAGAACCTGCTGCCAGGGGCTGAGCAGGCTCAACATTCACTTCCGCTTTGCTTCTGAAAAGGAAACAGCTGATGATGTAAAGCAGAAGGCCACTTTGACAGCATTTGTAACACTCATGTCTGTTCAACTTGTAATTTTAAATACATATAGTATCTTTTTAGATCCGAATTATCTGTAAATTCTGAAAACGTCATTGTAGTTAAATGTCTTATTTGTTCAGAAAGGAAGAAGCAAGGAGAAAAGAGAAAGGAAAGAAAATAAAAGCTAGTAACCTTAATAACTGTCACAAGTTTTATATTTCTATATAATATTTCTACCTGAGATATTCATGTTGATTCTGGAGGGGAACTTCTGAGGAACAGAGCTGTTAGGGAACAGCATTCCTCCCAAAGAGATTTTAATAGTTTGGTCTTTTCTACTAGACTCTGAGAACCCTATTTACCATCTAAGTTTTCTAGTTTTCTCCTGTGCTATAACTCCTTCTGAGGCAGAGACTGCTAACTATCCCTCATTATTCTTCTCCTCTTTTCATAGTAATAGACCTCTGCATTTAAGCTTGCCACCTGGCCACCCAGAACACAAACAACATTTCCAGCCTCCCTTGCAGCTACATAGGAACAGGTAGCTATGTTTTGGCCAATAGGATGATTATTAAAGTGATGTGTGCAACTTCCGGGCTTTCCTTTAAAAAACTTCTGGAATGTAGTAGATATGATGGTGTGCCACCTGGGACCTTATGTGCAGCTGCCTCATAATGGCAGAGCAACAAGGTAGAAGAAGTCTGGGCCTGTGTTCCTGTCACAAAGGAGAGCCACCATAAGAGCTTAGACTCTTATATGGTAGAGATAAAAATTCCCATCATAGTGAAGCCATTATTAATGTCAAGTCTCTGTTTCCACAACTAAACCTCCATCTAAACTAAGGTCATCTCCAGTTTATTCCTTCAGTGATGTTTCATGTTGGTGATGTGGTAAAGAATTAAGTGACAGAGCAGAAAAAGATGCTATTCTCCATACCACTGCTCTACTGAAGCCAACCTAGTATAGAAGCATCATATCATGAGGACAACAGTTGTAGTGTCCAGGCACTATGAAACAAGCAGAACCCTAGGGCCAAGCTGAGAAAAATGAGTAAGAACATGTGTTACAGAGAAATAACTCAGGAGAAACATGAGATAAACCCACCTTTCCCTAAATACACTAAAGGAATGGAAGTCTCAAAGAGAGATTAACACGTAGGTTATATCTAGGTTTAGACAAACTGGGATGGGAACAGATGGGTTAATGTACACACTTTTATGATAGGAGACTTGAGATCAAGTGTCTACTCTATCACTGACTAGCTGTATGTTCTTTTCCTTTAGATCACACATCCTATTCAGCCCAACGTGGTGTGCTCCCAAAATTCTCATTAAAGGGATAAATGATACCCTTCGAACAAATGTGCATGTGTAGCTTACAGAGAGCCAAGCAGAATAAATGTCATTCTATTCATATACTTAGTAACCAAATGGCAGAATACTTTAAACTTTAAAAATCAAATTAATGGAATTTTGACATTTGCAATCATACACAAAGCCAATACTATGTACTTTAAATTTTTCCTTGACAGGAATAGTTCCCTCCCTAACAGCAGGTAAGTTCTAGCTGCAAACTCGGCTCCCTGCACAGCTGTTTCCCCTGCCATTTCAAAGCCGATCATGATGCTATATTTTGTTGGACTCTAATCAAGTAATAGTCATTAATTTATTTCTCAAACATTTATGATAAGTTGCCGCGTCCTCTTTCTACTCTACTGCGTGACAAGGTCCGGAGATGGGGACAGAGGCTTCAAGGAATGCATCGTCAAGAACGAGGACGTGGCATGTGTTTAGAGATAACTGGTTTCTTAGAAACGATCCTATTAATAATAGGGGGAATTTGGGTAGCACAAATTCTAGTAAGTGTAAACGCTGTACAAATGGATTTCCTCAAAATTGGCTCTGAGGAAAACATAGTAAATTCCCTGTGTATGGAATCAGCTCTAGTCACCCTGACTTGTCCAGAATGTGTAAACCCTTTATTTGAACAATTATTAAGGGAAATTCTTTTTGATGCGCCTCTTAAAGATGTTATGAATAAATTATAACAAGCTGAATTACTAGAACCAGTTTATACTCCTGTTCCCATGCAGTTAGTAGAAAAATTAGTAAAGGATAAGAAATTTACTCATAAGCCTGTGCCTACTATGGAAGGGCCTCCTTTTGTAGCCTAGTGGATAAATAGAAAACTCTGGTATCCACCTAGGGGGGCTAATAGTATGAAAAGATTACCTGATCTTCCTTTGCCTTATACAGGAGCTTATAATAAAGATAGTATACATATAGTGAATAAAGATAGAATTCATGTGCCTTTTAGTAGTTTAAGTTTCATAGAAAGGCTGGCTAGGTCAGGATCTCCTTGGTGCTTAAAAAACAAAGGAACAGAAACTTAGCTTATGAAAGCAGCTTTGTAAAACTGATTTTTATAAATATTTTCCTCATTACTGCACCCAGTAAACTTTTGAACAGCTATGAGAAAGGTTCAGCTTGAACTTTAGATATAGCATAAATCAAATAGCATTTAAAAGATTTCTTCAGGCAGAAAGAAGAACAACGTCTGCCCACAAGCCAATGCTTGCTGTTATGAATACATCTATCTATCACCTTTACTTAAATCAAACTGTATCTTACGTAATAGATATAAGAATTAAAAGTTTAGATTGTTCCATCAGGTAGTTCTGTTCTAATGATTGAGAGAATAATGTACTAGTTAATCATGAACATTAATAATAATATACTCTATAAGATTTTCTGCTTCGCCTAACCACAGAAATTTAACTCCCTGCTACCTTAACTACAAAGTATAATCAAATGCCAAAATAAAAAGTATAAAAGTTGTGCTCAAATCACAATAAAACGGAACAGTGTCACACCGCCTCTGAGTTGTGTAGTCGACTGTCTCCCGCGCCAACGCCTTGCCCACCTTTGGGTCCCCCTGGATCCTGTCGTGGCTGGACCACGGCAATAAGTGACACTTGGGGCATCAAAAATAAATAATTCAAGAGATTTCCAATCTAGTTAGTTTGCTACTCACTTTGGTGAACTTTAACATCTGTGCCTTTTATCCAAAGAACAAACTCGGAGGAAGACGAGAGACCCCGCGTCCATTGTAGGTCTAACTTCATTTGAAAGTATTAACTGTTACTCTGCACGGGAACTGACTAGAATTAATGTTTTGTTTCCATTAGTCAATCTATGCAAATTACTTAGAATATCCCTGGGCAATATGGTAAGTATACTTGACAAGTTTTAGTTACTAGTAATAGTATTCATATTGTTAGTATTACTTAGATGTTAAATCACAATATTCAATGTAATGCCAAAAGTAATTCATGCCCAGCTACGAATATCAACAACATCTGAAAACTAGAAAAGGGTGCAGGTAAAAAGAACAATGTGATGTGCTTGATGCAGTCGTCCATAACTGGGAACTTATCAATTAAGCCTTTCATGATCCAGAATTAATTATGAAAACAAAAATTAAAGTGTAATGAGTTTATTATGTAAATTTATTCCCAAAGTTTCTATTCATCATGTATTTCACTTTCACAAAACAGCAAAAAGGAGGCAAGAATGGAGGCCAATTGGAAATATTTAGTGAATGATATATGGAGTCCTATACATTTATGAAATATTAGAAGTATAAAAATAAAGAAATGTATTCAGATTATTTAGTTCAAAAGGCTAGAGATTTTAAAAGGATACAGAATGGTTAAGATAGTAAATTACATGTTGTGTGTATTTCATGATAAAAAAATTTAAAAAGTACACAAAATAATGCATATATTCTTAAAAGGAGCAACAACCATGCTGATACCTATAAATTTTTGTAACAAATGTAAATAAAGTTTATGCAAAAATGTTAGCAGTTAATCACAAAAGAATTGATTTTTAAGCAAAATAAGACTAAGAAAATTTGCTTACTTACAAACTTAAAAGGAGAGAAACTTACAGGTGCACATTCAAGATTTCTTTGGTTTTTAAAGGAAGTCCTAACCTAGGTGTATAACTGGAAGCTTCTGTTCGAGGAAAAGGGTACTGAGTGTGAAGATATATGAAATATGAAGTTATAATAGAAAACATCAGCTATTCAATCAAAGCAGTATCTATTCAATTGTGAGATAAACAGTGTAGGTCCTAAGCACTGTAGGAGTTGACATGAAGGGGACCTGTGCTGGTGCTAAGGGCCTGGCCTTAAAGAGGTGGGCTGTGAGCTGTGTCCTTAAAGACCACAAACAGGCAGGAACAAGCAGTGACACTATACTTCAGAGAAAAAAGATGAAAGACACAAGATTCTAAGGGACAATGAACAAGTAGAGAATTAACAGATAAAGTTTCATGCTGGTGTGACTGAATTAACCCACCCATTTTCCCCCTGAAGTTGCTTCTAGTGGTTGTAATCGGGTTCACATGGTCCTGGGAGAGCTACCAATGTCTCAAGATTTCCACTGGGGTTCAGCCCTGACAACCAGCCCAGAGAACTAAAGAAGCTGAGAAAGAAAAGCAAGATCATAAAGTGAGACTCTTCTGTATGGCATACCTGCCACATCTTACAAACCCAACTGTCATTCATTGCTTCAATCAGTAATTTATTTACATTACTTTTAAAATAATTAAAAATTGCATTATTAAAGTAACCTCAGTGGCATGATACACCGTAACAGCAAAGCAGAGAAGCTAGTGAAGAAGAAAAACGGTGCTTTTCCGCGTTTAGATTGTTTGTGACCAAGCTGTGGATACAGTTTCAGTGTCTCCCATCTGCTGATGGTTTCCCAGCTCCTCCAGGGAGCCAGTTCCAGGAGCCCTCCTTGGTTATCCCTCCACAGACCTGTTGGACTCCAGTTCATCTTTACATATTATTGTCCTCCCAAATAGGCTGTAAGTTCCTCAAGGTCAGTGACCCTGTTAATCCTCTCACTACTATTCCCTAGCAGTGCGGCCTCAGGTAAACTACCTGACCTCTTTGGACCTCAATTTCTGATTCACCAATGGGGATTGTGAACCTGTGAGTTAACACATGAAAAGCAATTTGAACAATCAGTGTCTGCCCACAGTGAGCATCCAAAATATGTTAGCTGTCTGATTCATCCAGACCTTAGCACAGTATCTGACATTTAGTTTGTGCTCAGGAAATATCTGTTGAATGAATAAATGAATTAATTTGTTCATTCATTTCTTGGGCAGAAAAACTTGTATTCTCTGTTTCTCTCCCAGAACCTAGCACAGTGGTTGGTCTTCTTTGTGTTAAAAAAAAAAAAAAGGCAAAGATTCTACTTGAAATGAGGAAGCAAAGCCAATGGGTGGCATTCCAGATCTCCAAGAGAGATTTTTTTTTTTTTGACCAGAGATCATATCTTTGAATTGTTCTACTTAAGCATTTCTGTAGTTACCTACTTATTCCACCAACACATGAGATACATGTGAGATCTCTCTGAACTTTATCTCCTACAAAGTAGTAGCTCCCACTCCCACAAAGTAGATGGGAATGTGAAGAAATCCAGCTCCCATTCCTAAAATATTGATTTCTACAATATGTATGATGCTGCCATCGCATCCTTCCTGAAGCTTTGGAATCACTCTTTAATAACAACTCATAGGAGCACTGAAATTTTGGACCTAATCATTGGTTTGTCAAACATGCCCAAGAATCAGCAACTGGCAGGTATAAACCTGTCCCAAATTTTATGGGTGGAGTGTAGGTGGTATGGATAATTCCATTCGGATTAACACCAGTATTACTGAAAACCAACTTATCCCCTACAAGATTGCACCAGTTTTCTATCAGATGTATAGACAGTACCTCGCCTAAACATTCTAATAAATTAAAGAAAACTTCCATAAAAAATACGGATGAGACTTTAATTCCTAAGATTGAAATACTGAAAAGACACTGAAGTAAAAGTAAAAAAAAAAAAAATCAGTATTCTAGTTCTAGGGCCACTCCCTTGTGAACCCTAAGGCCAAGGACAAGTCACTTAATATCCCTAAAATGGAGCCATAATACCTGCCTCACCTACACTGGGGGATCACTGTAACCATTTACTCATATAATAAGCACTTACTAGGCACCTACCATGGACCAGGCTGAAAGTAAAGTACTAGAGTAAAAATATACATTTGATGCAATCTCCTAAAGAAATATGTTAATATAAACTGCAAATGTTATAAAATGGATAGTATTATTACATTATCATAAGCATAGTTATATTATTTAAGGATAATAAAAATAAAAATCTTACAGCAGGTGCTCCTGGATTGCTTCCTAGCCTACTCCAAAGGAAGATATTTACCTTCATCTCCATTTCTGTATTTTGATTTCACCACTCCAAAAAGGCCTTCCCTGACCATCCTAAGATATCCCTCCCCTCGTTGCTATTTTTTTTAAACCATGGCACTTGTTTGTTTCCTTCCTAATGAATACTTGTAATTACCTATTATGTCTGCTTACTTGTTTATATTTAACTCTGCCACTAGACATACATTTCATGAAGTCGGAGATTTTGTTCTTGTTATCGTGCCTTGATCTCTCAGCAGTACCTAATACAGTGCCTGGAGCATATTAAGCACTCAATAAATACGTTTCATAAAAGAATGGAAAAATAATCATATCATTAAGAGCCACCCCAATTGAAGAGAAACAAATGTGATGGCTTAGAAATAATGAAACTGAAAATGAATCAATGAAAATTACAGACTCATATTCTTGGTTAGTGTTAGTCTGCATTTGTTGTTTATTCAGAGATATTGGTTCACCATATTGTTCGATTCATTTTACAGATAAATAAACTGAGGCTCAAAGAGGGTAGTAGCTCAGGTAGTAAGTGGCAGAGCCTTTCTCTTTTCTTCACCATTTCATCCCTAAGGACTGCAAATGGAGACCCCAGGAATAATAGAGAGAAAACAGGAGGAGAGATCAAGGCACAATAGTTCTTGCAAAGCACGGTGACAAGAGTTGATAAGACATAGTAAAAATTTGCCTCCCTAGAGATCTGAAACCACTGAGGCAGTGTCCTCATTCCATGTATGAAGAAACCCAGGCTTGCTCAGGGCAAGTGATTTGCCCAAAATACTTCTACCCTGGGTTTCTAGCAGGTCAGCAGTGATTCCCAAGTCCAGATAATACCCTCTCCCTCTAGTTTTCTTTCTCTGCTTATTCCTTTGGTCTTTTCTTTCTCTGGAAGAAAGTTGTTTAAAAGGCACAAAGAACGAGCCAGAAAAGACAGTGTCACTGCATTCACAGAAACAGGATTTGGCCTTCAGTATAGCCTGAACTGGGTGCTTTACAATCAGGTTTTCATGCACATGTATTAAATAAACCCTTCTTTGTTTTGGCCCAGAAGTCTACAGGAAATCAGTTTCTTACAGAATTTCATGTAGAACTACAGCTATCCCCTTTGTAAAACAGAAACTTCAGACTAACACAGTTTGCAAAACTCTGGTGGTGTGTGAGCGCCATCTGATGCCCAGAGGCAGGGTGGCTTCAGTCTCAGACCTCTGGCTTCAGATATATCCTATCCACAAAATGTCATCAAAATACAGAGGCAACCACTGGGATGCCACGGATTTCATCATCAATAATGCATAGCCAATAATGAACATTATAACTGCGAAAAACCTCAATTGTAAACTTGATGTTCCTATTTTTTTTATACGAATCTCGTTCTATACTTATCAAGACTTATCAAGGCATAGCTCATACATTTATTTTTATATTATGTCATGTTCTATTTCATTTATTCAACTAATATTTGTTGAGCACCTACTCCATGTGACACCCAATTCTTGATACTGCCGAGAAAGCAAAAATAAATAAGAAGAAGAAAAACCTGCCCCAAGGAGTTTCCGCTCTTGCATTAGAGATAAAACATCTTGACAGCTCAGAATAAAGTTGTCTTACAGCTCTCTAACAGCTGAGAGGATCGAAAAGGTTTTATGAATGTGAGCAAGAACTCACTTGGGGTGACTACTGCCTTGTAGGGTGATGGTGGGTAGCATTCCTCTCCTTGAAACTGGTGGACTCAGCAAAGGGAGGATTATGGTAGGTATAGATAAGCCTGATACACTGAAACCTGGCAGCTGGGGAAGTAGGAAGGATCCAATAACATAGAGAGAAGGATAAGGCAGAAGAATGTAACTCAAGAGCAAAAAGAATTTCCTTCTTTTATGATAGGATAAATCCCCAGGTGCTGATGATGGGCCCCTCCGTCCTGCCACAAGCCTAAAATGACACAAATGTCTATGAGCTCCAGCTCTGGGCTCCTCCCCAGCAGATTCTTCCCCCCAAGTAGGCTGTGAGACCATTGAACTTGGGCTTTGAATTTAGAAGTGCCTCGCTGAGAAAGAAAGGCCTCAAACCTCTGCACTAACCGTGAATTTCAATCAGAGGTACCTTCTTTCCACTGCTTTCTGGCTAGTTCATCAGTGGTCTTTTAACTGGGTACAAGTATTCTAGGGCACAGGAAGATTTTCAGAGGACACATGGGCCTAGATGCTAGATCCTCAATTTCCATGTCTTTTTCTAAAAGCTATCGCCCTAGGCAGGCCTCTGATGTGGGGCAAGGTCACCTGCCACCTCCTCTTTCGTAATCTTCCTTTCCTTCCTCACAGAGAGAAAATTCATCCTTCACCCAATCTTATTCTGGAGCCTTATCCCAGGTTGGAAAAACCTCCATGTCGCTAGACACAGAGGCAATTTGAGAAAGCATCTCCCCTGAGGAAGAATCCTGTGAGGGCAAAGCAAAATAGGAGGGTAGGAAATATTGAAAGAGGTAAAGCCTTACTCATCCAAGTGACACACTCAAGGCAAAATTTTGTCCTCCAAACCTTTATTCTCTCTCTATCACGTGTGCTCTTCTCTTTTTCCTTCCACTTTAGGGTAAGAATTAAGAATTGGATGGTTGTCGAAGAAATGAAAAAAAGATGAAGAATGTCACTTTTTGTCAGAAAGAAAGTCTGATTTGACAAGAAGGAATGGTTTTGTTGATTAATTACATGGTGGGCATATTTTATGAACAGCTAACAAACCTATGGTTTGAAAAATACATTTAGTGCACATATATAATATACAATAATCTGGTAGCTACATCATTTACAACTATTTAAGCTTATGATTAAAATGTTTTAAATATCAAGTATAAATGCAAGAGGGGAGATATGTTTTCAAATTATATGAAATTAATGCAAGTAAAAACAAGAAGGAAGAAGCGAGGGAGGGAAAGAGGGGGGAGGAATGGATAGTGGCAAGGATGAGTGGGCAGAGAGAGAAAGGAATACTATGCTAGTGAACCGAAGTAAAAGTTACCTAAACCAAGTCCTGGTTATCATTTTTCACAGTCCTCAAACCTGGACCAGCATTGTATGATTTTTGTGCCTTACGTGACACTCAATTCTTAACAATGTGAACAACCCAGCTCTTGTACCAAAGTCCTCAGGGCTCTGAAGGATCAAGGCAATCCAGAATCTCCTTCATCTCATCTCCCCCCAATCTGAGATTTGTTGATAATTTACAAACATTTTTTACAGTGTATATTGTTTCTTTCTTTGCCTTTCTTTTATTAGTTTAATGTCCTTTACTCAGACACCAGTTATCCATGCCTCACTGTCCCAGCTTTCCTCCCCCTTCTTTTATTTTTTATTTTCATACTGCGCAGTGCTCCCAAACTGCACTCCAAAGAACATGAGAGCTGTTAATGGGTGTTCCTTAAGAAAGGATTCATGGTATAAATGTGGAGAGTGCTGAATACCTTTCCTACTAGAGATTCATGATCTATTAGCATTGTCTCCCCTTCTAGACTGTGGGGACCGTGTTTGTAGTATTCACCATCATACCTAGTTCACCTGGTAGGTCTTCAATCAATATGAGTTGAATGGATCAAGATACCAGAGGCCTTTAATAAAAGGATCTATTAAGAATACCTGTACAATAGTCTTTAACCCATTATTCCTAGATTATTTCACCCAGAATTTGTGTGTGCGCACGTGCGCGTGTGTGTGTGTCCCACTAAAATCATTTGAAATGCAGAGACAGTCCCAGAGACAACAGTACATTGTCTTGCTCTGCTAGGGTTCCTGTGGCCTATATAGGAACAATTTCTTCACTTGGTAATCCTTGCTGCCTCAAATACACTCTAGCTCATAAGTACACCAAAAATCATAGGAACACCCACCACCCATATTATGCTGGCTCTTACACTTACCTGTCCCCTAAATCCTTCAAACTCCCCTTATGTATTTGAGAATCCCCATGAGCTCCCTCAAATGTACTCACAGTCAAGCCCAGTCAGGTATCATGTGGAGTCCCCCAGCCACCATCTCTTCTCGTGTTACCATACCCATTGGGAACTGCCTCCTCTAGAAAGCACCTGTGTCATTTCTTCTAGGCACCTCACATCTTCCAGCCACTACTGCTAACACTGAGTATCATAATTATGCCTGAAACCAATGCATCTTCTATCCTACTTGCCAAGCACCACAGCCTATGCCGCTAATAAAGACCTGGTCTACTGATAAACTCCTTGTCTTTCTAGAGCTCTTGAAAAGTCAAAGGTGCTCTACATTCTCCAGAATCCTCAATGTGCTGAAGCCATATTGCATTCCATTACCAAACTGGGAGATCTCTCTCATTGGAAGCTATACTCTATTAGCTACCTGCCAAAGGAGTGCCTCAGCCCCTAATAGAAATAAGCTTCAGATGTAACCACCCACAGACTTTCCCAGAGACACATCTGAATCCAAGCAAGTGGACAGCATGGTACTTACCTCTGTCTTCCCTACAGAGCTGCTCTCTCTGTTCTCACTTCCCACTTGCGCTGCAGTCAGGCTTCTGCTCCCATCCTGCCTGTGGAGCTGCTCCTGAGAAGGCACTGATAAATAACCTTCTGAATGCCAGCACCAGTGGGCTTTTCCATTCCCAGCTCACTGAACCATTCTACGGCACTTACCTCACCTGATAATTCTCTCATCCTTGAGCTGCCTCCATTCTGGTGGCTTTCTATCTTAAGTTTAGCCTCATATGTATTTCCTCTCTCTCTACCAACCCACCCCCCCAAAAAAAAACACCCTTTTTATAGTGGCTAGAGTGATTTGGGGGGCCTTGAAACATTAAGGACCTAAGTAGTGACATTTATAAATTTCAATCTCTCCAAATTTCAGATCTGCATATTCAACTGCCCAACATACAACTCCATTTAGAGTTCCACAGCACTTTCAACTTAACATGTCCAAATCTGAGGCCATAGTTCCCTCCTCCATAGCTGTTATTCCTATATTTTCTATTCTATTCATTTACTTAGAACTCCTTTTATACATATATTATCCAGTCTTCCCAACAAACTTATGAGAGGGTTACCATTCATTTCCAGATTTTCAGGGGTATTAAACTGAAATTTAGAAAGGTGACATAAATTTTCCAAAGTCCAACAAGCAGTAAGACACAAGGCCAGGGTTAGGCTGTAGCTCTATCCAACTCCAAAGCCCATACAATATTAATGGACTAGAAGAACCTGGAAACTGGGGAACATTATCATAACCTTTGCACACCCAGTTCCTAGTACAATGCCTGACGCAAGGAAGGTCCACAACAAGTGTTTGATCTTTGAATTACTAAATATTTGTTTAATGTTAAATATATGCAAGGCAGTGTGCTAAGGATCATGGGAGAAATAATAAAAGAACAAACATGGACCATGCTCTAAAAAAATAGTCACTATCTTATTTAAAGAAAACAATATAGGCAAGATTCAGAAAGGGGTAACAACATCACCACTGTTCTTTAACATTATTCTATAAATGTTAACCAAAGCAATAAGATGCAACAACTAAAGAAAGGGGAAAAAATATTGGAAAGGAGGAAAATTCATCACTATTTGCAATATGATGTGTATAGCTGAGAAATCCAATTTTAAACATTTTTTTTAATAGAGAATTCATAAAGGGTCAGTTACAAAGTTAACATATTAAGGTCAATAGTTTTCTTAAATAGCAAAAATAATCAATTGTAAAATATAACAAAAATCCCATTTTAATATAAAATTAAATATAAAAGATCAATTTAATAAGAATGGTGAAAAAGCTATATGAAGAAAACTAAAAAATTCTGAAATATATAAAATATTTAATTGATTTAAAATATTGTGTTTCTAGATAAGACAACTTAATGTTGTTTCTAGATAAGACAGTTTAATATTTTAAGCATAAAATTAAAAAATATTGACATTTAAAGTTTTGTTTAATTTTATGCTTAATACCACCCCAATCAAATGCCCAACATATTTTTTTTGAAACATGGGAAAATAATACCAAGTTCATCTGGAATAATAAAAATACAAGAATAGCTAAGAATCGTAGGAGAAATGAGTACTGAAGTGAGACCTATCCTTCCACATGTTGAAACATATCATTGAGCAAGGCTATTACATAAAGGACAGACAAATCAGGAGAATTTAATGGAGAACCCAGAGGCACAATCAAGACAATATATTTGAAATAAAAATGACATTTCAAATCAGTAGAGGAAAGATGAACTATTCAGTAATGACGTTAGACCACATGCTAACCCTTGGAAAAATAAAATGGGATTCCGTACTTCATATCTCAGTTACCTTTTGCTACAAAACAAGGCAAGCTCCAAACCCTAGGGGCTTAAAAACAACCACCATTTATTCGGTTCACTTTTCTGTGGGTCAGCAATTTGGGCTAGACTCACCAAAGCAGCTCTTCCTCAGGTCTTGGCCGGGCTCATTCATGTGTCTGCTACTGTCAGTTACCAACCACTCAGCTGATATTTTTGGGAACTGTTCTCAGATAATCTCATTCACATCTCTGGAAGTTAGCTTGCTGTCTCCTTGAGTGATGGAGAGCAATAGGGTCACATTAATCTCCTCACCCAGCAGGCTTCTTCACATGGTAACCCTGAAGAGTTCTGAGGGAGTGAACAGAAGGAAGAAGGGTCTCTTAAGGTCTAGTCTTGGAACTGGCACATTGTCACTCCCACTCCGTTCTGTTGGTCAATGGGAGTCTGAAGTCCAGCCCAGACTTAAGATCCCACCTCCTGGTGGGCAGATCCGCGACTGTCATATTGCAGAGAAGGGTGCATACTGAGAAAGGTGGATAATTATAGCCATTTTTGCAACCTATCACACATATTAAACCTATAAACTCTAGATTACATAAAAAGTTCAATGTAATGATAAAATCATAGAAAACTCAGAAGGAAATATAGGTAAGTATTCACATGAGGAGGGGTGAGAGACACACTTTTAAGCAAGTCAACAAAACTAGATCTCTTTTAAAAAAAAAAAAGGTTGACATAGTTGACTACCTAAACATTTAAAACTTTCACATGACCAGAAAAACACCATAAAAGATAAAAAGCAAGTACTATGTGTAATGGTAAGATGCAGTTAATTCCTAAAGAGATTTTATAATTTGACAATTTTTTAAAAAAGAAAAATAGACAAAGGACAATTCATGGAAGTAAAACTCACAAATTATCAATAAAGAGGTAAAAAGATGTTCGTCCTCAGTAGTAATCAAAGATATATAAACTAAAACAATAATACATAATTATTTGCCTATGAGAGTGGCAAAGTTTGGAGAGTTTTTTCGTTTTGTTTTGTTTTTAATGATAACGCAGTGTTATCAAGGGTTTGGAGTAAGGAATTAACACACAGCTGATGAGAGCGTAAATTAGCAGACTCTAGATGGTGTTTGGCAACGGCTGGCAAAAATGTGTTACCTTGAACCCAAATATCTCTGACAATCATTTGTTCTAACGCCTCATTTTGGCAGCTATTTCCTGTCCGACGATCCTGTCCAGAGTTCTCCCTCCTGAGATATCAGTCTGCGACCCCATCTTGGTCCTTCTCCACCATTCGTAGCCTCTCCAAGGCTAGGCGGACCCTGCAAGCTATGTTCCCAGAACCTCAGCTGCTGTGGCTGAGCACGACGCCATTTCTCTGACGTCCTCATAGATGCTGGTCACTGAATGGACCCCAGTGCCGCCCATGAGGGACAAGGGCTGAGCTGTGGAAGCAGCTCGTGCGCAGAATCAGTTCTCACAGTAGGGAATAAACTCTTGCCGTGCCAGCACCCATTCAGGGACTTGCAATTTCAAAGACTTCCTGAGGAAGTTTGCCGTAACTCCGACCAACGCCTGCCCGTTCCCGTCTTTTACAGCAACTCCAGGCCCTGTGGTCTCCCTGCGGCCTCCGCCAGCGGGAGCAAACGGAGCAATACCGTTTCCCGGCATACAGTTCGGGCGGCAGGTCTCGCGAGACTTCCAAGCATTTCCTCCAATTATTCTATATCTAGAAATATTCCTATGCATATCTATATGCAAGAATGGGTGGGGAGGGACATATGAGGGGTGGCAGGATGATTATTGAGGAAGTGACATTTAAGCAAAGTCCTGAAGGTAAGAAGGGGTTAGAAATTTGGCTGGTGTGGTCCATGCAGAAGGCACCACCAGTCAAATGCCCTAATTCAAAAGCATGCCAAGGAAATTTGAGGCTCAGGAAGGAGACTGGTATGACTGGAGTGGAGTGACCTGGAGCAAAAGTAGTAGCGATGAAGCCAGAGATGTTATGAAAGTGACACACGGAGGGGGTGACCATGAAAGAGGAAGTTCATGGAAGGGCGTGTAGCCTGGCTTGAAATGTTGTGGCTTGGGTATGACTTAGAGGAGTGGCTTATGAAGGGGGTGGGAAATGAAGAGTAAAATCTTTTCGCTTTTCTGAGCAAAATAGGGAGCCCCTGGAGTGTTCTAAAGAAAGGATGACGTGATCTGACTTATTTATAGAAAGCATCGCTCTGACTACTTTGTTAAGTATAGACTGAAAGTGGTTTGCAAAGGCGGAAAGAAAACAAAACAGGAGAAATGATAGTGGTTCAGACCAAGGGAGTAGCAGTGGAGGTAGTGCGAACTGGTCAGGTCCAAGATTTGCTGAAAGTGTGGATGGAGAGTGTGAGATAGAGAAGAGACAAGAGTTACTCTGAAGGTTTGGGCTTGAGTAATTGGAAGGAAAGAGGTGCTATTAACCAAGAGGAAAAATGCTCAGGTGGAGTTGATTTGGGAGAGATCAGAAATTCACTTTTGGTCATGTTGAGTCGGAGATGCTAATTAGATAAGCAAGTGAAAATATCATGTAGACAGTTGCATATAAGAGAGTTTTGGGGAGCAGAGTGTCTAATAGATGGGTTTAGGCAGGTGGAGGAGTGAAAGAAAGGATCTCTAGCACCATCAAAAGTTAAGCAGTCATCCAGGAATTATGGAATGTGGATTAGACATGTTTATGGCCTTCTCTATGGGATGGGAGGGAGCTGTGAACTAAAGACAAGCCTAAATGAAAGGAACGGTCTTCACCATAGTACCCGTGTTTGGCCTCACATTGCCACGAGAAGCACTAGCTGAAAGTTGCCAGTGAATTTTTTCCTGAAACAGTATGTACAGCTCTCCAAAGCTGTGTTCTAAAAATGTAGAGAATCAAAAGAAGGTGGCAAGCACATCCTTGGGAAGGTTAAAATTTCTCAAAGAAATTAAAACTTTATGAAGTTACGTGCCCTTTAACTCCCTCCTCCACAGTGACATCTGGGTTCTGATTCCCACAAATCATCAAATTTCTAGAGCAGTTTTATCACTGCCGCTCTCATACTCTTTATATCAAGAAAGTCAGCTCTTCAGGCCCCAATTTGCTTATCTAGAAAGGGAAGATTGGATTATTCATTGCATTTCAAACTCTTTTCTTTTTGTTGAAGCACGGCAGGGTGAAGGCTGGTAAGGGCCTTGAGCGACTCCGTTTGGCTCATCCCTTCTCCAAGTTCAAACCCTATGGAGGCTATTTGGGGGCCCTGTAGGAAAAAGCTTGGACTTCCTGAACTAGGTGATTTATATGGTCCCTTCCCAGCTCTGAGGGGTCTCTTTTCTCTTTCAGCCTTCCTGAGTATTATAGTACTGTGAGGTCAAGGATGTGGAAGGCAGGAATACAGTGGCACATAGGGGACCTTTGGTGAAGGAAGTGGGGTCACTATAAGTAGGGAGTCTTTAAAACACAGTAACAGACCATTTGGCATTCCAGATAGTCACAGAGATACCACAGCAGGTGACAGAGTAATCTGGTTTATGATACTTAATGGGTGGGTTTTTTCTCTCCTTTGAACAAAGGTACTTTGAAGAAAGACTTCAGATACTAATTCAAATTCATATTAATTTCCTACATGCCTGTTATGGATATGTAACCAATGGCTAGAGCCCCAGCTCTGCATCTAGTTCATCATTCAGATCAAGCTGCCCTTACTAGCATCTGTCCCAAAATAAATTCAAATTTTCCATCCATATTCCATTCAAAACATGAGTATCCTGTTGCGCTTGACCTTTATGTGTTGGGTTTGGGAAATGCCTGTATATAGAGAATTTTTAATATTTCATGTTCCAAGTAGAAATGGTCTACATGCCACAAGAAGAGGAGAATGGAGGGGACCCCGCCAAATGAGTCGTTGCCTCTAGAGTGACTTTTCCAGAAAGGCAGCCAATGTCAAGGAATGGAAGAAGGGACTTGCCAAAAGGTTTTACCACTTCCCTTGCCCCACATTCCACCACTCTGAAACCCCTTCCTACAGTCACTGCAAAGTTACAGGAGGGTCTGTATCTCCCTTACCATCTCAAATGACAGCAACTATTGCTCTGTGTCTTCCCACTTTCTCTAAAATCCACTTTTAGCCTAAATTTCTCCCAGGGCTGCCAACGCCAAGGTGCTGGTTGGATGGACATGTTTGGTTTGCGATAAGCTTACACTTGTGATGTATGCACTTTTCTCCACGTATGCTATATTTAAATAAGAGGTTAAAAGTTAAAAACCTAAAGGGTGGTAGCTAAAGATATGGGCTGAAGCTGGCCGTGCTCAGTTAGAAAATTATCCCATAAAAAAGCAAATATTTTATGGAGAAAATTCAAGCTCTCCCATCGGAAGAAGGCTCAAGAGTTCTGCTCCAGCTCTTGACTGAGTTATGGAATTTTAAAACAAAAGCTAAACTCATAGTTTTCCCTTTTCATTTGTGTGTTTCTGACTCTCTCAATCTGCAGCTGTCTGTATATTTAAGAGTTCCTTCCCACACCCAGGCCAGGTGGGATCTCAGTACTATAAACTGGTACACTCATCTCCCACGGCTTATTTCACAAGACAGGAGAAAGTACATTTGAAAGGATGATCCATCCTGGCTGACAGAACAGTTTTCTTATCGGCTTTTACTATATATAACTTCTTATGAACAGAGACAAAATCATCTCCAAGGACGATAATAGAACAGTGCTCATAGTAATTGTTCTGTTTTTCATTTAATTTATTCCTGATGCTACTAACATCTACTGCACACTGTACCCTTAATACCAAAACAAAAACAAATTAAAAACCCTGCCTCTTAATTGCCCAATTTCCTAAAAAGAGATTTAAAAAAAAAAAAGTGGTTACTAATTGCTTTGCATTTTTTTTCTGAGTGACAACTTAAAATTTTTAAATCTTTTCATCGACCTGACATCTAAAGTGGGCATTTTCGATGTCTGCTAATGCCTTGCCTAAGTTCTCCCTCACTCCAGCCAAAGTGGTACAATATCCCATTCAACTTGCACATCTCAACTTACTTCCTTTCAGCACAAGATACTCTACACTCTGAACCAAGGAAGAATCTGCATAATAAAATGATTAAGTTGGGCATTACAGAACTAAGAGATGTGAAGGACACCCATTGAGGCCATTCGAAGTTTCTTGTTAATATTTAAAAAAAACAAAAAACAAAATTCAAACACTCTTATCTTGGTGTTTAAACTTTAGGGCCTAGAATGAAGGCTCATCTCAAACAAAATTAGGGAAAAGACATTTTATGAGAATTGTGAAAAATCTTTTAGGGCCAAGGACACTGGAACAGGAATTACCTAAAGGGTTGTGTGTTGCCTTCTCTGGAAATATGAGGGCATAATGTAAACTAATGGCTTTTTTTTTTTTCACATTTGTTGCTATGGCCTCACTAATATAATCTGAATTTTAAAAAAAGAATTATTTTTGAATACTCATCATAAGGGCAGAATTCATCCAGGGAAGAGGTAGGGAGAGAAGAGAAATACAGCATTGAATTAGTAACATTTACATTAAAAATTCTGAGGCCACATCTTATGTTTCTTGTATACCCTAGCTCAAAGCACATAGTAAAAGCATCGTTTTTAAAAATGAGCAAGAACCTCATAAAAACAAACAATGAGTATTATATTATTATATGATTCCACATATATATTAGGGAGATACCTAGAATAGTCAAATTCATAGAGACAGAAAGTAGAGTAGAGGTTACCAGGAGCTGGGGGGAGAGATGAGTAGGCAGTTAGTGTTTTATGGGTACAGACTTTCTGCTTAGGATGATGAAAAAGTTCTAGAGATGGAAGATGGTGATGGCTACACAATAATATGAATGCACTTAATGCCACCAAATTATACTCTTGAAAATGGTTAAAATGGTAAATTTTATGTTATGTATATTTTATCACAATGAAAAAATCTGAATAAAAATTTTAAACTAAAACACAAGCAGCGAGTACTTGACTAGATATGAATATAGTGACCTGAGATCTCAGGAGGCTCTGACCATCCCTACAGAAAGCAGCTGGGACCTGGGCATCCAGCATGTGGGAGGCCCAGCAAAGGAGAAGCAGTGCTCTTGGAGGAACTGCTGATTTGCAGGTAGCATAAGCCACCTTTCCCACTTGAACACGGTGCACTTTCTAGTATATTCTGCTTCATGTAGAGGAATCTCTCATATACCCGAAGACAGTAACCAAAAATACACTACAAGGGAAGGGAGGGTACCTTAAAAGACCTGGACTTTGGTCTCGAATATCTTACTGGCCACTTACCCTTTTGAGTCTCATTTCCCATTTCTGCAAATTAAAACAATGAGACTAAATGATATGTGGCCTCTACCAGCTCCATAATTTCATGGTGCTAAGTCATCCCTTAACTTGTTTTTTCCAAACAGTTCCAACTTCAGTACAATGAAGTAAAGAGTTTCCACGTCGTTAGCCACCACTGTTCTTTTCTGGGCTTTCCAGTGTCTTCCAGCCTTTTCAGGGAACAGTGATCCAAAGTGGCCATACCAGTTTCATTAAGCTTTGGTGAGTACAGAGAATGGGGGAGACATCACTTGTATCTTCAAATTATAGCACAAAATTGCTGTAGCTTTTTTTTTTTTTTTTGCTTTCTTTCCTTATTAATTTCTTAAGCAATAATATTATACTGCTGAATCACTTTCAACCGTTGAGAAATTAAGGTCATTGGGAATCAAGTTTTATAGTAACAGTAACTATACTCTTTTCCCTAATCAGTTGGGTGATAAAAAGCAGTCTGATTATTCAATAGGAAAGGATGAGAATATGAAAAAAAAAGTTACAACCACCTTCCACTATTTAGAAATAATAAGGAACATTCAGTGGTTTTCTTAAACTGTACTTCCTCTACTCAAATCAAGTCATTCCATTCAGTTATTCAAAGCTGCTATTAAAAGAAAGTTCTTTTTAAAGATTTTTTAAAAACATTTAATGTACAATTTATATCATCTCAACTGAATCAAATGTGGCCATCTTATACTGTGTGTTTAAAATGGTTAATGTGGGTGCAGTTTTAAAGGAGGATTTCAGTCAAATGTCTGAGTTTTGCCTAAATGATGAGCAGTAAATAATCAGTCTGATTGCAATTTCACTCTTCAGTCTACGGATCTGGTAATAAAGTAAATATACCAAAAAGTCTAAAAGCATTTGATTATTAGTGGACTAAGTTACCCTAGAAAAAAAAATGATAAGAAAGCCAGAAATCAGCATCCCACAGAGGGTAAAAGGACTGAAATTAGAACTAAGTGAAAGTTAAAAACATATCTTCCCACGAAATAATATACCAACAATGTTCCAATTAAATTGTCTCCATTAGAGTTTTATTTTTAAGATTTTTCTTTTTTAAATACGTGGTGGATTGGATTCCTAAGTCACACTTCAAGGATGCATAGAGGGAATCCAATAATGCTTCAAATACATAAAACCATAAGAACAGATTTCATTTAAAACTACAATGGCAAAAAATACACAATGATGTATAAAATCTTTATTAAATGACCACATAGTAATCTGACACAATACTTCCTGATACAAGAAAATGGATTATGAACCAGTTTATAATATATTTAAAAATTCCCAAAGTAAAACAAAATTCATAGACAACATCTGTCTGCACACATTGCCGTTTACCTTTTATGACTATTTCCCCTCTATCTGGATATCCTCCTCCCATATACCCTTTGCCCTGTGCTGTTCCCTGCATCTTCTCAACCATGTTCCTCCCCTGGACCCACTCCCTACAAAGTCTCTTCAAAACACCTCCACCAGCACAAAACTCACATTGCTACCAAGCTCTGATCTTGGCTGGCTCTCCCAAAAACGGGTAATAAGGCAAACACACAGTAAGGTGGTTCCAAGAGATAACAGGCCTTTAATGATCTGACTGTGCACATTACGTAGGCAGCTACTTCCCATGCTAAAAGTGAGCCATTCTGACACCTACTGAATTCTGTATTTGTAGTTAACAGAGCTAGAAAGAGATAGAGAAGAGAAAGGAACATACAGGTTCTTTTTAGCCTTAGAACGAATATCTTAAGACATCTAAAAATCCCATTAGGTATCAGGGGAATAACTGATAAGGGATGATGGTCAAAAGCATTAAAAATCAACTATATTGACTTTAGAATTGTGTATAGGGTAGCCCAGAACTGATGGTGGTACCCAAGCCACATGTGGGGGTACCAAATGTCTGTTAAAATAAATTACAAACAAAAAACAAAGATTAGATATAACCGAATTGTTTTCTACTTAAGACTCTGGCCCCCAGCTCAGAGACCACCAGCCCCTGCCAGCTTCCAAGTGATGACAAGTGGTCCTTGGATCCATATACACAGCCAGCATTGCGTATAGAATAAATAAACCATGTGCTTCTGAAATATAGAGATGGCTATTCCTCAACTTTAAATAGTTGATATGATTAAGAAAATCCAAATACATTCAAAGAAAGTATTGAATTCATAATTAGCTTACCAAGTATTTTCTCAACTAATATACAATAAGTATACAACTACTCACATGAGTTAGGCCTCGAAATTTTGGGCATTATAAAAACTATTTTCATGCCAACCAAAGGGTTAGGAATCACCGGCTTAGGGTGCCATAATAAAGTCTCCATACAAGGTTCGATGTATCTGGGTTCCAGTGCCTCAGTATGTCCACATGTAGGCTGACCTACTTCCTTTCACAGTGATGAATAACAAAAATACATGCTCGGTACTAAGACTTACTGATATGCATGAAAATAATGGATTTTCATTTGGAGTAATAAATTTGAAGTAACAAAGGGAAAAATAAACAAATATATACACATATACTAAAATCCATACCCAAATATAATTATTGAATTTATAAGATCGCCTCCATAGATCTACTAATCTACACAGAGTGTACTAAATGTCCTCTTAGCATGAACTGCCCACAGTCACTATTGGCTAAATGAGCCCATAGTGCTGCTTAGCTTTCGCCTGTCCATGCTGTGAAGAGCTAGCTCCAGGTTCATTAGCCAAGTTCATTTAAAACAATAATAACAAATGAAGAAGGAAGAACAAATATGAACTCATCAGCAAATCTAAGGCAGGTTGATTGCCTGGTCCTCCTTGAATTTGGGGATCTTCTTAAACTCACTTTGTTTCTTGAAGAAAAGCTGGGCCAGAATATGGTCTGCTGTGGCCTGGAGGTAATCATCCATGTCAAGGGTTTGCAGCTGACGATGGAAACCAAAAGATGTATCAGTAACTACTCAGGTTGCTACAAAGACCTTACAGCCATTGAGGCACTTACAAAACCACAGAGTGAGTACTTGGCTGTTTAACTTTGCACAGCTATGAATTCCTGTGAATGGTCACGCTGTGTGCCTGTTCTTCCCTTGCCTGGGGAGCTCACCTTTTAAACTATGAGAATAAGGAAAGTCTGACTGATGGCTAGATGTGCTGGGGCATCTGAAACTTCCTTTAGAAAGGATCCCCATCCTACTGAAAAAAGAGTTCTCTTTGATGAGGGAACAGGGCTCTCTGTCTTCCTGTGAGCCGGGACTAGTGACAAAACAGCTTCTCAGAACACCATGCCCAGGGGCACATGATGGAGGCAAATCTCACTGCCTGGTAAGTGGTCCTCTTGCTCCAAAGCCAGAGACTGACCTCTCTGCTGAGTCAATAACTTCTGCCTCTCTGGCCTGACTATCCAGCCAGGTGGGAGTGACTATCTGTCCTTGTCCACTCTTCCTACCACTGTCTTTATCTCTCCCTCTCTTTCTTTCTCTGACGCCACCTCTTTCCCAGTAGGCTCCCTCAATTTCTGCATTGGTGTGTTTCTCTATGTATCTCTCTCACTGTGTGTTTCTGCCTCTCTCTATGTCTGTGTGTGTGTCTCTGTGTGTGTGTGCACGTGCGCACGTGCTTATTTGTCTCTGAATCTCTCTCTTTTGTTTATGTGTGTGGCCCCTTTGTCTGTCTGTCCCTGTGCATGTGTATGTGTGTGTGTCTTTCTGTGTCCTTCTGTGCACAGGACTGCCTGTCTGTGTGTATGTATGTATGTGCCTGTGTGTCTCTCCTTCTCTGTGTCTCTGCTTCTGTCTCTCCATGAGTGTCTATCCCTCTTTGTATGTCTCTGTGTCTCCTTCTATTTGTGTGTCTCTGTGTTGTATGTTTCCCTTTGTAGATCTCTCTCCCTCTCTCGGTGTCTGCTTCTCTGCATGTCTTTATTTCTGTGTCTGTCTCTAAGCATGTATTTTTCTCTCTATGCATCTCTCTTTGTATCCATCTGTGTGTGTCTCTGGGCATGTATGTCTCTCTCTCTGGGTCTCTGTCTCTTATTCCGTGTTTCTCTCCGGGCATGTGTTCACCTCTGCCTCTATCTTTATACCCCTTATGCAAAACATATCCGCACTAGAAACGTTTCCTACTCTGAGAGAGTAGTGGGGGACTATCCCCTCTCAAGTGGGATATCAGATAATCCAGAGGGTAGGGGCAGAGGTAAAAAAAAATTCCTCCTACCTAAAACTCTGATTCATTTCTTTCTTCCCTGTTGTGGATCACTCTCTTAAATTGTTTTGTGGGGTTTTTTTCCATTTAAGAAAAGAATTTCCTATTTCTATTCTTTTTTTAAAAGATTTATACTCTTTAACTTTTGGCTTGTATTTAATGGGTGTCAATTGTTATTTTTATCCTTCTTTCATATTTTAAGTTTTAATTTGTTGGTATTAGCCTTTCATGTCACATTAACTCTTATTTATTTTATCCTTCATATTTATTTAATTCTTAAGTGTTTACCTTTGGAATACTTTTACACTTACATAAAATTTATATTGTGCTTATTTTTTAAATTCTCTTTTCTTATTCTTAACTTTTTAAACTCTAACTTGCTATTTATAACTTGAGGTTTTTTTTCTTTTTCCTATTTATATTTTCCTTGATTTGATTTTGCACCATGATTTATCCATATAACGGCTGTAGAGAATGGTGAAGGGGTGGCAGTATCAGGGAGACCCACACCAAAAGTAAGGAACACTGGGCTCCTTCTCCCCGCAACCCAACGAAGTCTACAGCTAGCTATCAACTCCATCTCTTCCTCACCTAGCTCTCCACAAACCTCATCCAGGTACCCCCAGGAAGACTGAGAGACCCAGCAAGGAAAATGCTGGAATTTTCCAACCTCCCACAAAGAAGATAGGTATCATCATAGGAAATGAGCATGACAGAACCTCTCTCCAGGGGTGAATCCTACCTGTGATGACACTGCCAAATTCATGCCTCACTCTCCCCTGGAGATCTTACTGGGCCTCACTCATAAGAAGAACCATGGCCAAGAGAAACATCTGTCAGTTCCTGGATTTGCCTCAGAGGGGCCCAGTCAGACTGTTATCATTCTCACTGCTACAAGTCTCAGAAGGGAACCTAGCCCTAAGGATTTTTAAAAACCTAAACTCCACTGTTTATTCCTGTTCCGCAAACACATTATTGCATCTAATTAAATCACCTTGGGTGAATTTTTAAAAGCAAATAATTATTTAACACAGTAAGTAATTCTCCCTAATTTATGTATTAATGTATTATGTATTGTTATAATAAAGATCATCTTATATCAGATTTGCTTAAAAATGATAGGAAAAAATACTACTCCTACATAGTAGCATTGTTCAATCATGCTCGATGTTACTTCACTATTCTTAAAGTTTCTTTTCATACACAAGAGCCTCTATTTCTCTGTCTCTCTCCACCAAGAAAATTCTGGAAGAATAAACTGGGCATGCTCAGTTCAGCTCCTCCCTCTTTGGGAGCTGGCAAAGCTTCAAAGAGCATGCTCTGTTTCCTTATGCCATAAGGTGTATAAGGGCCTGCCTCAGCTTGGGAAGGCCAATCCAATTTTGGGGATTGATATGAGGAAACCTACCTGCCCACAGGTATTAGTTACATTTTCTAAAATCTGCTTTCTTAGTAATGAGAATGACTTCATGGATCTCTATATACTACTCTTTGCCATTTTTTCTCAGTTGGTTCAGAACTCGAGGAATTAAGAGGGAATGTGATATATTGGATCCTTTTATAACCAAATGAAAAGATTACTTGATTCTCCTTCTCTTCGCACATTGGTTCTGCCAATTCATTCATTTATTCGTTCATTCAACACATATTTACTGAAGGCTCCTATGATCCAGAATATTGGTTAGCAGAGTACTCTGCACATCATGGCACTCAGCAATCTCTCTTAAATGCGCTTATTCTCACCTGGTCTCCAGTGCTGAAGGCAAGAATGAAGAGCAAATCCTCATCACATGCACTCTTAATGTAATGCTGCGTTCCAATGGGAAAAAATATCACATCTCCAATGTGAATGTCGAACTCTGTGGTTCCCTGAGTATTAATAATGCCCACCTAAAGAAGAAAAAAATCTTGAAGTTAAGCAAATAAAATCAAATATTCATTAAGGATAAATATTAATAGTGAAGAACAGAAAAATAAAAGTACATGGTTATAAAGGAAATTCTTAGTGAGGGTAAATAGCAGAAGATAGAGGCCGTCCTTCACATAAAAGCTCCTGTTTCTGAGGCACAGTCCCACAAAAATCAAAAGGTACTCTAAGTAAATGTACCTCAAAATGCCATTAGCGAGTTCAGTAATGCAGAACATGATACAAAAAGAACCTCAATCACTATGTTCTAATTAAGGGTTATAAATTACCCTTAGGTAAGTATCTTAGTAGGCAAAGGACTTAAAATTCAATGTTTTACTACTCCCATGCCTTCCTTTCTATGTATTTGGGAAAATTCAGCCTTCTATGAGAGCAGCATCCTAACAGTCTTCCCTAAAAATGTTAGAGACTAAATGTGCACACAAATGCACACATGTGAGCACGCAAGCACACCAAAAATAAAATCTGATCCTTGAAATACAATTTGTGAGAAATTACAATGTCCTTTTCCAATTTACTGAAGCCTTCACCTCAAAAAACATAAAACAAAACTTTTGCTATCGATGATGTAATAGGTGAGTTTCAGTCTGGTTTGGTTCTGTCAAGATTGAGACAGGTATAGGCTAGAGAAGCCCATTTTACCTGTGTATACCATTATAGATTTCCCCAAGGAGGCCCCATGAAAATCCAGAACCAATGTCAAATCACTATAGCAACATGTAACTCAGTTCTGCTTTTATTACGTTAACCATATAATTGATCATCCAAACCAGGACTCTCTGAAGAGTCAAAGTGGGCACTGTTAATAGTCGAGAGGATTCAGGATAAACTGGGATATATGGCCAGTCTACTATGCTTGACATCTCTCCACCCACCCCAACTCACATTACACTGAGAGGCAAACAGTGATTTCACATTCTCCATAGGGCAGCACCTTAAACCCTTGCATTACCTGAGGATGCAAAACTCTGAAAATGTAAGCAGGTGTTCCAGACCTTTCACCATAAGTGATAACTCTTTATTACTTCTGAAATGTTTTTAGCCTCTTTTCACACTAAGATCAATCTTGAAAGCTACCTAGCAGGGTGTCTTCTGGAAACTGCCCAGAAAGCCATTAGCACCAAGTCCTCTTATGTTACCAACAACTGAACCAAGATGAAGAAATACTTTCCCTTTGCTTCTTTCTGCAATAAAAAGAGAAGTTCAAAAAACTGTTCACAGAAAAATTACCTTTGCACATCCACTTATTACGTATCCCATTTCATTCGCATTAAAATGGAAATGTGGCTGTCGTAATCCATTGTTGTATATTTTGAGTGTACTCAAAGCAAGGGTATTTTGATGCTTGAAAAAGAAAAACATGAAATACAGTTATTTGGCCAAGATCCTATTTAGCAACTTAACAATTCATTTAATCATAACTAATATTTATGTAGTCCTAAGACATGCAGTTTCTATGTACTTTACATTTATTATGTCGCTTGTCTCTTATAACAACCTTATAAGGTTGGTAGTATTATTCTCCCCACTTTACAGGTGCTGAAATTAAAATCTAGGTTGGTTGAGTAATGTACCTAGGATCACACAGTGGCAGAACTGGGATTCTGAATCAGGGAATTTGACACCACAGCTGTGCTTATAGTCATTATGCATTTAAAACAAATGAAAAGAAAAGACTCACAAGTATCCAGTCTTTTCATTAATGTAGCCATCCATGCCAAAAAATTTCGTTCCCAAATCCACACCGAAGCCTCAATTAATAGTTTACACTAACCAAATCGACAAGTGTTTGATTTGATGTTTTCTTTTTATCCAAAAGAAGGTTAAATCCTATCTAAATCTCATATTTCATCCACCTTAATAATCATCAAAACATTATTTTTTCTCAATCACCTGATTCAGGAATGTACTAAAAATTTTTTCATTTTTGCTTAGTTCACTTCCATTTTTCCAATATTGTGCCAGTTGTATTATTCCTCCTGGAAATCGATATTCTTTTGAACCTGAGTCAGATAAAGTTTGAAAAACAAAATAAGATAAAATACTTCAAAATGGTACTGCAAAAGGAAAGTCAAATATAGTCCCTGTGAGGGACGCAGCTCTTCTAGTCACAAAAACTTATGTGGTGGGAACTGCTAACGCCAGATCCTATGTGCCCCCAAGATACTGACCTGATGTGGTTAGATATATCCAACCTTCCAAGCTCTCCTGAAATTTCCAACATAGGGTAGCCTCTCTAAAATAGACTGTTCAATCAGGAGGCCTGGCTAGACAACTTGAGAGTCGTCCTAAATACCCATCTCTACCCCACGCTTCAAGTCAGCCCGACCTCTTTAGATCCTCTCTGTTTCACAACAGTTCTCTCTCACACACAACTGTCATAGTGCAGGCCACCACCACCCCTATTTGAGGGACTCCGAGAGCCCTTGACTCAATATTCCTTCCTCTCATTTGGCCCCTTCCAATCCATTCTCCACAGTTCAGCAGGATTGGTCACCACTTCAAAAAGCAAAACTAACACTAACTCAGAAAGATCTCTGCACCCCCATGTTCATTGCAGCATTATTTACAATAGCCAAGATATGGAAGCAATCTAAATGTCCATCAACAAATAAATGGATAAAGAAAATGTGGGGTAACATATATACAATGGAACATTATTCAGCCATAAAAAAGAATGAACTCTTGCCAGTTGTGACGACATGAATGAAATTTGAGAGCATTATGCTAAGTGAAATAAGTCAGACAGAGATAGACAAATACTATATGATCTCATCTAAATGTGGAATCTAAAACAAAAAAGAAAAGCTCATAGATATAGAGAACAGATTGGTGGTTGCCAGAGGTTGGGGGTAGGGATGGGCAAAATGGGTAAAAGGAGTCAAAATGTACAAACTTCTAGTTATAACATAAATAGATGATGGGAATATAATGTACAGTATGGCAACTACAGTTAATAATATTGTATTGCATATTTGAAAGTTGCTGAGAGAGTAGATCTTAAAAGTTCTCAGTATAAGAAAAAAAGTTCTGTATACATGGTGATAATGTTAACTGACTTATTGTGATGATCATTTTGTAATATACATAAATATTGAATCATTATGTGTGCACCTAAAACTCATATAATGTATGTCAATTATATCTCAAATAAACAAACTACCTAATTGTATCACTCTTTTGTTTAAAACCCCTTAATTGTCCCTCTTGTCCAATAAGATAAAGTATAAACTCATTTGCATAAAACCTGCATAACTGGACTCCTCTTCTCTCACCAGCCTCTTCTCCTACAATCCCCCCCTCCAGCCCCCACACATAACCTAACACTGAAATCTTTTGCCACATTCTCTTTTGCCTCTAGGCCTTTTCTTACATTTCCTACCTACTCTGTTGAGAAACTCTGTTCAAACTTCTCTTGACTGTGATCCACTGTCGAAAATAACACCTCAATCCAATACACCTATATAATCACATATATAAATACTTAACTAAAAAGACTTCACAAAATAACAAACGATACCTTTAAGGTCATAAAAGTATCTCCATACAAGGTTGTCTGGAGACTGTGTATAACTAGCATTTGTAACCAGTTCTGCCAAGTTGTGAGGAAGGTTGACTCCCTGATCTTCTTTTTGTTTATGGAATGTTCTAATGAAATTAATTCCGCCTTCTGGCTGAAACACATAAGAAACCACATATGATATTTGTGAAACATTCTACAAATTTTAGCAATAGAATAGTCGGTGTCAAGGATAGGGTAGTATCAGCATCAGTGTGGTTTTCAGTGGCCCAGTCAAAAGTGCTGAACTCGATTAGCTTAAGACTTGTGATATTTATGAAAATCCTCTAAGTTTTCGATGTATTTTGGTTCTAAATGTGTTGATGTTCTATGGTCAATAAAAACTTCTACAAAAACATACATTGGTTTCCATGTTTATCTATACTCTCCCTAAGACCCATTTCTTCTACTTTTCTCTATAAAATTAGACCAGGATCTGCTGCAAAATAGATCATAAAACCTAACTAGATAGATTTCTAAATTTACCACGGAACCACTTCCAATAGCCAATCATGGGCCATCATTAGTTCTTCTGATCACCTATTTACATTGTCACATCTACATCTGACCCCTCTGCACCCAGCATTATCAGCAATATTTATATCATTGGAGGGCCAATGATATAAAATATATGAAGAGACCAAAAGTAGCTGTTGTTCAGAAAAAGTGTGGGATCCTCTGCATTAGATTAAGAAAACACAATTACATTATCTGTAGCAAACTTCTCCCTGTACTAGCTTATGGCTTTTCAGAAATAAAAAGTATAGCAATTTGTATTAACTATATCATAACCTTTCTATCAAATTCATATAGTTTCCTATAAAAGTCCTTCATAAAGGAAAACATAAAACAAACGATCTCTATGAGTTTTATATCCTTAGGAAAAACACAAGGTTTGTTTCTGAGTCCATTATCCAACTATTACTCTACTGACTGCTGTCCCAGAAACATGAATTCCCACGCTTTCTTTGCGCCTAAGCAATGCATACTCTCATGGTGGGATTCAGTTTTCAGTACAGACCTTAAGTGACCTGGAAGCGATGTCCTCAGGTGTAGAAAAAAATGCATCATCAACATCCAGGGTCTGAAGTTCATCATGTGTGGAAAAGAAGAGCAAGAAAAAGCAGTCTTCATTCCCCACGTTCTTTATCCAGTGTAGTGTATTTTTAGGGAAGAAGATCACTTGGCCAGCTGTAACATTGTATGTGGTAACTACGTGACCATCATCAACCACCCCAATCCATGCTGTCCCCTGAAACATAAACAGAAAAGCATATCCAATCACTTTAGAGCAATGTTTCTCAACCTTTTTAATTACCTCCCTTCCAAGGTACCATTTTAGACTTTTTTTTTCTTATCACCACCCTAAGAAATTTTAACACTACAAAAGTACTGTATGTGTACACATACTGCTTATGTACTATATATATATGTCTATGCTTTTCTCATAAAAAGAGAAAGTTTCTTTTTTTGCCTTCCAAGAACCAGTTTTTGCCCCCTTGAACAGACTGCAGGCACCTGTGTGTGTTTATATGTGGCTGCACAGACATGTGTTTTTGTGTATGCATACAGATGTGCATGTATTCTCCAGATAAGAAAATGCCTGCATACAATCTTAACAATAATAGCACTTAGTACTTTTACTGTGTGTCCAGATATTCTTCTAAGTACTTTACCTAATTAACACAATTATTCCCTACACCAATCCTATGAAGCAAGTATCATCATTGTCATTTTACAGATGAGAAAACTAAGTTCAGAGAGGATATATAATTTTCCCAGGGTTACTCAGCTAGTCAATGGGGTTTGAACCTAAAAAGTCTAGCTCCAAAGTCTACACTTTTAAAAAAAATTGTAGTTAAGAACACTTAAAAGGAGATCTACCTTCTTAACAAATGTTTAAGTGTACAATCCAGTATTATTAATCATAGATACAATGTTGTATAGCAGATCTCTAAAACTTAATTATCTAGTCGAATTACCTAGTTTAAATTATTTAATCAAATTCTCTAGAAACAGGGAGTAGAATGGTGGCTGCCAGGGACCGGGGGCAGTTTACACTTTTAGACCATACTGCACATACTTTGATTCTGCTGATACAGAATGGTATCCTTTCTCTTGGTCTCTAATCTATTCCTTAGTATTACCCTGTGAAGTAGGTAAAGAAAATACCATTATTTCTGTTTTACAAGAGACTCATGGTCACATGGTGGAACATCGACAAGGGTGGATGAAAAAACAAGTCTTTGTTCTGCCTACACAGACAACATGCACAATTCATATCCAGGTGGGTATTAAAGATGAAGGGGGAAAGTGGACCTCTCAGCAGCTCTCTCCAAGTCTACATGTGGGGAACAGCAGAAATATGCATCTACCCATATCAGGGCATCGACTGCTCTAGAGCAGAGATAGCACAGTAGCCGAGAGGTACATTCACTGCAGAGCCATACATGCTGGTCACCCCGGCTGCCCTGCTCCTCTCAGGGACCCTCCTTCCAAAGCTTCATGAAGACACACAAGCAAAAGCAATCTCCGCCGGTGAGTGCGCAGTAAGGGGATTTCCTTCACACCTTATTGGCTAGTTCCTTACCCTGATAATGAGAACAAATGATCCCAGAATTCTCAGATCTAGAGAATATTCTAGCCCACATTATTTCTTGTAGTTGGATTATTTTGTATGTTTTTAATTAAAATATAATAGACATATAACATTATATTAGTTTCAGGTGTACGATATAAAGATTCAATATTCGCATATATTGTGAAATGATCACCACAATAAGTCCAGTTAGCATCCAGCACCACACAGTTATAATTTTTTTTCCTGTGATGAGAACTTTTAAGATCTACTCTCTCAGTAACTTTCAAATAAACAATACGGTACTGTTAACTCTAGTCACCATGTTATAAAATAAATAGGTCATCCCCCTGACCAATGTTTATTTTGGAAGTGGTCGTCTGGACCTTCTGACTACCTTCTAGTCCCCATTTAGAAGCTCAGATTATAAACGCTCTCTGGACTCCTGAGCTGAGCTAGATCCTAGGCCTGCTACCCACTGGAACATGCTCCAGACTAAGTTCCCTGGCTCGAAGTTCGTTTTTTAGGGGGTCCCCTCCAGGAAAGTTCACTTAATTGCCTTTCCTTCTGCCTACTGCTCTGCCACTACTTAGCCAGAGCTATGAGAACTAGCCTTTTGAAGATTATTCTTTTACATATTTTATACACATGGAAAAAGAAAAAAGTCAAAAAAACATGGACTTTTTCCCGGTCTAGCCAAGAACTACAGTTCGTCTTTAGAAAAGTCACTTAATCTTTCTGAGCTTCTATTCTCTCGTGAGAAATAAGAAGGATTTTGTCTCATATAGATGAAACTCTCACCTCTCTTCCTGTTGTTAATCCTAAAATTGAGTAAATCGTCAAGAATGAAAAAGGAGTTTAATTAACAACAACAGAAATATGTCACATAAAATTGGCTGACCTATTAACAAAATCACCACAGTAAGACCAAACTCTGAAAGTTCTGTGAGGTTTAGTCACTGTTGCTTCCCTCAGTATCTGAAATACAGAAGGTGACCAATAAATACTTTGTAGAATTCATGAATTATTTGAAATTCAAGTAAGTATACTCATTTCACCTCCAGCTCTCTCTTTCACTTGACTTCCAGAAAATTCTGAAAGGTCCGAACCAAAAAAGGGCATCCAATTGGACTGATCTTAGGGACTCCCAGCTGAACATCTGCAAACTAGTTTGTTATTCTGGTCTCTGCTTTTTCCCTTAGAGGAAAGCTGTCATCTCTTTGATCATTAGATCAGAGCCACCAGTTTCAGCTTTGGCTCAAGGGATGAAAGAGCAGTCTTATTTAACAAGAGTATGAAAAATAATTTCATACTGAAGAAAGAAGTTCAAAGCGATGCCAAGAATAATTAAAACAAACAGGTTAATGCTTCAAAGTACAGCTAACTAATCTAACTACATAGACTAGATGTTGTCTATCACTTAAGTAGGTTTCGCGACAACTAAAATAATAGCCTAAGGACACACCGGCATAAATGCTTAAGTGCAGAATGGGCAAACTGGTTATACCTGTACCAGATAGCCGTGTTCATTAGCATTGAAGTGCCAGTGAGGGGCCCGGAGGCCATTGCTTTTTATTCTCAGGGTCCCCAGAGTCATCTGCGATCTCTGACTATTCAGGCTCCTGCCAAAGGCCTCTTCTTCAATGCTGAGATAGTCTTTGATATTGTTCCTGTATCGGGCCCACTGGATCGCACCACCAGGAAACTCAAACACCTGAAAAGTCATAAGCAAGCAGCCGTCAGCATGGAGGCCAGAGGAAGGCAAAATAGAAAAGCCAGTGGTGGCGAGATGACTAATAGAGTTCCAAAAAAGAAAAGGAAGAATAGGTCTGCAAGACTCAAAAAATGACAACAGTGGTACACACAGTGAGCGCTACCAGTCTAGTCCCTGTCTCATGTAAAAATGAACACCTGTCCTGACAAGAGACTAGAGGGCTTTCCCTTTATCCACCTGCA
The DNA here is from genome assembly GCF_902729225.1 of Pteropus medius. Lineage (NCBI taxonomy): Eukaryota > Metazoa > Chordata > Mammalia > Chiroptera > Pteropodidae > Pteropus > Pteropus medius. The sequence goes on from NW_024340849.1 coordinate 15,329,565, forward strand.
ATTCTCCCCTCCAGCCACACACAGAACTATCTGCTACAGAAAATTTCTGCCTCGGGCCAATATCGATCCAACTTTCCCTCTTCTCTGTCCCTCACCTCCCTTCATCCATGTAGCCCACAGCTGGTTCCTTCCGATGAAGAGCGAGCAAAGCTTAGTGAAAAGAGAATGGAAACCTTGTTTTGAAATCGATGTTTTAGAATAGATGATGCTTGTCTTAATCTATTTGATTCATACCTTAGATTTAGGTAAATGATTAAGAAACTGGAATTTTGGATCAACAGCTTTTTGCAATATCGCAATTGTAGTTGCGCGCAGCTCAGGCTCTGAATGGAGCTGAGTGTTGTTGATATAAACCAAGGAGAGAATCAGTACTCCTACTGCTGTGGTAACGGTGCAGGCCAAGAGACACGCCAGGAAAACACTCAGCAATGACCACTGCCTCTTCTCTTCCTGGGAGAAATTATGAAGCCGTTATTATCTATTCCTGATGCATTAATAATATTGCCTCTTTTCTCAATTTGGTTTATTTTCTCTTTTATTTAAAAAAATATATATTTGTAGGATAAATATACTCAGTAAAATAATACACGTGCAAATATGAGTGTAAATAAATACACACACCACACTCCCTCCCATATCCCTTGCTGACATTCAAATAAACAAGAATAAAAATAAACAGATGAAGAGCCAGGGCACATAATATGTTACTAGGAAATTAAGTAGCCAGTTAAGTTTGTATATAAAATGCATTCCAATTCGGTCAATTAGCCCCATTTACCAGTTTCTTCACCTGAAAATTAAAGAGGTTATAAAGAGTATTTTCCAAGAATTTTTTTCACTCCAGAATGTACATATACACGTACAGGTACATGCATGGGAATAAGAAGCACACCTATAAACAACTAGCCTGACAGATCCAGTCTCTCTCACTCTCGCCTTCATTTTAAAGCTTCATTAAACTACCTGCCTGCTCCATGTATTACCTATATGAGCTACAAACCACCTACCAAGTTTGACCACAATATTCCCATGCATTTCTATGTATTTCCTGGTTTCACATCACAAACATATGCTAACGATAACATTATTTCTTCTGTGAGTTACCATCTACATTACTGAATGTTGCAAAGAGAATATGCACCCTAATCTTTGGACCAATTTGCCCTCGTTCCTCCGACCATTAAAATGACATTCATAAGCACTGATGTCAAGGTCTCCTGTTCCACTCCCCTCTGAGTTCCTGGCCTTTCTCTCTGAGCAGGCATATCTTTGATCACTAATAACATAGATATTCTTACTACTTTAACATTGTTAAATGGTATATGTTGCACAGCACAATCATTTAACAACATATTCAGTTTAACATTGTATAAGGGCATTATGTTGAACAATAAATAACTCATTAAGACTATCAGCAACAATTCATAGAGAATTGGTCCATTAAAGAGCTAAAGGAGGTGTGAGTTAAGAGTTTATGAGCAAGAAGGCAAATCAAAAAATGTTTAAAGCAAGGGATGCTACTTGGCAGAACAGGGTCACTCGAGGAAAGCTAGTCTCAGAGGGGTTCTTTCCTGAGCTCTGCATAAAGTTTTTTGGGGAAAATTAATCTCAAGATGTAAAAGTCCAACTTACCATTCTGGAGATGCTGTTCATCTTCCCCACAAATGAAACGTGCTGTGTTGCACCTTCGTGCATTTCAAATGCCAAGTTGTCCATTGGCAAAAAGGGGCAAGCAATTCACTGAAAAAGAAAAATGGAGAATTGTAGCTTTAGCCAACGGGGAGATCCCGGAGATCCCAGACAGGAGAAGAATGATAACTCTTAAGTAAGGGAGCACTTTTATAGAGCTGAAAGTTAAGGAAATGAAACAAGGAAGTGGTCTCTTCAACTATAATCTTGGCTAAAAAAAAAAAGAATCCTAGAAATAATTGCCAGATTAGAGGGCAATAAAACACTTCCTATGGTCTCCAACTCTGTTCATTGATGACGCATCCACAGATAATAGTAACAGCTAACATTTATTTCCTTCTCTCACTGTGTGCCAGGCACGATGCTAAGTGCTATATACACTTTATGTGATTTTATTCTCACAGTGATCCTAGGAGGTACTACGATTATTCCCATTTTGTAGATTAGGAGACTGAGGCATGGAGAGGTACAGTAACTGCTCAAAATCACATGGATAGTTTCAGTGTCTAAAGATTCTTCCGTGACACTAGTTCTCCGCAGAGTTTCATGGTGGGTGCTTAGTCTAGCACAATCATTTTTTACCCAAATCGGTTCTGCCTCTATATAAGGTGACTGATTTTCCTATGTGGTTTTATTAAATAATTTTGTTACCTGAAAGTTAGATATTTATTTAAAATTCATTTGCATCATATTTCCTGGTGATGAGTAGTGGCCTGAGGAATCTAAAAACTACTATAAATCCATAAAGCAGTCATCCATCCTGCTTTCCCTTCTACCTTCCTCCTTTTGTCTCTTTCATCAACGTGGCTGAATGTCTGCTCTACTCCGGGCTGGATGACACTTACGTTCAGCATTAAGAGGACTTTAAGTAGCTTATAATCTAGTAGAAGAAACAGAAAGCAAATTATTACCCCAAAAACATGCTGTGTTATGACAGACGTACAAGGTCCTGAGAGGACAGAGAAGGGAATTGAGCTGGGAAAGGCAAGTCATAATTTTGAGCAGAGCCTTCAATATTTAACACGGCTTCACTAGGTAGGCACTTAGTCAATTACAGTTTATTCCAGATATCTGGCCTGTCTATAAGCAGCTCTGGAACAGATCGTGTGCTAACGATGTAGGCCCTATCTGCATCAGGTAGCTCAGGTGCCACAAAGCTGCAGGTCAATCTATGTTCCAGTGATAGGGAGTTAAACTTTGTGGCTTTCTGCCATATCTTATCAAGTCTAAGACACATCAGTGCACCATATCAATTTAGTCTTTTCCCACAAAGATCTTAAATGTACAGCATTGTTTTTGAGGTAATAAAATACTTTAACTGTTTATCTATGGAACCAGTAAGGTGATTTCCTCACCTTGTTATCAGGGTACCATAAAACATAATTTTCCTGTTTAATTTTCCTTGTACATTTGTTAACTGGAATGTGTTTCACAATGAATGGTCTCTAAGACTCAAGGAAATACAGTATGCCACTTTGCTTTGGTCTTATCAGCAAATGGTACTATACGAATTCTCAAAGCAAGTTTTACACAATTTCATTTTTTGCTATTTTTCTTAGAAGTATAAAAACACAGCCTTCCTCAGCAGATTACTTGGGAGCTAGGTTTAGCATTTATCTAAATGACAAAACAAATGAAGCATTAACCAAACATATTAAAATTCGCTTTAACAGTGAATCAAAGAAGGCTGCAGCTGGATGAGGTCCTTTTGATCTTTGCAGATAAGAAAATGGAGGGCCACAGAGGCTATTTTCCTCAAAGTAACACAGTAAGTCACTGGTAGAGATTTAAAAAAAAGTCTAGCTTTTCACTTTCAGCCAGAGCTTTTCCTACAACTCTTTGCTGTAGGAGAACCTCATACCTTTGATATACTACATGTAAATAGTTCAAGGTAAATTGAAGCAGGGATATTATCAAAATCATTTTAGGGCATATGAGTATAACTATGTGGTGTAGCCCAGAGACCCCTGAGTAGTGGGTATGCCAGCTATTCACAAAACCCTCAGATACGCAGTAGTTTCTACTAAACCAAAAATGCTTGGCAGACTGGAAAGAAAACAGGCAGAATTGAAAACTGAACCAGATTCTACAAATAGCAGCCAAATCACCCAGCAGATGCCAGACTTACAGAAAGAGTATAACATTAGTGACCCATTTAGATTTCTTTGTAACACACCTAATCACACATCTAATCACTTCTAAACAAGAACCATCTTACTTACATCTAACTTACAAACATGGGTTAATGCCTTGAAATTGGTAAGAACGATTAACAAATACATGCCCAATACTTTTCACTTTAAAATGTTTAAGCTATCGTGCTTCTGATCTTAAATATAAATACCTTAAAATATTTTCTGAGTTTTACTTAGGCTGTCAAATATAATACTTGCTCAATTCAAACATAACTAGAAAGTACGAGCATCTTTATTCATCAGTGGCCAGGTTTACACCCAAAATATTTAACCACTCATAAAGCACCAGCACTGAGCAGTCAGAACAGGAGTAGTTGGTGTGGCCACACCAGAGTGAGCTAGATAAATGTCAGTACTGCCGGTCGCTGTGACCAGGGCACAGGTTTAAAGTGGAATGGTTAAGAGTGCAGACTCTGAAGCCAGATCACCGTGGTTCGAATCCCAACTCTGCCACTTACTAGCAAGTTATTTAACCCTCCTGTACCTCAAGTTCTTCATCTACATAATGGGGCTAATAATATCACCCCCATAAAGGTGCGAGAGAATGTTAATATATGTAAGGCACTTAGCACCTGCCTGCACATAGTAAATGCCCAACAAATGTTAGTCTTGTTCCTTTTTAATAAGCACAAGCAGACTTGTTGCCTTAATAATACCTAGATTTTAATACGGTGTAAGGACACCCTGAATACTTAAACCACCTATGAACCCTCCTAGTAATTCAAAGTACTATATCCTCACCTATTACCTTGAATGATTTATACAATTGTCCTTATTTTATAGATTAGAATATTAGAATAAAAAGACCTGCATATATTAAGCTAATAGAATTATAACTAAAACCTAGGTTTTCTTACTACTATTTCAAGGAGCTTCCTATCTGGACTGTACTCAGGTACTACAAAGCTGAGATAGTATATCCCTTATCTTTTCACCCCTTTATCATCTTCTAATTTACCCTCTCACCATTTAGCATCATTCAAACTATGGTCGCTTTAATCTCTAAAACAGGTGGCAGTGGGAGCAGGGCAGGAATCCTTAATATCTATGTAAGCATAGGATATCCACCAAAAACCTATTTTTTAACCCATTTCCCTTTTAGAAAAAAAAAAAGTGCAGCCCGCTGCCAGCATTAATTTAATTTTATATAAACACACTCTTCGAGGCTGAAGCAAATCTGATTGGTCTTCAATGTGAAAATAAAATAGAAAAACTGTTCTTAGAGTTATTTCTAAACAACAGAAATTGTCTCTAATCCTAATGTAACAGAAATGTGTATGATGATCAGTATCTGATAATTCGTGTGGGGGTGTGTGTGGTAAATTTCCAAGCACGAACAACACAAAGTGGAACATCACATTCCGCACAAAAATACTGCGTTTCTCTCCAGATCTCCATGCTGTCCCTATCCTGTGAGCAGTAAACTTTGCAGCGACCAGTTGGATGCTCTTTCCCTGATGTCAGTGGTGTGCTGGTAGGGAAATGTCTTCCAGACAAAGAGGTGTGACATCATCAGAGCACAGACGACCTCGAAGACATTGCTGCCCTGGCATGTGATGCTTTTCCAGCATTCTTTCAGTCAACATCAGTCTGAAGTTTAGATGGCTGATCGTGTGCTCAGGGTTGTCCTTTTTGAACAGGATGTAGGAGTTCAGCACTGTAATGTTGAGAGAGAGAGAGAGAGAGAGAGAAAGGATAGATAGACGGACGGACAGACAGATGGAAGGATGAGAGAGGAAGGAAGGAAGGGAAGGGAAGGAAGGGAAGGGGAAGGGAAGGGAGGGAGGGAGGGAGGGGAAAAGGAAGAAGAGAAGAGAGAAGGTGAGAAGGAAAATGGCCCTTATCTGTTTTTCCTGTGCACACGACTAGTTTATATTTCCCCACATCCATGTGGCCGGGTCTATGAAATATAACCAGAAATGCTGTGTGCCATTTCCAAGCTAAGATTTTTTTGAAAGAGGGTAAGCCCCTACCATGCCCCCTCCCTCTCTCACCAGCTGGATGCAGTGCAGTGATGCCCTGGGTGGGGGGCGGGGCAGCGGGGAGAGCCACCAGAGAGAAGGAGCCTAGGTCCCCAATTCACGGTGTAGAGGAAACCCACCTGCCAAACAAGAACATCCACATCATACTCTTGCATAAACAAGTAGTAAAGTTCTGTTGTATTGCACCATTTTACATTGAAGCTATTTTTTTAAAAACCACAAACTAAAATAAACATATCTATAGCCTCTCTAGCCTTATTTCCACTAAGGTATGCTGCCAGGTTTATTCTTTGAAATGTTTATCTCATCACAAGGGCTAGGAATATACTAATAATAAACTTGGCAAGTGCTAAGAGCTGCTGATTTTAATCTCTCTCAAAGGGATAAATTGGAGTTTGTTTTACTGGAACACATCCAATCAAAAGATAATATCATTTTCCTTAGAATGACTGAGCCAAGCAGGTCTTCCTTTTATGCTGTTCTGGTAGGGGAGAAAAGGCAGTGCTTCTACGTTCCAGTAAGCCTAGGTCCCCAATTCACTGTGTAGAGGAAACCCACCTGCCTCTCCAATCTCTAAGTTATCTGCCTCCCATGATTATTTAGGTGGATAAGGTTGATGAGACAATGTTTAGCAATTCTTCTTGATTACTTCCTTTGACACGTCTACCAGTAACAAGACTGAATAATGCTCTCATTATGTAAATATTTCTTATCTATTGCTCAACTTACAGATGACCTCTGGATGACAGAGATATATGAGAATGTACTATATAACAGACTCTGGGAAAAATTACCAAAATTGTAGAAGACATAAACCCTTGCCTCAAAGTCTTTACAATGTCATGATGCATGCCAGTTAACAAATGCACAGGGAAAATTAAACAGGAAAAACATTGTTTTATGGTACCCAGATAACAAGAAGAGGAAACTACCTTATTGGCCTCACAGATAAAACACTTATTTAAAATATTTTTTACCTCAAAATCAATGCCAAACTTTTAAATTCTACATCTTTGTGGGAAAAGGCTCAATAAACATTCCCACCACTCCCATACCCCACCATTACCCATTCTAGAATGTTCTCAGGAAGAACTCTAACACTATAGGTATCATGTGGGTATGGGCTCCTAAGATAAGTGTCAGAACACACTGGGAAGGAGCTCTGAACTTGTGAAGCTAAGAAAATGAAAATATTCTATTCATTCAGCAAGAAAATGAAAATATTCTATTCATTTGGCTCTGCCTAGCAATCTGATCTTGGACTAGTTCCTTAACCTTGCTAAGTCAGTTTCCTCCTGTGTATAAAATAAAACCTAGATTAAATGACCTTTAAGACTGTCTAGCTCTCTACTCACTTGATTTGGAGATATAAATATGTTGAGAAATAACATTCAACTGCTAGTTTCCCAACATATCCATTTTTTCAAAAGTCCATTGACGTAATTCAAGTTAGTCAACACGCCAGCTATTTATTCCCCCAAATAAGTGCTTCATGTGTAATTTACAGTGCCAATCTTACAGCATGTTAGATGAGAAGAATTCCAGGAAGCCTGCTGAGTGATACGAACAATTATCTTGATCACTTGTTGATTTTGCTACTGCTCACACGCATTCATTCAACAAACATTGATGAATGTCCACTATGTACCAAGCATTATTCTAGGTGCTTGGGATATATCAGTAACTGCAATAGACAAAAATTGTCAGCCTAAGTGCAGCTTACATTCTAATAGAAGAGTCAGAAGAAACAAACAAATAAATAAAAAGTGGTAACTTGCATATTAAATTACAAAGTGATAAGTGCTATAGGGAAAGAAAAGCAGGAAGCAGCAGCAATTTTAATAAGGTAATCAGGAAAGGAATTTGGTAAATATCCCTAGAAAATGGAGTTTTATGCTAGCTTCAGTTTTATTGGTGACAAGCTATGTGCTTGTAGGCAAGGAATATAAATTATTTGTCTTATTCTTCAGGTAAATGGTAAATTCTTAAGCCCTTTCCAACAATCCATCCCAGAAGGTTCAGATGTGCCATACTTTATGCTTCATGTGGCTCCACACACCTGAAATGGTCTCTTCCTTTGACACCGTCTCCTAAACTTGCTTACCACAGACTAAAATTTTTAACGGACAAAAGCAAAAATGACAGCGTTAAGAATGAAGCAACCAAGTAAATCACCACGTACAAGGATTAGTCCATGGACACCCTTAGCCTAAAACCGTATAGCAAACCAACCAACCAACTTATCCACATAAAGTGCTTGTTCTATTATAAGCAGTGTGCTGAGGGGCTAAGAAAAATACTGGAAAATATACACCATGATTCCTACCCTCAAGAAATAAACTGATGAAACTAATATAATATTGAATGTCAAATATAATTGAAAAAAATTAAAATTGAAAAAAGAAAGAAACTAAAATTTTCCATTTTCACAGCAGCTGGCCTGAGGAAAAAAATAACATACCCTATAAAACCCCTGTACCATCCGAATGCCTTGTGGACTAATGACCCAAGAATGTAATGTGAGACCATGGGTAATGGATGCTGCATCTCTGAGGCAATCATACGCATTTGGGGGGACTTATTTTAAGCAATGTCAGTGCATATTTGCTGATAAATAAGACATTATGACAGCTGGTCACCATGGTGGCATGCATATTCTCACCTCTTTTGCATTCACAACGCTTCAGAAGAAAAATAATAAATTATTTCTTTTAAAATAACAAACCATCAATAACTACAATTTCATTTCCTATTTATGTGGGACCTTAAATGTCTCCAAGTATAGCAACTTCCTTCTGAACATGATTCACTGTTCTTTACTAACCACCTGCCAAGTGCCATTTCCTTGCTCCCGTATATCTAAATGTTCTAGTACCCCAAGACAAGGTCAAGTGCTCCTAAAATACATTCTCAGGACACCCTGCATGTTTCAGTTGAAGTCTTCTTTTCAGTTAATTGTAAAATTATTTGTTACGCAAATGCCTTCACTGCCAGATTATAGACAACATAGGACAGAAACATCACCATTAAAGCTTAGCAGAAGGCCTGGCACTTAGTAGATTTAAACAAATAAATGATTGACTTTTACATAATTTTTACATTCAGTACAATCACATCTCCTCCCTCAAACTATTACCAATTAGTGATCAATGCATCCAGGCTTCATCACTCTCCCTTTATCTTACCCTTTCTAGAACACTGTTAAATAGGAGAAAATCTAAGTGATCAATAAAATCATATACAGAAACTGTTTTTTTAAATAAACAAGTATGACATAGCAATATGATGAGTTAACTAAGAAATAACAAAGTGAATTTGTGCAGACATTTCCAGCTCTGTCACTGCCAAAAATAACACCTGCAGCAGCTGTGTGTTTGCCCTCCATCCACTCTTGTGTGCTTCTCTAGTGTCTAGACTTTGGTCTCTAACATAGTCCTCTGCTATGAGGAACAAGAACTTCTGATTCCTTAGAAAGAGATTATGACAGGAAACAATAAGGAGAGTTTGGAACATCCTGTTGTTTCCAGATGCTTTTAAGAATGACAACACCAAGGAGGCTTTCAAAGGCCCCACAGCCCGACTGCTATAATTTGGGCTTCAAGTAATAGTTTTGTTGTGGTTAATTGGAATATATTAAACCTGTAAAAGGATCTAAGTTGATAATGGTACTTAAAGGATAAAAGGTAATATAAAGTATTGATAAAGGTAGTTGTAATATAAAAAGATAAGTACAATAGAATATATTCTATATTTTAATAATAGAAGAGTAATAATGTATAGAGACCTTATTTTTTCTATTAAAGTTATATGTGTTTAAATTATGTATATTCTGTTTAATTATATATATTATATATATACTTATCTCTTTATATTACACCTATTCTTATCAATACTTTATATTGCCATTTATCCTTTACTTACCATTATATATACATTTATTACTATGTGGATACCACCTCAGTAAACATAGGGAAGGGAGCAGAGAGTGAGCTGAGTAATCTGGGGAAAACAGTTACTGGAAGCACACCAGGAAGGACTGAGGAGCACGAAAGTTCCTATCTAATAACTGGAAGAAAGAGGAGCTCAACGATTAATCAGTGCCTGTGATTGCACACACAATTACCAATTAAGAGAAGCATTCAACTATGTTTTCAAAAACGATGGATCAGCTAAGTTTCTAAAGAGAAAGGATAATTATAGAGCCAGTCCTCATCTCTTAGAAGAAAAAACTTCTAGATGATCCTACCAATTATGATAAAATTCTTTAAGGAATACATACATTTTAAAAATGCCAAAACACCAGGTGAATAAAATTTAATAACAGGACAATGACTCAGGCACTGCTGCCCATGGAAAACTTAAAGATTAAATTATTTCTGGGATAAATGTCAAGTTTCAAAAGCTAAAATCTGTATGAAAGATAAGTGCTTAAAGTCTCATGATATAAAAGGTAAAATTCATGATTTAATTGTAAAAAAAAAAAAAAAGCTACTCCATCCAATGCTCCTATAAGCGAGTTCAATATTTCAGCCAATAACTGTTGATACTCAATTACTGCAACATCATACAAAACCTTGGGTAATAATCAAAATATTAAAGCCCTAGAAAATTATCAAAAGAAGTATAACAATAGCCCATGGAAAATATAGGATCTAATACAGAAATAATGAATTAAAGTTATGGTGTTGATGCTTTAGATTTATCCTTAACCCTAAAAATATTTTTAAATCATTGTATTTATGTATACTTTATCTATTTAAAATAGCCAAAAGAATCAGATATACTACCATGAAAATGCAGTTTAAATTACTTCAAGGAATTTAGCCAGTTTGCAATCATTTAAGTACTTGGGAAAATTAGGTTTTAAAATTTTACAGGTTTACAAATTATTTATTGTTGTTCCTCTCCATGTTCAGAAGTCTCTGGAACAAAGGATCAAGCAATAAGAATTTTAAATATGCAGACAACTTCAAGTCTTTGGCTGCAATTGAGTTCCTACAGGGCTACAGGTATTCAATATATATTCCTGTCCTGTATTTAGAGGATTATTCCTCAATCACATATTCTAAGAATATTCCTCTGGAGCAGGGGTCAACCAAATCTTCCTGTAAAGGACCAAATAGTAAATGTTTTAGTTTTTGTGGTCCAAGAAGCAGAATCAAAGTTATTACATTGGTATTCACATACTGAGAGAAAATAAATTTCCACAATTGTTTTGATAAAAATTCAAAACATCGTAATGAGCACATTTTTTTTTTTTTTTGTAATATTAGTCTAATGAGAAAAACTGAATTTGGGGGAAGATAACATTTCATTTAACTGGGATTCCAAGTTAGTGCTCTTCGTTGAAACCAATGACAAATGTTCAACTGTTAATGCTCACCCATATGGGATCTAACATAATTCATCTTTCAAAAAGTCTTTTCACGCAGATAGCTACTGACAAATACTGATACCAGTCCACAAACGTATTATTTTAGCTGAGCATATTCATCATTTGAAAAGCATTTATAGGATCCTATTAGATTCTTTTCTTGATTATCTGCCTTTTAAAATATGTCATTACATTAATCACCTCCAATTGAAGGTAAGGGGAAAGCTCTTCAATTGCACAATCAAGTGGGTTTTAAAATTCGGAAATCTCCTTTATACTTGCATGGAGGTCCAAAAAATGTGCTGAAACTAGTTTGAGCTTAGAAAATATATCCACTGCAAATTTGTGTGGGAGTGGACATCTGGATTCTTGTTTTAACATTTGAAAGCATGGCAAGTGTTTGACATTACTTAAGATTCAAGCAACATTAGTTGTCATCAAAATGACTTTACTACAGTTTAAAATTTACATAAAATTGATGTTTTGCCTCACAATTTTAGGTTGAATTCATTAAGAAACATTATGAAGTCTGCCTCAAAGGCTAATTTTCAAAGCCATTCAGAGTTCCATTACAGTTGAGGCTGGTTCTTCCCATTAAGAAAAATTCAATTTTGGCTCTCAGATTTTAAAAAATCACAATAAAACTTCGCCACTGCTGAGCCATCAAACTGATGTGTGGCAAGGCAAAAGAGAAGATTCAGCTTGTTTCTGACAAAAATTCAAAGAATTGATGAAGGTTGTTCACAAGAGCAAACGAAGTTCACCATTGACACTACTGTTTCAGCAACACATGGTAGACTCAAATATTTTCTGCAAAGCACCTGCTAATTCATAATACCATGAATAAACTTTAAACATCTTACATTTTCATAAGACTAGTAAACTTGTGAACTAAGCTTTTTAAAATTTTTATCACTGTAAGTTGTAATACATCTAAGCAGATTCTTCATGTTTAATTTTTCTCAGTTTCTTTGAAATATTTCCCCTTTAGTTGTAACATGAAGATTATTCATAGAGGCTAATTCTTTTTTCACTTCAAAGTCAACACTGACTTTTGGAATAAAAAACAACTTAGTGTGAATAATCATCTTTTGGATTCATCAAGAGCCAAGAAAAACCACTGAAATCATTTGCCCTGATTTTTGATTCACTATTGATGTTGTTCCAATGTCAACTAATAATAATCCTAAACAAGTTTATTTTCTCTGGAAATATTCTTTCTGTTGGTGCAATCAATCACAATGGAATTAACCAACTCTTGGTAGTTTTCCTTATTTGGCTAACAAATAAGCCACTCAAAACTTCCTGTGCCTTCAGCCTCATTTTTGTTCTTCATTTTTGTCAAGAAATTCTGCTTTGATGGTTAGAAAAAAAATTTTTCTAATCAACTGTCACTTTGCCATGAATTGGAAATACTGTGATGAGTGCTTAGTAATGTTGATGTAGATCGTATTTTTGTGTCATAAAATATTTTTCATCTTTTAAATTTTCTTCATTTAAAAATGTAAAGTAGTCTTAGCTTATGGACTATATGAAAACCAGCAGCAGGCTAGATTCAATCTGCGGGTCACAGTTTGCCCACCTCTGCTCTAGAATACAATATTTCTCTCCACTCTCAGATTCAGGAACTAGGATCCAGAAAGGTGTGTGATAAGAATCAGGTAATCACCACTTATTGGCTTCTCTTCCAGGTAAGGTGGATCCTGCTTTGTTAAAAGTCTGATTATTTCTACTAGATTGTTTATAATCTAGTTCCCATAGAACTAGTGGTTGCTCACTTTTAATTATCGATAGCCTTTGGAAAACCCTTTAGTTATCTCTAATGTCACCCAACTCTGCCAACATTAAAAGCATTTCCGCCCTTCGCCTTTTGTATTGGAAGGGTACATGGTCATTGGACAAGATACTGTTCAAATTACTTGAGAAGTAAGGCCTTCTAACAGCCAGAGAGGCCTCTGATACACAGTTAATGCTAAGAGTTTGACCTTCATTTGAATCTGAGACTATGGGGCATAGAGAAGGCTATGAAAAATCTATGCCATTAAATCTAGACATTTCTAGAACTGAGAACTGGGCTACTGGGACTCTAGCTCCTAGTTTTACAATTCAGGATTCTACAAAGATGACTCAAAAGAGAGCCCCCCATCCTAGCCCCACAGGGCATTAGAGAATCTCAAGCATTCCAGTGATCGCGGCAGATCCTCCACTCCACTCCTCACCCCTTATCTCTACATCCTACCCACCTTTTCATGTTTGGAGGCTCCCCTTAGTGGCCATGGCTAAGTGGAGGCCTGACATAGTAACCAGGCCCCTCACATTGATATTCGACTGTATACAGACTGAAACAAGGGAGAAAACAGTTAAGTCACATGCAGATTAGACTGTGGATGTTACAAAACCTCCTGCAAAGTTACTTGGTAGGCATAGTCAGCAGGGGGGAATCTGAAGCTTCTACTAAACCATAACAAGATTAACCTAAGCAAGATCTGTTAGTTCAAACCAGTGATGTTATCGGTCTCTATTTCATCTTTTGTAGCCCCTTGCTGACTTTTTCTTTCCCCACCTCACACCTTTTGTTGCTGACTTAAAATGAGAGATGTTGAGGAGGCTACAGCCACTGGTTAGTCTAAACTTGCTTTAATCACATGGAAAAGAGGCCTCAAGGATGAGAAGTAACAAGGGTACGTCTCTTGAACCTCCACTCCCAGTCCACAGTATCTTGCTGAAGACCCAAAGCTAATTATTCTTTCAAAGGCCACCCTTTTACAATGGCAAAAGTGTGTGCCAAGGGTCACTCTTCTATTATATGAGTGTGGGGAGGGTAACAAGGCAGAGACCTGGCACAATGCAAGCCCATTGGTGGTGTGAAGCATGCTGAAGAGAAGAAATTAGGATCCGAGTCATAATGCTTTAAGTCAAAAAAATATATCTAGTTTACCGAATAGAGAGATGCTTCTCCTTCCTCAAAACAAAATGCAGTTATACCTTGGTGTGGGGAAGCAGGGGGAAATAAGAGAGAGCACTTCTTAATATATCCCGGAACAGCCTTCAAGAGTTGTAACTGGAGAATGAATGCCAGAGACTGAACTCAAAACCAAATTAAGGGGTAGTGAGCCAAACAGGCAGTTTATTACTGCCAAAGTGGACAGCGCCCTCTGGTGGGAAAATATTTTAAACAGCCCTTAAAACACTAACCTGTACCTGTTTCTACAAAAAAATCCATATGGAGGCAGCTCGATGGCAATTATAATTAGCTAAAATTCTGAAAACAAGTATTGACACAATTGTACTTACTAATAATAGCTAACAGGGGGCACTTATGTGCGAAGCACTGAGCTAAGCAAGCATTTTGCAAGCATTACCTCATTTAATACTCAAAACTGTGTGAGCCAGGTATCATTCTCTCTGCTTTAAAATTGAAACTTAAAGCTGCAACTTGCCCAAGGAGCCCCAGTTAATAAGGGGGGAAATTATTACACTTAAATTTTAAAGCCTAAAAAATCTGACTCAGAAAACCACACGCAGAGAGAGCAAGGACCACAGCAGAAATTTGGAAAGTATTTGCTATACGTTGCTCATTTTTCAGAATAGCGATTTTGCTTTAACTTGCAATAGTGAAATAAGTAAATCGGTTTCTGAATAAATTATTTGGTGCTGTATTAGTTTGTCAGGGACATCATCATGTCCCTTCCAGCCCTAGCTGAGCCAAGTTATTCATGATATTCCACTCTCTCATCCAAGCTTCTGAATCCTCTTCCAAAATACTTTTTTGCTCATTTGTTGTCTTATACTCTTGTCCAAAAACCCAAATCAATCACTCAGTAAATCCAGTACTGCAACCCAAAGCAAATCAATAGCCCTCTAATCATCATTCTGGGAACACATTTTACACTAAAACATAATAGGAACCTCAGTAAAAGTAGCTCTTTACTTCTGAACTAAAACTAAGGCCTGCATTCCAGCTTTCTTTACTACCTAAAGAAATTACTAACATAATGCATTTACACCATGAAATTAGTTTTTAAGAACTACTGAAAGGGAAATGATTGGCTTTAGCATTTGGAAAAAAGTTCAACTTGACTGCAAACACAAATCAACACGGTGACTAACAAAAAAGTTAATATTCGTTTAGGCTGTATCAAAACCATTGGGCCCCTTTTGCCCACAGAACACAATACAAAATTCTTAGCTGCGCATAATCAAGTGCCTGAGATAGGCCCCAAAGCCACTTTTTCAGCCTCATTCAGAGAACAAATATTTATGTAGTGATTTAGATCACTGCTAGGCACTATCCTAGTTCTGGAGGATGAAAACGGCACCTTCAACATTAAGTGAAGAAAAAGAAAGTAGGCGTAAAGGGCAAAGGATAATGGTATGGGGAGTGGTGAGGGTCAGGGTAGGCCTCTCAGATAGTGAGGGAATCATGGAGTATTTGTGGAAAGACTGTCCAGATGGAGGAAAGTGCAAAGGCTTGGAGGCAGAAGCATCAACATGACCAATGTGGCTGACTCACAGAGCAAATGGATTGGGAGTTGAGGGGTGAGGAGAGGTGTTCGCATGCCACACAAGGATTTTTAGGCTATAGTAGATTCATATTTACTCTGAGGTGGGGAAGCCACTGGAAATTTTGAGAAGAGATGTAACATTATGGGAATGTTTTTAAAGGATAATTCTTGGTATAGTGGGGGGATCTGAATGAGGAGGCGTGAATAGCAGCAGCCTTATGTCTTATTCCTAGTGCTTCAGCAAACTAGCTGTATTACCATATTAGCAGGTCTTATTTACTGAGGTCTTATGTGCGAGGCATAACATCTTTTAACCCTCGAAACAAAAATGCAAAGCACCTATTAAAAATGGGAGGGAAAACAAAAAAGACTCAGGCGAGGTCAAGTACCTCATTCACAATAGCTAATAAATGGTGGAAGCATAGAATCTGCCAGATACTAAAGAGCGAGTTTCTTCCACTACAACACACAACATACTCATCCCAAGTCAATAATAAATTCTGTATTGGACCTTTTTAGCACTCAAGTCTCTGGACGTATTACCCTCTGCCTAAAATAGATAACCTTCCAATTTCTTTGATGGCAAACTTGTTCATTTTTCCAAGTAAACTCAAGTATTCCCTCCTGAGTAAAATTATTCCTGATTTTCTCCCAGGCCACTTAGCGGCTCCATCTTCTGTGCCTTTACAGCAGTTGCTCTATCTTCATTTACCTGAAACGGTACTTACCCGGTTGTAGTGAAACTGTATCCATTTATATGTTTCCACCACTGAGTTCGTAAGAGTCACGCCTTCTTGTTCAGCATCACCTCTCCCTCCCATACACTCCCTTCTCTTCCATCCAACTTCACACACATCTAGCACAGTGCCAGGAGCCAAATAAATGCTAGTTGAATGGAGTAATAAATTATTAAAATGCAGAGTCTCATTTTACTCTACGCATTTTGGACATTTGGTGCCCCATTTTTGAAAAATGAAAACCATTTACCAAAAAAAAAAAAAGACAAAGATAAATATGAGATGATGGATATATTAATGAGGGATATCTTTGCATAATGTATATAAAATAACCATTAGAAGAGCGATCTTGGCCAAGTGGGAAAGGAAATGGACTGGCGCGTGAGGGAACAGCAGTTCAAATCAGCATGATGTATACTTTAAAAATCTTACAATTGTCAATTATACCTCAATAAAGCTGAAAAAAATTAGCTAGAGGTGGCAGTGAGAAAAAAATTAAGTGGATGGATGTTAACTCTACTATTGTGGTGATCATTTCACAATGTATACAACTGTCAAATCATTTTTTTACACCGGAAACCAATATGTCGATTATATCTCAATTGAAAAAGAAAAAAGTGTATATTCTACTTTTGCTATTAAGTAGGGCTCTGGATAATTTAAAAATATAAACACCAGAACACTGAAAGCTAGAGAAAACCCAAAAAGTGAGACAATAATAAAGAAACATAAAACTTTGCCCAAAGAAATAATTTAGAAACTAGAAACACTTAACCCAAAAGATGGAAGGGGCATTACTTTTGTTGGTTTCAATATTAGGAAGATTGAAATGTGCATGAGATTGTTTTGAAAGGCAAAATTAAGAGCAATATGTGGAATACACAGAAAAGCAAACTGTGGCTTAATTGAAGCAAGAATCAAGCATACAAAACAAAGCACTTCGACTGCAGGAAACATGCCATTTCTAGAAACAGTCCTAGAAAGCAAGCGGCCACCTTGATGAAAAGCAATGGAAGGAATACACTCTATTATCTTTGAGAGGATCATTTATATAATTCCAGAACACTTCTAACAGTCCCAGATTCCTAGTTCCCAACTATCGACTTTCGCAGTTATCAGATTCCTTAGATTTTGAAAAAGACCCAAGGTTTCTCACTGTGCCTGTTTTCTAAATGACCTGACATGTTTGTTATCTCACCTTTATGCCCACTTGGTTTGGATAGGCCACATCACATGCTGCAAAACAGGGAGGGCAGAGGTAGACAGGTGAGGCATTTTGTATTTCTCTTATGATGTTCTTTCCCACCAAAACCTTTCTAGAACCTTATCAGTTTCTGTGCCAGTTATCAACTTAGTCTCTCAGCTCCAAATTCACCATGAAGGGGCTCTCCTTCTGCTTTCTGGTAGCTGCACAATCAGTAAACAAGGTGGGTATGAAGACATCCGGCATATATGGTTCTACTTGACAACCCCCCGGACCAGGCCCAGGCTGGTGATCACTTTCCTTCCACCCAATACAAATGCCTCATGCCCCAGGAGTCCTGCCAACACTGGAACTGTTCACCCTGCATGCCCACATACCCTGTCACCAGCTACAGCTTTCCTGAATCTTGGAGAACAGCTTTCTGCTAACCTCGTGACTGAAGACCAACTCTGGTCTGGGTAAACAAGTAAACTATGCCATCCAGTGGGCTGCAACCACCTCTTCTTCAACAAGGTCTGAACCCAAATCCGAGGACCCCTCTTCCTTGTCTGTCCTTCCTTAGGTACTCCCCCTTAGCTCTGGGGTACCATATCAAGTTCTCATATCTCTTTTGTCATAGTTTAAAACTTTATGTTAAACTTTCCTTCTTTAAAATTACTGTGGGGTTTGTTTCTAGATCGGACCCAGACTGAGTTTCCCATCAAGCCAGGCTCAAAGAAGCAATAGAATGAAAACCAGCCACTGAAAGTTGTCCTAGACTTAGAGCTAGATCTGTAAAACAGTTTATATCTGATAAAATATAAAATATATAAAAACTCAAATATCTTAGTTTTGAGGGCTCAAATGGTTAGAAAGCTTACATCTAAGTTATTAAAAATGCTTACACAAATGTTCGTTTTATTTGACAAAGAGCAGCAGCAACATCAAAAAGTAACCCTTCCAAAATAAAACAAGAAATAGCTAAATGAATGATAGGGGAAGGAAAAAGGAAAGCCAACCTACCAGAGTTTGGAAGGTGAGAATATTTAGAAAAGGAAATACAATACTCAGAGCTTTAAAAAAAAAAAAAAAAAATGGCAGAATAAGCTTTAGATAAGCAAAATGAAAGAAAATTGAGTGTTCCAAGTATGAGAAATAATATGCACAAAATATATATATTAAAAGTTTGGGAGAAACTGAGTAAAGCAACTTAGACACAGAAAACTTGCTGAAATAAACCAGTAAGGTGAGTGGTGTACAACAGTGTCTTGCAATGACCAGTCAGCCTGTCTTCAGTGGAAAGTTTGAAAGTGAGGGGAGGAATATTTAAAAGGCTGAAGGAGGCATTAGGAGGCAAATGGACTAGACTGTTAAGGTGAAGGATGGATAAGGTATATTTGTTACATTGTGATAAAAGTTACTACATTGTGAGAAAGGTTGTTATACAGACAGGTAAAGTCTAGGGTAAGGGTAATGTGGAATAAACTGGGGACAAAAAGCTAAGATTTTTTTAATTCAAAAAGGGAAAATGCTCTTAACCACAGATGACTATAAAGAAGGAAAGAAAGGAAGCAGAGTGGTAGGAAAGGGATAATTTCAAATATCATAGAAAAAATATCTAACAATATAATCTGCTGTATACAGGGTGTTCGGGACTAGGCCTAAGTTTGCCCCACTCATTATGACAGGCACTACAACGCAACCCAACACATAACCACCTATGAAAGTCAACTGAGAGATGGAATAGAATGATACAGTCTTTCACATCTGAAAAAAACCTTGGTTGTTTAGAAATTATCAATTTTATTGGCCTTTTGCTTCTCGTTTCCTTTCATACTACTGCCCTTTGACATGTTGACTTCATGTAGCACTTCCACCAAATGGTTTCGAGACGGAGTGAAAAGTAAAAAAATGAAATAAAAATTCAGATCTATGAGTGATTCCATGTATTCAAAATATAGGTGGGGGAAAAGAAATCTTGTCATGATTCATCTTCAGGCAACATTTTGGTATACCTATATATAATTTAACGAGACATTATCCATAAACATTAAATACAAAAAAAGCCATTTATAAATTCCATCAAGAAATACATAACGAGAGACATGTAACTCAAACAGAAGACGACAGAGTTCCTCAAATTGGTCAGAAATCTTTATGAAGCGGAAATAAATAATTTTTGGAACTAGGTTTAAGTTTTTTCATACTTAATTAAAAATTTTAAATATCTTATCAAAATATTCTTCTTTCTATTTAACATTTTTTAATATACCAAAAAAGAGAGATTAACATTTTATATTCACCATGATATTTTAAAAATCTAATTATTTGCATTATAGGCTTTAATTCCCAATTCAGCAGTCTCAATACCGTAGTCTCAGTTTTTTATCCCTGGAAATCTCAAAATAAAAAATACTAAAATATATAACATTTAATTAAATCAATTCTTTCATTTCTTGAACATTTATCATTTAGATTTTTTCTTAATTGACTCTCCTACGTATTTTTTAAAAGGCTGGAATTAATCATCTGTAAAATTTATTTACTTTTTAGGTTACAAATTAAACTTCCATATTTAACAGAAGGAAAATACTCCTTTGGTAAAAATAATCAAGTTTCTTAAAATATTAGTTATAACAAAATTTTAGAACAAGCTTACCCTATTTAGTATTGAAGATACGTTCTTACAAATCAGAGCACTAATCAAATCAGTGCTCTTCAGAGCCATATGGAATAATCTCTTTGGAGATGCTTTCTACGCATATTACATATTACGTCTGGTCAACATATAATATATAACTAGAAATTTATTACCTGATGTCTTTATCTTCTCTGCCTTTAGAGTGTGTCTAACAGTGGACTTCACTAAGCCTGTAGCATGATCAACTCAGATCCACCTGATGTTCATCCACTTAAAAATCTGCATTTTTAACAGCTAGCCATATTTTAATTATCAAAGTAATGTCTTGTCTGATTGTATGCAAACTATTAACTGTGGAGAAGACTATAATCAGAAAATAGAATGTCCTGGGCAGAAATACCTCCACAGAGCAAACAAATCAAACTTATTGTCAGGTGACTCTCAAACTGGGCAAAAAGAACAGTATGATGACTCTCACTGTCCAAAAAAAAAAAGAAAAAAGACAGGGTTCACACATAAATTCTGTAACAAAGGCCTTATATAGTGCTTTAAATTTGGAGCGGGGCAGAAAGCAAATTTTTTGACTCAATGTACTTAGAAATTCCTATTTGACAATAAAACTACTTAGCAAAGATGCTGCCATTTGGGTAAAGTTAATTTGTAGCATTTGTATACACAGACATTCTTTAATTTTATCAGATTTTTAATATGCTTCATTAGTCACATTTTATAATTTCTTAATTTTGCTTGTAAAGATGCTTCCTGCTTATTAGAAGTTCACTTGGTAGAAACTGTAGAATTATAGAGCTCTGTTCACTTCCTGGTAGAGACAAATTTTAAAGACTAAAGATGGCTTTAAAGAAAGTTCACCTCTCAAAAAATAGCTTCGAAATTGTGTTTTCTGATTTCCCATATTCATTTTCTTTTAGTTATAAAACTTCATAAAGCAAGTGGTCATAGTTTTTACTAGTTTGAGCTAACCCCAAAACTAAAATCTAGAAATAATCTAATGTCAAAATATTAAATTCTAAATATCCCTCTCAAAAACATTTTGTAAACTGTCGAGTGTTATCAAAATTATGTCAGAGATTCAAAATCAAAGCATAATTAAATGAGGTTCTCTTGGATTAACAACATAATATTCCTGAACCACCCCATTATTAAATTGTTATCCACAAATACAACAGATACTAAATACTTGATTTATGAAACTTAAAAGTACATACTTTTATATGGACAAGATACACCGTAACAAATAGGATATTTCTTTAAGTTCCTTAAAAGTGGATTCAAATGTATCAAAAAGTCCATCTCACTTAAGAGATTTTGGATAGAAACCAGGAAGAGTTTTTTGATGGTCTGGAACCAGATGATAAAACAGCGAGGATGCTGAAGAAGGTTAAGTCTGTGTGAGCTTCAAGAACAGAAATCATCCATCTTTGAACATTAGACATCTGCTGGCCTGAAGACCAAAGTCAGACTGTAGGACAGACACAGTGCAGTCCTTCCAGTTCACATTCTAGTATTTTGGCACAAAATGAGGATAAGTCACAAAACCTATGGATATTTTCAAGTTTGTTTGTATTTTAAATATATAATATTGAACCAATCAGAATAATGTATGGCTTATAATTACTTTGTCGGTTTAAGCAATAGGAAAAAAATACATTTTTGTTCTGCGGTGACTATTCATTGGTTAGACTTTTATTTTCCTCTTCACATTTTCGGTGACTGTTTCCCACTGGTATCATCAACCAGGTCTCTCAGGCGAGATAAGTGGTGCAAAGCCCTTCATTAAAAAGTATAAAACATGTTATAAAGCGATATTAAGGATTGAATAGGCAATGCAGACAGCAAGAAATGGTAGTTACGTTGTTTATTAACTTCAAAATTAGTGTGAGGAATAAATTTATAGAATAACTTAACAAACTGAGAATTGTTCCCTTATAAAACCTTGAGAGCCAAATAATCAAGGGTTAAAATAATTCATCAATAATTCTACAAACATTTACTTTTAAAAAATTATATTTTTGACATTCAAGGTTTTAAGTTTGCCAAGTTCAATAAGAAATAATAGGAATCATTTGTATCACATTTAACATTTTTTTCATGTAATTTTCACAGGTCTATGAAATAATACCTTTTCTTTTGGTATTCTGTGTATATCATTTAACAAATAAAGTACATAATTTATATTTAGCATGTACATTCAAGATAGCTAAAATTTTAAAAGATATCACTGAAGGATCAGTTACAGTTCTGAGGAAACCTCATTTTTATTGAGCATGCAGGAAACGAATGACAACTATGTTAAATAACGCAGTATTATACCGATAACCTGGTTTTTCTCTAAAATAAAGCTAACATTGTAAGTCAGGTACCAATGGAGAAAACTCAACCATCCCTCAAACAAATCAGGAAGAGAGAGCCCCTTAATTTTCCAGTATTCCTCTAAAAACACTGCTCCATTTCCTCTGCCCTATCCTTGATTCTCGAGGGACACTCAGAAAATGTCAGTTAATCAACTATATTTCAGATCTTTGATAAGAGACCAAGAAAAAGAGAAATAATATAACAATGTGTGAAGTAATCTCTAATGGTTAATCTCTCAGGTAAGCTGAAGGGTAGTAACAAATACACACCCTATTCTGCAGTCTCCAATGCAGGTTCAATAAATGTATATTAAATAAAATACATCTTCCACTTTACCCAGGACAAAGAGATGGAAGAAACTAGTAGTGTTAATTACTGCATTATATCTATTTCCCACATCTCTCTCTTGGACACTTTTACTCAAATGTAATGAGAATAATCTGGATTCTGCCATCATTTTGATAACTTCAGTTAATTTTTGAGATTCTCATCTTCATTAACTAAATGATAGTAACTGACCCAAAGTTACTAAGTAATCAGAGGTAAAATTAACTAGGTCTATCATTTCTACATCCTATAGTAACATCTCTCTACTTAAAGAATTATTTTCTTCCTACAGATACTAAGAGAAAAAAAGATAATTTGTAAATATACTTAGGATCGTCCTTTTTCTTTTCAGGCTTATTATTTAACTACCTCTGATTCAAGAAAAAGAATGGCAAGTGGCTAGAATCTTATTTTATTGTTTATAATTTCAAGGACCATAGATCCCCTGAATTTAGAAGTTTATCAAATTTAATGAGGTAAAACAATCTCATCTTTATTTTTACTGAATACTATTAAATTAGCATTTCTTTCCAGAGATTAGCAACAGGCCAAAATTGGTGACCTCATGCACCACAGAAATCAGAAAATTTTTCATATCTCATTATAGCGATTGCATGAATCTCAAAATTCTTTTATATTCATCACTATTTCAAAATTATAAAAGTTATATGATAGTTACAAAATTATAATAGGTATTAAACCCACTGCTAGAACACATATAATCTGTCTACAGTCCAAAAGTTCATAAGACATAACTGGCCAAAATTAGACAACTTTAAACCTAGTCATTTATCCACTGAATAGTGAGGTCTCACTGGTGACTCATACATCAATCCTTTCCAATATTCCCTTTCTCTAAACTGTCTGCTGATCAACACCATACCATGGTTTAATGCTTTTATTCAAGCTATGCAAAAGGTCTTCATAAAAATTATGTTTTTACAAAACAAATTTTAACTTACCTGTTATTTTAAATGTATTGTTTTATTTTAAATGCATTAATAATCAGTTATTACTAATTAGAAATCTAATATTTTTATAACTATTATTCAATATAACTAGTTTCCTTTCTAATCCTATGTAGCTTATTTTATGCCTTTAAAAAACAATGTCATTGGAAGCAACTGAAGTGTCCTATGATAGATGACTGGCTAAAGAAACTATGGTACATATAGACAATGGATTATTTCTCAGCCATAAGAAGAGATGAAATACTGCCATTTGTGACAACATGGATAGACCTCGAGATAATCATGCTAAGCAAAATAAGCCAGACAGGAAAAGTTGAAAATCACATGCTATCACTTATATGTGGGAAATAAACCTAAAAGTAACAAATGAACAGGACAGAGACTCATGGACATGGACTATAGACTAGTGGTTACCAGAGGGTAGGGGAGGAGGCGGGTAAACGGGTAAAGGGGGTCAAATATGTGGTGACATAAAGAAATCTAACTATGGGAGATGAACACACAGTGTAAACATATATATGCCTTACTGTTAAAGTGTACAGATGAAACTTATTGGGTTTTGTTAACCAATGACATCATAAAAAAAAAAATTAAAAAAAAATGTCGGGGAGAAAGGAGAAGAGAGGAGAGGAAGGGTGTGATATGAAGGGAAGGAATAAAAAAACTAAATAGAAATGAAATCTTCAGTTCCCTACCCCTTTACCTCCACAACACAATCAGCTGGCAGTTCCTTTCATTTAACTTCTACCTGTCCTGCTGAGAATTAAACAATCTACTTAGAAAAAAGAGGCTATCAAAATTGATCACAATTTCAAAGGTACGTGTAGGGAGAAGTGGAGGATAAAATTGTAGAAGGAAATTATTCTTGATTTCTTCTCTAAAAGTGAAAAAACAGGCTAACTGGGTAAACACCAATTTAAGGATTATATTACAATGCTGAGTAATCATTCACCTTAAAAACAGAAAAAGAAACTCATTTCTTATTGTGACACTGTATCTATTGGTGAGTACTAAGCACATACAAATCAGTCCATAGAAATTCAATAACAAACTGATTATATAAAGGCAATTTAGCTAAATTTTAATTTACTCACTGATACATTTTTGCATTTGGTTTCCTAGTGCCTTTGGTACTGCTCTACTGACTACTCTCTTAAATACTATGTTTACTGGTCTATATACCATTTAGTATCCAGGAAGAACTGAATGACAGGCTTTTGAGAACAAACTGCCTACCACTCCACAGAATTAAAAAAAGTATGAGTACATTAAATTAAAAAAAAATTGTTGCTTTAGGATCATGTTTTATAAGTATGAGAGATAATTCTATGTATCTCTAATACAGAATGAAGAACAGAAAATTAAACAGGAAAAAAGCTGATAAAAAGGACAACTTTATAGCTATCACTAAGTTTTGTCTTCACAGTATGGCCTTTAGTATTAAGAATTACAAAAATCTTACACATTCATTTCCAAATTATACACTCAACATAGCCAAATACAAATTATTTTTGGATGACTGATGATTTTACAATCGTCTATTACTGCTCACTTTTATGGTATAAGCAATATGCTATTGCTCATTCTTCAAGCCAGCCTTGGCAGAATAACTGATGGCTTACATGCAATAATAAAAGATTCTACAAAGGCCCTTGCTCAAAACTACATTTTTTTCATATGCTTAAAGATGACAAATTTCTCTTATGGAGATTTCAGTTAATAAGTTTTTGTTGAGTTCCTAATATATAAATGCTAAGTATTATAGGGATACGGAACAGTAACAATCTGATTCTACTAAAAGCAAAATCCCTCTGGAAAAAGTAACATTCTAAGCTGCTATCAGTCATTTATACCTCACGCCCAATGAGACTTCCTAGAGAGCAGTTATTTTTAATGGGAGAATATAAGAAAACTGAGTGTCCAAGGGAGTAAGCAAAACCCATATTAAGAGCTTAGAGTTTCCCAAGGCAAATGAAAGATATTTTAAAATTGGTTAGCAATTCAAACTGTTAAAAACACACAAAAACTGTCATTTGAGACATGAGGAGAGCCATAATAGGACTTTTACCTAGGAAAGGTTATTAAAGCACCTAAGGTATAACCTATAACATCTGAAGAAGTTGAGTCCATTTATCTTTAAATATGCAAAGATGATCACCTAACCAGAACATTTTGCAGTCTAGTAAGGGGAATTCTGAGACTGAATTGATTTTAAGTTGTCCTTAAAAAAATGTCAATCGACAGATGGAAAATAATGAAAAAATGTACTAACATTCTTTTTTGTAAGTCTAAACTGATTTCATAACATTA
This sequence comes from Pteropus medius, assembly GCF_902729225.1. Lineage (NCBI taxonomy): Eukaryota > Metazoa > Chordata > Mammalia > Chiroptera > Pteropodidae > Pteropus > Pteropus medius. Next base: position 15,355,852 of record NW_024340849.1, read on the forward strand.
CAAATGTCTTACTGATAATACTTTTGAAATGCAAAGTAAAGAAAGGCATGTTAAGACTGTTTCAGCTAACCTAACAGAATCAGCACTAAAAGCCATCTAACAAAACATAAATCTTACTCTACAAAAATGGCGTTCTCTATGTAGGCAAGATTACTGAGTGTCTAAGCTATACAAAAGTTAGTGCTATTAAAAAAAGTCTAGCAAATGGTAAAAGCACCTACAATCAATATCAATTTTTGCGATGATTTAATTAAAGTTCAGTGTTTATTTTCTAGGATATGCACTTAACTCAGAAAACACAGTTAAGTCTGTGATAGGAGTTCGATAGCAACACTTTTAAAAACCATGGAAAGCTTGAGGTCATCTACTTTAAATTTTAAAACAGAATGAGATCTTTATCCTAGAGAATCAATTGAGGTACTGTACCTAGTCTAAATGGATAATGCACCACTACCATTAATGAGAGAGGTGTCAGGAAAACAGGTTGCAGAATCAGATTGTCCAGTTTGAATCCCAGTGCTACCTCTTACTGGCTATGTAACCTTGCAAAAGTTACATTGTTACTTGATATTTTTATTACCATTATCTGTATTATGAAAATAACAATACTTAGCTCATAGGGTTGTAAAGAGTACATGAATTACATTCAAAAACATTTAGAACACTAACATTTGGTAAATGTTCAATAAATGTTACTGTCTTTATTCACTGACTTCTACAACGTATGGGACACTATACCCAAATACTATGGCAAGCTACCCATTATGTCTACCCAGATTATAAATCATGTAATGGAGCGGGGAGATCGCACAGATATGTTTTTTAAACTATGGAAACTATAAATGTATATGTATATATCATGGCAATTAATCATAAGTTTATATGTCTAATGTTTTACTTTTCTACACTTTCATTAGATAAGCAAATTCTGGAGACAAAAAGGTAGACAGTATTTGTTTAGCCCCACTTACAGCCAAATTAAATAGAGTTACAAGAGTAAAAAATTTTAACCTTAGCATTTCTTAAGCTCAATATATCATCTCCTGAGGACGCTTCATATTCACACAACCAAATTCATAAACAAATACTCTTCCCTTCTGCCCATAAGGAAAGACTTGTATTCTTCCCCATTTTTTAATGTAAAATAATGTAAGAAATAAGTGGACTAACACCCTTAGGGGCATTGAGACCTATCTCTATTTCCAGGATGTTATATATACTTTAGATTTCTGAGGCGATATGTCTAATAATGACACATGTATGATTATTATATTTATTCTAGAGTGAATATAGAAGAACACATTTCATGAATAAGTGGTTCTTCCAGGATATCCACACCAATACGATCTCAAATTGTTGCTGTCGTTTAGAAATGAAAGGAGAATATCTTTAAGCCATTCACATTCATTATATTTTAGGTGTCTAAAGTTATCTCATTAGGTCCTACGAGCATTTTAAACAGGAAATAGCAGAAGTTTAAGAGAAAACTTCAGGATTAAACAATAAGTTTCGAGAAGCTTAAATATAACTACTATATCCTTAAAACTTATTTCCATCCTGCAACCTTCTAATTTCAATCAAAGGGATAAATAAAACAAATTTGTATCCATAACATATTCAGAAATTAGTATAAAATACTTACTTTTGAAGTGACCTAGTAATAGGAACCATGCTTTCCCTCAATTGTAATTTAGAGAAATCGTCTTCTGAAACCTATTATTAAAAACACCAAATACAACAAAATATTGAAAATATCATATAATTATAAACTTAAATGTTATTTAATATATTTAAAAGAACATTAAAAAACATTGCCTTCACTTCCAAGGAAATAATTCTAGCAAATAATTTTCAGTAAAGCAGTAAATATTTTTATTTGCTCTTTATTCTAAAAATACTATAGCTACTACGCAGATTCATCTTTCAATTGTCCTAAAGTATGCTTCTAAATGTATGTCTAATGAATATCAAATCTTGGCTTGGAATTATGACTTTACTAAAGTAGGTATGTCTCAATAACGTTTAAAAGGGGAGAGAAAAGAAGGCTGGATTACACGCTGTATGTTAAAGTTATGATCATTAAAATGTAAAGAAAAAAATTAAAAAATACAACTTAAATGAGCAGGCTGTGATAGTTCCCAAAAGCTGATCCACTCATTTGTAATTAATATGGAATTTCATAAAGCTCTACTAAACAACAACAACAAAATGTCAATAAAGCATGTTCAAGGTATCATTATTTTTAAATAATAATTAAGTTTTAATAATTTGTTAATAAGGTATTTATTAAGTTTTCATCAGCTACCAAGCACTATAATAAGTACTTAAATAATGTCTCAATTTCTCAACAACCTTGCTTTAAAAAAGAGAAAACTGAAACTAAAAAGGTACAAACATTGCACTTGCTAGAAAGTGGCAGAATTAGAATTTACAAACGGATTTGGGAGAATATAAACTCTATATTCATAAACACTATACTACTGTGAAGAAAATTTAATCCTTATGGAATAGTAGCACAAAGCAGAAACAGATTTCTGAATTCCTAAGAAACACATAGAAATACAATGGTTTTAAAATAAAACTTTACATAACTGTATTCAAAAGTCAGTAAATAAATAGTAATAAAATTAAACTTCAGATGACATAGGTATGTGAAGAATCTAATGTTGGAAAAGGTTTTCCACATCTCCCCAATTATAAATACAAGTTGGACTATACAGAATAATTTTGTAGGGCATTAAAAAACCAATTCTTAAAATCCTTTCATACTGTAGTTGTAATATAATTATATCAAAATAAGATGTACTTTTAACAATAAACCAACTAAAACAATCCATTCAGGGCTATACAACTGCAGAAATCTAATAGTATTTGAGTAAATTACTTTCTGAAAAAAATAGTCCAACTCTATAACATGTATTATGTGGCATGCTTATTAACACAAAACTAGAGGCCAAACCAAAAAAGATCTAGAAAGAAAACTTATCTCTTCACATATCTCAATTCATACATCAAGTTTGTGCTTACTTGCTTAATTTCTCCTGTTGGCTCTGTGGTTTTATTCTGATTAAAACTTTCTTGTACTGCTTGAAGATTAAATAACATTTGCTTCAAGGCTTCAACGGGGCCATAATGTTTCCCTCCAGAAAGGGTACAGCTCTAAGGTTAAAACAGATGAATGATTAACTATCCAAAATCAGGAGCAACAAGTTATATTCTGTATTATTTTTCCCCAATATGAAATTAATACAAAAATCTGAACAATGTATATCAATAAAATGTTTTTAAAAATTGAAATGATATGTAACTCATCACCTCCCTTTTCCCAGTCCCCAGAAATAGTTACTTAGAAACAGTCATTAACAGGTTGGCATAGTCTTTCTAGTCTTTGCTCTTCTAAAATGGATAGTACATGTTTACATTTGCATGCATTCATTTAGTACATTTAAAATCTTAGATTTTCAGAACTGAAAGGTCCCCAGAGCAAGTAAGCCAACATGCTCTTTTCAGGTGTGTAAATGAAACTGGTATCAGCTGAGCAAGCACTAGAATTTCAAATATTGTTCTCTGCACCCTTTTAAATGTTATCACACAAAGAATGCTGGTTTTCCACTTATTCGTGGGCCACACATTCCCTGCTACCTATAAATCACTCATACCTCAATTATCACTGATCTTACCTGCATCCAAAGAAAGCAACAGCACTTAGCCACAAAAGTGAGTTGCTGTGTCCTGATAACTATCCACAAAGGGGCAAATAGGCCACTTGAAATGTCTGTTATTTAACATATTTCAGCATAGACAATATAGTATAATATAATACTATTTAAACTTCAAGTCTAGAAGTTGTTAACTAGCATTAAGAATATTAGAAGTGGGCTCTCACTGGTGAAGAGATTCAAAGTTAAGTATAATGCCTAAAAACTTTTTAAAAACACTCTCCACAGCTATACAAACAGGGTTTAGGAAACAAATGATGTGAAAATGTAAAATGATGCAGATGCTGTAAAAAAATGGTACGAAAATTCCTCAGAAAATTAAGCACAGAATTACCGTATGATCCTGCAATTCCCCTTCTGGTTATAAACCCAAAGAAGTGAAAGCAGAGACTCAAACAGATTTCTGTACACTCACATCATAGCAGCATCATTCACAATAGCAAAAAGGTGGACACAACCCAAGTGTCCATCAGCAGATGACTAAGTAAACAAAACATGGCACATACATATAATGGATTATTATTCGGTCTAAGAAAGGAAGGAAATTTTGACACAATACAACATGGATGAACCTTGAAGACATTCTCCTAAGTAAAATAAGCCAGTTGCGAGGACAAATATATGATTCCTGTTATGTGATGCTATGGATTGAATTGTGTCCCCAGATTTCATGTTGGAGCTCTAACCTCAAATATAGCTGTATTTGAAGACAGGACTATATGAGGGTATTTAAAGTTAAATGAGGTCATAAAGGTGGGACTTTGATACCATAGGTTTAGTGTCCTTATAAGAAGAGACACCAGAGAGTTTGAAGAAAGGTCATGTAAGGACACAGTGAGAAAGCAGCCATCAACAAGCCAGGAAGAGCGTTTCACCAGGATAGAATTAGCCAGCTCCTTAATCTCCAGAACTGTTAAGAAATAAAATTCTGTTTAAACCGCCCAGCCTATGGTATTTTGTTATGGCAGCCTGAGCAAACTAAGACACAGAGCTTCCTAAAATAGTCAAATTCACAGAGACAGAAAGTAGGATCATGCTGGCCAGAGGCTGAGGGGAAGGAAGAATGGGAGTCAGTGTTTGATGGGTACAGAATTTCATTTAAAGAAGACAAAATTCTAGAGATGGATAGATAGTGGTGATGGCTGCACAACAATGTAAGGGTACTTATTACACAGAACTGTATACTTAAAAATGGTTACAATAGTAAATTTTATGTACATTTTATCAAAAATTTTAAAAAAAGAAATGGAGCATAACAATCCAGTTAGGCTTATACTGCCATAGCCTTGGAGACAGCACCTGAGGCATCTCGAAATGATCTGCATCCAGCCACTGGTTTAGAAGAATTTCTGGTTACTTGATGACAAACTTAAGGATTACAAAAGCCTGCCTCTGGAATTTGCTGTCTGCCTTAACTGAACTTTTCATGCAAAATAGTGATCAGAATACCAAAAAAAGAAAACCGCAGAACAGATTACATGAGCTGTTTGTGCCATTCACTAATGAATGTTTAATAAGTGTTATTAAACATTTGTATGTCTGACAGAATGTTACAGAATCTCATATAGAGCTCTCAGGTCAGATCTATTCTGACAGCCTCTACTTTCTCTAATAAATTTCACTAGAAGAAAACAGAAATTTTATTAAATTTTTTAGCTAATTTTTATTTTGAATGTTCACCCTCTCAAATCTTCCATATGTTAAGATCCCAAAAGTATTATTTTAATATTTAACACTATGGCTTATATTTCTAAATCAAATTATATATCATTTCTTATGTGTATATATGCACATTTATACTTTATTTTGGGGGTTACTTGCAAGATTCACATATTCTGATTTTGTAAATTGGATAAGTGCCCTATTTTAAATTACAGAAATTTATAGCTGTACCTTAGAAAAACAACTCTCAATAATCAACTGCCCTATGGAAAAATATAATTTACTCTATCATGGTCTGTTTTATGTTTTCCAGAAAAAAAAAATTGGAATAACAATTTAGGCTCTGTAGAGTTCAATCCCAGGTCCCTCTATTTTAGAACACTAAAATAATCAAAAATTCTAGGAATGATAGTTGCATGAATGTGTGTTGGAAAAGAAGGGATTTGGACCATTTTTTATTTTGTAATATGCAAAGAACTTAGAAATCGATATCTATCTATTAGTAATCTTTCAATAAGTTAAAAAGATTTAGCTTCACCCACCTGGCTATCATTATTTAAAAAGTCTTCGAGGTACCCTTTCGCACACTTTGCCATTGAAGCTTGTTGAAGACTATCACCAGAGTTAACAGGAACAGGAGATTTGCTAAACAGGATTGAAGATACAAGAAAGCAATTAGTTCCCAACTTAAAAAATTAGATAGTATATAACTGAATGGTTATCATTTAAGTACAAATAGTCACCAAAAAATAACCATTATAGATATGATTCATATTAATGTTGCTTGGTAATTCACTCATCTCTCTAAACTGGTGTCAGAGATAACCTTCCCTATCACCTTGCTTCTTCTTTAAAGCTTTAAGGAAAAACTATAAAGAAATTGAAGACAATAGTCTTCCACTAAACAAATAAGCCTTCAACTACAGGCCATGCTCCAAAAACTCACTTATTTGAAATAAGCAGTACATTTTTCCAATTAAACACTGTTACCCAATAATAAAACTCATACCCCCCACAAATTTAGAAGATTTTCTACTAGGATGGCAGTTATATGGATGCTCTTCCACGTCAAAGCAACAAGACAGACTTCTCTCTCCCTCCAGAACTAGCATTAACATACAGGACAAATTAGGGTGACAAAAGAGTCAATTTTGAAATTCAAATTCCTGAGTTCACATCCCAATCCCACTCACTACATGACCTTACCTACTTATTTACCTGAACTTTAATTTCTACATTTGTAATCCATTTATCTCATAGAAGTATTGCATAAATTAACTCTAAGTAACTGGTACCTTAAATAGGTGCTCAATAAATGTTAATTTCTTTCTTGATGTTCAAGAAGTAGTGGGAAAAAGGGCATACCCAGTGAAAGAAATTTTCCCAAAACCAAATTCTATTTGTCACAGAGCATAAACTTATTCTATCCCTCTTTTATATATCAATGAGATGTTTCTAATTCAAGTACTCAGATATCTAAGAATATTTTTATAACATTTAAATGTCACAATGCTAATTTTTTTCTTAATTAGCAGCATTTCATTATTGACTCATTTGATTTTGTAATTCACTATGAGCTTTTTATCACTCCTAAGTAGTCTTTTTCTCTCATTCTTTACCAAAAGAGTTTGTACATCCACCCACCATCACCAAAAGCATTTACCTGATTATTTAAGATAGGTGCTGGGTACCTAGGGATTCATTATATTATTCTTTATATTATTCATTATATTATTCTTATCTGGTTGTGGTTATGTTCGATCTTTTAGTATAATAATACCTTGAGTACTTCCAGGTTGATTTTGATTTTTATGACAGATTGATAATAATTTCCCAATGTCACATTGAGGCCAGGTATATTCCTTCTTCTCACATACTCATCACTATATGAATTAAATCCTCTAAAAATCAACTACTGTTTGCAAGGTACTGGGCCAAATTATTGATGATGATAATCGTACTAGCCAGAAGTTACATTATCTAATTACAAAACACATTAAATGCATTCAAAAATTTTACTCTTAACCATCTCTGGTATTATCTGCTTGCCTACTTTGGTTCCAATTGAAAACAAAAGTACTGCAGTTATGATACTTTACAAATACACCGACCGACTGATATAAGAAATAAAAAATAAAAAAGATAAATGTAAGAATTAAATGGGCTATTGACCTATTTGAAAAAGAGATATTATTGAACCAACAACTGAGAAATGAAGCTAAACAAAGAAAAAAAATATTCTGGATAATCACCACCACTATTACAATTTACAAGAGAGATCATTATATGTCAGAAACTATTCTAAGTACCTTATATTTATTTTCTCATCAATTGTAATCTTCACAGCCCCAAAGTAGAAGAACTTGAAAAAGGTCTTGTACAAAGAAATTGTATAAATTAGACATAACTTGTACAAGGTCTCAGCAAGAAAGTGAGAGCTGGGATTCCTAACCAGTATCATAGTCAGTGTCCACATTAAAAAAAAAAAAAAAAATTAACTGAGAATCAAAAAAAAAAATCCAGGAATTAATAAACTCCATCTATAACAAAATTAGACAACTGAAATTAATAAATACCGGAACCTAAGGCAGGATATAGGATTACCAAGAATGCATTTCTGATGAGTCTAGATATAATAACATCACTAAAAAAAATTTTTTCTATCTAACCAATACTCTGTGCTTACACTCGGTTATTTAGGTGAACAGTTTTCAAATTATTCAGAGAAACTATGTCATAGAAAGGTTAAGCACACAAATGAAAACAATCAGTATAAATATTATACAACAGACCATATGAAAAATAGACCATCATTTAAGGAAAATGACTGAGAGTAAAATGTAAAAGAAAAAAAATGAATAATTCTAATATATGGAGAAAATAGAGAAAAAATAAAAAGTAACAAGAATTTCATAGTACTCCTACATCTACAAAATAATTGCTTTACTTCTAATTCTTATTAAACATGCATCAACATTTTACAGTGCAACAAAAGGGACATGTAACAAAGACAAAAGTTACATAATGTACCTAAAGCTTTGAAACATTACACCACCTTGTGGTAACAAGCGAAAAAATGCAATATAAAGCAAAGAAACACTGAACATTACCTTCTATAGAATTACCGTGTTATTATCATTGCTAATTATCATTAAATTATTTTAAAAAATAAATTAGATGTTCACATATTTATCATTTGGAAAACTAAAGTTTTTCCATTATAACTTACTTACAAAGTAACAGGAATATTTTCCCATGATCTTTCTGCTTCAAGTTTATCTAATGAACAAGGGCTGTCATCCTGTTTCATAGACTTTGGTAATTCTTCAGTACAATGCTCTAGATTTTTCTTGGCCTTCAGGATAAGCAATTCAATTTTGTCACCTGTTTTAAAAAATTACATTAATTCTTTAAGGAAAAAAAGCAAAGAACAGCAAAATCTCACAAAGGCAACTAGAATTCAGATAATTTGGAATAATACATATCTTTAACAGCGAATTGTTAAAATGTGACATTTCAAACGAAGGGGAGTAAAGACATTTTCTAGTCTCAAAATGCTACAGAAATGAAGACCATTAATTCAAAACAGAAGTATCACCTGATCATTACATCAAGAACATAAAATCTCCTAGATATTCAGTCAAATTTACAGCATTTTCTTTAGTTCTAAAAAAACAAAACAAAACAATTACCACTGAATGGCTTTTTGGATTGTCCTGGGAGAAGTGGATTCTCACATTGACACTGGCTATGTGCAGAATCATATTTATATTCATTAACTAATCCTTTATCACCACTCAAAAAATTTGAAATGTTTGAGGGTTCAAAAGAATAATCAAAACAATCTAATTTACTCATAAGCCGAGAAGTTCTTTGTGCCTGATAACTATGTCTAGTGGAACACTGATCTTCTTTAAATATTTTATAAATCCTTGGACTATTTGTGTCAGATAGCAAGTCTTGATTGTGAAGCCAGACTGGGTATTTGAAATCAGGTATACTAGTTATTCCTGAAACATTAAGATCAGATTTCTGGCCAGTGAGCCATCTTGGGTAATTCTTTTCAAGACTGTTCTCTGAACTGTGTTTAAAAGATGATTTCTTGGGAAAAGATAAAGATGGTTCAGAAATGCATTTATTAGTCTTATTCACAAATTTTGGGTTTTTTAGCCTACCACATTGCTTTCCATTTATATTTGTGTATACAACAGGAGTAACTAAGTTATTCCTGCCCATGGCAGAGGGTTCTTGAAAATTTTGTCTCTTTTCAGTGTCCGATGAACTCAGCTTTCTAATGCATTTCTTGTTCTTCTTGCCAATTCGGTGACCTGGTCCAATATAAGCAAAAGAAAATGATCCATCTGCCGGAAGTTTTAAGAGATCATCAGTTGTTAGGCTAATGGAGTCTATGTCATTAATAGTCTGTCTTCTATAAGGTAAGGACAAGGAGCTTTTTTGGTGATCAAAATTTTCAAAAGCTGAAAAACAAAGCATAGTTCTGTTTATCTTCCTGTATCACATATAAAAATACTTCACAATATTCAATAGTAAATGAGAATTAAGAATTTTAGAATCATTTTTGCCACTTTCCTTTTATCTTCACTAAAGCTTTAAAGTATAAAAGGTATAGATTGACAAACTAGGATGTGCTTTTTTCCTCTCACATCTCAATTTGTTTGAACTAATTTCTACACTTTTCTCTCCAACCTCCTATATTTTCCCATGTTTTTTAATTTACTGTTTCTTCAACATTTTTCATCTAGACATACCCAACACACACTAATACACTCACATTAATATTGTTTATTCAATACTGGCTGCAACACAGGAGAAAAAATATATGTTTAAACTAGGTAGAAAATAATTTGCTTTCTTGCCTACTAACTCTGCAGCAGCATTAACACAGAGAACAGATGTTCTAATTCTCTTCTGGAATATAGTACCTACACCCTTCTTCTAAGAGTTGAATGCAAACTTTCCATACAAGGGCTATTCCGTGTGTTTAGTAACTGGGTTACTAACATGCATTTTCCAAACTTGTCTTCATAAAAGCATTTTCAAGGAAAACATCTTATAAAATACACATCAGGAAGACTAATATAGTCCTATCCCATCAATTGGAATTGATCAAGTATAAACTCAGAGAAACTGAGATTTATTGAAAATCATTAAGCTAGTTAATAAAAGCTGGAACCCCCGAGTCAATGAATGCTCTTTGCATTTTGCTATCATAAAATGGCTTAAGAGTTTAGGATCAGCCACCTGCTATTATTAGTTATATTCATCAGCTTCCCGCCAAGGACAAAAGGGGATCTTAGCTGAAAATCCCCGAGAACCAGAGAATTACAGAATCATTTAGGAAAAATATCCAGACCTCAACTTTATAAGTCATTTTTACCTCAAAAGAATACCAACCAAAGCATCTAGTTTTCCAAGATTAAATGCTTTAAGTCAGTGGACAAAAAAGCAAAGAATAAAAACATACCATTGTTTGGTTTATAATTATACTTGGTGAATTCTGGCATATTAGTATAACATTTTTCAATGTTAATCTTTCCAGTGCTTGCACCAGGATACATTTGGCTTAGATCAAAATCTTCTATATAGGCCTGTAGAGCCTGAGATGCAGAACTGTACAGTTTATCCTTATACTGAAAAGAGCCATCAGGGTCAGAGGAATTACTACCACTCAGGCTGCAGCTGGCCAGCAGAGACGATACTGAAGATTCCTGAGAACAAACTCTGTGTTTTGTATTTGATTTTGCCATGGCTTCCTCAGAATGCTTTATTTCTGTTCATTTCTCTTAGAAACAACTGTAATACAAAAAAACAAAAGGTTAAGGTGCCAACTAAAAGGAATAATGGCCATATACAGAAAAATTACTAAATATGTAAACTTTTTATAATTTTCTTTAAAGAATAAAATCCATTATCTATATACCTTTTTAGACAAAACATATTATGGATTTTTTATTATCTTAATTACTGTGAATTCTTTCATCGATTTAGAAAACATTAATTGAGCATTTACTATGTGCCTGGAATTATGTATACGAAAATTACTTGAGAATATACCTAGAAAGGACCAAGGAAATAGTGCTCACATTTTTTTAAACTCCTAAAAACTACCAATATACAGTCTTTTCTTATTGTGACATAATCTATGACATCACAATACCTAACATTCCCCTATACAGAATATTTTTAAATTCATAAGCTTACCGTCATGCACTACAGATGGCAGGTGCTCCATAAATGTTTAAAGGCAGCAAATGAGGTATTATGAACAGGAAAGAGCAGTGGAGAATATCTACTTTCAAAATTGTAAATGCTGAGATGTAACTTTAGACAACCCTTTCACCCCCAACGTCTTGGGAGAACAAAATAATATCTATCTATAAAGAAACTACAAGTCACACCATAAAATGAGCTACCAAAATGTTCTTTTCCTAAAATAACATTGTTAATAATAATTTTCTAACCTTCATTTTTGGTACTACCCTATTTTCCATTCTTATGTGAAACAGAGTCAGCCCTCTTCTCTTTTCAAGGATACTTAATTAGGAAATTGACAATGTATTCATTTTACTGTTTTCCATTATTAAAATGGAGAGAATTTCTGTTTACTTTAATGTAGCAATAATAGGTTCTATATTTAAAAACCTAAGAAATAACAGAATGAACAGTCACTACCTCAGTACATGACATTCTTTTAAAATTAAATCAATAGATGTTATTAACCAATGTCACCCCAATAAACTTAATATAGATGAATTATTTTTTTAAATGGCTAGAGTAAGCCAGTTTTGTCCTTTCTTTACTCAACTCACTAATGATGTTTAAACATCATTTAAACATCACTAATGATGTTTAAATTTTCTCAAGTAAATATTGCTTGGATAATAAGCTTGACCAAACGTTTTCTCCCTTATTCAAACACAGTACAGGTGTTTGATTTTACAAAAACTGAAAAACAAAAACAAAACCCTAAAAGGTGAAGCTGCTGGATTACGGTTCTCAGTAAGGAGGTAATAACATTTATTCACAGGAGGCAAAAAGAAAATCTACAACTGAACTTTAATTGTGGAAAGTTTCCAAAAGTATACAAATGTAGAAAAAAGTTTAATAAGCTCCTATGCACCCATCACCCTGCTTCAATTACCAACATACCCAAACTTTTTATCCACCCATTTCTCCCACAGGGTTATTTAGAAGCAAATCCCACGTATCTTACCATTTCTTCAGTAACCGTTCCTATCCGCCAAAAGAAATACATCATTCCGAATAGAACGTTAAACGACTGGCAAGAAATTTCAACTACCTTTGATTAAAAAACAGAATGTTCAGTGTTAATAACCAATGGGAAGAGCTCACAGGAAATTAAGAACTACTCTTAGTAATAATAACTCTGTGATTTGTTATAAAACTGAACATCTGTCTAGTGTACAAGAAAAAGAATCAAACTGGAAAACGAAGCTTGATGGCACCCCTGCACCACAGCATCTTGTCCCCTCCCGGGCGCTGGTTTCAAACCTGCCGCCCTCCTTTAGGAAACACCCTCCCCCTGGGGACACTAGCTGCCTGGCAGAGACTCACAGACACAGATTCCTCAGAAACCATTCATCAGGTTGCGTTGGCGTCACCGTGAGCAGACGGTCCCCAAAGCCCAAGACCCTTCCCTCTCCGCCCGTTACAATCGACACCGCAAGTCCCCTGAGGCCCAGGTCAGGTCCCCTCTGCCCCGTTCCGCGACCCTCCCACGCCCGGGAGCCCTGCCCTAAAGTTGCCCTCTAGCCGCAGAGCCTCTCAACGCTTTCCCTCCCGCAAGAGACGTCTTCTCCTTCCCTGCCCGCACCCTTCCTTCAGCCTTTCCCTTGGGCTGTCAAAGGATGCGACGCCCCCTCGAAAACACACCCCCTTTTCCGGCCGAACTCACCCACGAAGGTCCAAAAAGAAATAAAAACGCACACTTCCACAACTCCCCACCGAACGCTCGGGCCTGTCACCGGACGGGATACGCGACAAAGCATCCCCGCCCCGGACACAGCAGCGTTTCAAGCTCTGCTCGCTCGCAGCTTCCTCCGCCGTCGCAGCGGAGCGCTACGCCCGCGCTGGCTTTCAAACCAACGCGACCGGCGCGGGCTGGCAGTGCGCATGCGTGGTGCCCCGACGCCGGGGGTGAGGGGCGGAAGGAAGGTGTCAGCCAGACGCGGGGCGAGGGCCGGAGGGGTCACGGGACGCTGCGGGCGTCAGGTCGCACTGCCTGCCAAAGAGCGTGGTTTCTCCCTCCGCACCTTTCCGGGGTGGGGCTTCTGGACTACTTCCGCGGCGCTGCCACGCACGCGGGCCACGCACGCGGCCCCGCGCCGCGTCACAGCTGTTCTCCGCCGCTCTGCGCAGATGGCGGGCTGATCCTCGGGCTGGTTCCCGTGGCTGTCGGGGGGGCGGGGTGGGGGGACCGGGTGGGGAAGGAGACTTGGGACGCTTGCGACTGACATTTCAGTTGCCTAGATCGAGCTTCACCTCCCCAGTCCTTCCAGGTGAGCTCGGCCTACCGGCTTTCACAGCACCTCCCCTGGGATAAGACACGATCTCTGCCGGGGCTCGGCTCCCCCAACCGCTTCCTTTCCTCCTTCCTCAGTGCCTTCCCCATTTCTTCCCTCCTGGGCTTCCCACCAGTTCCTCACACTCAAATCACATGCAGGATGGGAAGAGGGAGTTTGGCCAGGGATGAGATTTAACAAACGCCTTGGGGACCTTAATTTCCAGGAAGAATGGCAGTAACCCAGCACGGATTGGGGACCCGGTCAGGCATCCCAAAATGAGGGAGATAATACAAACAGATGTAAAGACTCACTAACAACATGTGTGAACCCGTCTACAAAGCTGGGTCAGGATATGAGGTGCGAAGAATCCGGTTTCAACCAAGTGGTGTATCAAAAAAAGATGCCATCTCAACATTGGTTTACGTTTATTTTCCACTGACGCAGTGGGTGAAGATATCCTTGATTACTCCACCTGAAAATGTTCCAGGTCACCCGATGTTACATCACCAGGTAATACAACTCTAGTCTTGCTGTTTGTTCTTCTTTTCACCCTTTGTAGCCCACTAAACTTAAGCTTCTCCTTTTTCTTAGTAAACGAAAAAGTCCAAAAGCTATAAAATTCAGCTGAGTGGTTCAATAAAACATGTTTATTGGGGCAGTAAGTGCTAGGTGATTTGAAAATGAATAAGACAGAGTACCTGCAGGAGTTTATATTCAGTGGTATTTTCCAATATCCTATGCAATTCCTAGTTCAGTCAATATCAACTATGTTGTGATAGGAAATAAAGAACTGTGTTACATGCTGAGACAAGCTGGGGTCAGGCACCAGCCATAGGGTATCTTTAATGTTTCTCATCTTTTTATTCCATCTTGGGGCATAAATAACAAATGTTTCCTAATGAGGACATAAATTGTAAATAAAGGACACTAAGAAAATATAAAGGAAATTATCAAATATATTGATATAATTCATGGATCAAAGTAATTCTACTTCCACTTTGTTTTTTCACAGATTAAGAAATATGGAGATCTCAATGAGGATTTGGAGAAAAGTCCCAATAGTTATTAAAATTCTGGAATAGATCTCTTAGGAAAGGTAAAGAAACCTAGAATCTACTAGGAAAGGGGAGTTCTAATGGTTTAAGAAAGCTTTTCAAATATGAATGTCAACTAGGTGTCATTCCTTGCGGTAGAACTAAACAAGAGAAAATAGATTTATGTTCCAACCTAAAGAGATTTAGGTGAGAGCTAAGGAAGACACGTTCTAATAAACTTTAAGAAGGTTTATTGAGGTAAGTCTTTGGTGCTTTTTTAAAGATAGCTTTAAATGTCTATTTTAAGAATAGAAACTAACCTCTTTGATGAAAAAATTGGAAGTTCAAAAGTTATGCAGTTTACCCAAAATAACATAGCTGGCGGTGAATGGTAAAGGCAAGATTTGAATCCAGCTCTGTGTTGTCACATTCTTTCCACCATACCAGCCAGCTTCCCTTTACTGAAAAATGGATGATGAGTTTCCCAAAGTCATTCACAGCGGAAACAATACCTTACTCAACTGTTTTCACTACACCTACCACAGTCGCTAACTCCTAGGAAGGGTTCAGTAAATGTATTTAAACCGAATTGATTTGAACTTGATATCCTGTCTGAAGAGGTGACATTTAAACAGACACCAATGAAGAGAAATCAGTCATTCATATTGGGGAAGAATGTTACAAGCAGAGGGAACAGCAAATACAAAGACCCTGAGTTATCACTAATGTATTAAATGTGTTATCACTAATGAAGGTACTTGGTTGTATTTGTATGACTGCAGCTAAGTTGGAGAGATGAAAACAGGAGTTGCCTTTGGAGAGGAAGTTAGGGTTCAGAGCATTTACTGCCACTGCTGTTCATTTTATAAAGCATAATTCCCAAGAACACCTGGTCAACAGATTATGATGCTTCACAAATGAAAGGAAGCATGAGTAAGCTGTTAGAAATAATAATGATTTATCGAATGACTATTATGTGCCAAGGAATGGAGTAGGACATTTAAGTTCATTATCTCATTTAATCTTCACATTAATTTTACAGGGTTAGGTATTATCCCAAATTGAAAACTTGAAAAAATGGGGAAACAAATATGAAATAACATGGTTCACAATTAGTCAATGGCAGAGACAGGATTTGACCCAGGTCTCCTTGACTCCAAAGCCTGCTTGCTCTGTGTACTGCATCACAGATTTCTCATTTGAAAGAGTGAATAAAGAGGAAGGGATTCATGCATGCATGCAACAAGTAATTACTGTTCATTTCTATGTGATGGGTGCTGTAGCAATAGTATTAAAACTTTTTGTATGATTATTAATCATTCTTATTAATCATTTGGTTTTAAAACTTTACAGGTAGATGGACTATAAGGCACTTGCCCAACAAACTGCTCAAGACGTTTTAAGTTACGGTCAAGATACATCGGGCTGGAAAGTGGTTAAAACTTCAGTAAGAAAACAAGTTAAATTTGTTTCAAGAGTTTGTTTTTTAGGGTGAAGCAATTTGTTGTAAAGACATTTTTAAAATATTTTTTACAAACAAAAAATATATTTTTATCTTTGTTTTTTGTTTTGTTTTGTTTTATTATTTTTCTGTATGTGATAGCTAATTTATCTGTGAATTTTTATTCCCTTTTGAGAAAAAAATAACCGTTTCCAGCAAGGCTTCCAAAAAATTCCATGGAAATCTGTGAGTATAATTTTCTATTTACAATCATTGTTTTAAATTCGGTGGCATTGATGTATGTAGAATTTAATGCAGCTTCATTAGTGATAATACATTACTTGATAATCAGGAAATAGAAATTAATAATTTAGTGACTTAGTTGAAAAATGATATTAATAAAATAGAGCAATTATGTACCATCTAATCATTTTCAAACCTGAAGACAATCATAAAAAAAATCTTTCCTAGTGAATAATTCATTAGGATAGGAAATATCCACTTCAAGAAACAATCATTATAAAAGCAGATTGGTAATTACAATAATATTTTGTGGTCTTTTAAACACTTCACTTTTCTATTAAATGACCCATTAAGAATAGTTTATTTCCCCAATTTATTTCTTTTTCTGATATATGTAATTTTTTTAGTAAGCAGCTTTTAAGGATATTTTTGAGGATCCTGTTATTTCAAATACAAATACACTAAGGGAAACTGCTGACATTTTTAACCTTATTTTTTAAAGAGTTGTTCATTTAGTTATTGTTCATGATATCCCATTAATGCCATGAGATCATCATATGTTGTTAAGAAAACCATATTTTATTCAATTTTTTAAAGAATTCACTCCTTTCAACTACTTCATTTTGTGTTTCTTGCCCTTTTTTCATCTGACTAGAATTTACTTACCTCCTGTTTTTGTGTTCAGTTGGCATGCTTTCTCCTATTCATTGTGTTCAGTTGGCATGCTTTCTCCTATTCATTTCAATAATTTTCAGGAAGACCATCACTGTCTTTATCTAAATAATGATTCTCACAGTGGCACTTTCAAAAGTAGACTGAGAGGGGAATGGGTAAGATCTAGCCCAGGTACACAAGGGGAATAAACTTTTGGATATTTGCAGTTTTGGGGTCTTATGGATTAGACAGCAACCTGTACATCAAAGAAAACTTGGAATTTATTCATTCAACAAATACTTCCTGAGTGTTTACATGCAAGGTAGTGCTATATAAAATACCTAGAGCCATTTAAGAAATAGCCACAATTAGGCTGTTTTAAAGCTTCACTGAAATTTTTTTGACCAGAGATATTTATTCTTTCATGCAAACCTAAACACACACAGACAAAAGGAACCTTCTACACTCACATTTTAAGTGAAATTTATATAAACTGTGTACTGGTCATTGATGCGCAATACCTTACCTCCTTACCATTGTGACTTAACAGACATTTATACCTTATGGTTTCTGCAGGTCAGGAATCCAGGTGTAGCTTAGCTTGGTGCCTCTGCTTCAGCTATCCTCACAAAGCTGCATTCAAGATATAGGCTGGAATTCAGGTCTCATCTGAGGGCAGCTTTGCTTCCACTCTCACTTAGATGGTGGGTGGCAGGATGGCTCTAGGCTGGAATACTTTCTCAGTTCCTTGACAAATGGGCCTCTCCACAGGGCTATTCACAGCACGGCAGTCTGCTTACCTCAGAGTGAAGGCTCTAGGAGACAGCAAAAGAAAGCAAAAAAGACAGAAGCCAAAATCTTTCTGCAACCTAATCTTGGACGTGACTTCCCATCACTTTTACAGTATTCAGTTAACTAGAAGAATAGTTTTATTATATACTTTATGTATGAAATTTGTTACTAGGTCCAGCCCTTTAAATAAACTTTATTTAAAAAGTTGTCAGTAAAGGAAGAAATATATGCATATGAATTTAGAATGAGCAGCTTGAGTGTAAACTGTACACTTTGGGATGTATAGTGTGTTCTAATACACTTTACCCAACTAATATCTGAGAAATGTAATTCTTCAAAGTGCCCCTGTACAGGGAAATGGGATGAAATGTCGAACAAGTGTTTCAAAGCACTCCAGACTATGTTCCCTTCTTGGAGATTCACTCTTAAAGTTCAGAGAAGTCCTAAAGTAAAGATAGTTGTTTAATTCAAACTTTTCCAAATGTTTGACCAAGAACATGCTTGTAAAACATTGGCCTAGGTATTAGATCACTGATCTCAGATTTGGATTGTAATAGAAGCTCAAATTGACTAGATATGTATAGAGAGAAGTCATTTACTTTTCATTTTCTCTCTGCTACCGTCCTAGTGCAGGCAACCATCATCTCTCATCCAGATTATTTCAGTAACTCCTAATAGACTCCATGCGTCTACTCTTAGTGGACTACATCCTATTCTTCACACCATGGCCAAAGTAGATTTTTAAAACATATAAGTCAGATTATCTCTCTCCTGCCTAAAATCTAAAGGCTTCCCATTGCATCTGAAATAAAATGCAAACCCTTTATCATGCTCTGCAAGGTACTATCTAGCCCCTGCCTACCTCTCTCTGTTTTCACAGTTCAGGGGGTTTTATGGTTTTGCCCTGCATTTGGCCAGGGACAAGTAGCATGGAAGTTGTATCACCAGTCATTACTCAGAGGGCACAGCCTTAGGCATACACACCTTCTTCCAGAGCACCAGCAATAAGTATGATTTTATTTTAAAATTGTCAGAATGCCTTATTCAGTTAGTGATGGGTCAGAAGTTATACTTAAGTCTCTTGAGCCAATAAGACTTCAGCCCTTTTGCTAATTAATCTGTTTATGGCTGGGGAGATGCTTGCCAATCAGCTAAGCCACATCTGAAGGAAGGAAACCTTACTAAGAAAATATGAGAATATCTCATAGAGAAAATTAGAGACCAACTGAGCTTTTTAAAGAGAAATTAACAAACAAAAAAAAGTCTAATAAATTCCTTGTTTACTAAACCTAAAAGGTGCAGAGAAAGAACTTTTCATAAATATGACAACTATTTTCTGTAATAATGGCGGTTGGTTTTTTTTATCACATCCTCCAGAAATTTTAACTTTTTAGAGGTTTAAAATTTGATTTTACTTAAACCTAGTCCCTTAGTTTGGGAAGAATGAATAACAGGGAGAGAGACTATAGCCAATATTGTTCATACTTCATTTTCATTTAATAACCTTTTGCTAAATAGGAGGTTTTAATCTAGTTTAACCTTTTGCTAAATAGTGGGTTTTAATCTAGTTTTATCTTAATTTCATTGATGAATAAGCAAATCCAATTTCATTGATGGATAAACAAAAATGTTAGTTACTTACCCAAATCCTGGCATGTGAAAAATAAATGAAATCCAAAAGTCAGTGTCTATAAATAAAGTTTAATTGTAACATAGACATGCTTTTTCATTATATATTGTCTAGCTGCTTTACTGCTATACTAGCAAAGTTGAATAGCAGCGGTACAGGCCACAAAGCCTAAATTATTTACTATTTGGCCCTCTACTGAAAAGTTTGCTCACCTCTGATTTAGATCACATTACATCCTTAAATTAAGAATTAGAACACAATACTGTATAACCACACAAACTTCTCATCAGTTACTGTTGGCTTATGATAAAATAGCAGATACATATTTATGAGAAAGATTTTAGAAAAATCCTAAGTGAAAGTAGCCTTTTTAAAAAGACAACTCTAGAAATATAAATAAAATTTGCAGGAAAATACATTTTGAAACAATTTATATTAATTATTGCAATGCATATTTAAATAAACCTTGCTTACTTACAATTGAATATTAGTGTTTTGAATTGCTGACTTTACCTTCAAGTTTTTTTTACCGTTATTTGCTAGTCTACTTTATACTATGGTAACATATTTTCCACTTAGACTACTTGTTAAATTTTAAATTTTTTTAATTTTGCTAACTGTAGATATCGTGTTGAAGGAATAATTCCAGAATCAACATGTAAACTCTCTGATTTCCTCTACAAACCTGAAAACAGAGTTACATGGGATAAATCACTGAAGGTGTACAATATGGTGCAAAAGATTGATCCGGTAATATGTTGTTTACTATTGGACTTTTATTGTATTAATACAGTTTTAGTTATATCTTAGTGATTTAAGTTTCTTAATCTATATTATTATTTAGACCCTTCATATTTTATAGATTCAAACTGAGCTGAAATCTTTATAAAAGCCTTAAAACTTCCTTTATTATTCAAGAGTTTAATTCCAATTAGCTTCATTCTGTTTTAAATGCATACTACATTCTGAATCTGCTCAGCTCTCTTGAAGATGTGTGCCTTTGATTATGAGGGGATGAATTCATGGATTCTCCTGCATGAGGTGGAGAAAAAAGATTAAGCATGCCTGTTAATAGGAAGTCAGTAGATTTATATTAGTCCTAATACATTAGATAATAGGAATAATGCAGACACATATTGTAAGGACTTAAGAACAAATAGCATGTAACCTTTAAGAGTAAGATAAAGTGTGAAATAACATAGATTGTAGTAGTTTTAGAAACACTGAAATACATTATCTCAGAGATGAAGAGAGAATAAAAACAAAAATACAGGTAATTGGCGTAGGAAGTTAAAGTCATAGAGGCAAGTAGGGCTTACAAGGGAGAAGAAATGAACAGTATGAGGTGAGGGTAGAGTGAAAGCTCAGGAAGACACCAAAGTGAATGTAATGAGAGAGGAAGAATGAGAGGTGGTAAAAAGAGGTAGAAACAGGGCAGAAGTCGGAGAAGGGATTCCAAACTTTGGTACAACATACTATAGACCTCTTATTGAGACTGTTACACTTTCTGGTATGTAAATGATACCTTGGTAAGCTGTTTTTAAAAATTGCATCCTACATTTTTGGCCAATAACTTTATTAGAAAGAGGTGAATATTGGAGCAAAGCAAACTTTTATAATTTTCACAGTTATATTTCTAAAATTCACTGGGTCTTTGGTTCTTTTGAGTCTCCAAACCATGTTCCAATCATCAGAACAAACAAATTCCCACAACTAAATCTGCCACTCTTGTCATTTATGTAGAACTCTGTACATTACCTTTTACCTCCTTTTATTAAACTGATCTTAAAGTCAGGGGATGGGGAAAAGTTGTGGAGAAGCCCAGGAAGGTGAGTCAGCTTCATCTGACAGGCCTTGAAGTTCATATCGACAAAAACACACATGTCCATGACCCTCTTGGATTTGAACATTCAGTATGAGAAACATGATCCATCACAAATGAAAATCCAAACATTGGGCTCTTTCATTCATGATCATATGATACTAATTATACAGTTTCATTAGCATTTCAGATATTTCTGCTGTTGCTGCAAGTCAGCTGTAATAATGGAAAGAGTATTAGACTTGGCATCAAAACACTTGAAAGCAGAATCAGAGAAATTATGTGACTTGCTCAAGGTCACCACAGCCAACAATACATGGTAGAACGAAGATTTGGACCTGATCTCCTGATTCCAAATTCCAGGCCCTTTACACTTGCCACAGTATCTCTGAATAGCACTACCCTATAAGAACTATTTTACCTTCCTATGAATATTTATAGTATTTATTTTCAGTGGTGTGTGTTAATTGACTCATTCACCCCATTGGTGAGAGATTCCTGCTCTAGGGTTATAGGGGTGGTCAAATACGATACTTGATACTAGACAAATGAGATTAATAGTTTATTAATAATCACACCCCAGGAAGGGCTGTTTATGACTTTGTTAAATTAACATTTATTAAGTGGCATAGGGTGCTGGATGGTGAGCCATTTTTCAACAAAAGACATAGGAGAAATTGAAGTAGAGAAATTTATTACTCACAGGTCCTAGAGAAATACACAGCAAGCCTCAAGGGGCCAGCCAGGGAAGTCAGGGTAGGTTATAGGCAAAGAGAGGCAGAACCTGAGACACATGCCTTTCTTAGGGTCTGTGGGTGGAGTGCTTTGGGGTTCCCAGGCTAAGGCCTGATCAGTTAATTCAAACCAAAAGAGCAGGGGTTTGGTGAGCTCTACAGGGGTCTTATCTAAGGGTTTCAAGGGGAAGGAGGGCTCTGGAAGGTGGGGGAGACTGTTGAACACAGGGCTATTGGGAAAGTCATATCAGGAACTTACATTTGCTTGTGAGTATGAGCTGTTATCTAGGGCATGCACTTGCATGAGAGGGCTAGTGTCGGATTAAGGTCCCTGCAGCCTGCTTGGCCAAACAAAATGGATGCTGAAGAAACAATACCATGGAGTAGCTTGTCTAAACTCTCAAGGACCCATCATGCCATGCAGTATAACATGTGTGTTACATTCAGTAATAGAGTGAATAACCAGCGAGGCAGGTTTTGTAGTATCTAGTTTGAGGTGACCCCTGATTCCTACAGGAGGTTGCAACTAGTTGTTGCAATAATTCTCCAGGCTAGCAGGGAACTGAAACCCACTACTCCAGGATAAGTAGGAACTGTGCCTGATCCTGTTGGCTAAGGGAGCTTATCTATGGGAAAGAAAGTTGCACTTAGGCCATTCAACACCCTCCCTATTTGACTAGATGACAGCATATAACATTGGTCATTTAATTTTAGGTCTTTTAGCTATAGGTATTAAATAAATATATTTTTCAGAAATATATTACCTAGCCAGTGTGGAGTGGTAGAAACAGCACTATTCTGGGAATCAGGAAATCTGGGTCCTAGTTCTGTACTTATCTCTAGTTGTGCATGTGATTTCAGCTGTTAGGCTTCAATTTCTTCATCTCAAATTTCAAAGAGTAGATATCAGGATTTCCTTTTCCGCATTTATAATTATAAAAAGTCCTTATTAGATAACGTGATTTGCAAATATTTTCTCCCATTCTGTAGGTTGCTTTTTCATTTTGTTGATGGTTTCCTTTGCTGTGCAGAAGGTTTTTAGTGTGATGTAGTCCCACTTTTTGCTTTTGTTGCCTTACACTTATAATTATAGATCTAATGTTCCTTTAACACTGAAAATGCAAGCTGATTTGGTGATAAGTTTAAAACTTCAAAGCCCTGCTTTTTCCGAACAGAGACCACCTGGTGCAGTGAAATTTTGGTGGTAGCATTCGAAAGAACGGATATTAAATAATTGTTGCAATCTTTATGGTTTGATTTGTTTCAGGACACATTCATATGTCATAGCATTACACAGAGTTTTGCTATGGGCTCAATTTCCCCCCGAGACTTTATCGACTTAGTGTACTTCAAGCGCTACGAAGGGAATGTGAATGTTATCAGTTGTAAGTTGAAACATTTTGCCCACATTTTAGAATTACTATGAGTCATTAATAAATGTTTTTCCTTTAACTTATATTTTGGGAGAAATATATTTTCAATCCTTTGTTTTTAAGCTACTTAGACTAATAAATACAGGTATAATGTAAATAAGCCTGATGTTTTACCCAACTCTGCAGGTGCCATTTACATCATAGTTGATGATCATGGCACTGCCTGGCCTTTTTGCAGCATAGAGTCTGAGCACTGAGTACCGATAGATACTTGCAGGCTAAAACTTAAGAGCATACATTTTAAAACTACTAAAAAACAAAATTAATCTTTATGCATATTTTATATTTGAATTGCATAGAATGGGCATATCCAGTAACTGATAAAACTCCTGAAGAAATTTTCACTAGGTGGGTCTACACATAAATGTGCTTCTATTTCTTTCAGAAACCGGAGGTTCTGATATATCCTTAGCCCCCCAAAATATGTCACTCTGTAAAACCCCAATGTGTAACCATTTCCTAACTTGCATTATTCACTTAAAAGGTACCAGTTCATATCCACAGACCTTTAGACCCAGACAACTCAAGATAAGACACAGTGAAGGGATTTCTAGGGCAGTGGCTAAGACCCTGTTTTTCTGCATGCTTCAGTTTAATCTCACCATTACTATCGGAAGAGCATTCCTTCTGTTAACTACTTGAGAACAGAGACAGTTAAGTGTTGTGAATTATTATTTTCCAACAAGGTTTCAGTTACTCTATATCTATAGTGCTAAGTGTCAGAGTCCAGACTGAGTCACAGCCCTCACGCCGTCAGCCCTGCCGCAGTCCACTGATAACTGACATCCATCACTTTCACGGAGTTGTCTCATGTAGTTTCAAGTAGTTGTCATTTAGTTGTCTCATTTTTTAAATGAGGGCAGATAAAAATGAATTTACTGCCTACAACACAAAATGCTGACTGAATCATAGATCTGTTATTTTCTGTGTTTTGAAAGCAGACTATTTCTATCTCATTTTTAGTAGTAAAAAAGAGGTATGGAAGTTAAAATCAACAAATAGTAGTAACCAGTCACTCAGTGATCAGTACTGAATTTGCTTTAAGCAGTTTCTTTGAATGAATTATCAGTGAATACTGATGTTTTCTTAATTTTCTTTTGCTATTGTTTAGCTTATTAGGTACCTTGCTTTGAGCTAAATATTGTGCATGCTTTATCTCACTTAGTAAGGAAACCGAAGTATATAGAAAATACGTTACATAACAGCAAGTAGCTGAACCAGAATTAAAGCTCAAGTCTTCATTATTTTCCAAAATCTGTCCTAACTACCACCCAGTATGCCTCAAAAAAGACCCGTATTTGTTTGTGGAATGTAACAAAAATTTTTTTAAAGACAAAATCTCCATACTTTAAACAGAAAAAATATGTTAGTATCACTTCTGGCAGTACCATTATGCCACCATAATAGGCTCTGTTAAGATGATGAACAGGTCATGAAAATAGAAAATTCATTCACCGCATTTGTCTCGTAAGCTAGACATAAGCTAGTGCTTACCATTGTATTTTCTTCAGAATTGATGGCTTATAGGAAAATCCATCTTCTCCATAAAGAGCAGGATTCAAATGCACAGAAAAACAAATATTTTAAAATATTTTTAGAAAGAGTACATAAATTATAAACTTAATTGTAATCAAATCACCTTCTACATTCATATACAATATAGTTATGTTGTATAATTCCTAAAACAGATTCTACTCATTTTTAGTTACACTTTAAAGTTAGGGAATTGGCAGAAAACAGCATTTAAAAGTATCTTTTTAACAGACCAAATAAACACATCAAATATTTTATTTAAAAATTGATTAACAAGAAATCTATAAACCCACTCTTCTTTCTTTGTGGTTTCTTCTTTTGCTTCAAATCTCAGAAAGTGACTAAATGACACTTTTAACAGTTTTTCCTATGTGTAAAAGCAGCACCTTTAGAAATTCTAGCATGAAAAACTGTAAGAAGACAATAGTGCTCAGACAAGCATTTTCTCAGTTTTGGCCTGTGTATACATTCATATGTACAAACATACATGCACATGTATAAAACAAATGCTGAGAATGACTAAGTTAAATTAAAAGTTGTGTCATACATTTTTTAAAATATGCTACTGGAAATAGAATTTTTTACCTTTGTGAAATAGGTTTAATTTTAATTTTTTTAATCACTTAGCTAAAAGTGTGGACTTTCCAGCATATCCTCCATCTTCAAATTATATCCGTGGTTACAACCATGCTTGTGGCTATATATGTTCACCTCTGCAAGAGTAAGTGTTATTTGCGTTTATTTTAACAGTTTTTTAGTTCAGTTTGTGATTTAATAAAGGATTCCTAACTCATTAGTAGAAATGTGTACCAGCATATTCTGTTGGAAAGAAAATTACCCTTAAATGTGATCTTTAAATAATTTTTATAAGTATTTTCATCTTAAATATAATCAGGATGATCCCATATAAAGTACGATTTGAGGTTTCTGTGACTAGTCACACATACACAAAATTCCACACGCCTCATCCCTGGTTAACCTTAACCTAATGTTTTATATTTCTCCATTAGTCACTTCTGTGAATTATTAAGGAATTTTTGTGAATTAAAAATAAATTTCCTTATAATACACATAGATTTATCAGCAATGAATGCTTTACCTTGAGGGAATTTTTTCCAATAGATTACCTACTGAGAACAGATAGCTGCAGAATGAGACATCCAGTAGGTATATTCAGATAAGGAAAGAGCTGGAGAAATAAGAAGTTAGACATTACCTACAGATGGCCAGCCTAGGGATAATAAAATGGTAACATAAAATACACATTCTGTATATACATGTACATTAATTTAATGTGTATCATTTCACAGATTCCTAAATTTTAATTATTGCTAAGTGATTTTATGAGTAAAAGATACTGACACATAAAAACTTTATATTGGTCAGATATAAACCTCACAATATGAGAAAAAAATAACAAGCTGATCTATATGTATTGACACAGAAAGAGGGACATGATATCCTGCTAAGAGGAAAATAAAACTAGTTATAGAAAAATCTCATTTTTATAAAACCAAAAATGTACATGTGTGTATATATGGGGTGCATATATGTACATATGTATGCTACTTTGTATATACATAGACAATAGTCTGAAAAGATACAGTCAAAATCATAAGTAGTGATTGTATCTGGGGACAGAAAGTTTGGAATAATTATGAAAATTATTTAAATATTCAGGAGCATACATTACTTTTTAATTTAAACAAGTCAATATGACAGGAAGGAAACGCTTACTAAAACTGAAGACTTTAACACACAGTCTGACTACTTAATATTTTTATGTAAAATGTTTATGAGTGTAAAAATCACTCTCTTTTTTTTTCCTTTAGTATCCTATGATAAGCACTATGGAGAGAATAAGACAAGACTCCTGCTCTCTATAAATTTGTAAATGCAATAAATCTAAAAGTTCTTCATATTTTTAACTCTTCATTTACAGGAACCCAGCACATTCCAAATTAGTGATGTTTGTCCAGACAGAAATGAGAGGAAAACTGTCCCCATCAGTAATTGAAGCAACCATGCCTTCCAATTTAGTAAGCTTCATCCTCAATGCAAAGGATGGAATAAAGACACACAAAGCTACAGTAGGACGCGGATGTCATCATAATGGTCATTCATCACCCCTAAAGAAGAAATGAGGCCATTTAAGATCATGTGTGGCAGTTCCTGCAGTTTACTTCTAAGTCCATAAGCATAAATACTGTGAAACTATTCCAGACAGTATTCTTGTGCAAATTACTGAAGGTACTTTGTGAAAATAAGAACTCATAATTGTATAAAAGAACAGCATTAAATAGTTTTTAATCACATATAAGAATAATGATAAATAACAGATGTTCTTAATTCTCTGTTATCTTTTGCTTTTTTTCCCTCGGAAAATGCTTTGCAAAAGAATCATTGAAAAAGCATATTCAGTCAGAGGTCAGCATTAATTAAAGATTAAAATATATTTTAAATTGTTTTTCCTTCACTTACTGCTTAAGTTGATAATTGTAGGAAATGTGAACATAAAACCTGAAAGGAATTCCACTAGAATTATGACTAATGATATCTAGAACTTAAAACTGAGTCATGAATCAATTTGTGGTCCTGGCCAAGATGTAGTAGCCCATCCTGCCCACACCCTTCCTCTTACAAGTAAGACCCTGCAAAAGCACAACAAACAAGCATAGAAGCCTCAAGCACAGGTGGAAAGAAGGCAAACTTCCTAGGACCTTTGGGACTGGAGGAATGACATACAGTGAGTTCTCTGCATTTCCTTAGTGCCTCCCATATATTCCACACAGGGTGCTGCAGAAGCCTCCAGCTTGGAGCCACCATTAGGAACAAGAGCTTCAAGAAGAAGCCTGTTCCTCCTAGCCATAAGAGTGGCTATGAACAAAAGGGTGGCCTACCAGAATAAAAATCTTTTTGATAATGCCAGCCAAACAGCAACCTAAAAATTGCACCGCCTTACCTACAGTTTCAGTGGGGCCGAGCAGAGAGGTGATCTTCCACCCCACATCACCTCACCTCACCTGAGTCCCACAAAAGCAGGTGGTGGTGGTATTCTGACACCCTCACCCTGTGGTGTTGGCAAGGTTGAACAGAGAGCTAGTCTTCCACTTTCTACCTGGTGGAAGCAGACAGCACTGATTACAGGTGGTGCAGGTTGACCAAACAGGGAGCTGATTGTCCATCTTCCACCCAGCAGAAGCAGGTAGCAGTGCTTTGAGATCCCTCCTGGGATACTGTCAGTGAGGTCCAGTGGCAAAGTGAACTTCCACCTCGCTTGGCAGCAACAAAAAACCAGCTAGTGCAAAGAAGGGCTAGTCACTGTCTAGCCTCACTGCCCTCCCCTGACCCCTGGTGTCACCAAGGGCCAGCAGGATGCTGAGCCTCCATCTATCTATACCTTCCATCAGGTTTCCCTCTAGTATTTGAATAGTGGCCTCCAAAACATAAGTCCTTGTCAAATCCTTAGAGCCTTTGAATGTGACATTATTTGAAAAAAGGATCTTTGCAGATAAAAGTTAAGGACCTCAAAATGAGATCATCCTGGATTATCTGGGGGCGGAGCCTAAATCTAATCACAAGTGTCCTTGTAAGAGATGCACAGTGGAGAGACAGGTGAAGAGGAGGCCATGTGAAGACAGAGGCAGAGACTGGAGTTCTGCAGCCACATCTAGAGCCACCAGAGGCTGGATGAGACAAGAATATATGTTCATCATAAAGTTATTCTCCCCTAGAACCTTCAGAGGGAGTGGAACCTTTAGTGGCCCTAATGACACTTTGATTAGAGACATCTGACCCCAGAACTGTGAAAAAATAAATTTGTTTTTTTAAAGCCACCAAATTTAGTATAGTTTGTTACAGTAGCCCTAGGAAATTAATAAACCCTCTTTGGTGTCTGAGCAGGACTCAGTGGGGATCGGGGCTTTCACTCCCAGCTGGCAACAACGAGGTGAAACAAGGTAGTAGGATGTGGGGTGAGTCTGCATCCACCTCCCCCCACCCCACTCCCCTGATGTCATGGGGACCTAGTATTAGCCTTCAAGTCTTGGATTTTGTGAAATATGTCACAGGAATCAGCTTCTCTCCATCCAGAGACTAAAAAAAAGTTACCTGCCCTTCTGCCTACACACACACACACACACACACACACACACACACACACACACACACACACACACACACACACACACACACACACACTGCAATAAAAAAAACCACAATAAACAAATCCCATTGGAAAGGGAGAAGAATGGAGGCACGTAGATACCAACCAGTTCATAACAACCCTAATATCCCATGCTAGCAGTGGGGAAATGATCCTGGATTAGACCCCAATCCCGCTCTCTGGGAGCTGCTCCCTGACTCACTATTCTCTACCGCTTTTGGTGACACTAGCTGAGGTATCCTCCTCTTTCCAGCCCCTTCCTCTATTCTGTCTTAATAAATGATCCTTGTTTGCAGCGGAGTAATTTTCTCAGGCTGCTTCCTACCCAAAGAAAGTCAAGGGCCCAGAGGCATTTTTATAGCTTCACCCATCTTTTAATCAGGCAGTTGGTGTTTTTGCTAGTATCACTGTTTAAAACTTTGAACTTTTTGTATCTGGTTATGGTCCATACCTATAATTGGTATCATGTGCTTCTCTAGATTTTCTTACTGCTACTTTTGGATCAGACATCTGTGGGACCACACCCTTAGGCTTTTTTCCACTTGAGATCTACTCTGTACCGCCTTTCTCAGAAGTTTTAGCAAAATATCTGATAGGTTTGATGTTTGATATGTGCTCATTCATGTCTTAGAGACTTTGCTAGCTAGAGTGGCTGGAGATAAGACAACATTATTATTTTCTAATTTGGTAGCTCTAGCTCTCTATATTACCTTTAATTCTACCTTGCAACATAACCAGCCTTTTAAAAACAAACAGAACAAAACAAAACAAAAACAAAAAAACTCAACTCTTTCTTGTAGTACTTTAGCCTATGCAGCTAAAAACCACAAGGTGGCGTCCTTGACATTTTTCCTGGAGATAACCCTTGCCCAGAGCCAAAAATTCATTGGGTATCTTTTCTGTTTTCCGAAGTAGCACAGGCAGCTGTTTTATCAAATGTTTCAGAACAGCTATTAATAAAGCAGCTTCCTCACTGACTCCATACTCTGCTAACAGTTTTCTCAACTTCCTACTGCTCAAAAGCCAATACGATGTATTTTAGGGTTTTTTTGTATAGCTGCCCTCTTCTAGGTACCATTTTTGTAGCAATTACCAAGATAATGCCACATAACAACCACATTTTTTCTTGACTCAAAAAGAACATATGTTCATCACAAGTTATCAAGCATTTACTCTCAACATTCATATTATCTGTCAGTCTCTTTACTCAATTAGAAAATTCTTAATAGTTTCTACATAAAACTAAGCCTTCATAATCATTGATTACTACATTTTACTTTGCAATAATAGTTACAAATTTATACTCTGACTGAATGATTAGAGAAAGCTCATGACATTTTATTTGGTTCCATTTGGAATGCTTACCTCTATCTGAAAGTGAATACTCAGATGCTAAGAACAAATCTAAATGTCACGCCTTATTTTTATCACTGGAATCATTAACACTGATCAGATATGATGGTAACCTACATAATAATTTCATACACAATTTTAGTGATGTCATAAATGGTGAGTTGGTTAATTTCAGCCACTCAAAAAACAAATAATTGAATTTGGCTGAACACCAAGGCTAAAGCCAAACTTTGGTGTATCCCAGGTTAAATATTCAGATATTAGGAGTGTGTACCTCCCAATTCTTTTCACTGCTAGGGTGCTACATCAAAAAGGTGCTAACACTAGAATATGATAGTCTGGCTAAGTCTAAAGATGAAATATTCCATTATTAACATCTCAAATTTTTCTATCAGTATATCTGTAACCACATGAGTTTAGATAAATCAACTGCAGGCTGAATTTTATTACAGTACAAGTTTGTAAAATGAGACAAAATGAAATTGCCACTACAACACAAATACACTGTACTATCCACTTTTTAAAAATTCAATAGTAATTTATATATATGTGCACATGCACATACAGACACACACGCATATATATAACAGATTCTGTGTAATGGGTTACTTACCTCCATTCTACCTTGCTTCTAATTAGAGAGGATGGTAAGCTGACAAAGACATGCATCCCAGGGGTCAACTGCACCTAGTCTTCTGGTTGCAAATTAGGTTACCCTCGCTGGACGAAGTCTTATGAGGTTTGCGAGGCAGAGGGCATTTTGCTATTTTGTTTGTTTGTTTCTGCTGGTTATCAAGGACAAGGAAAAGTGAGGCTTTTTTTTTCTTCTATATTCCAGTGTGTCCACCTGCTGGATCCTTCTGTGCCAAGAGATGGGTGCATCAGCAACAGAGGAAGCAGCAGCTTCTTGATTCCTGGTTCCTAATTAGCGAGTTACAGTTGAGGGTAACTGTTCTCCAGCCTTCTGGATGCCAAGAAGCAGTGGCAGTGGTGACAGCATACTGATTCCAGCTTCTTGAATTCAGTTCCACCAATGGCTTCAAGAGAGACAGCTTACCTAGTGGACTGTTCTCTCCAGCTCTCAGATTTGTTTCCGGAGTCCAAACCTAGAACCCACTTCATTAGCTCCTCCATGATTTTGTAACCATTTAATTCACTATATTAAATCTCTTCTTGCTTAAAATATCTATAAAAATTCCATTCTCCTGACAGAAACATTTAAAAGTTTATAGTTTTCTCAAAGGACTTCAGTATTTTTTAAAAAATACTTTTTAATATCTTAAACTTTAGTATATCTAATATGTAACAAATACAATTTAGGAAAAAAAGGAATGATACCCCAGATATCACCAAATTATAAGAGCCTCACTTCTATATATCAAAAGCAGGACTCTCTTTGAGAACTAAAAGTGAGATATAATTGTTAACATGAATCAACTTTACAAGAGAACAAAGTCATATATTTTGAGGTTACATCTTCTTCCAGGAAAAAAAAATAGAACAGGTAATACTGTGAAGTAACAGGATGTCAGTGAATTCCACACGACACAATAATTTATTTACAAGTGGTGGTAATATGCATAAGAGAGAAATATGATAAGTAAGAAAACAAAATAATTAAATCTAAGTTTGTAGACAGAAGAAAAAACCCTGGACCCATATTAGGTAACTGGGATGAGGCTGACCAGGAACCTCGAAGGACTATTCTCTCAGTAAAATATGAACTAGAAGAAATAATCCAACCACAAAATAAAAAACAAAATAATGGGGAGAGAGAAAGGGATAGGAGTATCCCCTGAGATTTCATGCCCACAGTCTGCCCAGATCTAGGGCTTAGTTTTCAAGATGAGAAATTAAAATGGCCCAAGCTTGTCGTTCCCAAAAGTGCTGGCAGAAGCAAGTACATATATTTTCTTTAGAGACACATTGTAACCAGACCTTACAAAAGTCTCACAAATAAAGCCCAGCGAATGTGAACCCACACTCCAAAATCATAGGACGCATGAGGGAATAGGCCAGCATGAATAAGTTGCCAGCATGAATAAGTTGCCAGCAGAAATAACAAAGAATTATATCTTCCACCAAAGAATTCAAACATTTGTATTAACTAATATAGAAAAATAGTGAAAATAAGTAAAATAAAAAAACAGGACTAGTAAATGGAGTTTAATCCAGATAATATAAGAAAAAAATCCAAGTAGATTTTTAAGAAAATGAAGTAGAACTTTGTATCATTCTAGGAACAATGAAGAACAGAAACAACCTAGGTATTTTAAGCAGAAAGGGATAGAGTGAATATAGGTAATCAGATTCCAGAGCATTGCTGGAAGAGTGGGAAGGGCAGATTCTAGGCCCTGTGGGATGTCTCCCAGAAAACTGGAATAGAGACTAAAGGATATCGTTTTTTAAAAAATGACTCTTACTTGCTTAACCTTGTCATCAGAAAAACGCCAAAAGGGGAACATACACCCTATCTCACCTTCACTGTGTACATTTTACTGCACTTTAACCTTTCAAAAATCCTGGGAATACATCTAACTGGCAGAGCCTGGTTCTCTCCCACAGGACTTACGCTACATTAATGATGTGATGCTAATGTGACTAGATAGAGGAGCAGGTGAAAACTAATTAGAAATATACCCTTAGATCCTCTCCCCAACTCCCAACAGAAGACTAGAGGTTTATTGTCTAGAGAATAAAACAGAAAGTCTCTGAACTGAACAATGCCAAATACAGCTGAGAACATAGGAAGTTACTACAAACAAGAGGATTAAGTGACTTTATGTATATTGAATGGTGAAACTTCTAGTTCCCGCCTCACACTTTGTTCCCATAACACAGGCAGCCAGACATCCATAATCCAAATAGATATCTTAAGCATCATCTTTGAGAAATATAACCAGTCCAAAAGGAAAGACCCAATGATACTGACATCAGTAGTTTCTCCAAAGATGGCCCAGCCAGATCATCCTGCATGGAATTCAAAGTTGACAAATCCTACCCAAGCTACCAGAGCCTCCAGTAAGATTTTAAGTCCCACGCTCTTAATCAAATAGAAGCAACTTCAAGAAATATTATACAGTATCAGGAAATCTTTGGAAATTCTATCATTAACATCTTTAGAGAGATGAGGAAATATTGTATCCAAGAAACAAAAACATGATGCTATAGAAGGGAATATTTAGAGAACAAGAAATTACTCTTAAAAAATAAAATAGCAGAAATAAAGTCTGCAGACAAGGCGCTACAACTGCCCTAGCTTCCATAACTGAAGTTTCCAGGGTGCAATACTGGAAGAGACTAGCCAGAGGGAACCTAGCATTCCCTGTGAATTGAGCAGATAAAGCTGGGAATCTGGAGACACCAAAATGGCTAGAGTTCACTGGGCAGAGTACTGGAGAGGCAAGAGCTGCACAGATAGCTGCAGAGAATACCCCTCGAATCTTCAGCTAGGCACTAATTAATACATGCATGTGAAGAAAACATCCGAGTGTGAGGAATGAACCACCTGAACAGTGCAAAGGGAGCTATCTTCTGAGCCCACGCAGAGTCAGAAAAACCTGACAAACCACAGAGCATGAGTGAGTCTTCAGAAGGATTTTGCCTCAGTAGGAGGGTAACACTGTTCCTAGACTAAATGCTGCTCTGGTCACACCTAATAAAGTAACTTATTAAAGCAACCAAGAACAACTCGTGAATTCACGGAAAAGCAAAAACAAACATTGCCCAACAAGGTAAAATTTACAATGTCTACAATTTTAAAAATTTCCAAGCATGTATAGAGCAGAAAAATATGACCCACAATAAAGAGAAAAACAAATCAATAGAAACGGATACAGAAATGACAGTTAATAGAAAATATCTTAAAACAATTATTATAATTAATATTCCATATGTTCAAGAGGGTAGGGAAAAATTGAGCATATTAAATAGAGATATAGAAAATACAAAAATAACCCAAATCTGGTATCTAGAGAAATAAAATGTCTGACATGAAAACGACACTGAATGGAAATAACATATTAGATACTATGGGGGAAAAAAAAAAAAAACTAGTGAATTAAAGACGGAGCAATTAAAAACTTCCCAAAGGGAGAGAGAAAAAAAGATTGAAAAAAAAAAAATGAACAAAACATCACTGAGGAGCTACATGTTAAAAAACAATAAAGAGAAATCTGTAGCTACACACAGAATAAAAACTGTGTATTGCCAAAGATAAAAGTGAATATCTTAAAACAGCCCAAGAGAAATCAATTCTAAATCTATAGTTCTAAAGACATAATTTCAGAAAGTAAAAACAACTCTACTTTGAAGGAACATCTGAGATGCCAGAAAAAAGCTAAGCCAAAAAAAAAAAAAGAGAGAACATGGGCAAACCTAAACGCTGACTATATAAAATACTAATAATATCCAATTTGGAGGTTAAATTAAAAACTAGAGGAATTTGTTTAGAATTAATATATTTTAACATCCTTGGTTTGGAAAGGTACAGATATTTTCAATTTTTAGATGTTAAGTATGTTAAAATCTTAAAGGTAATCAAAAGTACTTAGAATGTTTAAATTTCAAATCAGTAGAGGGAAACTATATAATAAATAGAAAACTTAGCCAATCCAAAAAGAAGACAAAAAAGGGATAAGAATGGGAACAAGACATAGCATAGAACAAGAGAAAAATAGGAAGTACAAAATAAGATGGGAAAAGTAAATTCAAATAGACTTGCACTTCCACACTACAGTGGGACAGATACGCTTAAGAGTTCTCCCAGTACAAAACACTAGGTCCCGGAGAAAACAGACTTTTGAATTAATTGCATGGTTGTACTACATAAGAGAAATCCCTAGGCCCCATCCCTCTACACTTGCAGAGGAAAAAAAAAAAATCAAGCTGAAACAAAAGCAGGAAAGGAACAGGAAGCATCAGGCAAGAAGCAAGCTTGAAAGATAGGGTTTACCCGGAAGACAAATGCTGACAGTGGCCTACAATTGACCTCTGGAGACAAAATCTTAGGAGAGTTGTAATGTCAAACAGACTCAGACAACTGCACTCAGGACCTAGAAGGGGCTAACGTCCCAGTGGATTGGGAACGCCTCACTGGGCAGCAAAAGCAGACCTTATGTGAAGAAAAGCACCCACAATTTAGGTCCTTCGTCTTCCCACAGATTAAGTTTAGCCACATGCTCAAGGAAACAAGCCAAAATGGTACACAACAATATCTAAAAATTTAGACATATAAAAACTTAAAATATTGCTAAAATCATCAGAAATAGAATATAAAATATTTTGAGTTTTTTAAAATTAGAAATGGACTGACAAGAGACTATAATGAATAAACGAAAATCAGAAAAACAAGCAAATGGTAATTATTGAAATTAAAACCACCGTTGGTATTTTAAATAGTAGATGAGACACTGCTGAACAACAAATTAGTGAACAAGAGAACTGATGAAATTAGCCAGAATGCAGAACTGATAAACAAGATAATGAAAAATAGCAGAGATTAAGGGACATAAAGGATAGAGTAATAAAGTCCATCCTTTGTGCAATAGAGACTCCTAGATGAATAGAGGAGCAACAGGGGAAAGGCTAGTGTCTAAGAATGTTAGAGAACGTGAATTGAAAGATACAGGATGCCATTATGTATCAAGGATAAAAATATGTCTACACTTCCAAATATTATAGTAAATCCATAGAACGCTGAAGAAAAAAGTTTATTAAAAGCAGAGGTAAAATATAACCTAAAAAGTCAGATGCTGAGGCACAAAGATGTTAATAGACTAAGGCCACAGAATACACAACAGAGCTGTAATATAGCCCCTCTGCATTCTCACTTCAGAAAGTAATTTTAACAACTATTTTATATTATCTTTTTAAACTGACCCAAACTGTTTACTTTCTTTTAACCTTTAAAAAAAAATTTCCTAATTGTCCAATGACTTCTGGCTGAAATAACTGTAAGGATTATTGTAAATTTTAAAACATGAATTATCTAAAAATGCAATATACTCCTTTTATCAGTTTAACTATCTTATCAGAATACTATATATAGAAAATTCTATAGTCCTTGATTCAGAGCACTAAATGTTTGCCTGATGATTAACTTCTGATGTTCTTAATCCAAGTTGTTTTTGATAACCACAAACTCCTTGTTAAAAATCCTTGGTGGTTAGGAAATTTTCAAAGTTCAGGAAATCTGAAACTAAGTTTAAACTTCTTACCTAGAAGAAAGTATTTTTAAGCTACTCTTTATCCACGTTTGTCTAATTTACCATTTTTTCTTTAGATTATATCTGCAAAAGTTACGAAGTTGAGGGAGGACTCCTCCAAACCAATGCTGAGGGATACTTTGGTGTATTCTAGAAACATCCCATGTCTTACAAATTATAAAATGTCCACATTCTTATATGCAATTTTTAATCCGGCAGGCAAAGGGAGAAAACAGTAATAACAGGAGAAAGAGGACACCCAACAATTTAGCTACTGTGTATACTTGTTGTGGGTATGACATCCTTAATCTCTTCTACAAAATGTAGAGATGCCAAAACATCTAACCCATTGCTTTTAGATCCTACAGACTGGCCAGAAGGAAAGGACTTCTCCCATTATCTTACAGACCCACCACCTTGTGTTTCTCGTGTCCACCCTTCCCTTAATCTACTTGCATGGAGAATTCCTCCTGGTTCTCTACGACATGTACGCTCCCCCGCCCAAATCCCCACCTGGGCCCTGCCGCAAAATTTATTATTTGTTATTTATTGAGTGCCCTGTGTGCCGGGCATTGTGGTAGGTTCTAGGTGTAAAAGGAGCCATTAACTGAATATACACCACTTTGGTATTTTTTTAAAAATCAACTTATTAAATAGTACATGGTACTTCAGTCAAAGATATCTACATTTTTAACAGGTGAGTTGGCAGTAGAAGTTCTTATTTGGCTGTTTCCTAATGGGCTGAATTTCTTGAGCCATTCTGTATTTCACAGAAAAAAAAAGTTCTTTGCTATAGCATAGCAATGATTTGGCTAGCCTACTGTTTTATATGCAGGCGTATGTATTTTCTCATTCAATTTATGAAAAATGTACTAATGCTGACCATGATATTTTTATTGAAAAGCAATATAAAATAGTTTTAGAAACAAGAGGAAAGTAGTATTTTACATTATTTCTTCTGTTATGAATTTTTTATACATTGTGCCAGAATTTACTTCCCATAACTATTCTTGCTTTATTTGGTACACTTTATATTAGATTTCTACATTATTGCATATCTATTAGTGTTTAATTTATAGGAGCTTAATAAACTACTAATCTGAAAACAACAGTCTTTCCCTTGCTTTTTAGACCTTTTGCTCTGAACACGCTTATTTATGTACAATGTGGAAATCTGACCCTGTTCTCTTCCAATCAGCCAACAGTTCTTTTTGCACCTCTTCTGGTAGCTCATAGAAAATTTCAGGATCAACATCAGAAGGAAGAATAATTTTCTCATCAGTAGAATCTTGCTCTCCATTTCCTAGAAGTCCTTCATGATGTGAGACTGTTGCTATTGGTTGCTTATGGCTATCTGTAGTGTGTTTTTTGGAGAAAAGTTGCTCACTCTGCAAATTTGGAAATGAATGGAAAATAGATACAGAGGGGTTTGTATTAGAAAAGTGGAATCCTTGAGATTCTTTAGGTCCTTGACTCATTCGTTCATCTTTTAAGCTACTGTCTAAATAATGTGAATAATCCTTTTGGCTAGACAGATAAGAGGAACTACTGTTATTTAAGCCTGATGTTCCTGGTTCACAGGGAGATATAGAGGGTATCTGTTTGCTATTGGATAAATGATCTCTAGAATTAAAGGGATTATTTTGCATTTGTTTTGTGGAAAAGAAAGATAATACTCCTCTAGAGGCATGTAAGGGACAACTCAAACTTCCTTTCCCTTGAACTTTTTCTATAGATTTTCCAGAAAGAATTTCTTCTTGAATATCTACTGGAAGTTGCTTAAAGACTTCTTGGTCAATACCCTCAGGAAGTGAGGAAAGTGGAAATTCATCACTGTCCTCTTCTTTAGAAAAACTTATAGTATCTAGTGGAGACTCCCCAGTTCTTGTACTTTCGATTCTTCCAGTTGGTAGAAAATCCCAATTTGTTTCTTTGTCTTTGGATAAATCCTCCATATGAGTGTCTTTCATTTTCTAGAACACAAAGATAACAGAATAATTTAGATATCTAATACCTTTTAAATATTCATGCTGCTGGAGTGTATCTATATCTATTTTCTGACCAACGTATTTCTATCCTACTCAAAAACTTCAATCTTTTTGGCTAATTTCAAACAGCTAGAGATGATTAATCCACCACAATTAGTCACATTATTGTGTGGATCTTTACTCACTATTCCAGGAAGAGGTTTCCTTCCTAGATAGCACTGAGCCAGAAAGTAGGTATGCATTTGAATTCAATTTAATTTCAAAACCAAAAAAACTTAAACATTTTAACAAAAACATTAAGGGGGAGAGGGGAAGTTCCGATAGCTTATGTAAACATTAACAGATAAAAGGATCCAATTTCCAATATCTGAAATATTTTCATATTTACGAGCTAATCATTAGATCCCTGTATACTGTTATAAAATGTTTCAACATCTCCAAAAGAGGAAATCCTCATAATGGTTTTCCCTTTTTAGCCGGTGACGCGTATGTGTTCCTCTTCCATCATGGTACAACATACCTAAGGCTAGCCGCCATACCATGATCAGTACCATGTACATGTAAGCCATTCAAACGACATCACCCAAAAGAATCTCTAAATTACATAAGTTAAATACAAGCTTAGATTTTTTAATTTAACCACACAAATCCAGTAACAGTGTACTTACAAAACTGCGCTTGCCAGAGCGTGAAGTTGTTGATAATGATGGCGTTAAATAATAATCAATAGTCCCTTTCTTAGCAGTATTTATTGCTTTAAGATTGCAGAAGCACACACTTAAAAGGGTCAGATGAAATGGCATCTTCACATTCACCATATTTCGAAAAAGTTTCATAAGTATATCAACCATGGAGTCATCACGTCATAATTTCCTAAATAAAATGTTTAAGAAGACAATATCTAAACACATTATATCATAATTTATAATATTAAGTGTTTAATCTAAATTAAAATCCTGTACAGATATCATTGGAACTTCTCAACAATATATATGAAACTGAGATATCACAGAAATGCCAAATCAGTATAAGTTTTCAAAACATTTGAAATATGGGATTTCTGATTATGGTGGAGTGATGATGTCAGAAAAATCTCTCCATAAAACTATAATAAAACTGAACAAAATTGTCAAAAGCAACCATTTTGAGGATCTCTAAGTAAACCAAAGACAATTAAAGTATGAAACACTGATTTATGAAAAGCTGCTAGAACTTAGTTAAGAGAGTGGGAGACAGCAGCCTCATTGTTTGGGGTTGTTCACAGCCCCCTTTACACGGCTCAGCTCGTAAAGCAGTTCTACCAGGGTGAGGCTGGCTGTAAAAGTCAGCAGCTTTGGTGCCAGAGAGGACAAACTTGATTTGAAGCACAGAGCAAAATACCTAACAGTGTTGCCAATAAAATGAACAAACCTGGTAGGAAACGAATGGAGAAATGGTACAGCTCTCTAGCCTAATGCTACAGTTGTGGTTGCAGTGAGAGATAGATCAGTGGGCCAGCCATAAATTTAACCAGATCTGGAAATGAAAAAACCACAGAGGGCCTAGATAAATTGTCCTTACAATCCCAACTGACCAAGAGGCTATGTGCACGTGGAGTGAAGGGCAGAGAGCACCCCAGCTCTCCACACGACCCTGCCTGGAATGGCAATGAGCAAACCAATGGAGATGTCCGGCCTAGCAGAAAGTAAAAGCCAAGGCAGACTTGAAATGGCCCAAATTGTGAAAGGGTTCTCCAACCCATGTACATATCTGTTGACAGAAGGTAGAAGCCTTCCAGCTCTAACATTTGAGCAAAACCTTTGACCAATCATTCACTAACCACTAAACTGTGAAGACACAGGCATAACTTCCCAGGAAGCTAAAATAAAAATTTTTAATTTTAAAAAGCTGAGCAGAGAAGTCTGGCAACACATCATAGGAAAGGTATATTCTGCAGCTTAAGTCCAGACAAGTTACAAACACAAAAACAAGGCCCACAAGAAAAAAAAATTCCAATTTGTTACATTATATAAAATGTCCAGTTTTCAACAAAATATTACAATATATACAAAAAAATAGGAGCATGTGATTGATATTCAGAGGGATAAAGTAGTCAATAGAAACTGAGTTGGATTTAGCAGACTTCGAAGTTGCTATTACGGATATGTTCAAAGAATTAAAGAAAACCATTTTAAAGAATTAAAGTAAAATATGATAACCACCAAGAAAAGGGGAATCTCAATAAACAAAATCAAACATACAAAGAAAAAAGGAAATTCCAGAGTTAAAAAGTACAATAACCAAAACAAACAAAATCACTAGACGGGCAACAGCAGTTGTAAGATGACAAAGCAATCAGAGAACTCGACAGCTCAATAAAAAAGGAAAGAAAAAAAAAAGAAGAAGAAAGAAGAAAATGAACGGGACCGCACACACCTGTAGGACATTTTCAAGCATATCAACATATGCGTAGTACGAGTCCAAGAGAAGAGAAAAAAGGAAAGGATATTTAAAGAAATAAGAGCCAAAAACTTTGCAAATTTTATTTAAAAAATTATTCTACAGATCAAAAAAGCTCAATAAATCCTAAGTAGGATAAACACAGAGATTCCACACTCAGACATATGATAGTCAAACTCCTAAGAAAGAGACAAATGACACATCATATAGAGGAGAACGACAGTACAACTACGCCTACTAACAAATTATTGCCTCTCAGCTCCAAATTCTGTGATAATGGGTTGGACTCCTTAAATGCTTTAACACTGAACCTGCTAAGCTTCGACAGTAGAGAGCACTGGAGGATCATAAAAGAGGAAGTGGGGCTTCTCCTGATTCCAATGCACTATTTACTTTCTCTTGCTTCCATCTCATGGTCTGTTTGTGGTACATGTGTGGGGACATCCAATAGTGCTCTGCCACAACACGTGTGGCATGCGAAGTCTCTCA
Source organism: Pteropus medius (assembly GCF_902729225.1). Taxonomy (NCBI): domain Eukaryota; kingdom Metazoa; phylum Chordata; class Mammalia; order Chiroptera; family Pteropodidae; genus Pteropus; species Pteropus medius. Next base: position 15,397,735 of record NW_024340849.1, read on the forward strand.
GCAACCTCAAGCTCCCGCTCAAGCCTAGCGACCATGTGACCGTGCCACCACCAATTCCAATACCAGCGCACACAGGCCAATGCCGTGAACAGTGTCCTGACTCCTTCTGCACATCCACCTAACAGCCTTGACTTGCCTATACTCCGGAGGGCTGTGTCCTCCAGCTCTTCCCATGCAGGCACCATACCCTCTGGGTTTGTGCTAGCAGAAGAATGTAGGTTCCTTCAACACAACCACCCACCAGCTTCGGCTGGCCTGCATCATGGAGGGCTGTTAACAGTAGCCCTCCTGACATGGACACCAGCTTATTCGCTGCTCTGCCAGTGAGCAAGCTCCCAACGTCCAATTCCGCCTGTGTGCTCACAGACTAGCCTCAGCTCATCTGTCAGCAGGTGGATTTCCCTTGGCCCAATAACTATGGACCAACTCTAGGCCAGGTAACTCAAAGGATTTCTCCATCACCCAGTGTTCTGCAGCCACACATTTTCTTTGAGGGGTGGGGGGGGGTCTCCCCTTTCCAAGTTTGTCCTTCTTTGGGTACTTGTCCTCAGCCCTTGAGTACCTCTTAGAGTTTTCTTTACACCTTTGTAGAGTTAGGCAAAGAATTTTTACATATGATACCAAAAGCACGATCCATAAAAGAAAAAACAAACACAATGAAATGCCACTACACAGCCAGAAGAATGACTATCATAAGAGCAAATGACAATATCTAATGTTGTGAGAATAAGAAAAAACTGGAACCCTCATACGTTGTTGGTGAGAATGTAAATTTTTACTCACACATTGGAAAAAGTTTGGTAGTTTCTTAGTTCAACTTACCATATAACCTAGCAGTTCTACTCCTTGTAATCTACCCAAGATAAACGAAAGCATGTATCCACCCAACGACTTGCCAGCAAGTGTTCACAGCATCCTTTTGCATAATAGCCAAAAGAAATGGAAACAATCTAAATGCCCATAAAGAAGTTATCTCATGCCATATAATTATCATAGTTTCGTTTTCTCTGAACTTGAGAAACATTTTTAACTGAGTCTTTACTTTCGTTATCTATTAAAAAATAACAACAAAGTTTTCTGGTGAACATTTCTGACAGAATAAAGGTATTTAACAGCTCACTAATTCCCTGCAAAGACCCTCCATCTTTGGATCATATTTCTAATTCAAAGTTTGCTTTTTTAAGTGTTTAACCTACCAATTAAATTATTAGAAATTTAGCCCATACCTGTCCCTAACTTCTGAATTATGTGGGATGGAATAGGGCACTGACGACTCTCACGGCTACAGTGCTTTTCAGATGAATGCCGACGGATTATTAATCTTATTGTATGTGGCTTCCTTCCATCTTGGCATACTCTAAAAATAAAGGAGAAACGAGGAATTAGAAAAAGTTTTATCTAAAGATTTTTCAAATTGTCTAATACTTCTCATTTATCTAAAGGTGCCACGTTACTAACTATAACAATTATAAATAGAGCTAACTAGACAGTAAATAACAAAAGTCCCTAAATAGCCCAAATAAATTTTGCAATGTATGCACTAAAATTATTTTATTTCATTTTATTTTAAGTTCCATGTCAGTATCTGGCACATGGTATAAGTTCTGTAAATGATAATTTCCATCTAAATGTCCCAAACCTCTCCTTAATCAACAAGAGTAAGTGAATGGGCACTGTCTCCTCTCCTTTCCTGCTGAGGAAAATGTTGTGGGTCACTACTTTCTAAGCACTAAATTTTAAATGTAAGGCTCTCAGGCTTCACTCAGAATTAAGTGCTACCATTAAAAAAGAAAGAAAGAAGATATAATTATAACAAACCATTTTATAATCCAAGTTCAAAATATAACTAAAAGCAACATATTAAAATCAGCAGGAAATTTAAGAAAATGAGAAAACCATTCACTGACAGAAGCAAATATGTGAAAAACGACAGTTTTTAACATTTTTTAAAAATATGATTACCAAAAAAAAATTAATGAGATTATTCTCATCGAAGAGCACTCCCCAAATAGATCCAAGAGAACCAGTAATAATATCACCAGTATGTGGCATATTAAAGCAATAACTTGAAAGATCAATTATATACTATATTTAGGAAGATAAATACATATGTATGTATCTCAAAAGTGTTCTATCCAAATGGTCCTGGTTTTAGTGTTGAAAAAGTTTTAATGATATAGAAAATTCATTTAAAAAGTAAAAAATCTACTTACTACAGAAACTATGTCATTAAAAAATAATATTTTCCTTTTTATATGTATGGCAACACATTAAAAAATCACGAATATAAAATACAAATATTGTACATTGTTAAACATACTTAAATTGAAGATTTCAAATGGGAAAATGTAGAATTTTGTAGTAAATAATTTTTTTCTCTTACTGCTTAATCAAAAAATTTCTTGACTGCTGCTTTACTAAGATAATAAGTATCTTAAATGGTTCCTATACACATGTTACCAGTTTAAATATCTTCCAGTTAAACTTGTTCTATTGTCATTATACAATTCAAAGACTATGATTTGGTTCCTATAACTAATTAAGAAATACTAGATTATAGTTATTTTCTAAGCAATATTAAACTAGTGCTTAGTAGATAAAAAATTAGATGATTTTATACCTCTTACATACCTACACTATTAATCATCATATACTCTAGAAGGAAAATACATTCACATATACACAATTATTTTTTTGCCAGTCACTTAGATGGTATTAGGCTTCAATCACTGAAATAAGGGGCCATGGTATAAAAGACGGAATGGCAAACAGAAATAGGGATAAATGATTAATAGTTGGTATTTCTCAGGTTTGGATTACCTAGTCTCATTTCTAGGCTGATTCTTCAAATAAGAGAACCTGTAAAATTTATACTTCTTATGGCTTTTCTATGTGAAGAACTGTTTCCAATGGCCAGGCTTCTCACATTAGTCTTATATTTAGTTGAAGCAAAGCAAATGACCCAGTTTTGCTAGCATATTCATGGGCTCATGAGTCATACCACTGGAGCTGGGTCATAGAGTCAGCCACAGATGCATGCAGCAAATGATGAGCTGTATGGCTGGCTCTGCTCAAGACATGAGAACCGCATTGCATGTGACAGCAAATCTGCAGGAAATTTCATTTCTTCAGTTTTCTGAGACTTAAGAGTCATTCAAACACCTTTTTCTCTAGCCACAGTTAGCCATCTTAGCATCATTACAAAAGCACATGTACCTAAAACTGTTAGATATCTGACACCCCATTTTGAGAAATCAAAGAAATGGGAGGAAACGAAATAATACTCTTCTACGGAGTCTTGAGAAATACATATATAATGGCAGAGGAGCATCAGAAAACTAAATGTCTTGTTCAGCTTATGCTATGCTTTTTGTATGCTCAATCCCAGTTGACGCTCTTCATGTACTTACAGTCTAGTAACCCTGCACAGACCCACAATCGCTCACTGCGCACACAGCACCATTTAGCTATTCTTTTGTCTGACTCCATTTTCTTTCACATCTGAGGCAAAGGAGATATAAGCGTACTTCTGCTTTCTTCATCGTTATTGCTCTTAATAATTTCCTATCCTCAACTGTCACAAATTTATAGGTGGATGGATCAAGAGAATCCAAAAAATCCCCCTAGGTTACTATCAGCAGCTTAAGATCCACGATATAACCATAATGTTACTAAAAACCAATGGAACCAAATGGATTAAATTTAGTTAGAAGCATCTGTTACTATCTTTGCAATAGTTTATAATGTAGAGAAATTCAGTGATAAAAGATCTATTTTTTTACTGCTTAGTCTCCAACTAATCTATAAGTTTAGTTCCAAGATAGAACATCAAGTTTCTTTCCATATACTATATACAGAATATATAGGATGATATTGTAAAACAGAAAATCACCTGTTCAAAAGACTAGCAAGTAATTCTTCGATCTTACTTTTCGCTTCGACTTCTGATGAACATTTTTTAAATGAATCTTCTTCACTAAAGGACTACCAAAGAAGCACAAATAGTTATTATAAACTCGAATATCCAATTATCAGTATAAATATCAAATAAATCAACACATTCTTTACGAACATCTCTCATGCTTAGTTTGAGCCATTTAGTTCGCCTTTATATTAACTCGTTTTATCTGCAAGTTATTGTACTCCACCAGAAAGTGCACTGGAAGTCAAGAAAAGTATAAAGCTTGAGTACCAGCTCCAAGCTTTTCTATATGATTACAGCAAGGCTCTTAATCTCCTAAGACTTGAATCTGAGTTTAACCTGGGGCAAGTTATTTAACCTTTCTAAAATATAGTATCCTCATCTTAAAAAAGGAATGAGAGGGAGAGGGAGAAAGGAAGGGGAAAGGATACAAATGAACAACAGTACTACCTACCTTGAAAGTTTGTTGTGAAGATTAAACGGGCTAATGTATATAAAGCATTTAGCGTGTGTCCGTAACACAGGAAAAATATTAATCAGTGTGAACTGGATGATTATACCTTTCTCCATTTCCTAAATCATGAGACTACTCTAAAAACAAGACTTTAAAAATTAAAATATTCTGCCTCATATATGTAATATAGGCTGTTAAAATTAAGTAGCATTCAATCAAAATGGCTAACTCGAGATTTAAATACCAATTCATGGATTCAATTTAAGAATATTTATTAATCTAATATAATAAATTAGCCTCTTCATAAAAAAGGGATCATGTACTAACATAATAAGCAAACTAGAACAGTAAAAACACAGTACTAAAACTAGAACTCTTTATCTTAAATAATGTGGCAACCAGTACTCAATTAAAATAAGTATCATTATTATGCACCTGAGGTGGTCCTGAGGGTGTTACAGGAGAGTTATCCTCCCCAAAACTGAGCTTCTGGATACGCTGAGCAACTGAAATTCCTAATTCCTTTTCTAATATTTTGGATGAAAAGGTCTGAAGATCATGCACACTACTGATACCCAGCCCTTCAAGACGTTTGGTAGTTTTATAGCCAATACCTAAACAAAAAGAAATGCATAGTGTTACAACAGCTTTTCTCCTTAAAATAAACTTAAAATATTAAAAATATATCAATATTTAAATATATAAAATAAACTTAAAATATTAAAAATATATCAACCATGTCTTTAAATTTCATAATTAATATTGTGCTAAGATCAAACTCTACTGAAAATTAGATTGTTGTTCTTCTGCTCAGGGTCTCTGAGTTATATGAACCACTTTGAAAACCTAACAACCCTAGTATAATATAATGACTATAAAGACAACCAATAAATTCTGCTTTGATAAAATTAAATTTTTACCACCTATTACATACATTGTGGAAGTAGTCAAGAGTCATGGTTATTATTCACGTAACAAGAAAGTCACTAGAGCAATTGAAATTAATTAGCATGTATTTATCAGAAACCCAACTGGTTCCTATACACAACACCATACATTTATCTACAAGTCATGTCTGGCAATATTTAACATCCCAGATATAACTAAGAGCTGGAAAACAAACCAACAACAAATGTTCTCATCAGCAAAACCCCTATCACAAAGTTTTTGCATGAAACTCAGTCATATTCATCACAGGAGAAATGCTCAGGGAATTTAGTGCCCCTTTACTCCTCTCATATTTAAAAAGTTAATTCTACAGCTATCTGGTTTCCTTGAGCAGTAAAAGAAATCAAAGGTAATGAGGGTGTAGGGAGAATTATTAAAGTGCAGTGACAGATATTTTCACAGCTGAAATAAAAGAGGGCTAGCAATTTGGCAATAAGTAAAGAGAAAGGTGTAAAATCAACTACAAGAATTCAAAAAGTAAAGCTGGTAATGTTATGTATCAATATATGGTCATCAATTTATTACAACCTGACATAGTTGTTCTTCAGAAAGCAGACTCAGGGTCATCCCCAAAAAATCTTCAAGTTATGATTGTACTGGATTAAGGAAGGCAAGACAGTGTATAACACATTTTGAAATCACAAAAACATTGTTAAAATTATGAAGTTATGACTTAATCTAAAGGTTAAGTTATCACTTAAAGGTTATGACTTAATCTAAAGGTTAGATTAAGTTATGACTTAATCTAAAGGTTAAGCTATGACTTAATCTAAAGGTTAAGTTTCTTCAGTTGTCTTAGGAATTCACTTCCACAGAATTCTATTATGACATCTTATTCCCCAGTAATGGCCCAGAAATGAAGTTTAACGTATCGATTATTGATGGTCTATAAAAACGTTAAGTATTTGATCTTCAAAGATACAAACTTGCCCAATGTCCTCAACAGGTCACTGAACCCCTCAAGAAAATCAATTTCCTCATCTTTAAAATAAAAAAGTTGGCCTAAATGCTTTGGAAGGTCTCTTGTAGCCCTAATATTTTATATACAAATCCAAAATAGAGTTAGTAATAGACCGTCTGTACTCTCTAGATGCAATCTACAGTATAAGTGTATCAACCAGGGCCTGGAAAGAAAGGATCACATGTTTCCAGGTATAACTTGTAAACTATACAAAAGGAGGTTAAACTAAAAAAGGATTTTCATATATTTCCTAATACAGATTCCCTCCAGAAAACATTAGGGGTTTTGGTTTTCTCCAAAGCCAAGTACACAGTTTCTAAGAATTATAATTTTTTTAATTAAATAAATACAATAAAACCAATTTATACTTTTTAAATATATTTGTCTTACCAGGCATTTCCTTTAAATGGTTCAAACTATGAATGAGATCCTGAGTACTTTCAGGTAATAAGACTGTTTGTTGATTTGGTTTAAAGACGCCAGAAACTAATTTTGCCAATAATTTATTAGAAGCCACTCCGGCACAGCCAGTGAGACCCAGCTGATTATACATGGCTTCCCGCATCTCTGCTGCAATCTGAGATCCAACAAGTAGTCTGATGTGCAAGATGTCATGCTGGTTTATAGCTATAAAAACAGCCAATGTTATTAAAAGTCACCACAAAAAAATTTTAATTTTCTTTTTTACAAATGAGTTTAAACAGAATACAGGGCTTATTTAACATATATCCACCACCATCACCCCCAAAACCACCATACTGTAACCCCCTTAATCTGTTTTGTTCTTCACAGGAATTCTGTAAAGTAAATAACTACCACTGGATTGAATTTCAAGGGCCTATGATAGTAAATGCACGTTGGGAGTGATTATGAAAATTGACCTCTCATAAAAAGTTCCTAGTGACATTAGTAAGACTTTTACTCATGTTTACCTATAAATAAGCATAGAAGTATTACAATAAGAAATACTTTTGAAAAGTATCTGAATCTAAACTTTACGTATTAGCTATACATGCTACTGAAAACAATTTTAGATCTGTACATATTTAAGAGGTCTTTTATGAAAAGCAGACATAAATTATATGGAAACACATTTTCTTAAGTGTAAAAATGGTATCAGAGTTATATGACACAGTCCTTATCCTCAGGAGTATTTACAAATAAAGTGTCATGATGTCTGCAATTTATTTTAAAAGGCTCATCAATAAGTCAACCAAACAATTAGAGAATAAAATACAGCTAATGTGGAAGGGCATAATGAGTGTTGTACTATTCCATCAACTTTTCTATAGGTTTAAAGCATTTTTTAAACAAAATCTTGTAAGGAGAATAATTCATAAAGAATAAGACATTTTCTTTTTAGGATATAAAACATAACTCTCCATAATATGTTCTAATCAACAAATCTAATCAAAATCATATAGAAACATGTTTGGAAGCTTCTTGCTACTCGGCCTTTGTCAGTGATGCGAGAGCATAGGTACAAAAGACACAGGAAAAGCATCTTCTTCTGGAAGAGAATTGTAGCTCTCCCTCTATCTTTAACATCAGAAAGGTGGAAATTAAATGGGAGGTTGATCACCAGCTCTCAAGAAAGGAGGATAAGAGGAAGCACATGTTGAGACCCAGGAGCAAGAAGGGCAGGCAAGTATTACACAAAAGCAGAGAAGCTTGTCTTCTAAGTGGTATGATGTGGAAGTCATCAGCAGAGTTACAAGATGCTTGAAACTCGAATTGGATGTTCACTAGAGCATACTGCAGCTTATTTTCAAATGCCGGTATCCCTGGAAATACCATCAGTCATCTATAATATGCAAAAGAGATGAACCACTTTGCTTTCTTGTTAAGAGCTGGCAAAGGTGATCTGAACTGATTAAATATGAGCTTACAAAAGATGACAGGTAGGCCTGAACGAGCTTCCACAAGGATAACTCAAGAAATCAGGGGGCAATATGAGGGTCCTGTTGCCTTGGGGTAATAGAAGAGAACAACAAAAAGAAAAAACTAAGGCAAATTTAGTTTACCTCAAAATTTTGCTTAAAAATAGTCAGAGGAGAATCTAAAATTATTCTAAAAAGCATATTATCAAGCCAACTCCTGTAACTTAAGGATGACCCAAGGAGGTATGGCTCTTAAAAATGCTATGCACAGACTGTGTTGGAGAAATGAGAAGTGCGCAGAGGATTGAGCTACGTGAGCAACATCTAATTTTAGTTTTCTTAGATTCCTGAAATATGGCTATACCGCCCACAAAAGTCATAAAACTTTCAGGACAGTCAACTCACTGAACTTATCGAACATTAAGAAATTCATGTACTTTAAAGTTACTAAATAGAATGAATAAGAACCCACTTACATTGATTATTATATATGTGGCCTGACACAGTCAGTGCTGAAATTTCATCACTGTGAAGCTGCTGTAGTCTTTTCTCAACCATTTCCGTTAGGTCCACAAAATTTTCATCAAATCCAAGTCTCTCAACAAGTGGACTGAATTCTTCCAACAACTCTAAATGTAAATAATATTGGAGCTCAAAGGTAACTGAAGAAGTTCTGGCAAGAATTAGTTTAGCTACTCTGTGCTTACATTAAATATGCTGTTAAAGGTTTTACACAGATTGATAGTTCCACAATACAGTTAATAAAGTTGTCAGTTAACTGGGATTTTTTTCCTGCACCACATTTTGAGTAAAGGCAATATTTTTCCAACAAAGTTAGTTTAAAAATGACATTCCCTGAGCAGATAGTCATAGCAATATATTTAGCTCAATCTCCTATACCTATAATTTCTGTATCTGTAGTACATTAAATATTGGTGCTTATAGTTAATTATGATTTCGAAGTACTGTGTTGAACATAAATTATAATCTTCTTAGAAAAGGGAAAACAAGTAACAATATATTCTAGCTCTATTTTCCGCAGGAGTTTTTAAAGGCAAAACGAAACAAAATTTATAATTTCTATTACTGAATCAAAAAGAAAAGCCACTTAATTTTCAAAATACACCACAATTCACTATTGTGATTAGCCATTCCCCAGCTTATTCCTTAAGCGCAGAAATGGGCAATGACTTACATGTATCGAATGTCCAGTGTCTATCACCACACTTAGTCCTGAAGTCAAATGTTTCCTAAATTGAACTAAACCATGATTTGATATAAATTCAAAAGGACTATCAATTCTCATTTTTAGGATTAAGACTAGTAAAACTTTGAAATCACTGAGAATAATTTTCACTTCTCTCTGAATCACCTATTGATACCAGCTGGGTAAAGAAAACATGTACTATTTTTTTCACCTATCAGGCAAAATCTTTACAATGTGAGAATATACATACTAGCAATGTGTCAAAACAACTTCAAGTGCAACATATATCTGTATGCAAAATTTCAAATGCAAATTACCTTTGATCTAGCAATTAATCTCTAGGAACTTACCTTATGGATATCTCCAAAAAAGGAGGCCAATATTTCTATGTGAAATGTTTACTGAAGCATGTATTTGCAAAAGCTAAAAGTTAGTAGCAGTCTAATAATCCACCACTATCAGGGAAACCATATAATTTATCATTTAAAACAAGACATTTTTGAACAAAAGGAGCTGCTATTAATAATTATTTAGAGATAACAGGCATAAAGTGGGGCGTACTGTCTTCATATTATGAGAGGACTGGTTAAATAAGTATGGAACAAAAAATAATGGAATACTTTGCAGGCATTAAAAAGGATGAGGAAGAGCTGTATGAATGATATGAAAGATTACCAAGAACAAAGGCAAGATGCACAACTATATAACCTCTTCTGTGTATACTAAAAATCAACTTCTTAATATTCAGACACACACAATTTTCCATAGATGTACAGTGCTGTTTTAGAAGTACAGTCTTGCCTTTTCTGCTTGGCTATCTCTTCCTCCCCCTTCAGCACTGCCTCTTCCCCTCTAGAAAGTAATTAATGTTAAAAACCTAGAACATATCCTTTCATATTCCTCTTCCTGCTCAAATAAACACATATACGTATAGGTAGGGGAAGGGCTTGAGCTATCGTTTTATACAATACCTATAGAAAACTATGATATACTTTTTTACATCCTGCCTTTTACTGACTCAATAACAAAATATATCTTTATGAATAAAACATATAGCACCAATGCATTCTTTTTAATGGCAATTAATATTCCAGTGTAGAGAAGTCTTAGTTTAGTCATTCTCATCATAAGCATTTCTTTTCATTCCATATTTTTACCAGTTATGAACCATGTTACAATACACCATTTTGTACATGTCTTTATCATTTTATTTCTTAAGTTCTCAGAGGTTATATCACTGTGTTATAACTTGTATCTCTAACTTGAAAAATTGTTTCTAGATTGTTTTTTAAAAGGCTATAATACTTTGTTTCTACTTTTTCACACATTCTTTATATTTTTGCAAGTATGATGGATATAAAATATCTTATTAATTCAAATTTCCTTAGCCAATAATGAACCTGAACGTTCTTCTTCCACATAACAGTTGAAACTGTGTTAGCTCTTTTTGTCAATTATTCATTCATATTCTTTAGTTATTTTTTTCTTGCTAATTTGTAAGAGCTTTTGGATGTTATAGTTAACCTTTTCATCTGAAAACTGCTACAAATAATAAAAGAACATTTAAAAATTATATAGATTTGCAATACGCCAATACACACATTTTCATTTTTACTGTAATTTACTAAAATATTATGATTTAAACCAAACCTTAGTAGAGAGTTTACCTATACTATTTAGTATATATATAAAATCTAAAAGAAATTAATATACCCTTTATTTTTGCTAATAGTTTTTAACAAGTTTTTAATTATGTTAAACATTACAGAAGCTCCTCCCAACTAACAATGCATTGAAACATAGGCTTTTTTTTTACCATAATTCATTTAAAGTTAAAAATATCCGGCTTTCTTTGGTATATCTTGCCATTTTCTCACTTTTATATTTTGTTTTACATTTTTCTCATATTTACATGACACCAATCATCACAGATTTCAAACTCCTTCCAACTTTACATTTGTCAGCATTACTTATATAAAGTCATTCTCACATAAATTTTTTAGAGTTATTAGCTAAAAGGAATTAACTAATGGCATTTTACATGTCTTAAAAGATTTATGTAGTGAATAGGCATCCTATATAAAAATTAATGCTAAAAACAGTTTCCTTTCCAATGACTGTAATAAATATGCACACGTTTTAAAATATTAGAAAAATAAAAGCATATTTTCCATAATCTGTACCTGTAACCTTATATGACATCTCTCTGTAACGAGTCAAGTCTTCTCCATTAACTAATACCAGCTGTGGACACTTTTCTTTTGCATCTCTAACATTCATAAGTTTCTTAACTCCAAGTTCCCTAGCTTCGTAGTTGCAGGTAACCACCAAATATTTCTGCTGAACCCCTATAAAAAATAAATATTTTATGAGAAAACTGAGCAGAATTGAAGAAACATCTTAAAATATAATTTACTAATGCCATATTATAATTTTATGTGTTTTGATAAGAAGAAAAAGGTCTCAGTTAAAAAATACAACCTCTATTCATCAAAGTTCTATAAAATAAAATTTAACAGAAATGATCATATATTGATATATTGTTAAATGGAGTCTTCAATGAAAAGATACAAATAAAATCCTTTTAGAGTTTTTTCAGACAATACAAAACTGTATTAATTTATATTAATTAACTCTCTATATAACTCTAGCCCATGTTTTACTAAAAAATAAAACAGATGAAAATATCTGAGTACAATTAATTACTGGTTGCTGCTAGAAAAATTCACTTATCTTCTGAGTAACTGTCCAATGAATATAAAGCAAAGTTCTAAGTGCCAACCTACAGCAATTATCAGGGATCTAATTATTGAACTATTCTTCCTAGTCATTTGCAGAACAGATTATACAGTGAGGCAGCACTATGAGCCCCCTCCTTATCAAAATGACTAAATTATGATCATCTACAGACTATATAAAAATTCTAGTTTATTGGTGGCTTAAGACAGATAAAATTTGCCTTTCTCTTTACATAAGTTGACAACTTACCACTATGAAAGTTACGTTCATTTAAAATATGTAAAACAAACATGTAGGAAAAAAAAGGTTATGTCCATTCTCCAATGCAAGACATTTCTTAAAATTTAATATTTTAAACGAGGCAAAGAAACATTTCACATAAAAATTTTTGATGTATCATATATGCCCCAAAATAGAATCACTAGGTTAAAAATAATAATTTAAGATTCATCAGTGAACTATATACAAAATCAGATTTTAACTCCCTTAACCAAAAAAAAAGTTTTTAAATGCACAATTAAATGTACTCACACTATATGTCACCAGCCCATGTGTTACAATGCTACTAGCTGAAATGTCTTTAGAAGAATCCTAACTTCTTGACGCCCTTAGGAAAGTTTAAAGATCCTAACTAAATTGAACTTGGCATATACCAAAAACTTTGTTCAGGAAATCAACTAGGCAGGGTTGAATCAGGATATATAAAACCAAACTAGACACAAGGTAGCAGCAGATGAATCAAAATTGCTCCTTATGCTCTTTAAATACTTACATGTATAAAAAATTTTTGAAATTTACTTTTCCAATTAAAAATATAAAATGTTAAAACAAGCCAATATAATAAAAAGTAAATCCTCTAGTCTACAGCCATGCCACCCTGAATGCACCCGATCTCATCTGATCTTGGAAGCTTAGCAGGGTTGGGCCTGGTTATTTCTTGGATGAGAGACCACCTAGGAATACCAGATGCTGTAGGGCTTAAAAAAAGGAAAAAAATAAAAATAAATAAATCCTCAATATAAAATTTCTCTTTGCTTTTTATTTTAAAAGATACTTGTGTTTTTATGGAAAGCTTGCTCTTTATGCCTTAATATTTAGAGATTTGTTCAAAATTCAATGATTTTATTAGCTGTTACACAAATCAAGAGTTAAATTAGAAAGGGAGGAGATAGATGAAAACATCTATGAAAATGTAACAAAAGAGGTCATTTCTGAGATAAGAGGAATGTAAAATTTCAAACATTGAGAAAAAGACTAAGTTTATTACGGTCTTTTTATTCATCTATTCAGTTGTGATTCTACTTGCGTCATATTCACCATTAAATGAGGCTTATAAAGTTTACACCTGGTAGTGAAGCAAAGATTGTGTCTATTAAGCACCTTAAAAGCTACTTCCAAAATCCATCTTTAGTTAATAAGGCAGAATAAATATAATAAATGAGCAGCTAAACCTATTATACAATGAAAATATTATCAACGTCCATAATTACCTAAAGGTTTGCCCTTCAGTTCCGGATTTGAGATCATTTCTACTTGTGCATAAAAGCAATCCAAATCCATGTGTACTATAACTCTGGATGAAGGACTTCCTGCTGGCACCACTTGACCATGAAGGGATGCACAATATGCAAAGAAATACAAAAATATATTCAGGCTGCTTATCATCTCTGAGCAATTGGCAGTTCCTTAAAACATGGGACTGAGAAAAAAGAATGCAGAGTGATTTTAAAAATTTTTTCTTGAATTTATTATATCTTGTTACAGCAACTTAAAATTACAAAAACCTGAGAGCAACTACATCTACAACAGGGACTTCAGCCCTGTTTACTTAGCATTTCTTGTGCACTGTGTTTTTCTCAGGATAGTAATAAATTTGAGGCGGGGGGAAATCTTGATCAATAATGGAAGACACAAGAGGTAATCTATTACCTGGAAGTTTATCGTAAAATTTAGAGTAAATTAGAAGCGGCATAAAATTTAATCACTGATTTAAACCAACAAAATTATTCTAAGTGGCATGTCCTTAAATTTTAAAAAATCATAAATACTGCAGATAGCAGACCCTACGGGTTCCAGTGGACAATATTTAGCTCTTATATGAGAGCAGGATTAACTGGTTCTGTGCTAAATCCCCTGGCATATAACAGACTCGATAAATACTTGATAAATTGAATGAATGAGTAAATAGTTCTTAGATTTGAAAAAAAAGATAGTCATGGGAAATTTTTTTTTGCGGGGGGAGGAGTGATAAAACAGGAGATTCTAGCTCTTCACACCAGTTTAAAAACAAGGCAGTTTAAATGCAGTGATATTCTATATTTGGATCCTAGAATAAAAAATATAATAGTGGAAAAAAACAGTAAAATGTGAATAAAGCTTGTACTTTAGTCAATTGTATTATGCCGATGTTAATTTCCTTTTTGACAAATGTACCGGGGTGATGTAAGATATTAACGTTAGAGAAAACTATCTCTGCAACTTCTGTAAATCTAAAATTATTCCAAATTTCAAAAGTTTAATTAAAGAAATAAATAAATAAAAGGCATGGAAGGAGAGCCCTGTCCCCGGGCACTGGGGTTGAGCGACACAAGGTTCAGCCCAGAGGCTGGAAGTGAGTCACCAGAGAGGTGGCCACTGCACACGTGCCTCGTCTTCGGTTCCAAGCGAGTCATTTATTCCAGCCCGGGCTAAGGCCGGGCCCCAACCGCTAACAAGTAGGCGACAAGGTTCTCCACTTCTGCAATCATTAACCGCCCGGGGCCTCTTCGGCTTTCATTTGGCTCTTTTGAGAAATTACAAATGCACCCACGTCTAACAATCTGACGCGCCCACCCTACTGCTCCTAGGCGACGCCATCCCTTTCCTGGTCTTCAGCCACAAAACGACAGGCAGTGAAGGGCAGCCCGCTAGGCACAGAAAGGAACCAAGTGGGGCGGGGACAGTCGCACCCAACGGTCGCCGCCGCCCCGGGCATTCGCCCGCCCCGCCCTTCTCCTTTACAGCAAGGGAGGCCACCCGGCTCCGCTGGCCCCGGCACAGCCGGCGAGCTGACAGCCGCCCCCGCCTCCGCCTGCTCCATGGCTCGAGCCGCGTCCTCTTCCTCGTCGCAGCCGCCTTCTTCCTCGAGCTCCACCCCCAGCTTCTCCATCCCGCCGCGGCCAGCCGCAGCGCAGCTTCCGGCAGCTTCCGCTGGGTCTCCAGGGAAACCAGGGCCGACCGCCTCCAGCCGCTCCGGCAATCGCGCCTGCGCGGTCTGGGCCGACCAGCCAGTTACTCGGAGTGACGCGCGGGCTGGGAATCGTGGGGATCCGCGTGCGGAGGATTTCTCCCACTCCAACCAGGCCGGAAGTGAGGGATTGCTGTTCCAAACTGCTAGTCTTTTTCTTGAGGTATTCGGAGTTAGTTCCACAACATGTATTTTAACTCTTTATCTTTACTCGGAGGCCAGCCTGTTCTCCTTGATCAACTGTTAGCAAAATCGCTTACCCTTAGACACTGAACGATTCGTTGTAATGGGGTGGGGGGGAAAGGTGAAAATTATGGTAAGAGCAAGGCGACCATGTAAACTAACATGATTAGCGAGCATGTTAAAGTTTATTGCATTTAGTTTGTCGTTTGATTCAAAGAGATTGTGCCAGATTGGAACCCTGAGTTTGTAATCATCTGAACTGAATGGGGTTTCCATACACGAGCGTCAGAATCAGATAAAATCTCCAATCCAGACTCACCAGCTTGTGTGTTTTGGGGCACGTTACGTAACTACTCTGGGCCTCAGTTTCTTCGCTGTAAAAAAGTCCTGAGATTAAATAAATGAATAAAGGAAAACTAACATACACTTTAATATTCCAATGTGTATAACACACCTGCCACATAGAAGGTGCGCAATGTTAATTCTCTTGGCCTTCTGTTAAAGATACTTTGTGTGCCTCTGTGTGTGGGAGGGGCGGGTGTGTGTACGCGCGCGTGCGTTTTCCAACGGGAAACTGAGAAATTTGTGTGTGTGCACATATACATATATTCAGACACATATTTGTTTTTTCACAGATAATATGGATGTGAGAACCTTGAGGAAACCTTTAAAGGACATGTTGTTGCATCCCTAAAGAAAAGGGAATAACAGGCAGAGCCGGGACTCAGTGGTTTAGAGACCAAGTCTTCCTTTTTGGATATTTTCCTCTTAGACAGCTGGACCTGTCCCCTAAAAGTCTCCAGTGTAGGATCTAAGACACTGATTTAAACCTATGCTGCTTTCTTTGCGAATACTGATTAGATAAAAAGCTTTTAAATTAGGTGCCTCCTTGGCTCCTAAGTACCTCTTGGACTATCATCAAGGGTCCAATTACTTGTAGAAAACTAAGATTTTTTTTTTTCTAATTCCTTCATTTTGAAAATGATACAAACAGTAGAAATACCATGGCCAATTAAAATTGCTCCTTTATAAGAGCCCTAGGCTCACTACACTCAATAGCTCAAGTAGAAGTGAGCCAGCGTTGAAAAACAAGACACATAATAAAGCCCTCTTTAGTTTCATTTATTTCTCTGTCAATTGCCAAATTGAAGAGTGGCTTTTAATTTAGTCGAATAGACAAGTGGAACCTAGAAAACTTTAGGGGAGGGAGCAAGGCTGGCTTTATGAGTGTGCAACCTATGCAGTAACAGAGCCCCCCGCTTAGAAGGGTCCCACCCTTGATTTAATGTTCTGCTGTTGTCATCTTGAAATGCTTAACATTTGAACAAGGAAGACTGCATTTCCATTTTGTACTGGACTTCACAAATTATTTAGACAGTGCTGGGAACAAAGAAGAGAAGTGGCATAGAAAAATGACACTTATAATAAAACACCTGTATGTCAGGCACAGGGCTAACAGTTTAAAACAGATTATTTCATTCTGTATGTCCTAGAGGGTGGGTATCATCATTATCATTTTACAAAAGATGAAACAGGCCAGCAGACACTAAGGTGTTTACTCAAGGTTATGAATCCAGTAATAGTAGATCCATTTTTTCAGAGTTTTACATAGAAAAGAATTCATTAATAATGTTTCTTCCATTTTCCTTGATGCTTCAAACACCAGACAACCTGGAGTAGGGAGAATAAACATCTCTCAGATATATTAGGAGGCATATAAATTAAATGAATTAATATCTGTTGTTTTGTTGTGGGAAGAATTAGGAAAAGTGGGAGTGGTTTTTTTTGTTTTTTATTTTGGAGGTTCTTTTGAATTCTATAACCTTCCCCCAGTTTTTATTAAAAGGCGCTAATCTAAGACAATTTCAGGAAATATTTTGAGGATCATTATTGTATAGTACAAAAACACTTGTGAGGCAGAGTAAACATTAAATAAATCATGCTTGAAACAATATTCGTTGGGGAGCATGAGGTTGCAGAGTATGGCTAGTGGATAAAGAAACGGGGCATTTTAGAACGCCAGAAGTCAAGACCCTGAACTTACACACATTAAAAGTAATAAGCATGAACACCCATGTCCATGACAGGTGGGAAAGTTACCAGTGCCTGTTTCTCTCCTCCTAGCCAAACTGGTCACATATGGTTCAGAGGAAGAACCCCAGGCAATGTTCAAGGACTTTGACATAAAGAGTGGGAGGGTTTATATGAGGGTGGGTATTTCATATTGGTGGGTGGCTAGGCAGGTAGAGGTTGACCATGGGGTCAAAGGAACAATTGGAATTGGCTTAGTGCAGTGGTTCTCAGTCAAGGTCAATTTTGTCCCCTAAGAGATATTTGTCAATATCTTGAAGATGCTTTCGGTGGTCGCATCGGGGAATTGGAACTCTGCACTACTGACATCTAGTTGGTAGAGGCCAGAGATACTGTTGTACATCCTGCAGTGCGCAGTATAGCCCTTCACTATAAAGAATTATCCAGCTCTAAGTGTCATTTGGGCCAAACTGGTACACTCTGGCCTAGTAGTGTTTATACCATTCTGCTCCCAACTACCCAACTCCACCTCAGCTTAAGGTCCCATTGTAATAAAGAATTGGTCTTCAGATATATGTTTCTAATTATTACTGACTTTTTTAGAGAAAGGAGGATGTAAGAGAGGGAGACGAGTATTATTTAGCAGCTTTTCACTGGGGTAATCTACATTCTGAGGCTAAAAAGCAAATGAACGCATTTGCTAGAAAAGAGGTTTAAGAAAAATATGCACTTTTTTATGGAGCTTGTGCGTTACCCATAGGGTAAAAGGCTAATGAGTCAGAAATAATTTACAAGGCTTAGACGCTAAAACCAAAACACAAAAAGGCTTCAGCTGGTTGAAAGCAAACTGTAATTATGATACGCTGTTGTATAATATGCATGTTATGTAGTATTTAATAACTTTCATGCAGGGATCTCAAACCTTTTGCATAAAAACGTCAATTGTCACGAAGAAATGCTTTTCTCGCTCGCCTCTCTTCTCTCTTCTCTCTCTCAGTATGCACAAGCACACACACCCACACCCAAAACACACACACTGACTCCACCCACCCAAAGCTACAGTTTCGAGCTTTCTCAGTGTAACCTAAAATATTTGCTGCATACCATGTGATTGTGGCTAAGAAAAAATGTAAGAAGCTGAAGTTTTTCTAACAACTTCTCTTTGCTTTGACCTTTCTTTGTGGTTCTGTAGGTCTTATGAAAAGCCTGCAAAGTCAGTTTAGTAATGACATTAAAACGTTGCTTGTCAGGGTGTATGCGATGGACTTTGGCTCATCGTTTTGGATAGAGAGAGGTGGGGACCAGCGTGATCACAAGACAAATCATTTGATCTCAGTTTGTAAATAAAGTCTGCAAACTTCAGTCATTGAGAAAAAGAGAACTATTTGATGTTATATAGGAAGTACAGCCAGATTAACGTAGGTCAGGTATATGGTGTTAAATTTATAGACATCTAACTTTAATATAACAATTAAAAAACCTTTTTCTGATTGCAAAAGTAATTCGTGATTATTATGAAATATTTAAAAAATATGCAAAGGAGGTAAGAAGAAATGGAAATAATCATCATAATCCATAATCTTTGTGCTTAGAGATAACCACACTTTAATAGTCTTTTCATAAAGCACAACATAAAAATAAAGTGTTTGATTTCATAAATAAATTTCCGTATCAATTTCTTTACCAAACCACAATAACCAGTGTGAGGTACATTTCCTGACAAAATGACATAGAAAAACTTCATATACTTACTTGTTTTTTATGTTAAGTTGAAGGAAATGAGTAAATCTGGTCTCAACATCATCTTGGAAATGTTAATTTCAATTTAATCAATAATCTCCATTTTTCTATTTTGAGGTAAGATAAACTCTATGAAAGAGAGTAATATTTATATTTATAGGATTTATTTCTTAAAGTTGATTCAAAGGCTTTGTTAAATTACTTTTTTAATCCTAAAAGTACTGCTTGTGCCTCTGATAAAACAAATTTTTTTTCCTCATCCATTGTTTAAGACAAAAAGGTATCAGCTAGGTATGAAAATCCTCAATAACTCGACTGCACCTTGAGATAACCCCTGTTAACAAAGGTAACCACTGTTAACAATAAGCTCTGATACACTTCATCAGACTTTTTCTTATAATTCTTAATACAGGATAGACATAGCAATACTCATTTGTAATTCACATAGGTGAGAATACTGTGTAGACACTTCTGTACTAGGTTTTTTCTCTTAATATCTCTTGAACATCATTTCTTTTCCATGCACAAAAGTCTACAGCATTCTTTTTAATAGATGCACTGTTTTACCAATTTCATATCAATGGACATTAATTCCTGATCTTTTGCTGTAGTGAACAACCTTGTACACTTTGTATATCTTCGTGCCCTTCTCCCCTAGGACAAATCTAACCTCCTAAAATTCTATGAAGAATGTTATCTGTATCTTTTTAAAATGAAAAAAATATATATGAAAACACACCATAGTACACAAGGCCTTTCAGTTTTTTCTCTATAATCATTCTCTCAATCCCTCCACTTCTCTGCATCTGAGCTGACATACTCCTCATCTGGGCCACACACAGAGTCATCTCTGGCTTAGCCTACAGCAGTGGCCTCCTAATGTCAGCCCCTTACCTTCCGTGGGCCCTAGGATGATCTTTTAATAATAGAATATATAATATAATATTCCTGCTAAGAACCTGTCAAAGGCTTCCTACAACCTTTAGAGTAAAATTCAAACCCCTCTCTCACCATGGTCTCCAAGGCCCCACTGCGGCAGCCTTCACCTTTCTTGCCCACTTCTTCTCATAGCAGTTTATTACTTTTCCTTGCACTTGAGCCCCACCAGACATCAGCCCCCTCTCTGTCCTGGGGACATATATCTTGTCTAAAGTCAGCAAACTGGAGACCCAGGAGAGCTGATGATATAGTTCCAGTCTAAGCCTAAGGCCTTGATACCAAGGGAGCTGATAGTGTAATTTCTAGTTTGAGTCCGAATCTGTGAGCAGGAGAAAACCAATGTCCCAACTCTAAG
The DNA here is from genome assembly GCF_902729225.1 of Pteropus medius. Taxonomy (NCBI): domain Eukaryota; kingdom Metazoa; phylum Chordata; class Mammalia; order Chiroptera; family Pteropodidae; genus Pteropus; species Pteropus medius. Next base: position 15,418,320 of record NW_024340849.1, read on the forward strand.
ACAGTCAGGCAGAGAGAACAAATTCTCCCTTATTCAGCCTTTTGGTTCTATTCAGGCCATGAACAGATGGGATGAGGCCCACACATATTGCAGAGGGCAACCCACTTCACTCCTTCTACCAATGCAAATGTTGATCTCATCCAGAAACATCCTCACAGACACACCAAGAATAATCTGAACATCTTGCGGCCTAGTCAAGTTGACACATGAAATTAACCATCACATGACAATTTCCTGACTCCAGACCATTCTGTCATTTGAAGGTTTTTCATAGAACTGGCTTGTTCTATTTCTCCAGTTCTCAATTCAGTTGTCAACACCTCTAACTGACCTTCCAAACCACACTCTCCCAAATGACCTCTCCCAGAATCACCACATTCTCTCATGATACTTCGAGTATCATTTATAACACACATCCTAATATATAATTTTTTATTTGCTGTTGACTTGTTTTTAATCTCTCGCCTACTAGAATATAAATTGCATTAGGACAGAGATCTAGTATGCCTTGTACTTAATTGGTATCTACCAAAAACTTATGTGCAAAAAATAAATAGCATTATTTCAACATCAATTGGATAACAATAATAGATTTTATCTTATTTATTTATTTTTAATGGCGCAAGATTTAAACCCTCTCCCCCAGATTTTCAAGAGCTCACCAGACGCTTTCCAAGGCACAGGCCCCTCTCTCAGGGTGAAGCCATTCCTGGGTGCCCCAATAATGTTAGATTTTAAAAATCTCATATAGACAGATCTTCCTTATAAAAGAATTCCAAATAATATATGTAGATAAATGCCCCTCCGGGAGATGGAACTTGATCTGCCCCATCTTTCAGGTGGACTAGACAGTGACCTTCTTTCAAAGACTAGAAGATCGAAAGAAAGAAAGTAAGATTACAGTGGAGAATCTTGGTAGTCACTATCTTAACCAAATGATCATATGGCTATCATGTGTCCCTGATAGGATGCATTCAAAAGGGCACAGTATCACTTCTGTGGAATTCTTGCCAAAAATGCATGACCTCAATGTAATAAGAAAACCTCAGACAAATCCACACTGAGAGGTGTTTTACAAAGCAGTGTTTATCAAAAGTGTCAATGTCATGAAAAGCAAGGTGGAAGGAACTGTCACACATTGAAAGCGACTCAGGAGACATGACGACTAAATGCAATTGTGGCATCCAAGATTGGATTTCAGTACAGAAAGAGAGTATTTAGGAAAAAACTGGTGAAATCCAAATAAAATATAAAGTTTACAGAACTGTATCGATATTGATTTCTTGTTTTTACCAAAGTACCATGGTAATGTAAGATGTTAACAGAGAAAACTGGTGAGGGGTCTGTGAGAACTCTTTTTATTGTCTTTGCAACTTTTCTGTAAACATAAATTTATTCCAAAATAAAAAGTTTACTTAAAAAAATAGGTAATCACAAACGAGAATCTAAATAACCGATACATTTTTCTAATCTTCGCAAATAAAATAACAAAAAACTGAAAACAGGATGTCCTCTAGACTCACCCCAGACACATAGAAAGGTAACTATGTGAGGTGATAAATGTGTTAATTAACTTGATTGAAGTAATCATTTCATAGTACATATGTATATTAAATTATCATATTGTATACCCTAAATATATGCAATATTTATTTGCAATTATATCTCAAAAAAGCTAGGGGAAAAATTAAATGTTGCTATTGCTATTCAAAAGTGAAATGAAAATTCTGCCTTTTTATTAATTAACATATATACATACACACATATGTACATATATACATATATGTAATTAACATATACATACATACATAAATTTAGAGAGAGGGCAGAAGGGAGAAATTGATAACTATTACCCTTTGAATTATGTTTACAAAATTTTTAAGCCTTCTAGGTCTCAACTATTATTTTCCATTTCAGTTACCATATTTTAAAATCCTTAAAAGATGCTATCGTGGCAATTAATGCCCATTTAATATTTATAATCGAAGGATACTTTTTAACATACTAGTATTAAACAGATAATTACTGCTGTTTAAATCATTACTCCTTTAAAAAGTTTCTACATGATTCCTACTTGTCTTGAAGCTTTAGCTTATTTTTCTTCTGAATGAAAGCCACAAAGATTATTAAGAAATCAATGGTAATGACACCTGAAGTCAAAATTACTGACTATCCAATCCACCTGAGGTATTAGAAATGAAGTACAGGACTAACAGCAGAATCTTCCCATGTCTAAAATGACTCTTTCTATAGGACAGTAACCAACCGAAGGCAAGAGCAATTTATTCTTTTTGTTGTCACTCAGGCAGTTATATTAATTCAGATGATGGCATCTACTACATTTATTTGTATAATGACAAACTAATAAACAATCCACTGTAGAAAATATCCTGGTTTTGGATTTGCACAGAATTACCTAGGAAATTAATATCTACTTAAGACATTTTAAAAAATGTTGATTGGATACACTTTACCTTCATACAGTCACAGATCAAAGTCATAAAAGACAAAAAAAAAGACAAAGAACTGTCACAGATTGGAATGAGACTAAGAAAATGTAACAGTTAAAGAAAAAGTATGATCCTGGATTGGACACTGGAACAGAAAAAGGATAGTGGGGGAAAACAGGTGAAATTTGAATAAGTTTTATAGTTTAGTTAATGATTTTGTACCAACGTTTATCTCCTGCTTTGGATAATTACATTATGGTTATGTAAGTTTTTAACATTAGAAACCCTGGGTAAAGGGTAGACAGCACTTTTCTGGACTATTTTTGCAACTGTTTTGCTACTTCCACAAGTCTAAAATTATTTCAAAATATTTTTAAAATTTGCATGGGAAAATTCCTCAAGAAGTTGTTACTTCAGAAAGAGATATAACATTTCTCAATAATTCCAACAGAGCCAGTTTTTCCTCCAGCTCTGAAACAGGGCATTGTTTCTTCATTTGAGCAGCAGATAAAGTGCAGTTGTTGGCTTGTACTTTAGGAATATTTTGTACGGAAATATATATTTTAAGATACTAGAATTATATTTTGTACAGCAAAATGTTTATACGTTGAGAGGCCTATTGGAAGCAAGGCTAATTGAAAGAGTCACATTCCTCATCTTGTATTTATGCCAGAGTATTTGCTCATTGAGTGGAATATTGGACTAAATTGCTAGTTAATTTAAAATTAGGAAAATTTTCCCACTCTTTACCTTATTTTTCTTTCTCAAGTGCATACAGTTGAATTTTAATAAGAAAAATGTAGCGATCATGTGACTTTACTGTAATCCAATGTAGGAAGTAAATATGCAGGACTATGCCATAGTGGGATTTCAGTATACAAGTCTTTGGATATATTTGAAATAACCTGTTAATTTTAAGAGACGATGTAATATTTCATTTGAAAATGGCCATATATAATTATATTTTCTTCAAAATATAGAAATATATGAGAAAAATCTAAGGTCTTTTAGTTACTAAGTTATTAAGTTTTATTAGTAAGAGAATATATTAAGCTAATAAATTATGTATTTCATAAGTACATTAACTTAACTATATCAAGATCCTTGAGTACCTTTTAATAATGTATAGTATTGCACTACATTAAATGTGTCTTTTTTAAAGACAGAAAAAAGTATTTTAAAAAGTCTACTTTGGTTCTTTATTTACCGTTTGGAACAATAGTGAAAATTTTATAATAATCTCCTTGGCTCAAAGTTACTCTTTCAAAACAGAGACAAATAACTAATTTTAATTTGATCTCACTGTGAGTTCCAACTAAAAAATTTAATTATGGACTTTGGGTATGGAAAATATTATTTAGATGAGCTCTTACTTTTAACACAGATGCTCTATAATTGGATTGGTAGACAAAGATCATTTACTTGATACAGAGGGATAGAGAGCTTTGTGGCTGTCGTTGCTTTCACCTTATAATTAAAAGTGACATAATTAGATACTATACTTTAGCACCCTGTTATAAGATACAGGTTTAAACCTATCCCTTACATCACGAAACCAACAAGTTTCATTCCATGTGCCCCAACAACCCTTTACAGTGAAGCTGAAATGCATTAAAGGGGTTTTGAGAGTCTCTTTGCCTAAGCAGACAATGTTCTCTCAAGCTCTCTACACCCCTTACTTAAGTTTTCAACAAGCCACTGAGAACTTGTTTAAAAATGCAAAATCTCAGCCTCTGCCCCAGACCTACTAAATTTGAATAGACTTGTTAGTAGAAAAAAAAAGTGTGTAACTATGTATGGTGATGGATATTAACTAAAGTTATCGTAGTGATCATTTTGCAGTATATACAAGTGTTAAATCATTAAGTTGTACACCTGAAACTAATATAATGTTATATGTCAATTATACCTCAATAAAAGAAAAGAAAAGCAAATTAAGGCCCCTGCCCCAGAAGAAGATGCCTTGTCAAAGCACTGACCCGGTCAAAGAGTAAGTGTACAGAAAATGCCAGATTCTTTTCTTTTCATTATACTCGTTGTATTGATCATTCAGTTCAGCTAGCACTCAGTGATTTGTCACCACCATTTCTTACTGTTGGTTTAAGGCCATCAGGTACAGTGGAAAAGTATTCATAAGTAAACAAATGCATGGGCTGGAAATCAAGCTATGCAAAAGGCAACTCTGGGGATTTCATGTTCAGGCCTTTGCTCCCGCACACTGCCACAGGCATGAAGATGACAACACACATTTTTCAGTCTTCTCTAAGGATTATTTCTGAGCTGATTCGTATCAATGATAGTTTCCTACATGGCTTTTGCTACCCTTCAGCAATTGTTGGTAGCAGGGGAGGCCTACCTCTAAAAACTAAACTGGTCACTCCTTGACTAAAAGTTTCAGGAAGATTTCAGGTTTGGGTTTTTTGTTTCTTTTTTTTCCTTTTCACTTTCACAGTTTATTACTGAACTCTGCAGAGTCAGAAGAGGAGAATTAGGTAGAACCTGTCTTACTGCATCAAAGACATTTTCAGTAATTGCCTGCAGTACATGTTCATACATGAAAAATGAAAATGAAGACTACAATTTAAACTTTGGGGGTGCATTCAAGGAATTATAGAAAAGGCTGGCTGCGGCAATTAACATTTTAGCTGGTATGCTTTTATTAAAACAGCAAATAAATTTAGTTTGATGTTTAAAAATAAACATTTATCCTTATAAATAGAATTTATAATTCTAATTAAACTTTATAATTTTTCATCTAATTCTCAGCTTTTATTATCTTTATACTTTATAAGGATAATTCTCAGATTTATAGAAATTCCAGCTTCAAAAAGAGAGACTTCATCAATGTCTTGTGTTTCTTAAAAAATGTGCTCCCCTGCAGAACTTATTGAAATCTCATATTTGTAAGTGGTCTATCACTGATATGTTCCTTATAAAAATATCCTTTTTGATTTTCTTTTTAAACTGGTGAACACCCATACTCAAAGGCTTCTTATCACACTGTATTCTATAGCTAAGCCAGCAGCCTTACTTCAACCACAGCCACACCTTCCCCATTTTCTATACTCTTAGAGAAAGTGTGCTCTCTCCTATTGTTTCTAAGTTCTTGGAGAAAGATCCGTCTCAAAGAGCAGAACACTAAGTTGGGTATGCCTGAAATTCCACATGGTAGGACTTTGAATTTACTGACCATTCTTTGCAATATTGTGGAGGGCAAGCTTATTCTTCTCCATTTCAGTGAGATAGATTCAGCAAAGGAAATGAGACATGCCTTGCTTGAAAATGAGAAAGTAAAAAAGAAGCATCTTTCACTAAAATCAATGGGTCATTGAAGAATGAGGTCTTCAAGGAAAGGGCTTGCTCTTCTAAACTCACGACCATCCTTCATGTTATGGGTTGAATTATGTTGCCCCCAAATTCGTATGTTGAAGTCCTAATCCCCAATACCTCAGAATGTAAGCTTATTTGGAGATAGGATCTTTACAGAAGAAATCAAGTTAAAAAGAGGTCATCTTAATCTAATACGACTGGTGTCCTTAGAAGAAAAGGAACTCGCAGAGGGAAGATGATGTGAAGAGACACAAGAACAAGATGGCCACCTACAAGTCAAGGAGGGAGGCCTGGAGCAGATCCTTCCCTACAAAAGGAACTAAATTCTGCTGACATTGATTTTGGGCTTCTAGCCTCAAGAACTGTGAGACAATAAATTTCTGTCTAAGCCTCACAGTTTGTAATACTTTGTTATGGCTGTCCTAGCAAACTAATCCACTTCATGAGTCACTGGGTAGAGAAAACGGCAGTAGACGTTGTATCTATCAGGATCAGGGCAGCTAAACTGTTTATTATGTGCTTATTATAGTATAAAAAAACAAGGCTATTGATTTGATGAATTTTTTCAATTCTAACCTTGGCTTGCTTTTAGCTTAATAATAATAACTGAGTATACATTATAGTCATATTGCCACAGTTCAGGAAAGATTTCACTTGTATTATTTCATTGTCATTAAAATTACTTTCTCATTAGTTAACTCTGTTGATCTCCACAGAAACTTTGAGCCAGACAGGAACTTAGCACATCACCCCCAGGAATGAGGCTGAGTACCAGGAGAGAAACATTGCTAATACCTTCTGACTATGACCTCTGCTGGTCTCCCATATCCTTATGGAACTGGGTGGGATTTTATTCCCCATTAGGAATCATTGTGGTAGATACCAACAGAAAGCAGAAAGTATCTATTTTGGTTTGTGAAGAAATTGGCTCTCAAGAGAGAGGTCGAGCTAAGGCCAATCTTACATGGAAAAGGTGGGACCTGAGGGGCACACTGAGGACAACATGCCTTTCTGAGTCTCCACGGTCCTGCCACAATGCCTGAAATTCCCACCTCTGTAAACAAGTTCCTGAAGAGCCCTTCTACGGTACAAATGTCCCTAGAGGGAGTTACAGAGTTGACAATAGAAGTTCCTTTTGAAGATAGGAAGATAGAAAAGATCTTGTGGGCAGGAGGTGCAAAGATTAACTACCTTAATCACGCTCAGCTTCTAAAATGCAATCTGTAATGAGGACATGCAGCTCATTGTTACCTCATTAGATTCAAGGGTTACCCTGAGCTTTCTGAGCTTTCCTAAAAGGCCACTTTCCTTTTGAACTGAATATCTACACAGAAGTCACTGGATTCTCTGAAATTTAAAATTTATACTGATTTTTATGTAACATAGGAGTTGGCAAACTCTTTCCATAAGGGCCAGATAATAAATATATAGGCTTTCTGACATAAGGTCTCTTGGTGTGTCTCACAATTCAGCCCTACCATTCTAAGTGAAAGCGGCTGTAGAGAATACAGAAACAAATGGCTGTGGCTGTGTTCCAATCAAACTTTATTTGTGGACACTGAAATTTAAATATCACATAATTTTTACGAGTCAAAAATATTTTTTTTCCCAACCATTTAAAAATATAAAAACTATTCTTAGCTTGTGGATGCTACATAAATCTTCTGCAGGCTGGATGTGGCCCATGGGTTCTGCTTTGCCAACCTCTGATATAACACAGTTTCCCCCCAAACAATTGTAGCCCAGGAATTCATAATTGAAATAATTCTTAAAGGTCATCTAGTTCATTGGCTTTGGGGAAAAAAATTTGTTTTGAAGCATTGGGAATCTTTCTTCAAATACAGCTACACAGTACATCCGAAAAAAGGGACAATGCTCTGGTTGAATGGGGACAAGATGCAAGGCAGGCCAATGGCACCTCCTGCTTTGCTCTTTTGGGCCTGGAATACTTTTCCACAATCCACACAGAAATCTTAAAATCACTGATGTAGTCTAAAACCACAGTGTTTCAAAGAGTAATCCAAGATGGCAGAGCTACTTAGAGAACAAATGTAGACGATAATTCAGATCCATTGATCTATTAGTTTGTGAACGATAATATGAAGTCTTCCTCAGCTCTATTAAGAGTCCTGCTACATTAATTGCTATGTGTCTGTATCCCTATTATCCCTTTCTTACTAACTTTTAATTTTAAAATAAATTTAGGCCAACAGAAAAGTGGTAAAAATAGTAGTAGGTAGTATTTTCATATATATAGTGGAAAGAGCTCATATAGCCTTCACTTAGTTTCATTTATTTTTAATGTTTTGCCACACACATACATACACACATTTTTTCTTCTTGACCTATTTGGGAATAGATTCCATACATCATGCCCTTTACCCTTTAGTGAGTACTTCCTAAATCCTATCATTCTTTTTGGCATATAATTTTGCCATCATAAACTTTTTTTATTGTAATCTAGCCATCGAGTTTATAACCTTTCATAGTCTTAATTCTTTCCAACATGGTATTGATTGATTGATTGATTGATTGTTATTGCTTTTCAAATATTTTTAGTCTCTGATTTTCTAAGTTTCTCATTCCACCTAAGTAGTGAGTTTCCCAACTCCTTGTCTGTCTTCATGGCTTAATTCCCCTACTGTCCCCTGTACTTTATCTCTACGTTTCTGATAAGGAGTGGCCATAACTGAATTGTAACTTTGCTCAACACTTCGGCCTCAAACTTACCCACCCACAGCTCTTGAACGTTATCTTTCAATCCCTTGTAATTACCCCTATATTCATATCACAGTAGAGCACTGTTCATTTTGTTACTTTTATTTCTGTTATTTACTTTTAGTTTGAGTTTAGTGTGGTTTGAGTAACAAAAGGAAGTATCACTAGTAGAAGAAGTACATGCATATAGTGATTCCGAATAGTTTTGCTTTCTCTTGTGTCTTTTTGTGGTTTACGCAGGAATTTGCTGAGGTCAGAAGACCTGAGTTTGTGTTTCTGTCCTGCTATTTATCAGATAAGTTATCTTTGCCAATCACCTAATTACCCACAACCACATCTAAAATGATATCCCATTTATCTATCCTCTAAAGACCTCCCTTGTGTTCTTTAGGGATTCTTCTTTAGTCCTTTTTCAGGGTCCATACATGAACAATACACATTGTCAACAATCATGATACTTCAATTGATTTCATTATAAAGACATCTGAGGACAAAATGATTAAGTATATATGAAAGAGCTTTATAAGAAATGCCAGAGTATTTAAAAACAGTATATATTCAAGTATTCGGAATTGGAAGGGGTGATAGAGACCATCCAGACCAATTGGGTCATTTTACAGATGAGGGAACTGAAAACCAGAAAGATAAAGTAACTTGCTCATGGTCATTGAGCTGTTTGGCAGAACCAGGTTTTCTGGTTCCTAAACCAGATTTTTAAAAATTTCAGCCAGCTGTCTTCCTAGACAGAATCTACCTCTCAGGTCACTCATGTTCACCCTGCCCACAGCATGCGTTGATGTTGTAAAGAACACAATTCCCAGAGCCAAATATTTTTAAAGGAACAGTTGTGCAGAGTATTAATAAACAGACAAGTTTGAAAAGAGTGAGACAATTCAGAGAAAATTTACAAGGATTATAGGTGACTCAGAATTTTGTTTGACATTATTTGAAATACCTGTCAGGAAATCGTTCTTGTTTGCAGAGGTGTAGGTTTTGTGAAAGCGCCAACAACTAGGATCTATGTTAAGCTTGAACAGATTAGTCCTTAGTTCAAGGTTCATAAATGGACAATATAAAATGTCAACAATCATGATATTTCAATTGATTTCATCATAAAGACACTAACGCAGTATCATAGGTTAATGGTGGATAGTTCCGCCTAAGGCTCAATTCAATATTGATCTGAGAACTTAGATTTGCAATTGTCGAAGCATAATTTTTAGATAAAACAGGCAACGAATTAATTTGTAGTGTTGAGGTTTGGAAGAATGTCCTCTTGGACATTGGGCTGAATTGATTCTGTGTCCAAACAGAATCTCACTGGTAGAATTTAAGAAAGTAAAGAGAGTGAGAAAGTTGGAAGCTCACAAATCTAGGAAGACTTTTGAACTGTTCCGACAGAAAACGTCTCCACTGGGTACCCTATTTAATTCAAACTTTTCATTCAAGTGAATAATATGAAGAAGTATTACTAGGTTTAAATTAGAGAAAAGACTGCAATTACAGAGTTCAGTGCAATTGTCTTAGGGTATTAGAAATAAGAAAGCTTCTAAAATTTCTAACGAGGCTGGGGCTTCTATAATCTCAAACACTAGGGTTATTCCACTCTCTTCAGCAAAGGTGTGACTGGCCAGATCCAGGATTTTACACATATATTTACAGGTAATAAATTTCTAATAAAACTGAAAATTATTGAGTCCTCAGATAACCTCATCTGAGTTTGTGCCTGCGGCTCACTGATTATGAAAGTTTAAACATGAGGAGGATTAAGTCAGGTTTAGGTAGTTATTGATCTGTTTTTTGATATCTGAGGCAAATTTCAAGAAATAATAAAATTTAAAAGCCCATGATTTTCAACCAGATCATTTAATTTTTCTGTTTTTAATTTAATAAAAATTTCCCCCAAATATAAAAGCAATATGGTAATCTTTTATCAATTATGAAGGTTAAATTCTTAAAAAGTACTATGATTGGCAAAACGACTATTGTTATAATCCTGATCACAAAGAATATACAACGTGAAAGAAAAATAAATGTCAGAAAAATATTATATTTTTAACTCAATAAATAAAAGTAGAAGGCATCTGCTTTAGAAATAAACCAGATTTGCTGGCATTAAACCTGGCCCACTAGGTCACCCTTTACCTGAATCACCTTTATCCATTATTTAGGAAAAATTAGTGAGATAGCTTCTCACATTAATATCATGTTATCAGACTGTAACTATTTAGTACTTTCAAATCAGCCTTTTTTACCTTGAAATTTACTGTTTCTTTACGTAATGCTTTCCATCCTTTGTTTTTTGCCAAGTCTTAGCAAATGCTTTTTACGAAGTATCTCAATAGTTCAGTATTAGGGGAGAGAGGAAGGAGTCTGATCTTGAAGGCATATATGGAAATGGTGGGGCTGAAAACAGAGCTTGCCATGAACTACATCTCATCTCGTACATATCCTCTAAACTGGGCAATGCCGCCAGGTAGGGAATAGAATAGAGCCACACATTTGCATAAGTCAATCAAGCTTTTTTGACTCTCAGAAACAGACCCGAGGAGATAGAAGATGGTTTGATCTTCAACTTTATTAGCGGTAAAACGAGGTTTGAAGGAAAAAACTTCTTCCTGAGGCCTCTCCCCCATCTTCAGCTTTGCCCTATCCTCCTTCGGTTGAAGATAAACAGCTCGATGTGAATGGCCAACCTGACTTTTCCACCCAGTAGCAGGGAAGAAGCTGGCTCTCAGAAAACAGAGGCCTGTTAGGACCTGCAGGAGGCCTAACACACCTGCCAGTTTACTGATTGGAACCTAGAAGCACATCGCATCCACAATGCCTCCGGTGGGCGATCCAGGAAGGGTTCTAAGAGCTGAGCCACAGCACCATTAATCCAACCTGGCCTTTTGATTGTCAGGGTCTCCTCCTCACTAATTAAATAAATATCTATTCTTGCTTTGGGGAAATACAAAGAGAGGATGAAGAAAGAAAAAAAATAGAAAGTAAATACATTGCTTCTGGGAGAGTAGAGCTGACGTCCTCATCAATATTAAAATATTAAGCAAATGTTTAACACCACCACCAACCCCCAATCTGCAATAGTTGGAAAAAGAAATAACCACTATTGTTTTGGATGTGACTCTATCTTTTTATCTATATATTTTTTTTTAATCAGGCAGTATTGATTTCAAAGTTCAATTATGCACACAACTCAGCTTGGAGATAGCTAGTCAAGATTTAGAGTAAAGGGATATCAGTAGCTGTCCATCAGAGTCCAAAATATACACCCCAACGATGGTAGTGAGCAAAAAGAGTTTAATTGTTTTTCAATTATGCTCTCGTTTTAAACAAATAATGCTAAGTCTAAGGGTAAATATAAGGTTGCCTTTAGATTTCTACTGGAAATAGCTCATTTATTGATTGGTACAGTTAGAGAAAAGATTTCTGTTTAAGTTGGCATGCTCGCTCTAGAAGGACAACCATAAAAAACGCCGCAAAAAGCCTTGTTCCCATTCTACACTGATTGCAAGAAGGCTTGCAAAAGCCCCTGCACCACATCTCCAATAATAGTATCTACCCCAAGGTATGTGAAATAAAGAGGGCACCAAATTGTAGCTGAACGTTTTAGCAATGCATACATGCCCTGGCAGGTATAGAGGTAAAAGACATCTAACATACTAGGTGATCAAATCAGCCCAGAAGAGATTCTTGGTATACAGAGAGGAATTTGGTGGGATCAATGTGGTTGAAAATAATTTCCTGAACCAAAACTTTCAACACGAGGAAATGAGTTTTTCGAAATCCAAATCCTTCCCAGACACGTTCATTAAAAACACATTAGACAACCCAGGTAAGAAAAAGGGGGAAAGATTTGAATAGACACTTCACACACACACACACACGATGCTTATTATCATTAGTCATTAGGGAAAGGTAACTTAAAAGCACCACACGCCTATTAGAAACACTAAACTTCTATCAACCGACTATACCAAGGTTAGATGAGGATGCAGAGCATCTGGAACTCTCATACATTGTTCATGGGATGTGAAATGTTGCAATGACTTCCGAAAGCAGTGTGGCACTTTCTTTAAAGAGTTAAACATAACATCCATGTATCGTTCCATTCCTAGCTATTTCCCCTAGAGGAATAAAAACATATACTTGGAAAAGACCTGTATATGTAAGTGTCTATCAGGTTCATTTGTAATAGTCAAAAATTGGAAATAATCCAGAGGTCTGTTAATAATGAATGGATTAACAAATTGTGATACAGCCGCACGCTGGAATACTATTTAGCGATAAAAAGGAATGGATACTGTTCACCACAACATGAATAAATCTTAAAACGAGCAGTTGAGTGAAAGAATCCAGGCAACAAAGAGCACATACTAGATGATACCATTTATATAAATTCCAGAAAGTGTTAATTCATAGATAATGACAAAGTAGATCAGTGTTTATTTAGGGAAGGAGATCAAGGCAGGGAGAAATTACAAAAAGGCAAAAGAAACTTTTGAGGCTGGTGGAAATGTTCATTGTTTTGATTATAGTATGTGCATGTGTTTAGATGTATCAAACTGTACTCTCTAGATATGTGTAGTTTGGTATACTTTAATTATACCTCAATGAGATTGGGGTGGGGAACATCCAGGAAAACCTAACACTTTAAGTTATTAAGATTTGGGTCCTTTCCTGGCCTCATTCCAAGAGAGAAAATCCATGTCATTTAGGATGCATATGCCAAGGAATCTGCTGTGTTTGGAAAATTGTGTCATGGATTTTATACAGCCTACAGCTAATTAAAGCTATAGCTGATAGTTGAAAGAACTGACTTTGATAAAATGCATATAGTCAGATATTGGTGAAAGGTGATGTATTTATTCAGATATAAGGCTTACTCAGTAACACAAGATGAGCTATTGTACATCTCTAAAGGAGAGCATGAACATGGAGTCTTGATTGAGTACAACAAATTCTTAGCTAGAGGAGGTGATGTCAGTAGTCCTGTTATGAGACTGGATGGACATACAAATGGTCAAATTACATAGCAGCTTCGTAACTCCTATAGATTCCTTGGTGTATGCCTCCTAAGTGACAAAGATTTTCTCTCTTACAATGAGGCCAGGAAAGGATCTATCTTAGTGTCCTAAAGAAAGAATTAAATTAAATTATTACTTGATTAGGTCCCTGAATTTCCTAGATTCATTCACTAGCTTTATATCCAGCCTTCCCAATACTATCTTATTCAAACTCATTTGTGTCTTTGAAACATTTTTAAAATAATAGACTCTTTAATCAATCAAAATCTCACTCATAACACCACCCTGATCACTGGCCCTGCTGTAAATAAAAGCAGGAACTTCTGACCATATATTTATGTTATAAGGTTAGCTTTTTAATTCTTGTCAACAAGTGCAGTGTAACTAGAGAACAGATTTGCCATGTAGGTTTTGTAGACGGTGGTTGCTGCTACATCAACCTCAGTATCCATTTCTATACCTTGTTTGTTTTGCAGAGTTTCCAGAAATTCCAGATTCATACAAGTAAACAACTTCAAATAATATTTTTTTTATCAGTGCCCATTGTAAACAGAGTATATTCTTCAATTAAACTGACCCAGATGCTTGAGAAGATATTTTAAAAAATCCTCTAAGTGTAATCGCTAATGATATCTAACAATTAATTTCATTTCTTACCAAAAAAGGCAGGCAAGAAGCACCGAAAACTTACAATAAGTATGAAAATGGTTTAATATGAACATATTGCAGCTCAACGTGCTGTACATTCACTTGTCGCATGACTTCTGCTCCATGTGAGCACACATAAAGTAGACATACCTGAGCCTCACCTGATATTTCACAATGGTGTACACATGTGGTAACACTGCTTTTAGTTGTATAATTTTATGTGTTCAGACATGTGAAACTTTAAATTAAAATAGAAAAAAATAAAAAGCTGAGTCAGAACCAAGCAACAAACTCAGCCAGTGAAGCAATAGAAGTTCAAGTAGCTAATCCAGATGGCAGAGGTAAAGGGGTTTTGCAGACTTAATTGATGTCTTTCATTAGTTGACTTTGAGTTAATTGAAAGGGAGATTCTCCTTGGTGGGCCTGACTTAACCCGGTGAACCCTTTGAAAGAGGGTCCAGTGATCAGAAGCAGAAGCCAGAGGCTCTTTCATCAGTTTTGAAAAAATAAGCTGCCATAAATTCTACAGCTGCAAGGAATGAATACTGCTAACGACCATGTGAACTTGGAAGAGACCTGAGCCTCAGATTGAGACCTTGGCCCTAGTCAACACTGCAAATTCATCCACGAGCAGAGGCCCCTGCTAAGCCATGCTCTACGGAAACTGTGTGATAATAAATGTGTATTGTTTTAAGATGCTAAATTTGTGATAATTTGTTATACAGAAATAAAAAATGAATGCAGATGTTTTATTCCCAGGCAAATAAATACTGTGAACACTTTGGGGCTATCATTCAGAGTTAAAAGTTCTTTAAGCTCAGACTTATAGCTGAAAGTACCCTCGAATCAGAAAATTCAGATCCGCCAAAGAAAAAATGATATGAAGAGTCATTTAAAACTATATAGTTAGAACCTGAGGAAGATAGTAACATCCTCAGCTCCACGCAAATATGAGGTAAAAGGCCTCCGAGGAATTAAAAGTTGATTTAAAACATATTCAACTGTGTTTTATTATCGTTTAAAAATGTTTTAGCCTATATGCTTAAATGTGCATAAATTACAAAGGCAAAAAATATAACTTCAAAGTGGAGTAGCTTGCCAGACACCACCAAACTTAATATCACCAGCAATGAAATTGAAATCTTGTGTCAGCTGATAGGATGTAATGAGAGCACAGTATCGCTTCTGTGATGTTCCTGCCACTGATGCATATTACCTGAATTTAATTATGAGGCAACATCAGACAAACCCAAATTGGAGGACACTCTACAAATAAGTGACCTGTAGTCTTGAAAATCTTCAAGATCATGGAAGTCGACACAACACCAAAGAACTATTTCACGATTGAAAGAGACTAAAAAGACATGACAGCCAAATGCACTACATCCTTTTGCTATAAACGACATTGTTGGGAGAATTGGCAGGACTCGAATGGGGTTTGAGGATTATGGTTCTAACAATGCTAATTTCTTGATTTTGTTGGTTGTATTGTGGTTGTGATGGAGGACAATGTTCTTGTTTGTAAGAATTACACATTAAAGTATTTGCGGTTATAGGACATCATGTTAGCAATTTATTTTCAAATAGTAGGAGAAAACATGGTCTTAAAGTTTTTCTGCAAGTTTGAGATTGTTTTAAAATTAAAGGTACCCAAAAACTACATACTACATGGATTTTTAAGAAATTATGCGTTTGGGGAACTGCTAATGACCTCCCATGGAGCACAGTTTTTAAAAGTCTCGTTTTGCTTTTCTCAAACAATAACCCAATGTTAAATAAAACTCTCCCTTATGTCTATGGCTATCAAACAACTTTTCTATTTATTTTAAAAATGATAAAATTTATTATTTTTTGTGGTTTCACTAATTGCTTAAATTTTTTCCTTTGTGATAGATTGTTCTTGGGTAATCAGACTTTGAAAAGTTTGCAGAATATATTTGCTAAAATAGGTACAAATCTCTCTCTTCATATTTTCAGATATCTATTATTTCTTCATTTCTCTCATGTAATTTAGTTTGGATTTTTTTTCCTTGTGGCGTCCTCAAGTGCTATTTATTTATCATTCAGGATCAGTTAATTATTGTGTTCTACAAGTTGCTGTGACTAATGGCATATCCATCATAAATGTACAAATATTATTTCAATATAAAGTACAAAAAGTATACAATTGGGAAACTGTTTCTTTCTGACAGAAGTTTAGATGCTAAAATAATCAGTTTATAATCCTACCTTTTTTTATTGTTATCTAGGTTTCAAAAAGTACCTTCCTCATATAGAATTACTACAGACAAGTTACATATTTAGAAAAGTTTGTAAACATTGGTGTTTGATGTCTTTTAAATAAATATATTTTCCATTAAAGTTTTGACATTCATATTTTCATAAATTTCTACTGTCTTGAAAACCCTACATTGGAATAACTATTCCCTGATTAATAGAGGGAGATGAGTAAGGGAAAGGAATGAAGTCATAACTCTCATGAAGAGCAAGCTTTGTTCTTTCTGTTTCCTGAGGTTGCCATTATGATATTTGGCTTTTTAGTATGTGAATCTATAGAAACTCTGATTTTCTAGAAACAACTCACCTGGCTCGACTAGCCCCTTTCTTCTCTCTGCACGAAGCAATTAGACTTGCAAATGAATACTGTGAACAGTGCAAGACTATCATTCAGTGCTAAAAAAGTTTTTTAAGTTCAGAGTTAGAGCTAGAGCAATGTCTGGAACTCAAATCAGCTAAAGATGAAACAATACAATGAGTCATTCAAAATTATACACTAGAAATTAGGAAGATAAGTAAGCTAAATGCTGAAAATATCAGTTTAAGGAGTGACAGTATAATGGACAACACTGACCCACACATACATAAAATCCACGCAGAGAATAATTAATTAGCGTGTGCAAAATTAAAATTTTATGTAAATAGAAGTGAAACTGTATTTTACTACAATGTGTAATTGAAAGAGTCCAGGTTTTAAAACCAGATAGCTACACTCCAGCTTCATTATTTACCAGTTAGGTAAACTCTCTGCACGAAGCAATTAGACTTGCAAATGATGAGTGACCATCTGTTAACGCTTTAGTTTCCTCATCTATAAACTAGAGATCACATTTACTTTGCCTGGTGTTGCAATGATTAGGTGTAATGCATATGAAGTATCCAACACGAGGACTGGCTTCTAATAAAATGACAATTTTATTATAAAATAATAAATGATCATTTTTCTTAATATCTTGAAGTGGTTGGTGAAAATACCAAAAGGAAGTCACATTACAGTTTTTAAAATATTGTCATAATTTTACCAACATCATCCATGCCCATGATTCAAAAAGTTAAATAATACTAAGAAGTATATAAAGAAAATATGCAGTACCCAGTTCCGTCTCTCTTCCTCAGTCCCATTCCCCAGAGGGCAACAAATTTCTGCTTTAGTAGCTGCTTCATCTTACTAATTTTTGGTTAAATTACTCAAATATTACTAGATATTATACAATATCACAATATGATGACCAAGATTATATTTCATTTTGTTTTTCCTGAAGTTAGCTCTTAAAATTTTTTCTTGGTGTTCTGTGTAATTATAACTGATTTCCCCGCCACAGTTTCCAAGAGCTTTCTAACACAAATTTCTGCATAAACATCAGCACAGATAACCAATCCTTTTTTTTTCCCCCTCAGAGATGTGCCTTATGTAACCTCTGTCCTCTTCCCCCATCCTTAAATTTTGCTCCCTGGGCCTACTGCACAGCTCTCAGGAGCTCCTTTCTCGTCATCCTGGGCATTTCTTTACCTCTCTCCCGTGAGAGAAATGTGAAATGCCCCCTTTTGGATTTCCCTTTTTCCTCAATCTTGTTCTGCTCCCTTGTTTTAGTAGAGCACATAGTTCAGCAGCCTCCTGTGAAAAGACTCTTTGGAAAATTCATTTTTTGAGATCTATCTTGCAGTTCTGAAAATAATTATTGTTGTGGAATTCTAGTTTGAAAACAATTTTTCAAAAATGTAAGGCATTGTTTCTTTGCCTTGTGGCTTTAGGTGTTGCTGAGAAGCTCAGTGGTATTCTCAGGGCCCATCCTTTGTACGTGAATTTTCTGAGTTCAACGATGTTCTTATTGCCAGTGCTTCTTACATGGATTTTCTTCTCTCTGGAAGCTTTTAGGACTTCTACTTTACCTACAATGTTCAGAAATCTCATGATGCTGTATCTACGAATGAATGTGTGTTTTTCTTCATTATGTTGAAGTTTCAGTGGGCCTAACAATCTGGAGACTCATGCCCTAGACAATTTCTTAAGTTATTATTATTATTATATTTGATCACTGTTCCTCTTTGCTTTTTCTGTTCTTTATTTCTATAACTATTATTGGTCAGATATTGAACTTCCTAGTTTTTGGTTTTTTATTTTGGGGGGAGATTTCTTAATTTTCTAATACTTTTATTGATTTTTAAAAAAAAATTCTATCATAGTTACAATCTAAGTGCTCTTTTTTATTCTCTAATTGTCCCTTTTTAATATCATTTCTTCATCTTGAAACATCTTCCAAATATGTTAATCTCTGCGCATATTAGATTTTTTGAAAAGTTTATTCAGTTCTTGTCATTGTTGTGTTTCTTCCAAAGTTATTTTTTCCACTTTTTTTTTTTTTTGCTATGTTATTCCACGTTAAGGGCTTTCCTCAAATGTCTGGAGATCCTAGGCTGCCCATATTAAAGAGTAAAACTGTTTTGAAGCTCTGTGTACATGGACAGAAAACAGTTTAAGAATGTCTTAGAAGTTTAAAAAATAGTACAATACTCAGAAAGCAGAAAATAGTACAATACCGTCAAGTCTTGCGGGACTTGGGGGTAAATGCTAAAGGGTTAATAAATATTCTCTGGAAAAAAATGTCTCTTATATAAAGAGTGGAAGAAACAAGATAGAAGGAAATCGAGTAAAAATCCTTAGGCCAACTTGATGAAGCATTTGAAATGTAATTAGTTAAAGGAATTTATCTGATTAGGATACAGTGAGCATGTACCATAAGAACTTAAGAATAGGGTTGACTGATCAAAATAATAGTGAGGAGCATTTGGAAGTGAGTAAAGGAGAGGCTGTTGTGCTGAAGATTTTGGTCATGATATTATAATGTTAGTTCAAGGATGAGAGGTCAGTTGTCTGAGCTTCGTGCTGCTTCTATGGGGGTGAAAATGACATATGGCTCGATCTGCCTCTGGCTATGGAGACCAGTTCAACACCAAAGTACCAATGAGTAAAAGGAATATAAAATTTTGACATTCTGATTATCTTTTTGTTCCTACAATCGAATTGTTTCAGCAGGGAACATGCAAAATTCCACCTGCAATCCCCCGCCCCCCGCCCCATTCTGGTGAATCTCGTACAATTAAATAGCATGTATATTCTAAAATGATGTTTCTCAGGCAAAGAAAATTCACATTCTCATGGTGGTCAGAAGGGGTTCATATTTCATAGTACGTTCAGAGATCATCTCCTCATCTCCTCTGTTCCATGATAAAGCAAGGTTAGGCAAAATTATATCTCTTTCCAATCACATTACTGACTTTCCTTGTGTTCTCCCCAACCCTTACAATACATACCCTAGAGAAATACCAAAACTCGCTTCACTTTACAGAAATATTATATCAATATCTCGCTTTTCTATCTTATTAGACTATTCAGATCTTACAATCTAATTATTATACTAAGTTTAGGGTTAATTCATTTGATTATTTTCCAAAGTTCTCAGGAAAAAAAAATACAGTTTTGAAACATAACACTTAAAGGGACAATTTTCGGCACTTATAAATGAAACTACTATTAGAAGGAACTGTGTCTTTTCTACTCTTGTTTTTAAACAGAGAGATGTTTCTGTTTTCTTTTTGTTCTGAAACTCTCCTGTTCTTTTGGCCCAATTCCCCAAAGAGATAGAGTGAATGGTGAATTTGAGAAAGAACAAGATCTTTGTAGCTCAGCCCCTTCCTCATTTCTCTTCCTGCTTGGCATTTTGCTGCCTGCCCAGCCCATTTGTTCTTGATTATTCCTGGCCATGTTATGAAGACTAAGAGTAAAAACCAAGCCCCTGGGAGGTGAGGGTTGAGGGAGGGACCCCATATAGTCCAGTTCTAATGAGACAAGTTAGTCTATTAAATTTTGGGGTTCAGTGTCAAGCCCATTCAGCTCTCATACTAGGTTATGTCTTCTGGCCTTAGATTTTCTCGCCGATGAAGGAGTTATTTTGGACATCATCTTTCTTATTCTTTTTCTTATTTATTAATTATATGCACTACTCAAGAGCAATAGAGGAGTGCCAGGCTTTGGGCTCCTTAAGACCTCAAAATCTGGAGAACTGCTATAAGATATCTATTGTAGGATGATCTTGCCAGTGACACCTAAGCCACACTGGCATCAGAGAGCAGGGGGTAGCTCCTGTGGCTAAATCCGATGAGTAGGTGACATTGACAAGGGAGAGCATGTAGAATAAGACAAGACACCTGAAGATATAACCTCGAAGAACACCATCATTTGAAAAACTATCCAAGAAAGAACATACAAACCCAAAGGCAACTGGAAAGTAATAGAAGGAGAATCAGAAGAGTATGATGTCTCATAAGCCAAGGAAAGAAAGAATTTCAAGAAGGGGTCAAAATATGTTTAGATGAATATTAATTTCTGAGGAACTCATTGCATAGGAAGAATGTATATGATCATGAAAGTGCAAATTAGGGCACTTTTTCTCAAACTTGAGAAAATACATACTCCTCTTACAAGAACCAAATCATTGAGGCCCACTCCCCCACCCCTCCATCACCAGCCCAGTATTGAGTTAAATTATTACTTAATAATAATATATTACTTAAATATGTACAAATATTAAACTGTTTTAACCTCATTATGCTTATGGTTCTTATGTAATTAAAAATGAATAAATTTATAGGTTAAAAACAAGTAAAATTATTAAATAGTCATCAAATTAAATCAATTTATTTTAATGAATGACTTCCCCTCCACACACAGAAGACAAATCACTGATCCCAGAGTGAATATGGTACAAATTGCCGCTAGTCAGATAGTTTACTCATCAGTTCCTCAGAAATTCTGTGGCATATATATCATAAAAGATCTAATCACAAAATGAGACTCTACTTTTAAAAAAGGATTCCTAAATTTGTATATTTATCCACATTTAGCTTTTGCCCTTTGGCTTCAAATTATTTGACTCCCCGTAATAGTCTCTGAAATTACAGACATGCACATATAATTCAAAGTCTTTTGTTTATTTTAGAATCTTTTACAAAGTTTTTCTCAGAGTGTTTTCTTCTCGGCTTTGCTAATTTCTAATTTATCCCTAACCTGTGGTAATTTTTAGCATAGTTTAAATTTACTTTCAATTTATGTAGAAAAGACTACTCTAAAGAACCCATTCTAACTATTTTATAATAAATTTGTTTGTAAAATGAATTTAAGTTTCACTTTTAATTAAGTCAAATTTATTGTTAAATATCTCTTGGGACACAGAAGCCTATCCACTTTTTCTAAGACTATAACAGTTGTTAATATTATGATTTTTTTTTGTAATCAATGTGATCATATACTTCCACTGAGAAGAAAATGCGTTGCTCATTATTTCGAGAGTATACAATTTTTACAAAATGAATTAATTCGATGTATTCATCAGATATCTAATAACCTCTCCTGTGTTCCATGCAAGCCCAGCAAGAGGCACTGGGGATGCAATGGCGGACATGAAGAATATAGCCTTCTAGGCTGGTAGGGGAAGAAAGACAATTAATAACTAATTACAATAAAGTACAATAAATGGATAGGGAAATACCTACTTTAGTGTGTTGCAGAACACACAACCCACGGGGTTACAGGAATGGAGGTGCTGGAAGAGATCAGGTAAGGCTCCTTGGAAAAAGTGATGTCTAGGGCGAGACCAAAGGGATAAGCAGAAATTAGCCAAAGAAAGGTACTGGGTTGGGGTGGAGGTGGAAGCAAGCCAGGAGTATTTTCCACTTTAAGGTAGCAGCAAGTTCAAGGGTGAAGAAACCAGAAACATTAGGGCAGTCTGAAAGCAGCTACGCAGGCAAAGCTGTAAACTGAGACATTGGAAAAGCCACTTACAGCACGAAGTCTCCCGGCAAGATGTATTTTCTGATTGACTCGGTTATCACGCCTCTCCTTTTTCTGAACAGCAGCCATAGCTGTATTTCTCACAGATCATGTGTCCTAGCATTCTGGTGTTTTGTAGACAGAATTAAGGCTAAAAACCACTGGGTAGCCTGTTAAATGGTATCGCAGGGCTTTAAAACTCAAAGATCATTTTCTTTCTACTGGTCATACTGTTTTCTGTTTTAAGAAGTTAAACCAAAGTGTCTTCCCATCCCGTAATCCTAAGCGCTTAATAGTACCAGCCACTTACCTATAGCTAATGTAACAACTAGCATAAAATTTTTAAAATATCAGACACTACTTTCTGAAATAATTTCCCTCAGGAGGTTCAAAATTTACCTCTCCTTGTTTTCTCTTGTCTTTCAAGTAATTAACTCTTTTTTTTTTTTTTTAGTTCGAACTATGTGGTGTAAGATTCTCTGTAGTCATTCCAAGTAGAAGGTCTTGAAGGAAAAATTTGTATTTATATTGCATATACTTGAAAGTGTCATTTGGCCTCCTGACATGCCATGCCAACAGCATCTCGTTTTAGGTGGGAATTAGGTGAACAGTAGTTGAGCCAAATCAGTGAATCATAAAACCTGCTAACTGGAGCTGGAAAATGTTTTTTCACTATGCCCTCACTCCTATTTAACATCTTGATAAATTCTGACCATACTGTTTTGAAAAAAAAAAAGTAAGGTTTTCCAATATTTAAATCCTTCTTTCATTGAGTATCTTATCACATTCAAAAATTTAAATGCAGGTTATATATTTGTCAATAAAATATATAAATTTCAAAAAACAGCCATTATCTCCCAATAGTTCTTGAATTTGTTCTGTTTTTCTCAATAAAAATTCAAACACACACCTTTTTTTTGAAAACTACTTTTTCTTTAATGGCTTACCCTCAGCTTTACTTGGTAAACAATAAGAAGAGAAATATTTTAAAAAATGGACAGTTTTCCTGGTGTGACAGTTGGTGCTTCAGCACCTGCTTTTACACCTGGGAGGCAGAGATCAGAGGCTGTTAAATCTCTATTGTTTGTTTAATGGACCAGATTTCATACATAATTTTCATGTTGTTGTCTTTCACTTCTTCCATAAGATGAGGCCGGCAAGATCTCTTCTATTGTAAGAGAGATAAAATCGAAAAATTTAGTTACAACTTTACTGCCTGAGAAAGTGTTGCTATTTTTTGAGGAGTGGTATAAACTACATTTCCCCAGAATTGTAAAAGGTTTATTATTTGTCCAGTATTTTAATGGAAACAAAGCGATCTATTTCTTAATTATTTAGTAGCATCTATTCTCAATACCTTTAGGGTCTCTAGTCCCGTGAGAATTTGTTTCCTTAATTAGATTGTTTTCTTCTTTTAGTGGGAGAATAAGTAAGTGGCGGGTATTTTTTTTTTTCTTTTTCATACTTTGCTTTATAGTATCACAGCAGAAAAATTCAAGTGTGACCAAAAAAAGCTTTTGAAATGTCTCAATAAGATTTTTCTTAACAGAAGGTACTCTAAACTGTACCTACTGGGATTTAGCAAATGGTATCTGGTAGTAGAAGCCAAGGTAATTACCTTAAGTTTATAGTGATTTATTCCTTTAAACATGTGCTTATATGCACAATATCATTTGTCCTATATCCTTGTTTGACATAGCAGGGAAAGGTAAAAATTTCCCAAAGTATATCTTTTCCCATCTATTGTCTCAACTACCATTTCTACTAAAAATTTGGCTCATGTTTACCCTTTAGTTGTAATCAGGTGTGAAAATCAACGCCCTTCTTAGCGTGTTTGTCATGCAAACTTTGATCTCTCATTTCTCTTTACTCCTTTACCAGAGCCTTAATTGTAGGTGTTCCTTGAGATTGAGTTATTGGTTCCTCTTTCTCTTCTAGGTAGATTTCCTGAAGGAAGCTATAACTTAATGTATCTCAAATCAAGGACGTTAAAAGAAGTCTAAAGTCAGGCTCAGAGACAGACAAATTTGTGTATATGAGTTGGTGTCTGCATATATTACAAAGGCAAATCAAATAAATTTTGATTTTTCATTTTTATAGTAATCAATTTTTTTTTTCCATACATTAAACTTGGCCCTCAACCTTTAGGTCCCATGTGTACAAAAACTGAAGATAGTTTATCACCAATCTGGTAAAATGTACTCTACATTTTTGTCTTCCAAATGTTTCATAATATATGACCTTGGATTTCCATAGCACATTTCCGTAAGTGCTAAACAACAGATAGAAAATGTCCTTCTCTAAAATTTAAATCAGTTTTATTAATCAATTTGGAATTGTTCTTTAAAATTTCTCCTAAATGGAGTGGGCAAATCCAAATGAATTCCACTCAGATTCCTAAAGGCTTGTGACAGTGTGTTAAGCTGGTCTTTCAACATAAGGGAGTGTTTACCAAGCCAAAGGCCATTGATGTCTGCCAAAGGTCATTAGTCAAGAAAGTCCAAATTAAGAAAAGGTCCTAAGAAATTTGGTAAATTCTAGATGGATTCAGGGATTCCGGTCATTTTAAGAACTTATGGGTAACCCCCGTAGTACTGGAGTGAAATGTTCCAAGCTGTCATTTACCTTCCAATAGCCTTATAAAGTTCTGAGAGGATAATCAACCCAGCGTCCCCAAGGCCCGGAAGCCAGACTCTGGATAATAGTGACACTAATCTAACACGACGTTTTGACTCACTCCTTCCATCGGAGGGGCCTGGCAAGCTTAGGTGTAGAGATGCGGGAAAAGGGGCATCTATTATCCGGTTAAATGAATACTCGAGCGAGTGAATATAAAATGAGATAAATTTTGTTCGTTGTTCACTAGCTGAGAAGTGCCGGTAAAATCACACAGTGGGAGGTTAGCCCTATTTGAAGCTTAGCAGCCACAGTATCTCTGACGCCCCTTCACAAGCGACTAAGGGTACGAGCCACCTGCAGGCATCCGCGAGCCGCGTGCAGACGGGGGCCGGAAGGGCGCAGCCGGAGGAGGAGCCAGCGGGGCCGGGGGCGTGTTCTCGGGGAGGCGGAGACAAGATGGCCGCCTAGAGCGCTTGGAGGACCTAAGAGGCGGTGGCCGGGGCCACGCCCCGGGCGGGAAGGCCGCTCTGTGCGCGTCCGCTCTATGATGCTTGCGCGCGTCCCCCGCGCGCCGCGCTGCGGGCGGGGCGGGTCTCCGGGATTCCAAGGGCTCGGTTACGGAAGAAGCGCAGCGCCGGCTGGGGAGGGGGCTGGATGCGCGCGCACCCGGGGGGAGGCCGCTGCTGCCCGGAGCAGGAGGAGGGGGAGAGCGCGGCGGGCGGCAGCGGCGCTGGCGGCGACTCCGCCATAGAGCAGGGGGGCCAGGGCAGCGCGCTCGCCCCGTCCCCGGTGAGCGGCGTGCGCAGGGAAGGCGCTCGGGGCGGCGGCCGTGGCCGGGGGCGGTGGAAGCAGGCGGGCCGGGGCGGCGGCGTCTGTGGCCGTGGCCGGGGCCGGGGCCGTGGCCGGGGACGGGGCCGGGGCCGGGGGCGGGGCCGCGGCCGTCCCCCGAGTGGCGGCAGCGGCCTTGGCGGCGACGGCGGCAGCTGCGGCGGCAGCAGCGGTGGCGGCGGCGCCCCCCGGCGGGAGCCGGTCCCTTTCCCGTCGGGGAGCGCGGGGCTGGGGCCCAGGGGATCCCGGGCCCCGGAGAGCGGGAAGAGAATGGACTGCCCGGCCCTCCCCCCCGGATGGAAGAAGGAGGAAGTGATCCGAAAATCTGGGCTCAGTGCCGGCAAGAGCGATGTCTACTACTTCAGGTACCGCCCTGGGGGCGGGGAGGGGGCAGCAGGGTCAGTCCGGGGTCAAGGGTCAAGAGCTGACCGGGGCAGAGGATGTCTAGATGAGAGCTGGGGCCCGAGGGAAGTGGCAAAGACAGGCTGGCCTGGTGGTAGAGGGTGCTTGAGCCCTTGGATGAGAGTTGATCTCAGTGCAGTGACAGGCACAGTGTCTGGTGAGAGCCCAGAGGCGGACGTCTTATGTCGAAGGTGTTCGGGACAATTGTGAAGAAAGTTACTCTGCCAGGGATGATTTGTCCACTGAAGGGTTAAAGAAGGTGTAATTCATCGAAACTGTAAAACCCAGTCACTGTTGGCTCCTTTCCCAGCCTGTCCCAGACTCATCATCACAAGAGTGTTTAATCATGCACATGTGGAAAAATTAGCTATCTACGGTAACAGGGTTTCAGTTACTTTGTGGGATCCAGGAAAGTATCATATAAAGTAGCCACTTGGAATGCCTGAAGTTTCTTAGAATTCTTTTGGTGTTGCAGAACTTACACTCTTTGAAAACTGAAACATTGTCGTGAGTCGTTAGACTCCCAGACCAAAATTTGTCTCCCAGGGGACATTTGGCAATATCTAGAGATATTTTTGGTTGTTACACCTTGGAAGGGACTGCTACTGGCATCTAGTGGATAGAGGCCAGAGATGCTGCTAAGTATTTTATAATACACAGGACAGCCCCCTCAACAGAGTTATCTGGCCCCAGTGCTGAGGCTGAGAAACCTTGATCTGAATGATTCAAGGTTTTCAGCTTGATGTGATCTTGCACTCCTGTGGTTATGCTGTCCATGTCATTAGTTTGGATGACCTAGTAATGTCAGGAAAGTGCCTGTGGCTATTGATATTAGCGGAATTTTCTTATCAACAAATTTATTAACTTTTCTTGTAAATCATCTCATAGAAAAAAATATAAATGTTATATTCAGTGGCTTGGAGGACATGTTTGTAGGTTGACTAAATAATTTTTCAGGGAATATATTTGAGTATTGGAGCCAGTTGTTAGTCATTTAGCAATTGGAATAATGCTGTGAAGGATTTCCATTCTTTTGACTTCAAGTAGGTTAATACATTACCCCTAGGAAAATATATATTTGTGCGTCTGTATACACACAATACAGTGCTTATGAATTGCAAATACTCTTAGATTTAAAGGTTAAAAAATGTATGTTTATAAACATACATACACACAAGAATGATCACTACTGGTAGAGCATGTAAATATGAACATATTCCTGATGGTTGCTCAAATATATGGATAAGTAGTTTCAGTACATTTATTTCACCTCTTCAAGTAAAAAAAATTAAATGAAAGTGGTGTTTCATTAGAACTGTTGTCACTTGATATGAGACTCCTTATCTTGAAATCTTAAATGATAAAACAGAAAACTTATTTTAAACATACAAACATGATTATCTTGTTTTATATTTCCCCATCATCAAATATTAAATTTACTTGAGTAATACTAAGAAAGTTGTTGTGGAACAAATGGTTACTCCTCTCAAGTTCACTTGTTTCATGTAGCGCTATTCACAATTGTTCCTTTTTGCATACTCTTTCATTAACAGCTCCTTCTATTTCTTTCTAAGCAGGTGGTATGCATAACTTTCTTGGAACTGTCTTGATGTCTTGTAGCCAATTATATTTGACAAGAATATCCTGTATCTGGGATTGAACTCCTTGAGGAATAGGAGGCTAGTCTCAGCGGAGCATCTTAAACTTTGAATTTCACTCCCTGTGGTATTTCTCTTGGGATATGGTTTGTTTAGTTTGGGGATGACGTATTTGTTCAAACTAACTTTTGGTTATTGCAAAGCATCTTTTGTTGTTTTCCTTGCAGTAGATGGAACAGTTATTTCAAAAAGGCAGATTGCTGTATTCTGATTTGTGATCACTTAATATTTTTTGAATGTGTTGTAAATTTTTGATGTTTACTTTTTAATGCAAACTCAATACATATTGTATGGTAGAAAAACTGTTAAATCAATTTTAAAAACTTTCCAAGCAAATTCATCTTAAGACAAGTCACATACCAGCATAGTGGTAATTACTATCTGAAATTAAAGTCTTTTTATGAGAGAAAACAACATGATTTGCTTTTTACTTTTTTATCCAAAATGAAAGGACACATTGAACAGATTTGTGCCGCATGTGCTTTTTAGTTCAGGGCTTAAAGGAGTGTTGTCTGTTTTTTATTGACTACCTACAAAGTGTTAGTTACCGTGTAGGATTGTAATACCCATTCTTAATTTCCTTCTGAGCAGTTACTTTCTGAGGCAGGAGGACACATGTAGCATGTACTACTTGTGATACTCTGACTTTGACTTCCCCTTTCGGTAATGAATGGCGGAGGTCACCTAGTCAGTAAAGGTGAACATGTTATTTTTCAATCTGCAGTGTCACTGCTTTGCATATTAGCATCCCCATATACACCCGACCCGTTAAAAACCAGTAGCTCAAAACACCGACATATCTTAATAGGTGGGTTAAGAGTTTACTCTCCTATTGGTAATG
Source organism: Pteropus medius (assembly GCF_902729225.1). Classification (NCBI taxonomy): domain Eukaryota; kingdom Metazoa; phylum Chordata; class Mammalia; order Chiroptera; family Pteropodidae; genus Pteropus; species Pteropus medius. The sequence continues at coordinate 15,446,948 of NW_024340849.1, forward strand.
TGAACACCTGCATTCAGTTGTTCACAGATTCTAATAACACTAACTCCTGAATTAGCCTGCCCCTGGGGAGATTAATTTAAAGAAATCTGTTAATGTAGAGTGTATCTTATTAATTGGACTAAAGCTCATCAAGAAAGCTTCAGATTTTGGTAGAGTAGTTTTTTGGTGGTTTCCTGAGACTGCCAAGTTCTAATAGAAGGCATGCCTCTGGTTGCCGGTTATTAACAGCAGTGTAATTATGCCTTCTGTCAGGACTACTGACAGTATAGTGGCAGTTCATATATCATCATCCAGAGTTTATTTTTAAAAAGAGTGTGGTTCGATAAAGTGTTGGATTCTTTGGTATAGTTTCTGAAAAGGTTCGTTGCCATCATATTTGAACTCATTATTTGAACTATAATTTTCTAACTGGTTTACTTGACTCCTGTCATTTCTAGTTTTAGGTTTCCTACACTTGCAGATCAATACTTTTGAAATATTATTTCTGCATAGGAGCTTTTAGTAGCTATCTCCTTTTTTATCAAGTCTAAACTTGTTGGATTCTACACTTTAGGTTATAACTAGGTTAAATCTGGAAGTCATGCTAAACTGTTACAGCTGCTGCCATAAAATATCATCTGGTTGGATGTTAGAAACAGAATAGTAAACATTTTTGACAGCTATGATGCATTTGCACCTCATCATTTCTCTGAAAAAAGATACCGTGGAATCAGAGAACAATTAAAATAATCATAGGGAGCCAAGTACTTAATCTGGAAAGAAGAGGACTTAGAGACAGTATTCTTGAGTTCTCTAAAGTCATGAGTGTTATGATAAAAGCAAGAGTCTACAGGGAAGGCCGTAGAGCACAGGAGTTACGAGGTCTGGAGTTGATATTCTAGTTCAGCACTTTCCAGTGGTGCAGCCTTGAGCAAAGCATGTCACTTATACTTTCCAAAGCTGTGATTTGTTTCTCTGTTTGATTGTACCTGAGTACGATTGTACCTGTACCTCATAGTATTATAAAGGATTCGATTCTAGAATGCTAAAATCCGTACAAAGATTTCTTAAAGCTTTAGATATGTTTAAAGACTAATTAAGGAAAACAATTCATTAAATAACTCACGTTGTATGGGGTGGACTTATATAAATAGGTTTTAAAAAAATGTATAGTAAAAAACATCCCGTTTGATAAAAGGCTGCTATGATACTTTTAGGGCATGAGTTCTGAGTCACTGAGGATGTCAAGATTCAACCAGCACCTCCCTCCCCCTTCCTTTTTGTCTTAAAAAAATAAACTCTTTCATGTAGTCTTCGTTGGAAAAAACCAGCTGAATAAACCAGGTGAGAGATCCACTGTCACAGTTATTAAATATTAAAATCTCTGACTTTCAATAAACTGCCCTTCACATAATATATTTTTTTTCTGGTCATCTCTGCGTAGTTAAATCTGGTGTCCCCTGTGTTGCTCTCATGTTCATTTTCATAGAATCTGTGACTTTCTCATGGACTTGTCTCCTTTCTCTAGGCACAGTGCTGAACACACAGATGTTAAATAAGTGTTTACCAATTGATATAACACTTAAAATTTTGTAAAACAAGTCTTAAATGATCTCTTAGCTGTTGTTTTATATTATGTGCGATAGTGTGCTGGGATGGAATCGGTTGAGATAGTTTATAAAGTCCAAACACTTTCAAGTTTCTAATTTTTATCATTAATGTTGAGGGTATTATAGAAGGATAGAAAGCTTTTTTCTTTTTTAAAATTAGAGATACAGTGAAAATGGTAGATAAAGGACATATAGTAAGAAATCAACATTTGAATTTCATTGACTTATATAATACAGTATAGAGTCTGTGTGCCTTAATTTTGTGAGTACTCTGTGTCACAGCTGTCATAATTTTGGCAGTGATTATTCTTTTGCTAAATGCTTTATCTGTTTTATTTTTTCAGATCTTTATGACCCTATGAAACATGTTTAGTTATGTCCATTTTTCATATAAGGAGTTAGGATAGGGAAGTTAAGTAATAGGCTCGAGATTGTACTGGTAAGTACAGAGTTAGAATCCTGATGCAGGTGGTTTAACCTCAGAACACTTAATCACCCTGCTCTGTATCAAGTAGAGATCCCTAGTGTATTCGCAAATATTGCAACATCTCATGCCTAATCTTCTTTACTGAGTTTGGGATGCTACTGAAATAATGTAATTATTTACTATTATACTTATCTTGAAGTTGACAAAGGGTAAATTTTAAATCCTATCCAGCTGTGAAGCCTTGTACCAAAAGATGGTCTTTTAGCTCTATGTAATATTGGAGGGAAAAAATGGAAAAAATTGTGGTAAATTAACATTAATTAAAGCAGTTTTATTCTGGGTAATAGAAGTGATCATTTTGTTCAGAAATGTTTTTCTCCTCCCCCCTTTTCATATATGTCTTAACCTAGGTTGACCCTATTAGCTCTCAGATATTCACACAGGCAACACATTCCCTAAGAAGCAAGCTATAATAGGTCTTCATTTTAAAAGCTTTCACTTAAATTAGAAGACAGCAAATTGCAACTTGCAGGCAATATGTAGCTTATTGAGATAATTTTATGTGGTTCCTGCAAAAAGTTCATATGCTTCTTTCAGAGTTGAGATAAAGTAGAAATGTGCACTACAGACCAATTAAATAAAAATCTCTTTAGTTGGAGAAAGGAAAGAAATGCAATATTTATTAAGCGCTGCTGCATAAATGAAAGTTGGACTTGCTTTTTAGTTTTTTTCTTAATATTGCCTGATAGAAGCCTGAGTCCGTAAATAAAAGAGGTATAGGTGTGGTGGAAATTGTGCCCTCATAATTCTCCCTCATCTGTATTATCACATCTTTTTGTGATATGCTAGAGGAATTTTTGTTAGGGTACGACATTACCACCTGTCCTACATATGATTTTTAGAATCTGACATGCAAAGTCTCACCTGCCAGAACACCCACAATACCTGCAGTAGAGGAAATACATAGCTCAGAAGGAACTGATACACATTCTAAAAATAATCTCCAACAGAAATTGATAGATGATATTTTCAAATTGCTTTAAAAATTTCATTTGTGGGATATAGTCATAATTTGGTTTTAATTCATGGAACAGAAACAGATGATTTGCAAAGGAGGTGATACTTTTTTTTTTTTTTGGAATTTATAGGGAGTAATTGAAATTCATGACCTTTTATCCCGTGTTTGAGATCTTGTCAGACTTGCATGATGAATTAGAAATAAATCATCAGTTCTTATTTTGTGGATTTTCCGCTTTGTAGGAATATTAATACCCTTTGCAACTCTTTTTTTTTTTTTTTAATTGTTGTTTGCCGTTTCCACTAAGAAGTGACTAGGCACATTGTGAAATGTTGTTTTACTTAATTTCATCAGAACTTTGAAAAACTAAAACTTCCCCAAGATCGGAAAATAAAAAAGTATGGAGTAGATTAAAATTTGAATAATATCTGTGCATCTTAAGATTTTGCCTTGTCTTATGATATAAATTCAGATTCATTTGGGAACTTGATATGACTGTAAATAATAGTAAAAGTAATTTTAATTTTACTATTTAGTAATTTACAATTAGGTTCTAAAATTGAGCACTTAGCATTTGTCAGGAACAATTGTGAGTGATTTATAAATGTGAGGAAGAACATCATCCTCTTAAAGATTTTTTGAACAATGTATCTTGGTATTCTTTTCCTTGTTCTTTTTATACATAGATTAAAGCAAGGGCGAATGTTCTTAAAATTCTTTTAACATGTATGTAGTGACATATACGTCTCTTTGAAAAGGCCTGTCCTGGAGGCCCATAGCCTCTTCTATTAAAAAAAAGTTTTTAAAAATATATTTTTCTGGGGTATATTTATCTATATATATGTTTTTTATTATGGAGAAGTTCAAATATATGCAAAGGAAAAGATAAATAGGAAAGTGTAATGAATCCTCCATGTGCTTGTCAACCACTTTTAACAATTAACAACTGGCCAATCTTGTTTAATCAATATTCTCTCCTATTATATTTTGAAATAATTCCCAGACATGTTTACTTTTTCACATTTCCACAGCAGTGTCCAGTTCCCAATTTAACCAAAGTAACCATTTTTTTTACTTTTACCTTTTTCAGAAAGTTAGTGCCTTAAGGCAGTGGGATGAGATAGGTAGAATTCTACATTCGTTTTTTATTTTTTAGTAAATCATCTTGACTTTTTCTTTAGCTGTGATATAAAGATAGTAGAATTTGCTACCAGTGATAACACTGTATGTAATTTTTGTTACATAAATGCTAGTTTATGAAATGAGGATGATTGGTGCAATTTGAAGTATACTTAAGGTCTTTTATACTGTTTAAAACTTTGTGATGATTTTCTAAACATTTAAGTTGAGGGAGAAGGTGGAATGCTGTCACATTTTATTAGCCATATTGTAAATAAATTTTTTTCCTATCAATACTTTAAAAATAATTCTCTACTCCCATCTTCACTTTTAAAGAAATTCTTTAATGCTCAAATTTACTTGCCTCAACTCTTCAGATTTTTAAAAAGAACTTGCCAATTTTCAGGAGAAAATTCAGCTTGCGTACTTCAATATTTATATTTTAAACATATATTATAGAAAATTTCAAACATATTTACAAAAGTAAATGGAATAAAAAAACAAACTACCAAGTACGCAGTTCCACAATTGCCAATCTTATTTCATTCATACCCTGATCCACTACCCCTGACTCAGTCTTCATTATTTTGAAGAAAATCTGACATATCATTTCATTCATAAATAACTACTTCAGTATGTTATTGGTGAACATAAGATTTAAACTCGTGGAAGTTTTATAATGATACCAGACTTAGTATTTCAAAACTAGAATATAAGAGATGCCAACAGGCAGTTCATTATTATTTCTTGATACAGTAATTACTGTATGGTTCAGAAGAAGGAAATATTCCTATTACTTTGTTCCGTTAGGTCTTTATGAAAGAGGTACAAGGTGGATTAGTATTTCTGGTCTTTTCGGGTTTGAAGTTGAGGGCATGCATTATGGACGGGGTAAAATACATTCTTTGCAGAGGGCTGAAGAGTGAAACCAGTCAGCCTGTTCAAAATAGAGTGAATAAACCAGTATGGCTGGAGCAAAGGTCACTGGGTAAGAGGAGTGGAAAGGAGGGTTGAAAGGTTAAGAGAAGGCTAGATGGAAAAAAAGATCTCAAATGCAGGGTTAAAATATTCTGCTCCCTTTTGCTAATGAGTTAAAGTCCATTGAAAGCTTTTAAACTGTTCTTGGAAGAACAATCTGGATAATTTAGAATGCAAAGAGACTAGCATTTAGAAAATCAGCCTATCATGGTGATTTTCACCTAAGGTCATAAAAATGATTCAGGCAGTGACAATGGAAATGGAAAAGAAGGATGGATGGATTCAAAGGTAGTTATGAAGGAACTAGATTTAGTAACTGATGAGAGATGGGAAATACAAGTAAGATAAAAGTAGATAAAATACCAAGAACAAACTGTAGAGGAAAGCTGAGGATGGTTCATTTTAAGAAAGGTCTACATTTAAGAGTGGGAGGAAAAGAGCTAAAGAAGGGGTCATGGAGAGCTGACTTTTAGATGGAGTTTTCTGTGTGTATGTCATGTAGTTTTGAAGCAGTGGTATGTATTCCTTGAATTAATTGATTTGGCAGTTTTCTGATTGTATGTTTTGTACCTGAGAAGGGTTTCCAGACTTGATTCCACGGTGTGTTTGGCAGCTTCCCCCTACCAACAAGCAAATCTCAGACATTGACAAGGTGTCCAAGAATTCAACTCAATTCTGACATCGTATACTGGAGATAGAATCAGATTCCATCTGTTAAGTGCTCCGTCCCACAAGACTGCCCTCCACTTCAGGTGCCAGTCAGATGCTAGTCACAAGCCCAAGTTGTTACCTGTGCTTCTGACCTATTGGCTGCAAATTGGATGTTCCAGCAACTCCCTTCAAGACTCGATGTCTTTTGCAACTCCAGGTTGTTATGGGTACTTCTGACTTACTATAAATCAGAGGTTCCCACATTCCCCTCCTTGAGGTCTATTAATTTGCTGGAATGGCTCACAGAACTCAGAAAAATTCATTTACTCACTAGATCACTGATTTATTAACAAAGAATATTAAAGGATACAAATCAGCCTGATGAAGAGGATACGTAGGGTGAGGTCCCGAACGGAGCTTCTGTCCTCCTGGAGCTGGGCGCACGTGGAAGTGTTCTGGTTTTCTAACGTGAGAATTCTCCAAAAAGGGCTGAGGATCTGTCTTTTTGGATTTTTATGCTCATTACATAGTCATGATTGGCTAGGTCATTGGTCATGGGCAGTCGATTCACCCTCAAGCCCCTCTCCCCTCCCAGAAATCAGGGGGTGGGACTGAAAGTCCCTGGTCTCTGAGCACACTGTTGGCTCCTGTTGGCAACCAGCCACTACCCTTGAGTGGGGTTCAGAAGTCACCTTATTAACATAACAAGGGACACCATTGTTGCTCATCACTTAGGAAATTCCAAAGGGTTTGGGAGCTGTGAGCCAGGAGAGGATGAAGACCATATAATATATATGAAATATGTAAGCAATATCACAGTACCTAAGTCCTGGATTGACGGTAAATTTAATTTTAGTCTCAGCTAAATTTTGATTTCTGGAGAGAATTGTTATTTAAAGTTAGAGAAGTCATTCTTCTAATGCTTACTCTTATAAATAACAGGTAAGCTCTAACATTTAATGAGAGTAGAAAAAAAAATAAAAGTTGCTATTTCTTTATTCTCAGTTTTTTCCAGTGCTGTAGCTTATAGAATTTTCACTGTGGAGATTTTTATTATTCCCCACAAAGTACTTCCTGATATTGTTGGAGAGTGGTACACCCCTGAGCATGCTAACCATCTGCCATCCACCATGCTACTGGCCACTCATAGGCCAGTTCGTCTTACTCTGCTCTGATTACTGCCACCTCCACAGTTCATCCTATTACAAACTGGTTTGAAGATATACTTGTGTTTGCACAGACTTCTGGTCTTCTCATAATGGTTTGACTAAATATCATGATTATCCATGTTACTCAAGTAACATGAAAAATGTTCTCTATTAGGAGTGTTTTCAGAGTGCAGTGTCAGAAGCAAACAACAGGACTTCAGAAGAGTTGATTTGTGTGTCATAGACTGGCAGGACATGTTACAGTTATCTAGCTCAGGTAATGATTGCAGACAACTTTATAGAGTGACAAAATGTGAATACCGTTAAATTAAGGTGACTGTAATTTAGGTATTTCTGGTATCTCAATTAAATTCTTTTAGATTGGAAAGCCAGATGCCAAATAAAATTTCTTTCTGATAATCTATAGTTACAAACCTATGAAGAGATAGGTTTAAGAAGTTCTTTAAACAGTTTAATCAAAATGAAAGTAAGCAAAGACATAGTTCAGGTGATGAAATGTTCTTAATGAACTGGAAAAAAATAACTCATGTTTTTGATTTTTCATTTAATTATTACTTTCTTTAGGGTACTTGGTAGAAGTTAAAGGTGAGATCACAAGTTGGTTCAGGACTGGCATGTCTGGGGAGCAGTTGGTAGGAAATTTTTTTGTGGTTGAAAGTGAAATTTTAGTATTTCATTACTGGGGTTAGAGTAGTCACTCCGAGCAGAGAAAACTGAAAATGACTAATATCCTTTACTAGTCTATTGAAGTTAAAAAAAAATTTTACTTAAGTTACAATTTGATACTTTTAATCACATTAAGTCCTGGTATGTCTGAGACTGGGATCTACAGCAGCCATCTTTAGAGTGCAGACAGATGATAATTTTGTCACTCTGGGTAAGACCAGAGCTTAAATGACATACCATCTTTTTGTTCATCATCTAGCATTTACTTCCTCAGCCACTTCTAGCATTATTTTGCCACTGTGCGGATGGCCTCTATGCGATGGGCAGATTTTCTGCTTAACCATTTCCTTGGGCCTTATCCTACTGTGTGCTTGCATTCATCTCCTGCAGAAGAAGGTCTCTGGTCTTAAAATCCAATGGGGCAGCCAGGTTGACTTTCCTTAAAGCACCAAGCACAAGCTATAGCATTTACAGTGAAGAAAGTGTCTTGTACCACTGTTCTGAAGGCAGCAGTGTGTACGCCCAGTACCTGTAGCTATCCGGTGTAGGTGCTTCATAGAATTACATTATCTTCATGACAGAAGGCAGTGATTTGGTATGAATAAGATCTGAGTGGCCACTAGTTGATATTCCAACTTTCTTTTAATATGCTAATAGTTAAAACTTGATTTCTACCATCTTCCTTCATTTCTAATTTAGTTTATCAGTAGAGTATGCCAGGCCTTTCTTAGAGTAAACGCTTCCTATTTAATTTTTAAAATCACTAAACATTGGAACTACTTTAAGCCATACTGAATTGCTAATGTAGTTAATAAATTGTGCCATCAGTTTTCATGAGTATGGCCTTTTAATTGGGTTCTTAAGTATTTAGATTTCTTTAATTTGGGGGAGGGGTATCTAAAACCAGTTGATCTCTAGTGAGTTTTGTTCTTTAGAGGAATGTTACAGTGAGGCTCCAGTATGTTTTCAGCTGCGGTAGATAACTGGTATTTCATCTGATACGTAAGGAACTATTGCAGGGTTGATTTGTGAAATAAGTCAGTTGATTCTTTCAAAAATGAAACTAATTGTCTCTAAGCTGTTTCCTAATAATAGTGCTTATCTTTTCGGTAAAAGTTGCTACCTTGATATTTTCATCTTTTGGAACATTAGTTTGTCAAAACAAAGTCCGCTCTGGAACTCAGATTTTTATTGCACTAATGAGGTCGTATTAGAGAGATAGCTGATTGAAAATTGTCATTTTATTTTGTGGAGAGTTTTTTTTTTTTTTTTTTACTTTTGAGGTATACCAAATAGTTTGTCAGAATCTTTTTTACTAGTAACTGGAATATGTAATTATAAAGACCATATGGCGATTTTAGTTAATTAAAATTAACTATAATTATATAATAGAGAAATCTTTGCCAATTTTTCAAATAAATTTGGGTCTTCCAGTAAGATTTCATGTCTTATATAGCATAATAGATTAATCATGAAAATATTTTCTAGTTCAATTTTTGAAATTCCACGCAACATAACTTTTCAGTAAGCATAGACTTTACATTCTGTTGTATCTGCAAATGAAAACATATTCTTTACTATTCAACCAATGAAAGTTTTTTGCTTTCAGAAAGTTACTTCATTCAGTGATAACATATAAATCGTGTTTGAGGGTTTTAAAAAGTGTTATTGTAATTTTTGGTTGTTTGACTCATCAAGAGATTATATAGGAATTGTGATGAAGTAGAATTTCAGGGTAGTAGAATTATTTCGAACTAGGATTGGAGAATCACAGACACCTTCATGGAAGAGGTGACATTTTAGCTGGGCTTGGAGGATTAAGTCTTATGACAGGCAGGATTGCTAGTGCTCATCCTTCAGAAAGACATGGCTGGAGGTTAGAGGTACATGGCATATTTAGAGACTTTGAGTTTGGAATGCAGGGTACCAAGGCTAGTGGGAAAAAGTCTAGGAAAAAATATTGGAACACATAGAAGATTTTTGATGTGTTGCTAAGGAAGTGAAGCTGTTTTGTCAGCATTGAGGAGTCCGAACATTTAGAACTTGGTACTGGATGTGCAGCTGGGGCATGGGGCCCTTGAAGCATTGTGGTGGGGCCTTCTAATTTGAGAAGTAGATGCTAGGTGGACAGTGGTGCTGCAGCAGAAGGCAATACAAGGTCAGGTTTGAGGGTAGAAGTTTGTGGTAGGCAGAGATGATTCGTTTTGGACAACAGTTTTGAGGATGACATGCTATTTTATTTTATGATACTGAGCATATTTGGAAATCTGGGTTAGAATGAGAATTAGAGTTTGTTTATACATAACCTTATGTTCTTTCCTCTGCTGTGTTCTCGTTGTCTACTTTGTTCTAATCTGTCATGTTCTGGTACTGGTTATCTTCATCTGTAGGCTGAATTCTGTACTTTGAATTGTGTTTCAGGAATACTTATGTCATGTGATTATGGATAAAGAGTGTTGATAAGATCTTCGGTTGTCTTGAAGTTGGTGGTGGCAGAATACCAGAGTTTCTGACAAAGAGGGGTGTGTTGGTTTGGACTTGACCCAAAGAGAAGTTTTGCTGTTCCAGGGGAATATTTTATTGCTTAAAGTTTTCCAGCCTTTTCTTTTGTCTTCTTGAGTTATTTTGCTTTTATTGCAGTCAGTTGGGGCAAGGTTAAGTTCTAAATCTAACATGGTGGCTTCTTTGAGAGATATTCTGGAATTCGCACAATTCTCTTCTGGTTGTATATCTCGCTGACTTTAACAGTTTATTCTAGCACATTTGGCTCAGAAAATTTAGATAAGACTTTGGGGCATTCTTCCATAAAAATTTTCTTACAGATCAGTGCCACACAGGAAAAAAAAGTTTTATGAAAGACCAAGTTACCCTTCTGTATAATTCTGGCACTTTTGTAATTTTCCAGCTTTGGCAATATTTCTTACAGGAAGTAAATTATCCTTGATATACTTCTCTAAGGTAGGAGTTTGGCTAACAGAACTCATGTCAGCATCATGTAAACACATTTACGAATGTTTGCCTTAATTTTCTCCTTTTAGTGGTTACATAAGGGAGCATTTAACTATTGTCAAAATTCAAGGTTATTTTTCTATTGTAAATGTTATAAGTTCAAGTTGGTAGCCAAAGATGTATGGATTTTGCATGTGTGTAACAAGGGTGTTGACTTCAGAAGAATTTGTTTACTGATTACTGCTGACATTGTACACATGTAATACTTACAGAAAAAACAGCATTTCAGAAGTCAGTTAGGAAAAAAAGTTTATAAGATTGAAGACATTTGCAGTATGCATGTTATGCTGTGCATGTGGCTTGTGTTGATATTCTGTCAGTGGTTGCTGAATGAATGACTGCTGGCCAGTGGAATAATCTGTAATAACATCTGCTATGTGCTCCAGGGATGTACCTAGTGGACTGTTACATTCGATGACACATTATCTCTTTTTAGTGAAGTTACAAAGTTCCTTTAAACATTAACGTTTCTTTGAAAAAATAAACATGTAAAATTGTGATATAACATTTGGGACCAGGAAGGAAGGCATGAAGAGTCTAGGGTATGTAAGGTCTAGGGTAAATATTACTGTCTTTTGTACAATTAACATTATCTTTCTTCTAGTCCAAGTGGTAAAAAGTTCAGAAGCAAACCTCAGTTGGCAAGGTACCTGGGAAATACTGTTGACCTCAGCAGTTTTGACTTCAGAACTGGAAAGATGATGCCTAGTAAATTACAGAAGAACAAACAGAGACTGCGGAATGATCCTCTCAATCAGAATAAGGTTGGTTAATTTACTTACAGTGTATGTAAGCTGTTTCAAAAACTGCTCCACAAGTATCTTACATTTTAAATATGTCATTGGAATTTTAGTGGTCTGAATGTCTTAGTTTCCTTTTTTCCTTTTCTCCCCCTGATAAGCACTTGACTTACATATCTGATTAATTTTCTTGTAGTTGGCAGTACTTATAGAGGGAGAGCGTAAGTAAATTGCACATGGTTGAAAACAACATTTCAATATCTCTCTAGGCCAACGTACATCACACTTTAGGTCCATTGGGACTATTTACAAAAGATTTATTTGTTGATGTTAATTGTCTCCTTTTTTTTCCTCTTTAAAATAGTTTCTGTTAGCCAAAAAGAGGCAAAATTTTAATGAATGTTCTTACCACAAAGTGTATACTTACCTATTAATTTTCTGGATTAGGATTTGAGAAAGGGCAGTTTTTATTTTGACTTTTGATGATGTTGAAGATAATGACTTTTAAGAGTAATATCCTTATCCAAGTACTGTGATTGGGATTTTTCCATTATTGAGCTGCTTAGTTGATGGTATATATTGTACAGGAATTTAAACAAATAGCATTTGAATTATAATGCTAAATTAATCATATTATAGCACCCAATATCTTTACAAAGAAAGCTTTTTTCCCCCCTCCAGGAGTAACTCATCTTATATAATCTTTTTTTCCCCCCAAATTTTCTTCCTCTGAAATTCAGAGACATATCTGTATGTGTGTTGGCACCACTATTGTTCTCAATCTGATTGTGTGAAATGGTCAAGGGAAATGTAAGGGCTTTTCTTTCTGCGGCTCTGACGGATACAGCCCTGCATGCCCCTTGAGGGTGAGCATTTGTTTCAGGAGCACTGAGGCAGTGTAGTAGATGGGAGGGGCTTCGGATTCCCGCAGGTATGGTTTGATGCCCTGGCTCTGCCAGTTATTAGCTCACCCAGTCATGGGCAATTGTCTTAACCTCCGATGGCCTCAGATTTCTCATTTATAAAATTAAGCTAATAACATCTTTTCCTTAGCAGTGTGAGGAATAAACAGGAATTTATATGAAAACATTTAGCCAAGTATTTGCCCCACGTTAGTTCCTTTCCTTTCTCCGTTGCACCTTCCTGAGCACTCAGCCATCTTGGTGAACACTGTTGCCTTGTGGCCAGTGGAGGAAGCTTTCTGATCCAAGATGTTTTCCTCATCATCTTTTTACTTTTCCTGGAGGGTATGGGGTCTCTGCTTCCTATCTCTTTATTCAGAATTCAGTTTCCTAGTTTGTTTACAATAGTTTGATTTCAAAAATTGTTACAGACGTTAGAATACATTGTTTCCTCATATGTTGCATTGGTTACTTTGCATTGATTTCCATAGGGACGTTGGCAGGTACCTTGTTTGGAGAGGCAGAATGGAAAGGGAAGGCTGACATTGCCTCTGTAATGCTTTAATTACGGTGTTCCTTTGGGTCGATAGTCATAAAGGTGTTCAGAAGGATGTGAGAGAGTGACAGGAGTAGAGGGAGCTCAAGTTAGCAAAAGTGAGGACCTCGAATGTGTATAGGCAAAACTATGTGATTTCAGCTTAAGAAAACTTTTTTTCTAGGTTTATTCTGCTTCTTAAATGAACAGAAAAAATTAAGATTTATTTTCCTAAAACTATGTTTTTAAAACTCTAACCACAGTGCTGGGTATCTGTCGAAGGGCCTCAAATATTTATGAAATGAATGGAATGCTTTCAGACTATCTTATTGTGACCAGAATCACAGTTAAGCTACACTAAGTGTAATATGAAGATATTCTCCCTGATAGTTATGATTCACTAAAAACCAAAAACTAATTCGTCTCTTTAGTTTGTGTGCACCTTTACGCTCTAGCTGCGCTGGACTGCTCGCTCGTCATCCTGCACCATGGCATGTGCTTTCAAGAGTCTGCTTGCTCATGTGCTGTTTCCTCTGCTTGGAATGCGCTTCCCCCCTTCCCCTCCATCTGGTGAACTCCTTCTCATCCAAGGCCCAGCTCCATTGTCTCCATCTCTGTGAAGCCTGCCCTGCGTTCTCCAGGCAGAACCAGTCCCTTCTTCACAATGCCTCCTTGGTGCTTTGCCATTGTATTTGTGGTTGTTTGTCAACTTAAGTAGACTGTAAGCTCCAAGAGGGCAGAGACCATGTCTTTTTTTTTTTGTATATATCATCCAAAGCCTAGCACACGGTAGGTACATAATAAATGTTTGCTTCATGTTTATTTGATTAAATATCCATCTACTTCATTCCAGAAGTTTATAGTGGTCATAAATGTTTATTGAATAAATTAATATACTATACATTATTTTGGAAAAAACCTTTCATTATTGTTTTCTGAAGCTTTCTATCTGAATTGGGGGGGGCATGGTGTTATTTTTGCATCTGTTTTTATTTTAGTTAAGTAGTCAGAAAATAGAGTTTTGTATTTTTTAAAATAAGTTTTCTTTTAGAGTGCACCAACATTAAATATCTCTATAAAGTAGAAAATGTATTTGTGAGTAACTAATAATAACTGTATTATGTCTCTTTAATAATACAGAACAGAAAAATCTGAGAGATTTAAACTAATGAACAAGAATCTAAGGTAGTATTTTCCTATGAGGTTGTAAACCTAGCTGAAATGCATTATTAATTATGTTGTTTTGAGTTTCTTAAGAAAACTTCAAAGACTTAGAAATGTAGTTAACAAAATAAACTTTGAAACAGGCTAAACTGCAGTTTATACTGACTGATTATAAACTGTGATCTTACTATATCTTTCATATCAAAGGTGTGTTTACTAGGTGAGTAATACATTCAGGTATAGTTGGAAAGATATCTTCTGCAGATCTTTGCAAAGTGGCTTTTAATTAGTTTAGGATGGCTGGGGACAGTGGAGTGGGAATTATCTTTTGATTAATATTTACTAAGGTTTTTGAAGTACCTATTCTGGCTTGTCTCAGTCTCAGTCTTAACCTTACTCTGAAAATCTTCCATTCTTGATTTTACTGTTCCTTATTAATTTTCTTGCCACTGCCATAATTATATTTCCAGTCAGTTCGTCCATCTCTCCAGTTGATTAAGTAGAGTTGACATGTCAAGTAGATTCCTTAAGATATTCCATTAGGTTAATGGAAGAAGGCAAGAGAAAGATTAGGAAATCATCAATATCGAGTTGATATTGGAAGTCACGAGTGGCTATCTCAGAGCTCAGTGAAAGGGAGAAGTTTTAGAGCCACACTCTCCCATAGTAGTTTCTATGATTAGAGAAACATCGTAGCTACCAGCCACATATGCCTGTTGAATACCTGAAATGTGGCTGGTGTGACCGAATAACCGAATTTTTAGTTTAAAGTTTAAATAGCCACCTATTTCAAGTGGTTACCATATTGGACAGCGTGGTTCTAGAGTTATGACTCATGTAAGTAGGACAAGAAAACCTTTGCTTTGAAAGCCAAACACCATTTAAGCATTTATGCAGGTTTGGGTCTTTCAAAGAGGCTCTATTTCAAGGTGTCAGAGATCTGATTCTCAACATTTTAAGAAGCAGGTTAGTTTCTTTAAAAATTTAGTTAGAGAACACTCTAGGATTAGATAAAGAAGAGTATAGTGATTCTCAGTGTCAGATATGTTTAAGGAACTTAAGTAGCTAGGTTTTGTTGCTAGAAATTCCTTTTAATGTTTCAGATGTGTAAACAAACTGAATTCTTTGTGTTTCTAGCTCTTAACAACACTGAAATGTTCATCAGTTAAAGCTACAAAACTAATAAAATTGAAGTTCCCTAACATTAATGTGACATGTGATGTATTCTACAAATTGTGCACAATATGAATATGGTATGCAACAAGTTACTTTTTACCTCGGCTTGTCAGTGCTTCTAATACCTTGGAAAGACTCAGTTCTTTGATCACAATTTTTTTATTCACACAAATTTGATACATTTGGAAATAAAGAGCATCATATTCTCTTGAGTGGGATTAAATAAGTCTGTCATTCATTTCTCATGAGTTAACCTTGGTTTATGGTAATAGGCTATTGCGATTATAAACACAGCCTTGGATTCTGTATAACTGTCTTAGGTACTCAACCAAATGATCTAGCAGGTGCTTGTTTTAATTATCTTCAACAAAATAATAAAAATAAATTCTTTCAGAGAGTTAATATGAGAACAATATCTGTGCAGTCTGAGAAACAAGTGAGCTGATAGGGGAATCAGTTTGGGTATTGCTTATAGAATTGGTGCGGTATAGAGAATGGATTAGGAAAAGGTGAAATTGGCTGTAGAGAAAGCAGTTTAGGCTGTTGAAATCTAGAGAAGTAATGATGGCTTGAATTAATGCTGCAGCAGGAGGTAGGGCAAGGTATGAGACTCTCAATAGAATTAGTAATCTAAGTACCTGATGAATGTATAGGAGGAATTGTCGATGCTTGCTACAATTCTGGCTTGAGTCATTTGGGGCATAGGTAGATAGGGAGTAGGGGGAGAATAGCAAGTTTAGAAGTGGTGTGAGGAAGATTGAGTTAAAATAGTTTTGTTTCTTGGACTTCTGAAAGGCTCTTGTGGCCTCCCAGGTCACACTTTGAAGATTCTGGTCGTAGTGGCATGCCATAATGTATTGAAATCACCCAAAATAGGGGCAAACGGAAGAAAAGTATTGTCACCCTGTAGGCAAGGAATAAATGGATAAATTAGTCTGATGGAGAATAAAAAGGGACTTTCAGAAAGATAGGGGAATCAAGAGAACATGGAGTTATAAAAGCCTAGGAAAGATGATTATTGTTTAATGTCATGGAGAGATCAAGGAAGATAAAGAATGTGTAGTATTCATTGCATTTCCAAATTAGACAGCATCTGGCGACCTTTACGTACCAGCTTTGAAGGATGGAAGGACCAGAAGGCATTTAGAATGCCAGAGAGTTTCTTGGAAATGAGAAGTTAGAGGCAAGATGTAGCCTTTTAAAAGTTTAAAGTTTTTAATTTATTATTATTTTATTAGGTAATTCGTATGTATTCGTACATATTCAATGAAAAATGTTCAGTCTCTCCGGCCCAGTCCTCCGACTTGTTAATCAGGTTTTTTATGTCATTCTAGGGTTTTTATGCATTTACAAACACATAACACAATGGGCATTTCTTACTCCTTTTCTATAACAATGGTTAGATTACTCATGAAGCTTGAATGAGATGAGGAGAGAGGACAATATTCCAAAGAGAATGCACGATCCTTTATTTCCTTTGAAGGTTGACGGGCCAGCTCGGAAGGAACTAAACCTAACCGAGTCCATGTTTCAGGCAGCCCTTCAGGAATCTTTGAACTTCATGCAGTATTTTCTGTTGTGTGTTTGTCTAGGGAGAGTGTCTTCATCAAATTCTCAAAGGAAAAATGTAGCTGAAAAGTTAATAAATAGTGTTTTAAAAGCAGGAAAGGGAGCAAGACTGTAGCAGAAGATGTGAGGGACCAGCTCACTTGCCATAGCTCAAATTAGGCCTTTGTTTAACTGATTAGAAATTTTTCAGTTATGGAAGTGGCACCTTAGCGGGCTGATGCTGATGTCTTTCTCTCTCAAGAACCCCGTGGTCAATTACCATCACAAAAGAGACCTGTGGTAGGGTTATTCTGGTTACTTGCTAGCTCCTGGTTGAGCATATTGTGGTAAGAACTGCCCCTTTGCTTCTACTTTTCTAGAATCTTTCCATCCAAACTGAAAACAGACTTTGTTCCTTCCACCAGCATTTCTGGCCTATAGAGAAAGTAACTAAAATCTTTCCCAAAGATGCTGGTGCTCTTTTCATCAGTGCATTAAACCCTTGCTGGAAAGAGTGTCTGCTGGTCTCTCTCTGTTGCCTATTGTGGGGGTGTGGAAGGGGAGTGAGTAGGTCACAGGTGATAAATCTAGCATCTCTAGGCCTTGAGGTCCTTACAACAGGTTACTGGCATCTCCCTTAAGTGTGGGCGGGCCACTGTTGAGTACAGGTTTCTATCAATTTGAAATGAAATTGACAAAAATGGAAGCAAGGAGCAAGCAGCTCTTATAAGTAGTCTACCGGGGAATCATGATAGCCTAGACACACGTGATGGAGAGAAGTGGATAGATTCTAGTCCTGTTTTGAATATAGAATTGACAGTATTAGCTAATGAATTGGGTGTGGCAGATGACAGAAGATTCAAGTGTGAGTGAACCCTTAGTGTTTAGATTGAGTGACTAGATCGATTGGTTGCCATTTATCTAGATCTCCTTAAGAAATGATTTATGTGGCTGGAGAAAATCAACTTTGAAGATGCAAAGTTTGAAGTGCTTGTTAAACATCCAAATGGAGATGTCATGTATGCAGTTGGTGTACTAATTGAGAGGTCTGAGCTGGGAATTCATTAGCACATAGTGTTCCAAATAATGGAACTAGAGGAGATTACCCAGATACAGGAAAGGACCCAGAACCAAGTGCTGAGGAAATCCAATAATTAGAATTTGGTTAGGAGGAGTCAGCAACGTGGATTGTGAAAGAATGGCTAGACGAGATGTGGAGGAGGAGAATGTTTCAAAAAGGAGTGGTCGGTTACAATGATTGCTGCTGAAAGTTTGAATGGGGAAGACAAATGCCCATGGAATTTGGGAACATGAATTAATAACCTTGATAACAATAGTTCCAGTGAGAACAGAATCCAGATTGGATTGGATTGAAAGTGAATGACAGAAATTGGTCAGCGTGGACAATTCTTTCAATAAATTTTCTTGGGTAAGGAGAATCACTAGTTAGCAGGTGAAAGAGGTGCTCATTTGGTTAATCTCCCATTTTAAAGACCTTGGAAAAGTTAAGAATAGGGTGTATAGCACGAGTGGAAAAACCACACTTAAGGGAGATGAGAAGCCGATAAAGTCAAGCTCACTTGCAATGTAATGATGGTGATGTCCCATGGATCTATACTGGGTGTGGAGGGATGTGAAAGTAGTTCAGGAACAGTGACAAGATAGGCCAGTCAATGGGTTGGAGGTATTCATGGGGTCAAACAATGCAGAGGGCCATGCTAAGTGAGCTGTCAAGAGAGTAAGAAGAAATTGGAGAGTGGGGTGCTTGATTTATTGGAGATGGTGTAGTTAGGGAGGATAAGGCTTGTTACTAGGTTGAGAAGCCTGTGACTAATGTTAGGTGGGTGAGGTTGGGTAGTGTAGGTCAAAGAACTCAGGGTGTTTTGTGTGTTTTTAATGTGGGTATTGAAGCCTCTAAGAATGAGGACAAGAGTTGGGATAGAGAGGAAGATATGAAACAGAAACTACAGTCTTCAGCGAATGAAAGAGAAAGCAGGGAGGAGGGGTAGAGAGTAGTATAGTGAGATCCTAAAAGTTTTAAAGAAACAAAAATGGAGAAATGATGTGAGAAAAGTGAGGGGAAAGGAGGAAACCTACATACCACTTCCTGGCCCTTAGATATGTAGCAGAGAGAGAAAGAGGAAAAGCCTTCATTTGAGAGAACTTCAGGGGAGATAGTGTCTTTGAGAGACAACCAAATTTTAATAAGTCCAGGAACTGAAGAGAATGTTTAGAGAAAATATCGAGGATCTAGGAAAGCCTGCTGATCAGCCATTCAAGAGTGTACACGTCACATTTAGTAAGAATATTTTAGGCAACTTGTGTTACATGTGTTCTGAGTCATGTTGTAAAATACATTTCTGCTTTTAGTTGAGGTAAAAAAAGTTTTGAGAGCCATTGTATTGTGGGGTGGATGTACAGAATATTATGGGATGAGTGGTGGGTGGAAATGTATAATCTGAGAGACGTGACTATTTGGTTATTACCAAAATAGGGATTTGAGCTGTGATAGGATTGATTTTGATAATTGCTAGAGTAGAGTACACAGTTAAAATATGGTCCTGACTTTTTAGAAAAGAGACATGTGTGCCTCTGCTGGATTACTGTTATAAACACATTTATAAGACCTTTCTTAAGCAACTAGGACCTGCCTGGAACCCTGAGCCTCCAAAGAACTGGCTTTTTTTCTGGCCTTAATTCTCAGTCTCCTTCATGAGTGATCTGTTACTCAGCAGAGTATGGGCTCCTTAAACTCTTTTGCTTACCTTCCTAAGGGAGAATAGTGTACCATTTGAAGGAAGCTTAATTCTCATTAAAGTTTATTAGTGTCCAAGGTTGATTAGCTCTGTTTATCTACAAGTTAATATTATTCTTACCAATTAAACTTTCTGTGCAACTCAACCAAGAGATTACCTGTCCCATCTCTATAATTTACCCATGGACGTCTTATTAACTGACCTTATACTTTGCACTTTGCCCCAAGGGTTTAATCTCCACGGTAGTCCTGTCTAGAACCACTGTGCTAAATTTTACATTATTTTCCTTTCTAACTGTAAAAATACAGATGAAAAGTTGCTATGGCAAGTTAGTTACAGGGAGATGATCTAAGTTTTCAGATTTATAATTGAAGAACGTTTTTCCTGAACCTTCCTGCCAATATATATGGTTTATTTTGATGTCTTAATCGCATGTTGGCAGTCTGCTCAGTTCTAGATTCTTTGTACGCTTTATTTGCCATTATTTCGTGATATAACAGCACTATGATTGACAGTGAATTTGCCAAAAACACAGTCTGTAGACTGAGGGTGATATTCCCATGGAATGCTTGTGTAGGGCTGGCTGTGTGACTCAGAGGAAGACACTGGCAATGTATCTATAAGCATAACTTCATGTTAAATAGTAATAGAACAAGTTTAGGGATTATTTCTCTTTTATAATCTTGAGGCAAAATACATATGACTACGCTTAATTTTGAGATGGCTATTGTAGAGTACACTGAATTACAATATTTTCCACTTACGTAGCACCTGTAAGTTTAAGGCAGAAAATGAGACTATACAAGGCTGAGGGCTGCATAACACAAGACCTAACATGTAAGAGACATTTTACGTATCATTTATTTCACAGAATTTTTTTTAGCACATTCTATGTGCTCAGACATTCTAGATTCAGGGAATACAGTAAAGGAAGATTCTGTGTTCGTGGAGCTTATATTCTAGTGGAATGACAGACTAATACACACTTTAAATATTAAATGCTACACAGTGAATTAGATAAGAATGATTGAGGTTGACTGGGTAGCTGTTTTAGGTTGAGCGATCAGGAAAGTCTTTGAATGGGTGATTTTTAGTCTGAGATCCGAATGCAAGGAGTCAGCTATACAAAGACCAGAGGGAAAAGTATTCTATGCAGAGGGAATTGCCAGTGCAAAATCCCTACGGCAGGATACATTTAGCATATGAGGGCAGAAAGTAGGCCACAGTGGCTGGAATTCAGTAACTAGAAAGGAGTAAGTAAGATCAAGGAAGCAGACAAACTGAGTCACAGCTTGGCAAGCCAGCATGAGGAGGAGTATGGAATGTTACCTGGGGACTTTATGCAGGGAGCGATATGATTACTTTGGCTGGTATTGTAGAGGGGGCAGAAGTGGAAGTTGGGGGCCAGTTAGGCTATTATATTTATTCAAGCAAGGATGATGGTGGCTTGGACAGTAAAGGAAGGAAGGGTAAGATGTAGCAAAGGACAATGGAACTACTAAGTAGTCTTTTGTCCAAAGAACATCTAATTCTTTCATAAGCAGAAATATTCTTAATAAATAAAAGATGTTTATCTTTAATAAAGACAACAAATTATCAGCTAACAGCACTATTTTTTTTTCCTTTTGATTAATTTGAGCAAAGTATTTAGATATCGATTGGCTAAAGATTGCTAGGAAATAAAAAGTGGACAGACCTGTAGCCGTGTTAGCAAATAGGCTTGCCGACGAGAATAGTTTGGTAGTTTTATCATATTATATGTTAGTGCTTCAAATGTGTCCCAAGTGTGACAGACCTTTTGAGAGGGCATGGGCTTGGCTTTTGTGCTACTAATAAAGGTAGATTTGGAGACGTAGTTGCTGATGGTATAGCTTTGTCAAGATGTATTTTGGATGTCCAGGTTTCTGTTGATGATTAAAGACTGTTTCACGCAGTTTTATAGTCCTGAAGAGTCACCTGACTTTGTAGACTGTAGTTCAGCAGGAGAGTTAAGCCCTATAGAAACAGTTTGTGTGACTATTCCCACAATTCTCCTAAGGATGTATAATTAGCTAGTGCCAACCCAGGTGTAAAAGAGATAATGAATCCTCGACAGTAGATGCCTTGGTTCAAATCAAGCTGCTCTAGGTGTCTGGTTGAAACTCAGTGTCCTTTGTCTTCACTCCTTTAATGACCTCATGTTCACTAAAGCTCCAAGAAGTTATTTTTTGAGCAGAACTCTTCAAAACTTATTTTCAATGAAGAATTCTACTTTTACTTCTTCAATTAACTACAACTCCTTTTTTAATGAGCTCAAATTGTAATCCACTCATTCTCTTATTTTAAAAATAAGATTCATTGATTTCATTAAAAAATATATTTTTGGGGGATATTACATAAGTTGATTTCCTGTACAAAATCATAGTCCCCAGATAAATATTTTTTTACTTTTTGCAAAAACCTATGAAGATTGTACAACCTTGTGAATATACTAAAAACCACTTAATTGTACACTTTAAAATAGCGAATTTTATGGTGTTTGAATTCAGTTTCAAACAATCAAAAAAAAAAAAATACCTGAAGGATTATAAAGCACTTTGTTGACTTTTGATTTTGTGGAAAGACATTAGCCGTTGGCTACTATACGTATTCTGGAGCAAATCTGAAATTACTTTTTGAGAGTAACTCTGATGTGACCTAAAAATACCACTCAGGCTCCCTTTGTGTGAACCAGGAGAGAATTTTCCTTCTGGGCAAGCATAATAGGTTAAGTTTCTAAATTTCAATAGCATGTTCAATAACGTGTTAATGCCGATAGTAGAAATAGCTGCAATTTATTCAGAATTTATGTGCTAACATGACTATAAACTATAAACCTACTTTGTTAATGGTTGTCTTTCCCCTACCCCCAGAATGTAAGCTCTGAGGCAGGGATTTGGGTGTTTTGTAAATGACTATACCCAGCATGCAGTCAGTGCCTGATAGATAGTAGGCACTCAATATTGGCACAATGGCTGACTGAATAAAAGCTGCATTAGCAGCAGCAGCATGATGTGTGCATTATCCTGTTTGATCTTTCTAGGAATCTCATGTATAGTTATTGTTTTTATCCTCATTTACAGATGAGGAAAATGACCTTAGAAAAATAAAGTCTTTGTTTCTCAAGTTGGGGCATGAAAATCTCTTGGGTATGTGGTGTATGCTAAGCCATGGAATTAAAATGATACTTGAAAGTGTTCTATTTGAACATTTCAGGTAAGTAGAGCAACATATTTTTACATTGAAACAACATGGCTAATTTTTAAAATGCTTAATTTACATGAATTTTCAAGATCAAATGAATCCTCTAGTTTCTTGTCATAGAATTTGTACAATTCTAAACTGTCATACAGTAGCTTGATTTCAAAGCCAGGCTGAGAAAAGTGGTATTTAGAATATATAGTTTAAGGCCCCACTGTTCAAACTATACTATGTGAAGACTTTACTTGGTATACACCACACGGAGGGGTTTAAAGTTGTTTCTGTATCTTCCATCTATATATTCTTTCCTTCAAGTGATCTGACACTGTACCTAAGATAGAGGTACAGGTTCTTCCCCTGCCCCAGTTCCTTTTTCATAGTCAGCTGTCTTCCATTTTATAGAAGAGCAAACTTCTTACTTGTCTGCAATATTATCATGCTATAAAATGTTTGACCTCCAATAAAGGGACAATTTAAATATTGGTGTGGATACGGACAAGATGAATGACATGGTAACAGTCAAGTCTTTCTGCTAGTATAATTCTGCTGGCAACAAAAATTTACAGAGGAGTTAACATAGATGTCGATTAAAACTTAAGGTGTACTATGTGATATTTTGACATGTAAGTCAAAAGTTCAAAGAATTGAGTGACAGTAAGTCATTCTATTTACTCATTTATGTGAACAACGTTTCGTGGTGTTGCATCTATAATAACTGAAGAATAGGAATAGAATTGATAACTAAATCTTCACCCATTCTAGGAATTAGTAATTCTCATTCAAGGCCATGAAGTTATTTTTAAATAAAATTTTTTTTCATTAATATACTTATCTAATTTTTATCTCTTATGTTTAATAATTATTTGTTAAAATGTATAATTTACCATTTTGGGTCTGTTATGCACTAATAGTTGTAATAAACCAGAAGAAATTTACTTTTTTGTCACTGAGAACTTTATGGTCAAAGAAAGTTTAAAAAAATAACTTTGTGATATATATAAATGATCAATTAAAGGATTTCAAGTTTAAAATAGGAAATAACTGGGAATGGAATTATTGATTCAAAGAGAAAAAGAAGTGAAATAAAATATATAACTGTTGAAGAGTTTTTCATGTATAAATGGTTGATGGTGGGTATGTTTAGATTCTGTTAGATATATTTTAAAGTAAGGTAACAGTTTATTAAAGTATCAGTATTTAAAATACTCTAGTAAGTGGATCCTTTGCAATTATTTATATTAAAATACAAAATATTCTTGATGCCAACTTTAAAATGTAAGTGGTGTATATATATTTTCGAACATTTTTTAGGGGATAGGAATGCAAAAAAAAAATATTTGAAAACCACTGGTTTATGTGATATGCTCTTCACTTCTTTAGTATTCCTCTTTTCTAGCCCCAATCAAGTTCAGTCACTGAAAACTACATAATAATTAGGCCACATTGGCTTAGTCCCTTTCAGAATCACCTTCACTGAGTTGTCCTTTAAATGTTATTTTCTTGGTTTTTATGGATGGTCATTGAGAAAAAAAGTATTTGAAATCTTAATAATTATTGCGATGTTAAGTGCTTTTAATTTTTTTCTAGATTTACTATCAGGACAGCTTTTGTTTTCCTCATTAATTGGTAACTTCCTCCTTTCAGACTGTGATATCTATATAATCTCTTTTCACCCAGGCCCCTAGAAAGTTCAGATCCATATTAGATGCTAAGTTCTAGAATCAATCTCTATTAACCGTTTCAAAAGGAAATTTGTTTTGTCCTTGTCTTTGATTTTTTATTTTTAAAAATTAATTTTTCTTATATATTTGTTCTTTCAGAATGTAAAAGAGCCATCTCAGGTATTTATTGGAAAGAGATGAAGTAACAATTTAAAAAATAAAAAGATTTATTTTTGTATTCCTCTCAGCACCTAGTAGGATAGAATAGACCCTCAAAAATTTACTGAGTTACTTGAATACTTCCAGCCTAATATACACATTATAAAAATACATTAAATTTCAACTTGAGGGCTAGTCTGTATACTGAGAAAATTTATCACAGGTTGGAAACTTTAAGTTCTGATATTAGATATTGTGTATTTGCCAGTTTAATTTTGTAATAAAAGGAACTTCTCTACTTTTTCTTATATTGAAAGGGAAGATTTCAAATATATGAAGTCTTAATCTGATCCTATAAAAAACAGTGTTTGCTTTATAACTCCTAAGTTTAAGGCAGATTGGTAAGTATTTAGCAAAATTCAGACACACAACTGGGCATGAATTAACAGTGACTCCAGTGGTCCTCAGGGAAAGTGGTAATAAAATTTACTGTTTCTGGGAAAACCAGTTAGTCCAGCTTTTCGTATTATTCTACACCATACTGTTTTGGAATACAAAATTAATTAGTAAAAAATTTTGTCTTCAGAGCTTTCAAGGCCATTAAAAAGGAGAACAAAATAATAACCAAAATAAGATCAAGAGAAGAATAACAGCACACTCTTGAGTAATCTCTTATTTCATGCCACTGGGGAGTGGACTGTCTCATTGTCAGAGAGTGGAAGTTAATTGTATATTTTGAATATTTTTAGCCAACTTTTTCTTCTAATTTGTATTTACTGCACCAAAAACAAGTTAATGAAAAAAAAATCAGTTTTAAAATTGTAGCACGAATAGTCTTACGCAGTTCATGCTTCCTTCCAGTCTCGTGGATTCAGAATTCATAGTGTAGAATAGTTCTCGGCTGCCTCTAGCCATCCTTTGTAACAGTGAGAATCTTAACAAGCTTGCCCGTATTTGCTCAAACAGTTGCAATATACTTTCGTGTCTATTGATGCCATCTTTGTTCTAATACCAGCAGAGTATATTGTTCTTTTTTTTCATTGTTCTTTATTAAAGAACAAAAATATTAAAGAATTGTTTAGTAATATATACTAATTTACTTAGTAACAGGAAAAGTTCTCTGTAAGCATTTATGTGGTAAGCTTCTTTAGAATTAAATATTGACTATTTTATAGGTTGGGTGGCTTTGCTTGGGGCCTTGGAATGCTCTAGAAGTCATAAATCAGAGGTATCCAAACCTGTGCATCACGTAATTACCAGAAGAGCTTTTAAAAATACACATTCCTGGACCTCATGCTTTTTGAAAAATGGCATCCAAAGTGGTTATTTTGCAGTTTTTAGGCTAAGTTTTTAAATCAAAGTTTTTAAAAAAAAATCCATAAAGAAAGATAAATACCTGAGAAATAATATTGTTTGAGTTAAGATGAATATATAACTCTTAAAGGTAAGCACATACATTGGGAGAAAATTTAATAAGATAAAGGAATAACAAGCATGCCTGGTACAGAGAAGAAGGGTGTGTGTGTATGTGTGTGTGTGTATGTGTGTGTTGGGAGGAGAGGATAGAGACATTTGATAATAGGTCCAGATAATACTGTATTGTAATAATTGTCAGATTAATTTATCATGATACTTATTTTTCTAGACATCGTTAATCTTTAAGCAGAGGTCACAAACTCAGTATCTGCAGGGGTCAGACAGGTAACACAAATGTGAGTTGTTGAGCAATTCTGCAAAAAGAACCGTTAACACTTCAAATCGGCAGCCATTAATATTTAATCATGGTTTATTGTGGCCAAATCAAGTCCCCTATTTTTAGATATTTGAGTTTTTAAGGTAAGCTAAAATTCTAGATTTTATGTGAAATCTCCAGGTTCATAGATGTTGGCTTAATTTATTAAAGACATCCAAAACTGAGCAGAATGCATCTATGAGTTAGACTTGGTCTACCTGCCACCAATTTGCAATCTTCGTTTAAGAGCAGAGGTTCTCCAAGTGTGGTCCCTGGAGCAGCAGTGGCAGCATCACCTGAGACCTTAATAGAAATGCAAATTTCCAGGCCCCACTTCAGACCTACTGAATCAGAATCTCTGGGAGTGAGGCCCAGTAATTTGTTTTAATAAGCCCTCTGGGTGATTCCGACGCATGCTCAAGTTTGAGAACCACTGCTTTGGAGTCTTGAAGTTGATATTACAATTTTAATCTGAAAATCCTTGTAAAGATAAATGTTCATTGAATATTCTGTAGATTTATCACGTTTATTTCTGTACCAAAAATGTTAGATGTACGTTGCTTTCTGATATATATGACCTTTTACATTTTTTGCCATAATCATGTTTTTTTCTTTTTCTCACGTCCTCCCCTGCCCCCTACTCCTGTGTTGTTAAGAGCTATTGCAGATGAACAGCAATTCTGTGCCAAATTTTGACTTCACTAGAACGCATCTTACATTTTATTTACTGGTTGAGTAAAAGTAGATAAGTATGTTGCTTGACTTTCTGAAGCTTCAATTTTAAGTCTCTAAAAGTATTAAATGTGATATAAAAGTGATATTTCCTTATTTTATTACATTTTTCTAAATTGAGTTTATGAGAATTAGAAGTTTAATTTCTAATTATTACTAATTTTTTTTTTTAAATGTAAAAAGAGGAGGTTAATTTATGTGGTTTTATGTAAGCCTGGCCACCTAACAGCTGATTGGGTTGTTTATATTTT
Source organism: Pteropus medius (assembly GCF_902729225.1). NCBI lineage: Eukaryota > Metazoa > Chordata > Mammalia > Chiroptera > Pteropodidae > Pteropus > Pteropus medius. The sequence goes on from NW_024340849.1 coordinate 15,474,149, forward strand.
AATGGCCAAGAATGCTATTATTTTCCTCTATTCTCAGAATGTTGAAATGATTGCTGTCTTGATGGTTGTCCTGGAAGCTCTCCTTCCTTTTTTATATCCAACTTTAAACATATTTGTTCATTTAAAAGTCCTTAGTATCTTGCTAATCAAATTAATTACGAATTAGAACTTTTTTACATTTAAAAGTACACAAAAAGCTTTTTATTATGAAAAATTTATTATTATGTATGTCTTACATAAGAAAGTACTTAAAATGTAGAGTATTTAAAATGCTGATGTTGAGAAGTTTGGAATAATCTGATTTAAAGTAACAGACATTGAATTAATAAAAGAAATTTAATTATATTAATACATAATATTTATGAATGAAAACATGCTTATATCTACAGGGTAAACCAGACTTGAATACAACATTGCCAATTAGACAAACAGCATCGATTTTCAAACAACCAGTAACCAAAGTCACAAATCATCCTAATAATAAAGTGAAATCAGACCCACAACGAATGAATGAACAGCCACGTCAGGTAAGGATCCAACTGGTTCTCCAATCTTATTTTTCAGAAAATTCTTGTATTTTTACTATATATAGTTTAAGTAGACTCTGGTTAAAATGGAATATATTTGGAAAGAAAATTGTTTTATGTCCTAGGCTATTACATGAATGCTGGAGAAGAAGTAATAATTCCATATTTAGGTAAAATATCTTTAAAAAATTAAGAAATTAATTAAAAATTAATCTAAATTTATTTCACATTATAGACTCCATTTTTATGCTTTTGTGTGTTAACGTACATCAGACTTGATTTCGCTAATCTTAGTTTTTTCAAGATTATCTTTGTAGGGATAGTATTTCCTAAGGGGATAAAGCACATAGTCTGCGTTGCTTAGTATTAAAATATTTTCTATTTGGAAACTACTTTTTGTTCTGATTTCTTATTACATGAAAGCTGTCCCTCCCTTTTTGAAAAACAGAATTAAATAAACTTTGTCAATATGGTATATTGTCCTGTGACTTCCATTTTTTTGTATAAATTGAATTTATTATTCTCTTTCTTTATTGCCTCAAGCTGTATTCGACCAGAATCTTTTCTTAGAAAAAAAGTATTATCCGAAAGGCCTCCCTACTGCTTAATAATGCCACACAGCCAGGGGAGGGAGACTTGACAAAATGCTTAAACTTTCCAAGTAATCTTGCTCATTCACTCCCTAATTGTGGTCAAAAAGTTCAGGTACTTCGTGAATTTTTAGTAGCAATTGGGGTGAGGGAGTGGAGGGAGAAACATCTGTGCATTTTTTTCTCTCCTTTCTCTGCCTCCTCCCACTTACGGATCAGAAACACTGATTAACCTAGGACGACGATTATCTTTTGCTCTCATATTCCCCTTTTAGATGTCTCCACCTTTTCATTTGAATTTTGTTTTTCACTTGTCCCTTAAGTGTCTCATCTCCAGACTTCAATAAAGGATTGGGCCAAAACTTTCAGACAGTTGCACTAGAAGAAACTACATAAGGAAATTCAGTTCCCACATCCTCTGTAGTGTTTTTTCCTCTTCAGGTGAGCCAGGAAAACAGAAGATATTTGGAGCCACATTGGATCAGCATCTTGCTATAGATGTCTCAAGATTTGAAGTTCTAAACTTGCTTTACTGTTGGTCCCCAAGAGATTCAACAGGGGCCATGTAAGTGTATCACATCCAATATAAAAGATGCGTACCTGCATGTGCCTTTAGGCTCTTGTCACCACTTAGGTTTTCCTTTGGGCCATTCAGCTTTCTGTACCAGGCTTTTCCCTTCTGTTTTACTACTGTACCCAGAGATAGTCACCAAACTGCGCCGGTAGTTTTAGTGTGCTCATTACAGCAGTGAAGGGATTCTGCCATTCTGAACTTTGCTCACCTTGATAAAGCCATTCCCTGATTGTATTCTTTCTCAGATACTGTCTAAAAAGTCTTGAACATCTTGTCCTTTGGCTTTTTGGTGATTTTAAAATCGTTTTCTTGTAAAGATTTTTATTGAAAAATTTGAAAGTATGTAATTGACTAAGACAGTTTGCTTCAAAAAGCCCAAAAGATAAAGAGTGTGGAATAACTAAAATATTAGTTCCACACTGGAAATCTGAGTTGTCTTATTGAGGACAGATAGTATCTAGTAGGTTTTAGCCTCATCTTTTCTTTGCCAATGTAGTCTATAAACTCAAATATTTTGATTAAAGACTGATTGAGTACCAAATTATGGTCATTTTAACAGTAATTTAATTGTTTTCTGCACCGAAGTTGAGTCACAGATTTTATACAATGATAGAAATTATATTTACTGGGTGTTTATCTGGCTATAGGAATATTGTTTACCAAGATTTTTAAAGTCGAAGTAACCAGATTAACTGCTCCTTGTTCTTTGGTATGCTGAGTAGTTTTAAGTTTTCCTTCTTTTATTAAGGGTTATGAGATTATTCTCAAATGAAAAGAATGTCAAAAAAGCTAAATCCACCTCCCCCAAGAAAAGCCCCCCAAACTTATGTCATTTTAACCCAGATCTTTGGAGGGTTTTATCTTCCTTGCAGCTTGCAGAGATAGGAAATGTTAAAATCATTCAGAAGGTTAGTTTTCCAAAAGTTTGGACTGTTTTTCACTTTATCTCCATGTCACCTGACAACTTTTGCTAGATGTTTTTGATTATACTAAGACATTAGTTGTCTTTCCCCCTTCTTTATCTTCAACATAAGAATTGAGGCGATATTTGACTTCTGTCTCATTAGTAGGATTTCAAAATGTAAGACTGTGCATTGGGCAAATATAGGAAATAGTAAAGAGACAACTTTTGTGTTAATGTTTTTAAAATCATGGTCTGTCATCCTGAATATTCCAGTTTAGACTCGTTTTTTAGTAAAGGAAAGATTGATTTTAATTATATTTTAACATATATATGTTAACATACATATGGCAGATGACTGCTGATCAACTATTATTGTTGAGGAGATAGCAAAAGTACATAGGCAAAAATGGTTATTCCCATTTTGCTACATTTTGCTTAGCTTCAGTGAACTAGATTGATAATATAAATTGCCAAATATTCCATTTGGAGAAGTTATTTTGATCATAGGGTAAATTAGACAAAGAGGTTTCTATTTTTGTGGTTCTTGTAGATATAAATGTTTTTCTTCTTTAACCATAGCATATTCCCTTAATAAGATATGCAAGCTAGTGGTATTGTAATTCCTTTTAAAGTATTGAATTTTGAGATCTAGAACTAGGATTAGATTTTTGGATCTTAATCTAGGCTCTACCTTGAATAGGTTTGAAGTGATTAATAGATGTGAAGCAATCATAGAAATTAATAATTCTGTCTTAATAACAGAAAACTTATGCTAGGTAATAATATGGCAGGCTAGTTTGAATCTTGTAAAATATATAAATTATGAATTTCTAATGTACTGAATCCTTGAAAATACTTTAACTTTAAAATTACAAATTAGGGTTTGTAAACAAAAGTCCATTAAACAGAATTCAGCAGTGATTTCTGCCTATAAGTAAAATTATAAAGTAGAGATGGAATTTGTAAAACCCGGTATGTTAGGATAAGTAGCCAGATGTGTTCATATATACCATCATCATGTTTAATGAGTGCTTGTCTTTTCGTTAGACTAAAAAGAAATCTGGAAGTGGGTTGGAGGGAACTCTATCAATGATGAGACTGTTATCCCAAACACTATGATCATTGAGATGTCCTTATTTGGCTAGATACATAAGATATGTCCAAAATTCTTTTAAATCCAATTGTGATTTTGCTGTTAAAGATATCTTTCCTTGTTTTATTCTTTCAATATATGAAGAACTTGCATTTCTGTTTCTTCCTTGTTTCTTTGATGGATGTCAACTTTGACACTTTCTGGTCTCTTGCTTTTTTTCTCTCTTTTATTCTCAAATCAAAGAAATTTTATCTTTGAGCCATTACTTCTCTCTTTTAATCATTAGAACATAGGGTGCTGATAGGCTTTGGTGTTCTTGATAGTCTTTGAATATTAAGTACATTTTGTGCGGATTCTTTTTTTTTTTTTTTTACCAAAAAGTGAAGTGGATTTAAATTTTCCATTTATTCTAGATTTTTTAAATTTTGTTTGCTAATTCTTCTTTCAAAGGATACGAAACTTTCCTTTATTCCCTTCCAGAGTCACCCTTTTTTAAAGAATGATTTTTCCCAGCTTTATTGAGATATAATTGACATATACCATTGTGCAAGTTTAAGGTGTACGTGTGATGATTTGATACACGTATACATTGCAAAATGATTACCACAGTAATATTAACACATCTAGCACCCCACATAATTATCATTCTTTTGTTGTGGTGGTGAGAACATTTAAGATCTATTCTCTTAGCAACTTTCAAGTATACAGCACAGTATTGTTAACTATAGTCACTATGCTGCACATGAGGTCCCCAGGACTTATTCATCTTATAACTGAAGGTTGGTACCGTTTGACCAACATCTCCCCACTTCCCCACCCCCTTGCTCCTGGCAATCACCAATATACTTTCTGTTTCTATGAGTAACAGCTTTTTTAGATTCCACATATAAGTGAGATCATACAGTATTTGTCTTTTCCTGTTTGAGTTATTTCACTTAGCATAATGTCCTCAAGGTTCATCCATGTCACAAATGGCAGGATTTCCTTCTTTTTCCTGGCTGATAATTATCCACAATAATCCTGTATTGTGTGTGTGTGTGTGTGTGTGTGTGTGTGTGTGTGTGTGTGTATGTGTGTGCATGTGTCTCACATTTTCTGTATCTATTCATTCACGGATGAACACTTAGGTTGTGTCCATGTCTTGGCTATTGTGAATAATGTTGCCATGAACATGGGGGTGCAGAGGAAATAGATGACATGTTGTCCTGTACTACTTAAAAGCATTATTCTGAGCAGTGTTGGCAAGATGCCATGTACAAAGTGTCAAAGAATACTACAGACAGGTGTTATAGGCGTTCAAGAATGGTGAGGTTACTATGGCTACGAGGTGTGTGTGGGGAGGGAAAGATATGGGAGTGTGCTGAACTGTGCAGATTGAGTGGGATTTAGAAAAGCACATGGGAGAGAGAGGGCATTCCAGCTAGGGAGCGTAGTGTTCGCAAAGGTGTTATCTGGGAGAGAGCAAGGAACGAGGAAGCAATTTAGCTGGAGATCAGGGTTTTCATGGAAAGTAGTGGGAGCTGAGAATGTTGTCAAGGGTTTCCTTAAATGTTAGTCTTTACAAGTTTTAAAAATGTTATCATTTGCTTTAGTTATAAGAAAAAGAAATTTGGGACAGACAGAAGGAAAATTGCTCATAATTTCTTTTTCATAATATAATTATAATAGTATTTTAGCATTTTTATATTCTTTCAGCATTTTAATACGTGTTTGAAAACATGATGATCATACTATACACATAGTGTAAAATTTTTACCCGATATTACATTATGTACATTTAATTTGTTTTATATAATTTGTGTGCTATAATTAACTCTATAGTGTCCCAATAATTGTGTATTGTGCTAGCATGTGATTTACATAACTATTTCCATATTGTTATTTCCAGTTTTTCACTATTATAGGTAGTACTCCAGTGAGTACCCTATGTATATAAGTTCCTTCCTACATTTCTTGGGTTAGATTCCCAGAAATGTAATTCCTGTATATTTATGATTTTTTGATACCTTCCGGCAAATCGATTTCCAAAGGGTTGTACTAAATTAAAAGTCTATTGAAAGTTATATGCATTCCAGTTTCAGCTTACCTTCTGTGGCACTGAGTATTAGCAATGCTTTTTCTTTTTGGTAATTCAGTGTATGAAAACATTATTTCATTTTAAATTTGCATTTTTTTCTATACTTGTGAAGTTATACTGACTAAAGCATTTGTTAACTTTTGCAAATGAGAAATGTTTAGAGGATTTTGAACAAGGGAGTAGCTTTTTTATACCCCTCTGAACTGAATTTGAATGTGTTTCCTGGTCGCCTGAAGCTAATTTCAACATCTGTGCTCTCCATATGCAGTCCTTCTTGCCTTCTCGGAGATCTCACTCAGTGGATTATGTCAGTTACCTTTCATCTTCACCTTCTCTCTCTAAACTGGCTTCTGCCCCAAAGCACTTAAATATATTCAGATCTTCCCTATCTTAAAAAATATATTTATTTTACTTTGTGTCTTCTTTAGGATTTTCTTCCTTTTTCCCTTCACAGTCAAATTTCTTAGAGTTGTATGTATTTACTCTCTACTTTACCAGTTAATTTTCTTACGTTTGAAATATACCTTTAGTTCCCACTATGCCACTTGAACTACTCTCATCAAGATTGCTGATAATCCTTGTTAAATTGGATAAATTTCGGTACTTAAATTACCTGACCTGCTTTAGCATTACTCACTGTGACTACTCCTGCCTTCTGAAATACTCTTCTTTAATTCTATGACACTGTGCTTGGTTTTTCTCCTTCCTTGTTTTTTCCAAATCCCTTTCTTAGGTTCTTCTTTCTCTGTCTCTTCAAATGGTGGGGTTTCCCAGGAAATACTTTGCACTCTTTGTATGTAAACCCTCCATGGATGAATTTATTCATTCTCTTGGCTTCAGTTATCATCTATATGTAATGTTTCCAAATTTACATGTTTATCCTGACCTTCAGTTATTTGTATCAGTCCATCTAAACATTGTTCACTTGGAAGTCTCACCAGCATCTCTAATTCATGTTACTAAATTCCATCATCATTCTTTCAAACCGGCCCTTCCATGTATGTGCATTACCTCAGTGAAAGGACTGCTGTCCACCTGGCTGCCTAAGCCAGAAGCCTGAGCATCAGCCTTGACTCTTCCCATCTTTTACTCCAAACATCTAATTAGCCAACAAGTCCTATTGACTCTACCTCCTGAATATTCACTTGCTTCCTCTCTATGCCAGGTAACTATTATTTCATCTTTCTGCTGCTTGTCTTATTCTCTTTAATTCATCCTTCATGTTGCATCCAGAACCTCCATCTGACATGATCTACTAGTATCATTCTACTGAAAACCTTTTGATGCTTCCTGTTAGTCTTTAGGTCAAAAAACCTAAATATGACTTATACAGTCAAAACACTTAACATTACTTACAAAGTCCTTCATGGTTTGGTTTCTGCTCATCTCTCCTGCCTCACTTCCTTCTCTGGTTCTATACTTCAATCACATGAAACTTTTTGTAGATTTTTGAGTGTGCTATTCATCTCCCTCCCGCACTCTGCTCATGCAGTCCCTGCTCATATATTTCATACTGGTTTCTTTCCTACCTATAATTAGCTCTTTCCTACTCAACCCTCAAGTCTTAGTTATCATTTCTTCTGTTCAAAAAAACTTCTGATTCATCAAGTCTGGGCTTAGTGTTTCTCCTTTCTCCTTTTCTGATCATAACTGTGTTAGTTATTCATTGCTTTATTTATAGTACCTCTGTTATGTCAGTGCTTAATATGTATTTGTTGAATTAATATGTATTTGTTTTTAAAATCAAAATCAATCATTGATATGTATTTGTTTTTAAAATCAAAATCATTCATTGAGCCCTCAACTTGTACCAGGCACTTTTCTAATTAGGAGGGATATTGCAGTGAACAAAACAAAGTCCCTGCTCTCATAGAACTTACCTTTTAGAGTGACAGGGAGAGAGACAGACAAATAAATACAAAAGCAGAGAATTATGGGACGAACATTCCAGACAGAAGTTTTAATCTGGCTATTGTATATAATGTGATGACTGACCTAAGGCTAGGAGACTGATGAAAAAACTATGGGAAGTTAGGGAATAAATAAAATTTGTATCATGGTGGTCATAAAATAATTGACAAAATTTATTGACTGATGAGCTGTGCCTGTGAGAAGAGGCTTAGAATTTAGGTAACTGGGAGAATGATGTCATCAACAGGAATATGGAAATACTGACAAGTAGCTCAGTATATTTTTTAAATCATAAAATAAGTATTATTTTATTATTAGGAAATTTCTATTTTAGTATTAGGAAATTTATACTCTTAAAGCAATTGTGGGATACCCAGGTAGTAAAGATGATGGGTTGGAGACTTGTCAGTTTATGGAGTTAAGAGTTGCAACTGAAAGATGATATGTGAAATTTTAAAAACATTAATGAATACATTGGTTATTTATTCATAGTAATATTTAATCATCATATATTATTCTAGTCCATTTAAAAATATTTCAGCTATCATGTGTGGAGATCCATGATATTTTTTGAAAGTTAAAAATTTTCTAAGTAATGTAGCAGTATAGGTGAAAAAAAATACTAAAAAACTTATGTTTCTAAACAGTAGTTTGCTACTTTAATGTTTTCTAGTCCCATTTCCAGGAGCATTTATTCTCAGTTCTGGTTATTTCCCTTTATAATTACCTCTATATTTCTGAATAATATACTTATTATGCTGTTTCTTTATTTGCTAGTTTTGGACATTATTTCTTGACTTCTCACAATGGTAGATGAGTACTTAGTTCTCTCCCTCTGCTCTTATGCTTCTAACAGAGTTGTATCACATTTTCAGTTAAATAGGTTAAATACGGTTTATATTATGACTGAAAATATTCATCAGTAGGGAAATTAATGGCCTATTATCATCAGAATTGCTTTCATAGTTCTTAGTTGTTAATCTTAAGAATTGTATGCTAGTATTTCTTTACAATTATAGTTAATGTTTCATAATGCTTTAACATTTCTGCCACATGCCCATCAGTAATGTTTTTCTTGTGCTGAAATCCATGAGTTTCATTCTTGTGTTTTTCCTGGAGTCTCCTCTGCTCTCCTTCAGTCTGGATCCGTCGTCTGGTCCTGCTGGGTAGCTGTAGCTTTGGGGATTTCATTTGCTGTTCTTCTGCGTTGGGGTTTTTTTTCCTAGATGTCTATCTTAGCATAGAATCTCAATTTGTAACAAATCCTCCAGTAGCTTTCTAACAAAATATAGTGGGAGGTAGTTTTTGAAAACCTGCACATTAGAAGTAACTTTATTCCACCTGGACACAATCACATTTGTCTGGGTATGAAATCCTAGACTGAAAATCATTTTCCTTAGAGTTTCGAAGGCATTGCTTTATTGTTCTCTAGCTTCAAAGTTACTGAAGAGAAGTCCAATCCCATGCTGAATGTCTGTTCTTTTATGGCCTTTTTCTTTCCTCTCTAAAAATGTTTAGTATATTTATGATTTTTAAAAAAATTTCCTAATATGTGCCCTTTTTTCATTCACTGGGGCCTCAGTAGGTGATAAAGGTGACTGTGTGAGAAGTTTTCTTGTGTCATTTCTCTCTCTTCTTCTGAACCCCTCCCCCCACCCCCCATCTTTCCATTCTCTCATTGTGGAAGTTGGGCATTAATACTAGAATTTTTGCTGGTTCTACTCTTGTATTTCCACCTTATTATTGGTGTGGTTTTTACTTTCTGGAATATTTCTTGATCTTAGCTTGGTCCTTTTATTAATGGTTTTTTTGGTGATCATATTTTTAATTCCCAGCAGCTCTTTTTTGGCTTTTGCTGGATACAACCTGTACTCTTACTCTTGAATATGTCAGTTATAGGAATATTTCTTATTTGTTTGAGGTTTAATATTTCTCTATTCCCTGCATTGACTCTTTTGTTGTTTATTTTTGGTTCTGCCTTTCTTACTGGCTGTCATGAATATTGCTTTGATGAACATTCTAGTGCATGTTTTTTATACCTAGGAGTAGGCTTGCTGATCCATAGAGTATGCAAATGTTCAGGTTCATTAGATAATACCAAATTGTTTTCCAAAGCGGTTAGATAAGATTACACTTCTGGCAGTGTACAATTCTTTAAATCCTTGTCAACACTTGGTATTGTCAGTCTTTAAATTTTTAAACATTTTGGTATGTGTTTAAGGGTATTTTATTATAGTTTTAACTTGCATTTTCATGGTAACTAATTATATTGAGCACCATTTATAAGTTTAATGGCCATATAGATATCCTTCCTTTTGAAGCACCTATTCAAGTCTTTTATGTATTATTCTATTAGGTTGTTTGTTTTTTTATTGACTTATGGGAGTTCTTTATATATTCTGGATGAGTCCTTTGTTATATATCTATATAAATACCTTCTCCCGGTTTGTGGCATACCTTTTTTACACTCTTAATAGTGTCTTCTGATAAATTAAGTTCATAATTTAAAGAGAGATGGGAGGTGGGATAGAGACTGGGAGGGTACAGGAGTGGGGTACTAGTAATATTCTATTTCTTGATCTGGGTGGTAGTTACATGAGTGTCTTTACTTGGCGAAGTTTCAGTGAGCTATATGCTTGTGGGTTTGGGGGTTTTTTTGTACTTTTCTGTATGTAATACTTCAGTAAAGATTTACAAAAAGTAAATATACTTTATCAGTCTCTTCCTTTGTATTTCTGTGGCATGTTTAAGAAATTTTTGCTTGCTCCAAGGTTATCATTATATTTTTCTATCTTCCAAAAGTTTTATGTTACTTTTGCATTTAGGTCTGCAATCTGTTAGAAATTGACTTTTGTGTATGATGTGAGGTGGATTTATTTTTTCCCATGTGGATAGCTGATTGACCCAGCCTTATTTAATGAAAAGACCATTCTTTTTCTATTGCTCTGCATTGTTACCTCTATCATATGTGAAATATCATATGAAATGTATTATGAGAAATCTCAAATGTCAAATGCAAAAGTGTGACAGTCCTGTGAAAGTCAGTTCTTTAACTCGGTCTTCTATTCCTTTGGTCTGTTTATACTTGCGAGAATGTGTTTCTACATCCTGTTCTATTTCATTGATCTGTTTGTCTATTCTTTCCCCAAACCACATTGTCTTAATTACTATAGTTTTTTCAAAAGTTTTAATATCTGGTAGTGTAAGTTTTCCAGCTTCATTATTCTTAGTTCAGGATTATCTTGGTTAGTCTTGGCTGTTTGCATTTCCATATAAATTTTAGACTCAGCCTGTCCAGTCTTCTTCAGAACCTGCTAGGATTTGTATCTATAGATCATTTTGGGAGAGAATTAAGAATAGTAAGTCTTACAATTCACCAATCTTGTATATCTCTCCATTAATATTTTGTAGTTCAGTCTTGAGATCTTACATATCTTTGATTGATTGCTAGATAGTTGATGTTTTTTGATGCTCCTCTAAGTACATTACATTAAAATTTAAAATTTTTTCTATTATATAGAAATAAGTTGATTTTGTATATTGATCGTGTTCACTTATCTTCCTAAATTCACTTATTAAATAATCAGTGAGTCTCTTTGAATTCATATGTGAGTAAACATTTCATCTGCAAATGAATATATTTCTTCCTTGCTGATCCTTAAACCTTTTAGTTACTTTTTCCCTTATTTTATTTTACTTGTTAGGACTTCCAATACAATCTTGAATAAAAGCGATAACAGATATCCTTGTCTCATTTGTGATACCAGGGAACATTTTTAATGTTTCTTCATTAAATATGTGTGCTGTAGGTTTTTAAAATAGATACCTTTTGTCAGATTAAGGAAATTCACTTATATTCCTAGTTTACTAAGACTATTTTTCATGAATGGAAATTGAATTTTATCAAGCTCTTTTTCTCTACATAGTTAAATGATAAAATGATTTTTATTCTTTATTCTCTTAATCTAGTGAATTACAGTGGTTGGTTTATGTGGTGGATTGCTCTGCTTGATTTTTAATGTGAAACAAACCTTGAATTCCTGGATTAAGCCCAATGTGGTCAAGATATATTTTCATTGTTATTAATGTTTACATTTGCTGTTATTTTGTTTCTGATTTTTTTGCATTTGTATTCATGAGAGAGATAGACTTGCATTTTTCTTTTCTTGTGATCTTCTCAAGCTTTAGTTGTCAAGGTTTTGCTGGGAGGTGATCCCTCTTTTAACATTCTCTCGAAGAGTTTGTGTCAGACTGGTACTTTTCTTTAAAATGTTTGGAAAAATTATTATGAAGTCATCTTAGCCTAAGTTTTTTTTTAATGGGGAAGCTTGAAATTACAGATTCAATTTGTTAAAAGGTACATGGATGAGTACTCATATTTTATATTTCTTATGCCAATTTTGAGAACGTCTTTTTCTAGGAATATGCATTTTATAATTTTCATATTTAGTGGTATAAGGTTGCTCATAATATTTTCTAGTAACATTTTTAATATTTGTAGTACCTGTCTGTTGTGATACCCTTTTCTCTCTGATTTTGGTAGTACCTATATGAAAGTTGGACGGAAGGATTGGGGAGCACTTTCTTAAAAAGCTTCATGCATCTTTCCCTATGGAAATGCAATCTCCAATTTTATCATCAAATTTGTTAAGATAACATTTATTTTATAGAAGTTAGTTAATTATAATAAGTTATGCTTTGTCTTATTTGACACTTACTGCCTTGAAGTAATCTTATAGTAACATTGAAACTTTTGTTTGCTTAATGTCTATATTTGTTTGCCATTTCTTTGCTTTTTCTTTCTATTTTCAGCTTTCTGAGTCCTTTTATTTTTAGATATGTTTCTTGCATAAAACATATAGTTGGTTTTTCCCCCCATCTGATCTGAGGGTCTTTTTTTCTTTCATAGGTGAGTTTCCCATGACATTTATAGATATTACAGATATGTTTGGTCTTGATTCTATCATTGTGTTTATATGCTGTTTTTAATATTTTATTGTCGTTTTCTGATATTTCTGTTTTAATTCTGTGGTCTGGGTTTTCCATTTAAATTTATCCTAAGACCAATTTTGAGCATTTGTAATTTTGATTTTAGTTCTAGTGGTTGCTTAATATCATATTTTAAATAGTACATATATACTTCTATTTCTTGATTTATCGATATGAAAAAGGAAATAGCATCGATTGATGTCCCACTGTAAAAAATGAGGAATTAATTTACATTATCCAAATTAGTTTCAAGAAAGCTTTCTGAAGAGTATGTCTTCTTATAAATAATAATGATAGCTGTCTATTACAGATCAGAGTTCCTGCAGTTGAGTGGGTTTTGAAATCATTAATTCTTTTATTCAACAGCGCATATTGCTGATCATATTATAGGTACTATATAAACACAAAAGTCAGACATGCACCCTGTCCTCATAGAACTTTCAATACTATGAGTAAAACAGACACTGAATAAATAATTCCAAGTGTGTAGAAATGTGACAAGTAAGTAAAAGGAAGGAGCATCCGTAAGTCCCTATATTGACTTATGTATTAATAGGAAAATTATTATTATAACTTTTCCCAAGGAAGTAGGATATGAAAAACTTACAGGCACCATGAATGAGTACTCTTATTCCATATTCCATAATCATCTTCGGATAATGGCATCTTTTGAGGCATTCGACAAGTATTACATGCCCACTTTGTTGAATTAGATAGTATCATGACAAAATTTAGACAAGCATCTACAGCAGATGGTTACTGCTCCCCGATTATCCTCAACTCTTTTTTACCTTTGCTTTATTCTTTTATCCTCTTTAGCCCAAAATGTTATCTTTTCCCTTAACGAGATCTCACTGTAGTTTGCACAGCCACATGAATCAAGTTTTCCTTGATTTACATAATACTTTTCTTGTCATTATCTAGCCCTTTCTTCGTAGGCTACTCTCACAAAATAAGAGGGTAGCTCATGTTTGACTTTTGATGTTTGCAGACCATGGTATTTAAGTTAAGTTGTTTTTTGCTGACCAAAATTAGACAACTCAGATGTCATATGGGGTTGAATTAAAGTAGAACAGTTTATAAACTGGACAGTGAGTTCCTTCTGAGCAGGAAACACCGTCCCTCTGTACAGCCCTGACCCAGCGTCTTACATATTTAGCTTCTCGTGAGTCATTGAATATGAAGTGTACATTTTCTGGGTTCTGCTTTAGTCTACAAATATCTGACAAAGATCCTTTGTTCTTTGATTAGATTTAACAAAAGCCTTACAAAAGTGAAAAAGATATTCACCGAATTTATGAAATCCTAACATTAGAATGTATTCTGAGCAATTCAATTAAAAAAAATCTATATTTTCAAAGCATTTTTCTCATTTTTTTGTGAGTGTTTCAATAACCTTCTGAGATAGATAAGGCAGTTAATAGTATTTCTATTTTCCTAGTGAAAATACATCTAAAGAGATTAAGTGACTTGCCTAAAACAGCACATCTATTTAATGGTTGAGTCAGGACCGAAGCATTTAGCTCCCAAATCGTGTTCTTTCTGTTACGCTGTAATACTCCTCCTTAGCCACAAATTCATCCCAGAAATATTTGAGTGCCAACTATGTGTCTAGCATTATGTTCTTGACAGAGATGAAATCTGCGCCAATTAAAACTCTTAAAATGGTGAGCTTTTAAAGGTAACTTGGGTTCTACTATTTTACAAAGTATCATCACTTTTGTCCTCACATACTTTAAAAGGTATGTCACATCTTACGCATGTTAAGTATTTGTTTTCATTAGAAAAAATGCCAAGAGCTTTATTTCTTTGAGAGTTACTGTAAGAAGTTTCAATTTGTTACTTAATAGTAATAGAAAATACAGAAACATACAGAGAACCATCATAAAAGTCAGACTTTCCTAAGTCTTCTGACAGCAGGCGATTGCAACAGTGAAGTAAGGCAGAGGAGGCTTAAACCAGGAATTGGATTTAGTAATTTAGAAGGTTATTATGACCTTGGGCAGGTCAGTGTTAATATAATAGTAGGCATAGAGTCCAAGTTAGAAGGAAAAGGATGAAAGGAAGGTAAGGAAATAAGATGGAAAGTTTCTCTCCTAGCAGAAGGAGGAAGATAGAGATGGTTTGAAGGAGAAGTCATGAATAAGGACACTTTTTAGGTTATCGAAGTTTGAGTATCTGTCACTTCAGGGGAAGAAGCCTCAGGAGAGAAAAGGGGAAAAGGGAATATGTGAGAGGACAAGTTGGGCAAATTGATGAGATAAGATAAGGAGGAGGCAGGAGGCGTGATCATGGAGGGCCAAGTGTAGAGATAATCTTAGAAAGGCAGAGGGATATGTCCTCCTTAGAGACTGGAGAGGTAAGTAAGGAAAAGTAGAATAGTTCAGAAGAGGTCCGAGGTGGAAGGAGGATATCTGAAGAGGCTCAGGGCTTTTAGGTTTGACCTGGTTTTTCTAGTCAGCCAGAGTTAATTATTACAGGCTTCTTGGCTTAGAAACTAATATTCAGCATATGGTATTTAAAATAAACAATAAGAATGAGGAGCTCAAATATGTAGGAGTTTTAGATGAACTTAGTTTTGTTATTGAAATTTCAGTGTGTTTCTCCATAATCACTTTATTTTCTTCTAATGGAGATTGTAATTTCAGATGGTAAGGGAAGATGCATGTTAAGATAATATATGAAGGCTAAAATAAATTTTAGGTTTTTATGTGGCTCAGTTTGGTGAGACGCATCTTCTCTGGCTTTTAATTTAGAATTGGCCACGCCCTATGGATAGCTATATTTATGGAAATTAACATGTTCAAGATCAACCCGCCAGTTCTGTTTTGTTGCTATACCTATGCCTGGGCACCTAAAGTCATTCTGAATGGAGCTGTGCCTTTGTCAGTATCTGTGACATATTTGCACATGCTTCTGTTCTCTGATCCTATGGTAATTAGAGCTCCTTCTAAAATCTGTACATACAGATGCTTACTAGCTTACAGGGTGGGATATGAAATGTCGTTTCAATTCAGAACTGTACATTTTCCAATAGAAACGATATTATAAATAGTTCTAACATTCCAGACCAGCCCATAGAGGACTTCTGAATCCAAAATGTGTCTGAATTATTAAAAATGATGATTGTTTCTATCAGGAAGTGTGTTAAATTTTACTCCTAAGATATAAAATGTTTTTCCCACTTCTGCTTTATCTTCTGCCCTCGTTGTCTGGCAGTGACAAAGAGGCAGCCAGGCTTCTTGGCTTCCAAACCACTTAGGGTGGTTCTTATGGACTGAGGAGCTGGGACAGAGACCCTTGAAAGACGAGAAGCGAGCTAGCTGCAGTGAAGGCGTGTGCCAGTGGAGGGGTCTCCCTTCTGTTTCAGCTCTGAGATTTGGGCCTCTGCTATTGTAACCTCCTACCCTCCTGTCTTCTTTCTCTTTCTTTGGACCAGTGGTTCTCAACCAGACCTGATTTGGTCTCCCTGCCCCACAAACCTGGGGAAACTTGGTAATGTCCACAGACATTTTTGGTTGTCACCACTGGTACTTAGTGGGAGTGGGCCAAGGATGCTGCTAAACATCCACAACAAAGAATTATCCAACTGCAAGGTCAGTAACGCTAGGATTGAGAAACTGCTCTAGGCCATTGCTGCTGATTCCAGTTTTTTTCCCCTTCTTGCTTCACTGCAGAAACAAATGTAGTTTGTATTTCCTGATTCTCTTCTACCTTCTGTTCTCGAAAAACGCTCACAGCCCTTCTGAGGTTTTTCCAAGGGCTTTACTATCATCACAACATGGAAATAGAAGGGATAAAAATAACCAGAAAATTACAGTTTCAGGAAATCTTAATTAAAAGCTATCCATGTTATCCACAGGACTTTAATCCATGTTATCCACAGGACTTTAATCCATGTTATCCACAGGACTTTAAATAGAACAAAATTCTAATCCTTCTCTAGGCTGCAGTCCGTTCTTCCCCATTATGGTTTCCACATTCCCTGGGCTCCCCTCCTTTCTTCCCCATGCTGCTCAACTGTGGAGAAGCCTGGGCAGTGAGCCTTTCACCGGTCCTCCAAATGAGGAGCAGCAGGACTGATGGAAAATCCTTGGGATAGTTTAACGAGGAGTGAAGGGAAGCTTCTGTTGTATTGCAGGGATCCAGCCTGAACTATTTTCTGTCGCCCTCCTTCTTTTAAGAAATTCAGACTGTGGTTACGTCACAGCAGTTCCCTCAGGACTGCTGCACAGCACAGGGATCTCCTCCTTTCCCCGCTGCACTGAACTTACCGCCACTGCAAGCTGCATGGGCACGCGGCCTCTGCTGTTGCATGGGGCACCGTGCTCAGAAGTCCGCATGCCTGCTTGAATTCTTTGCCGTCGCCATCATGAAATTCTTGATTCGTTTTGAGCACGAGACCTCGCATTTTCATTTTGTGCGGGGCCCTGCAAATTACGGAGCCGGTCCTGCTTACCAAAATTCTTCCAGTCTTTGGTCTTCCACGAGAGGCAGTCTGGATGAGAAGAGGAAGTAGAAGAGTTTTAAGATTCTTGTCGTAGCAAGAAAACCCCAGCTGAAAATCTGGGAGGGAAGAGCATATTCGTGTGCATGCACTCAGTCTTCATTTGTGAATACTCACCTTTCAGAGGTGATTGTGATGATTTTTTGCTTTGTTTATATTTATTAATTTTAATAAGGTGACCAACTACTTATTAAATGCTGTTGTAGGATCGGCAGTGTGCTAGAAGCCATGAGTGAAACTGAGCAGAAAAATGATACTTGCTCTCTATTGGGCATGTTCAAGTATTTATAAAACCTCCTCATTTAGTTTTCATATCCCTTTGAGATTGTTTTATTGTCTCATTCCATAAGGTACAAAACCGGTATCGAGACCGGTTAAGTAAGTTGTCCAACTTTATAAAGCTAGTGACAAAACAAGGATTCGAACATAGGTCAGTTTGACTCTGAAGCCCAGTTCCGTTTACGCTACTACTCAGAATTTAAATCTTCTACACTCTGCACACATACATCAGTGCTTTTTAAATTAAATATAATGGTAGATGAAAATAATACTGGTATGTTTTATTAGATCTAGATGATTTTCAGTGTGTTCATGAGACATAGATGTTAGCATAATTAACCTAAAACAGTGTTCTAATAGGAAATAATTCCAAAGCCTTTAGTTGCATGTGCTTTGTCACATCACTCCCTCTCGTGTCTTTTGAAATATCTGCTATCACTCCATTGTTAGTGTGACTTATCTGAAAGTGTTTTCTTGGATATCCTTTGTCAGGCAAGTTGAACAAATCCTCCAAAGTCCCAGTTAAATCCACAGCAATGAAGAAAAGAAAATGCTACAGTTGTATTCGGGTTGTTTTTACTTTTAGGAAACAGATTTGATCATTCATTTTGTTAAAGAAGCAGCTTTCATAACACACCGTCATGTGTGTCCTCTAGGACTCTAAGACTGATATAGTACATGCAGCTGTGTTCCACTGATGTCATAGAGGCACCAACCACATCTGTGAGAGGAGCAAAGGTCTAGAGATGAACTCCAGTTTCTAGTAAGATGGTTTCTCCCAAGCTGTACTGCCTCGGTCACTGATACTTTAGGCACTTTTGTGGTTTCAGATGACTTTTAATCCCCTCCTATTCTCTTCAGTCAGCTGGTTTACTAGATAGGGTATTGCCCGGACCATTGGTAATATAAAGGGACGCACACCTGGGACCTATCCAATTTTCTTATATACTGGAGGACGACAAAGAGAACGACATTAGACACACCTAGAGGTCTGATTAGTGGGGATTAGAAAGAGATGTAATAACTGAGGGTGATAGCACATTTGGGGAGTTTCCCCAAATATTAAATTATTACCCCTTAAAAGTATTACATTGATTATTTGGCCCTAACACCAGGCAGCAGGGTTAAGCTGAGAAAAACATTAGATTTCGCAGGTGAAATCAGATTTTCAGTGGTAGGTTAGGATTTGTGAAAGCATTAGTTTTTATGAAAGTGTGGTGGAAGAGACGAGATGCTGTCGTAGAGGGGGACTCCTTACAAGTTTAGGGAGACTCATCTTTTCAGTATTTTTGTCTTTAGACTTCTAATGGTTGGGGAAGTAATGTAATAGGAAGAACTCTAGCTGACCACAATTAAGCACCTAGTAAAAACATGGCATTCATAAATGAGCAGATCAGGACATTTTAAATTTGGGCGGAGGAAGACCTCTCCCCTCCTTTGCATCCCTCCAAAGCATTCAGGGCTATAAAGCGACCAAAGATAAGGCCATTGAATTTGGTGAGAGGAGCTGACTTATAGAGTACATTTAGGAGAAAATCCTGGAAAAGGGGGTTGGATAAGAAAGTTGACATGGGCCTAGGGGAATGGAGATAGTACGTATTGATCATCCCTTGAGGAATTGGCTTGGAAAAAAAAAAGAAAATGGTATTTGTATCAGCTAGATGAAGTTTGCAGTTTTAGAAAACAGAGTATAATTCCAGCACCCCAAAGAATTCTCTTATGCTGACCCTTTGTGGTCAGAACCTCCCTCTACTCCTAACCCTTGGCAACCATCCATCTAGTTGATTATTTTTTAGGATGTCATATAAATTGAATCACGTACTGGCTTCTCATGAAGACTGTTTCAGTTCTCATGAAAGTTAGGTACGCTCATTAGCTTTGAAGGAGTGATGGGAAGGATGGAGAGGGCAGTGGTGACCTTGACCAGTTAAATGTTGTCTTTTTTTCAAACCAGCCTCCTTTCTTTCTCTAACCTTTCCCACTTTCCCCATCTCCTCTGGGAGCTGGGGGTGGGGTGGAGGAGAAATACACATGCACACACATGTACATACATAAATACATGTATCTTTGTTTTCATGGCGTATGCATTTCATTTATAAAGGGGTCATTCATGTATATTAGATTCAACCTCGTTTAGTTCAGGGAGATCTGATGACATGTGATGGTACTAGTTGTTGTAATCGAAAGCCATACATTCGTTTCTTAGTCTGAGATTTGCTTTGTAAAATTTTCCTTCCTCAATTGTTTTATCATTTTTCTTTGAATTAATAGGAATTTTAAAATTAAGAGTTAAAAATTACAGCATGTAAAATATTTAACTTTTGATATTAAGAATTGGAATTTTTAGATGTAAAATATTATTTATCATATCTGTTTATAATTTCCATTCTTCGCTTTTTGGTAGTGTCGATTTGTTTTTTGAAAATTAGAATATATATTATTTTATTATGAAAGTACTTACTAATCTCATACTCACTGATTCTTCTGAATAAGTTTTCATTAGGAATTAACTGGCTTTTGTTTTCCTTGTCTTTTGGTATAGTTGTGATATTCAAACATAGGTGATGTTATTCCCCCAAAGAGAAAAGCAGTCAGGATTTCTTGGGACATTTATCACATCATCAGTTATTACCTCAATCTAACCATTTGGATCTGTGATGATTAATGAATTCATGTCTTCATATATATTGACTACATATTCAGCTCATGATGTAATTTATAAGGAGATGTAAGGTCTTTAAAGGAGAGTGAAGCATTCTATTGCAGGTTACCCTTGGTGCTAGCATTCAGGTTATTACAAAACAACATAGTACTATTCTGCCATAAATAGTTATTTTACTGTATCGTCACATTTGTCTGGAGGGCAATTATCTGAGACTTTTCATAGATCTGGAAGTCAGAACAGAAGCTCAAAAAGCCCTCAGAGTGGTCAAAATTTGCTAAAAGTAAATATAATAAACCTTACGCCTACTCTGTGACTAGTGCTTTACATATATTGCCTTATTTAACCCCCGCAGTAATCTTACGTGATAGTCATTGTTGCCACAGTTTACAGAAGAGGAAATCGAAGCGTTCTGAGGTTATAGAACTTGTCTAAGGTCATACATCTAGAGCTGGGGTTTCAATTTGAGTTTGTGTGTCCCTTCAAGAGCCTCATTCTGAGTTCAGTTACTCCCATATTCAGTCATTCATACAAATGTTTTTTCAGTACCTATTATGTGACAGGCCTCTGGTGTCCAGGACTGAAGACATATACAGAGTCCTAAGGGATTCCTTTATCTGTTTAGGGGTATTTAGTAAATACAAAACAGACTAGAAAAGAGATGAAAGCTTGAAGACCAAGGCACTCTATCTTATCTACTGTCGCATCCACAGGGCAAGTACAGCACATAGGAGGAACTCAATAAATACATGCTGAATAGATGAATGGCAGCAGTGAGAGGGAATAGCTAACTGGGAGAGAGAATAAAGTATAGAAAGGATATACAATCAAACAGCCGAACTGTCTTGGACCATTTAGAGTTTGGATAAGCAGCTGCCTGCTCAGTAGCCCTGTAGGGTATGAAGAGCCTCTAGTGTGCTCACTGACCTGGGGCCGCTGAGCGACTAAGGTGAACCAGGCCCTGTGCAACAGGGAGAAGGTCACTCATGAACTTGGCATCTGTTTCAATAGCAAGGAAGTATGTAAGACATTTTTAGAAAAGTTTTCATAAAAAACAGCCTTTTCCCTTAAAGTAAGCTAAAGGGCTAAACTTCAGTGTCTTGGGACAATCACATAGGTGGAGGAGCTCTTTCCCCAAGATACTGGATAAGGAGTATTTCAAAATATAATTTGTTTTCTTTTCCCTGGTAAATTATTATATTTTCATGCCAAATGAATCTTTAAAAAAATTAAGTTATATTCTTTGGACGATACCTTATGAAGAACTATATAAAGCATATAGCACATAATAATCTATAGTACTGTAATAAGCGAATAGGTTGCATAAACCAATAAAACAACTTTTTTTGAGTAATATCATTCGAAAGAATTATGGTGTGTTGAAGTAATTCATATTTGGAGTGTCACTTAGCTTTTTGTAAGGAAAAAATGGAGAAATTAGGAAACTATTGAAATAATTTCAATTTCATTACTCAACAGCATCGATGTGCTACTTTCTTGTTCCGAGAATGTATCTATTAACAGCGATGTTTTGCCTTACAGCTTTTCTGGGAGAAGAGGCTACAAGGACTTAGTGCATCAGATGTAACAGAACAAATTATAAAAACCATGGAACTACCTAAAGGTCTTCAAGGTATTATCCAAGTTCAGTGTACCAGGCCCTGTGTTAGATGCTGTGGAGTCAGAAGTGGCTGGGACCAGGACTTTTCTTGGCTGGGTAGTATGCCTTGCCAGCTGATGTACCTCTTGTATGTTAGCAACCCCAGGGGAAATGCACATGAAGAGCTTGTATGTTGCAGGGGATGCTTTGAGAGAGCGTATGAATTAAGATTTTTTTTCTGTGTAAAAATGTTAGCATTAAGTTAAGTTCATTATGCAAATTAACTCGTGCTACTTTTTGAACCAGATGCAGGTGAGTGGCAGAATTTCCCAAGCTTCCTTCTCAAAGCAGCATCTGGCCCCAGCACTTGCTCTTTCTCGCCTCCTCTTATCTAAAGAACAGCTAAAGCTCTCCTGCCTCTCCCTCACAAACTGCCACTGCAAAAAAGCAGTGGGAACAGATGCACCTCAGTCCAATAGTATCAGCAAGTGGGATCTGGGGTGGAGAACTCAGTTGCTAGTGTGCCTGTCATGTCATATGTTAATGCCAAGTCCTAGACAAGCATTATTTTTCAAGTATGAGAACTTAGGCTTCTAAATCTTGATATATTGTGGATTGGTTAAAAAATCCTCATAATTCATGGTTAGAATATTGCTTCATCCCTCCATGTTCTTGGAAAGTATTGCTTTAACTGATTTAACAGTTTAGGACTTAAAGTGGTGTGTTTAAATGTGGCCATAGGCCCAGTCTTCCAAAAACAGTTGGCATGAAATTATTAAATCTATTAACTTGGATATTTTGTTAGGTAATTGAAAAAGCTGTTAAAGCTGTAAGTACAACTTGCTTACATTGGCTTTTCTTTTGAAGTACCGAAACAAAGAAGATAAGTGTTAAGATATTGCTAAAAATTAATGTTAAAAGCTATTGGAGAAACGATTCCGGGACTCTAAGAATTCATTAATAGGGATACTTAAGTATAATATGACTTTCGAAGGGACTTATATCATTAAAATAATTGGCCTTGCATGAAGAAATGTAGCCAACTTTTAAAAAGTTCAGTACTAGGAAAATGTATTTTAAAGTTATGTTAAAGTTTTATTGAAATGCTCAGCTATTTCGTTACTATTTCTTTAATGTTAATTCTTTGCTGTATAATAACTATTAGGTGGATATGATGTAATCTTTTGCTGCATTGGCTTATGTCGGTTTTAAATATATGATCCCAAACAAATATAAAAATATCAGTTCTTTTAGGTTATACAAGGTTTGCTTGGCACATCTAGATATTTCCTCTAACATGTATGTATTTCTGATTGCAGGAGTTGGTCCAGGTAGTAATGATGAGACCCTTTTATCTGCTGTTGCCAGTGCTTTGCACACAAGCTCTGCACCAATCACAGGGCAAGTCTCCCCTGCTGTGGAAAAGAACCCCGCTGTTTGGCTTAACACATCTCAACCCCTCTGCAAAGCTTTCATTGTCACAGATGAAGACATTAGGTAAGGCAGTTTGACATAACTTAAAAAACTTGTTTTTTACATTTGATAAATTTTATTCTGCCTGTTAGGTTCAGTGGCACATCTAGTAAGTGGTGAATCAATCAGAGAGTTTTATTTTATATACATGTATAATTTTTTTCTTTTTACCAAGCTTTCATGAAACTACTGAAAGTGATATAGGACATTTAAAACAAATACATGCTTAAAAAAGGTAGAAGTGGTATGTATAAGGGCTGTTACCAGGATCATGTCTAAGGACAGATAAGTTGTACTCCATTATCATTTTTGTAGTTTCTTTGCAGTTTGGATTTCTGCCTTTCCGCTCCAAAGAACCCCTTCTGTTCAGTTTTGCCTTTTGTGATTGCTTCCCGCATTGATTTGTCTGCAAACCATTCTCTCTTTAAAACACATCATAGCCATGTTGCTTTAAGCTCAGTTGTGTTTTCAAAGTTCAGTGTATTTATCTTGATTATGTTTACCTCACGTAAGCTCAATTTAGAGATTTATTTATCTCTACTTCACCTTGTTTCAGGGAAAGGTTGAGAGTGGCGAGAGAGAGAGAGAGAAGAGAGACACACACACACACACACACACACACACCCCACCCACCCCCCACCCCCTCCATCCCGTGAGAAGCAGATGGAAAAGATGAAGCAAAGTTCGGTGAAGCAATAATTACTAACGGAGAAGGGAGTGAGAAGAGGACACAAGCTGCATCTATTAACATCTTTTACTCTTTCTGAGGCTGGGACACAAATTAGGTTTTTAGCAACAAATAGTGAAAGAAAAGCATACAGCTCAGATTGGTGATACTGAGAAAGTATAAGCAAACCATTCCTTGGGAGAAACAAAACTATTGCAAATATTAAGGCCACAAAGAAATGCTTATATGAGATTTATGAACTTGAATATCATTCGTTTATAATGATAATATACTATACTGTATTTTCTTTAAAAATAGGACACTGCGTACATACTTCACTCCTTCTGTCCTCTGCATGTGGATCAGAAAGCTCTGCTGGGATATTATTCCTGGACAAAACCAGCAGATGGCACTTTCGAATCACAATTTTAAAATATGTTTTATATTTGTAGTTTTTACTCAATCCATAAAAATTGGCATGAGAATGTTTTTTTCTTTTTCTTTTTTCCCCACCTATTTTTATTTTTTTAAATTTTGTTAAATTTATTGGGGCGACATTGGTTAATAAAATTATATAGGTTTCAACTGTGCAGTTCTGTAATACAGCATCTGTATGGTATGAGAACGTTTTTGAATGTGTGAGTCTAGCTAGGGTAATAATTGGAAAGTCCTTCCTGGGTTTTAAAAAGTAGCTCCTTTTACAAAGATGTGGAGTGGTTCAAAGTCGCATTCAGATGCTTTGATTACATAGAATTTATGATCAGCATTATTTTTTAAGAAAAACAAAATGTAAATCAAGGAAAGGAATCAGCCTGCTTTTCGGATTATTCTTACCCTCAAGGGAGGAAATTACTGTCTTGGAGTGAGTAAACAGCAGGACTTCATCAGGTCCCTGAGGCTGTTGACTGAGGTTCTGTGAGTGAGGTCATGGGACCATTGATGGCTTGAATGCCAGGTTTTTGGAGAGTACAGGAAACTTTCTCAAAGCCAGATCTGGATGATTTCCTTTTAGGGTAAACTTGTGTAACAAATTACCCATTTGATTGAATTGTCATAACAGAAATTATTAAGCAAATATTTCTGCTGAACCAGTACAGGTTCAAAATAAATCACTGCAAATGGAATTGTTACCCTTTCTCCAATTGTATAGCGCATATTCTGTTTATATTAAACCCTCAATTAAAGATCTCAACATTAAGTATATGTTTTTTTCAGTATATTTGATAAAATTTTCACCCACAGGTATATTTCTTTTCTAATATTGAGTAGCAGAGGCTCACAAATTTAGCTGTTTAAAACAATATCCACTTACAGCTCACAGTTGCATAGGTCAGAGGTCTGGGACAGGCTTCTGTCTGCCCGAGTCTTACAAGGCTGAAATCAAAGCGTCAGCTGGACTGCGTTTCCCTCTGGAGCTCGGGGTCCTCTTTCAAGCTCTGATGGCTGTTGGAGAATTCACTTCCTCCTAGTGTACGACTGAGGCCCCTGTTCTCTCATTGGCTGTGGAGCGGGGCTGGTCTCAGCGGTTAGAGGCTGATGGCAGTTCCTTGTCCTCTGGCCCCCTCCGGATTCCCTCTCCAGCTTCTTTCAGGAAGGGCCAGCACCTTTTAAGGGCTCTTCTTATTCGGTCAGGCCCTGTATGATAATCTGTTTTGATTAACTCAAGGTCAGTTGATTAGTAACCCAATCATGCAGTGATTCCCATCATATTCACACGGTCTGTTTGCCTTTAAGGGGAGGGAATTATACAAGGAGTGGATACAGGGGTGGGAAAGGGGGCATCTTAGGGACTGTGTTAGAATTCTCCCTACCCCAGCGGGCAAAATGCTTTAATTTCAGCTTTTATAAGTACGGAAAGTAATGCTTAAGATGAAAGAGAATCAATGGCAAATGTCAGAGTCTAAGATACACTTCTCCAGCCAAAAGCACCATTTGTTCCATTTTCTTTGTCTTCCTAATGGGGTTACTCTAGGGCAGTTGTGCAGATTCTCACACTTTGTTATTAGGAGTGAGAGACTGCCAATGAGACCAATATGTCATTTGTCATAAACCTTGAGTCACCGAGCCAGAGGCAAGACTAACTATATAAGAAATAAACAATGTGTTTTTCTTGACCTTGCTGCACTACATGAAAATCTGTTGAACTCCAGTTTCTTTTAATATGACAGAGCTATGCAGCTCAGACTCACTCAGTGACAGCCTCCCTCTTTTTGAAAATTCATTTGAAAAGTGGAGGTCTATACCTTTTAACTCTTTGTTTTTAGAATTTAATAAATATGATGTATAAGACCTTTGCGGCTACACAATATATATTAGCTTCGCTACCCTGGAGTCGTTCTCATGAGATGAATAGGCGTGTAGGCTGGACTACGTCCATGTTACTTTCCAGCCGGTCGAGCACCCACAGAGTGAATACTCGGGGACTCTTAGGGGAGTCTTCTGGAACATTGCTCCTCTACTCTTCCGCTTTCCCAGGTTTGGACATTGTGTAATTTGTCTTCCTCAATTATTGATAGAGAAAATCACTCATTTTTCAGTAGAGTCCTCAGTATTCCTTGTTGCGTCTCTTGTCACTGGGCTGCCCCGTCGCCCACTTGACATTCATCCTAACCACCTTCCCCCTGGTCTCAGGAGATGGTCGGGCCCGTGTTCCAGTCAAAGCTAATTCTGCCACCTGTGCTTCTCTCCCTTTCTTGTTTTTTTCTAAGACTTTTCCTTAACCAGTCTTCTCTTTCTCCTGTGTTTCTTCAACATTTGTCCTTCCATGTGGTTCTGGATGTGACTTTCTATGTACTACCTTTGCTTGGTAGAATTATTTTAGGAATCTCTCTCTTGCCCTGTTTTTTAAAGATAAAATGCATACCAGTAGCCTTTCTTCTACAGTTTAGAACCTTTCTTATGACCTGGAGTTTTTAATTCACTTTCGAGGTCCCCTTTCAGTTTCCAGGACACAGAGAAACTTTGGCATGTTCTTGACCTGCTCAGCTTATCTCAGTTGAAGAGATGATTTTAGTTTCAGTCCTCAGTGTAGGGATCATGTGGTCCTGGTTCCTTCATGACGGCCCATTGCCATCAGGCCTGGGAACCCAGGACAGAGCTCCAACCAGCTTTCCCTGAACAGCCTACGACACCAAAGTAAATCACAGCTGCCTCCATCTTTCTCGAACAAGTGCTTCATCGAACAAGTCTGTTTTCTTCTTTATTTTCCATGTTACCTCTCTGTTCTGTCCCTGCTTCCAAGATAGAACATATTTATCTTTTCTAGGGATAACTCCAAATACACACATATTTGAATTCTCGAAGAGAAGGTCACTGAAATAAACCTACTCCTGCGAGAGGAAGGATGCCTGCCTGTCTGAATCTCTCTCTTTCTGGCAAAGCCCATCTACTGTGTGATTTGGTTTTGCAAGTGAAGAAGCAGCTTTCGCAAAGTCTAAGGGGAAGGAAATGTGTTTTTCTCAGGAATATTTGTGATTTTGATGAGCTTTAGTAGCGGCCTCGTATTTCCATGACTTGCCAAACGATCCATGTCATTTTATTCTGTTGTTAAAAAGGAAACAGGAAGAGCGCGTACAACAAGTACGTAAGAAATTGGAAGAAGCACTGATGGCAGACATCTTGTCACGAGCTGCTGACACAGAAGAGATGGATATTGAAATGGACAGTGGAGATGAAGCTTAAGAATATGATCAGGTAAACTCACACCAAAGAGAGACTTGGAACTTAAGATGTTTTCTTTTCTTGCTTTTACCCTTTGCAGCCTCCCTCAGCAGGGAGTAAAAAGGCTTCTCTCCTCTGCAGAGGTGGTGCATACGCTCTTGTTTGGCTGCTCTGTATTTAAGGGCCACATAAGTTACTGCAGCCTTTTCTCATTATGTGAAGACATTCACATGCTGCAGCCACTTCCAAGGGATGTAGCGTCCTTTATTAATGCCAGGTGGAAAACCTCCAACTTGTCCTTGGAGGAAGTAGGAGAAGAAGAAAAGTACTCTGCCAGGTAGGCCGCAGGGGATGAAGGCAGTTGTCATCTCCACTGCACTAGCTTTCTGGGGGTCTCCTGTCCCCCATTTAAAATTATGGCCACAGAGTAAGCAAAATCCCTCCCTTTTTTTCCTAGGTTCTCTCTAGCATAGACTTGATGCAGGGAGAATGAGGACATTTCAAATTATAATAAATAATTTCCCTAAAAATACAAATTTTGATCTGATTCTAAACTCACATAATGAATTTCATGGGTTCTGGTCCATTGAGTGTATGTTCTCTTTAGTTGATTACAGTCTGATCTCCAATGACATCTTGCTTCCCAACTTCTATCTTGCTTTGTTTTGGCATGCCTTCCCTTACTTTCTGCCACTCATAGCTGATTATTTATTGTGTCCTTAGAAGCCAAAACTAGGATGGGGGAAAGAGAAAGAGAAAGAAAGAGAGTCACACACACACAGAGTAAATGAACAGAAGATTAGAGAGTCGTAGCTCAGTATTTGGCGTTGAACCTTTCCTCCCTGCCCTTTCCGTTTGCAATGTGTGCCTCGTCCTGATAGTCATCCTTGCATTCAGTGCTGGGTCCTGGGGATGTAGCGGTGGACACAGTCGCACAGTCTTCCCACTCATAAAGCCTTAGTATAGTCGTATTAAAAAAAAACCACTTACATGACTATGTAATTACCAACTGCGTTAAGTGCTGTGAGAGCCGATGGCCACGGAGCGAAGGTGATGTGAAGGGCCAACAAAGCGAGGATGTGGCATTCACTTTGAGCCTGAAAGATGAGGGGACACACTGAGCACTTTTTATGTACAAAGCGTGGTAACTAAATGCTAATCAAGGTTTTAAAAATGTACTCTAAATGAAATTTAGCCTCTAACTACGTTTTCAGGTTTTGCTGTCCTTACCGGAGAAATCATTGAATTATTTAAGTTTCTTTGTTTTTCCTTATAGGTAACTTTCGGCCAACTTTCCCCAAGAGCAAATTCCTAGAATTGAACAAACACGTTTCCACTGGGTTTTGCCTGAAAAAAAAAAAAAAATGTACCCGAGCACATAGAGCTTTTTAATAGCACTAACCAATGCCTTTTTAGATGTATTTTTGATGTATATATCTATTATTCAAAAAAAAAAAATGATGTTTATTTTGAGTCCTAGGACTTAAAATTAGTCTTTTGTAATATCAAGAGGACCCTTAAGATGAAGCTGAGCTTTTGATGCCAGGTGCAATCTACTGGAAATGTAGCACTTACATGAAATATTTGTTTTCCCCCAGTTTTAATATGAATGGATCAGGAGTACCAAATAAACTTCCCAATTAAAGATTATTGTGACTTCACTGTACATAAACAGATTTTTATACTTTATTGAAAGAGGACACCTGTACATTCTTCCATCATCACTGTAAAGACAAATAAATGATTATATTCACAGACCGATTGGAATTCTTTCTGTCGAAGAACACGCACATCAAAGAGCCGCTTCTTAGGATTTCCAGTTTCCTTTCAGCTGTGTTCCCTGGGCCTCAGGTCTGAAATGGAGGTGGTAGGGCATAGTTTACACATTTGCAGTAGGCCTCCAGATACTGTGAGAATTGTGCTTTCACCAGAATTCCTAAGTTGGCATATAGCATGAGTAAATTTTTTTTCTTTGCCTGTGACTAGTACTTTACTTTGATTAGTTGTGCAAAAATAAGGCATTTTCTTCCCTTGAGCATGAATTAGGTACACAGTTACCCTTCGGATGTTACTAGAAATCCGTATTTGTTGTTTAAGATCATTTTGCATTTTCTAATGTGCACTAACTTACTAAGTTCACAGGTGCCGGTCAGACCTTTTGCTTTCTAGGCAAAGTTACTTAACAAAACAGATTGTTATACCTCATTATCCAGTCTCCAAAGTATCTCCTTTCTTTTTTCTGTTAAAACTCATTAGTGTAACTTCATTACCACTTAAATTTCTCGATATCTAATTACTAAAACTGGCATAATATCATTAATGAGTTTTAAAAATCAAAACATACTTAAGTTAGTCTAATGCCAAGGAAAGGAAGGAGTGGTTATAAGCAGATTTAAGCACATTTTGAGAAATAGAGCAAAAATATCTTTCTATAGGAAAGGTTTATGTACTCCTTTTTAACTCTTGAGTTCTTTTAAAATTCAACCCAGAAATGCTGTGTTCAAGGATGTGACCAGTTCCACATAAGTGTCACCTGTACATTAGGTACCACTACTTCCCGCAGCCCTCCAGTTCCCGAGGAAGGGGGAGAAAATTGTCAAGCAATATGTAGCTGGCTGGGTTTGAGCTGCTGTCTCTCTGGACCTTATGCCAGACTACACAAATAACCCTTCCTTGGAATTCCTGATTTATGTTTAACTTTGATCTCTAGGCCTTAGGCCGCCAAGGTCCTTGGAACAGTCCTGCTGGTGGATGAGCAGGGACACTGACGGACTCTGGGAAGACTTTTGGCAGAGGGTGTCTGCTCTGGGCCTGTCAGACTGTCCCTATTGGGGTGGCAGTGGGAAGTTAATGTTGATTTCTTTTTAAGAACTGGTATGACTAGTCAGAATGATGTGCAAAGGCTTTTCTTAGCCTCCCCTAAGTCCATGCTTCATTTGTAATCGGGCTTGGGGTAACTTCATCTTGGTGATCGTATGTTCTTTTTACAAAGCAAGCCAACCAAGATATACATGGTTTTATAAACAGCTTTTATAAAAGGAGAAATACAATGTACACACATACAAAACTTTGATTTTTGTTCTTATAATGCTTTACTCAGGTAGAGAAGAGGTATGAAAGCCATTACATGGTGTCCGACTGGGGGCCTTCCCATAAGTCCAGCTGTTCCCTGTATAGCAACAGGACATGTACAAAATTAAGTTCATCATCTTATCCTCACAAACCCACCACCATCTTGCGTCCCCTAACGCGAGTAAAAACAAACCATCTGACCCAGCTGCCCAAGGCAGAAGCCCAGGAGTGAGCCCAGAGCCACTCTCCCTTGCCTCCGATGCCCCATCAATTCTGTGTGAACTGGTAGCTGCACTTCTCGCATCTCTAGCTCCTCTCCATCCCTGCAGACACGGCCTCCATCAACCTCTTTTCCTCTTTCCTGGACTTCTAGTGGATTCCTTTTGACAAAAAAAAAAAATTTAACCTGTCCACTTTCCTTTCACTTTCTCTCTCCACCCCTTTTTTTTCCCCTCCACGTAGTCGTCAGAATGGCCGTCAAAGCAAATGTGACTGTATCATTTCCCCACTCAAAATTCCTCAGTTGTCTGTATATACAGTTTAGAATAATTTTTAAGAGCGAGCACTTTGAAATGAAGAGAACCTGTGTTTGAACCTTGGTTTGCCATTTGTGTGGCTTGTCAGGTTACTTAATCTCCTTGAGCTTGTTCCTCGTCAGTGACTTAGGAATAATACCTACCTACCTCATAGCGTTGTCGTGAGGACTAAACGAGATTTTGTTTATGATGCGTTTAGCACAGTGCCTGGTGCATAGCAAGTGTCCCCATTGTAGCATGTCATTACGATCCCTGCAGGTGTCATTTTATGTCACTTCCAAGAGGCATTTGCTGATAATGCAGAATACTGTCCACCCCCCATAACACTTATTTTCTGCCTCAGCACCTTGTTTATTTCCTTTGTAGAAATCCTCTAAATCTGTATTTTATTTATTTATTGACTTTTTGTCTATCTCTGTAGAATGTAAGCTCCATGAGAGCAAGGGTGTGTCTGTCTTGGTCCCTGTTACAATCCCAGCGCTTAGCCTACTGCCTGGCACGTAGTAAGCACTCAATGTTTGTTGAATAAATGGGAGAATGCTCAAAGGCTCTTCACGATCTGATACCTGCCTGTTTGTCTAGCTCATCCTGCCACTCTCCCCATTGCACCTTCGGCTCAAGAAAAACTGCATAACCTGCTCCTTCAAAGTGCCCCTTGGGCCTCTGTGTCTTCGCACCTGTCGTTCCCTTTGCCTGCCTGTCTACATGGCAGATTTCCGATCATGGGTCGTCTCAGCTCAGTGGCTACCTCCTCTGTGAAGCTCTCCCTGATCTCTCCAGGCAGATGTTCTTTTTCCCTCTTCCGAGTCCCCACTGCACTTTGTAAATACCTCCATGGAAGCACTTTATTGTGTTGTAAATTTTTTTTTTGCATGTCTGTTTTTACTTGTAGACTGTAAGCTCCGTGAAAGCAGAGATTGCACCTTTTCTTCCTAATGTTTTCAGAGCCTAGCACAGTGCCTGGCACATAACAGTTTGTCAATAAATATTTGTTGATTGAATTTGTGAATGAACAAAGAGTCTCGGAGTTGGAACAGTGTTGCAAGATGTGTGTATTATCGAGGGAAGGAATGCCCCTGGTGGCTTCCAGGGTATTTTTTGTTTTAGAGAGGAGATCCAGAAAGCATTATGTAATCTCTGGATATAAGATTACTTGTTTGCATTTTAAAAATAAGTCGAATTAGATCGTCATAAATGATTGCAAAAGATATCAAGGAGCTTTGTGATCTCTCAACTGCTACGAAGTCCAAAATATTTGCACTATTAGTATTTCCATAGTAAATGCTATGCGAAAATGTACAGCAATAAATTTTAAAGCTTTAAAAATGTTCGTCTAAGTCATCTTCAATGACGTAGTTCAGGAAAGACATCTCTGTCCTGTGTCTCCTGGATACAAGGGGCTGCAGGCTGGGGTTTAGGGCTCCACAGCTTTCAGAGCTTATCCAGTGATACCACTTTGCTTTGCTAGTGAGACAACTGCTTAGTCATTCTGCCGTCATGTCTAGTGCCCAGACAGGACTGAATGGTTCTTTGCAGAATCAAGTGGAGGCCACACTACATCTTGCAAGGCCACAGCCTCCAAGCCTCCGGCAAGGCTGTCAAAGCCCTCATCCTGCCCACCTTCACTTCTGGGATGCAGATGTGACCTCTATACGAAACATACTTCGATGATCTCTGTGAAGTCCACAGGTGGGACATTTACATCAGTCACAGCGGGATCATCTAGGAATGGCTGAAGAATTGGGAATTGGAGCAGCGGGCTGTTAAATCTGCACATCTCAAAGGGCCTGGGGTGGAATGTTAAGTAACACTGATTTCTCTAAGAGGGCACGCATAGGTCACTTTGTCAATTATTTGGCTTTTGTTTTTATGACAGGAGGACAAACATTTTTGCTTTCATTTATGTAGTATTTTATAATTTACAGAACACTTCTACCTCCAATGTCATGTTTGTATTTTGACCCATAATTTGAATTTATAAGCCATATTATATGCACATGTTATTATTTCCATTTAGAGTTGAGGAATCTAAGAACCAGACATGTTAAATGACTTGCTCAAGCTAAAGCGAAGCATGGGGAATTCGAATGGCGATGTCTTCTGTTTTCCAGACGCCATGCAAACATTCAACCCTCTTCCCCACTGGGGTGACAGAGAACAACACAGTGTGACTGTAATCTGATGGCTTACATAAGGGCAGAGTGATTCTTTATTGGAAACCTGGTTCTTCTATGTATGAATTGTAAAAAGCTTATCCAGGGAACTCTTCTGCTGAGAGATCTTCACTAGGATTATTTATCTTTTGTAAGAGGTGGGGACAAGCGTAGCTCCTTAGTCACACAGTGTTGGGAGTTATTTTTATCCAGGGGTTAGCATTTTTCTTTCTGCTGTAGTTCTTTCAGCTTTTCCATTTCTTTCCATTATCCTCTTATCTTTTTCACCTTTTTATTTCACCATTCACGAACTTGATGCTGTAAGAAGTCTGGCAGGACCAAAGGCCCTGGAGAAAGGGGCTTCAAAGTGGGGTACGTGTATCTAAGGCATGTGTAAAAACATTCACTGGGGAGTAGAAAAATAACTGGCCTTTTAATATTTGTTTTCATCTCATCCTTTTGACATTTTAATTTTTGAGTGTCTTATTAAGCACATAATACATTGGTAGAGTAATCCACATATATAAATTATAAGTAAATACCCATAAATTTGGGACATCTGCTTTTGTTGAGAGGGTTTATTATTAAATTGTTTTAGACCACTCAGTGCAGGATTCCTCATCTGGGGTTTATGAATCTTGGCATCATATGCCACACTTTGTGACGATGTCCCCTGCTCCTATGGTAGTCCGTGGCTTCTGTAAAATTCTTACTACGGAAAATATATTACAGTGTCTGGTATATGGTAACATATTTCAGAAATTATAGCAACCCCTGCCCTCCCCAAAACCCTGGTGACTTTTTTGGGGATTGGAATCTTCTTTTGGGGAATTATCCTGAATTTTACTGACTGGACAGATACTCCTTGGACTGAGAACCAAAGAGGGGACTCGTACGGGGAGGGGGTGTAGGGGAGGCTTGTGGCCAGCTTTCAGAGCGCCTTGTTGATCACAGCATGATTTATCAGAAAGGGCCTTGGACCCAACAATAGCTAGTTGTGTGAAAATGGAAACATTTGGAAACAAAGGGAAAAATACAAATAGCAGCATGGTAGGACGTGCTATTTACAATGGAATAAATGCCTTTTTAAAAAAACCTTTCTTTTTCCCTCTGTCTCCTCCCAAAATGCAGAGTCACTTAGTATAATGTTATAAATGAGAAAAACCACACACTTACACTATGACTGATATTTCTTAAAATGACTGTGGCTCTTTGGAGCAAACCAGATTTTGGTTTATCAGAAACTGCCGTGAGCAGGCTGAATTAGTCATCTAATACTGAAAACACTTAACACTCGGGATAGGGTGCAGTATTACTCAGTGAGTCAAAAACACATTCAGCTTTCCTGGAACTTTAAATTCATTCAGGGAATAGTCACCGTCTTTGTTCTTCTGAAAAAATTTTTTTAATGAAACCCCGTAGGCTCTATTGCCATATTTTTAAGGACCAGTAGAGGAGCAAAAGGAAATATGGGTGAGAGTTTAAAAAATGGAGATAATTCCAACCACACAAAGAGATTTCTACCACATATAGAGATAAGTATGTCAGAGGACATGGGGGAAGACATAAATGTGACAAAGAAATGCACTTTTACAAACAGGCCCACTTAGTACTCTCTTGTTAATTCAAATGTCTAAAACTAAACTTAGCTCATATCCTCAAATAAAAAGAGAAATCTCTTATCTTTTCCATTTCTTTGTTTAACCATCTGACATGTGGCAGACATAGAGGACTGTCTAACTCAATAGCTATTCCTAGATGTGCTGACGCCACTCTTACGCTTCTAATTAAGATCTGATGCCTAACTCTTCGGCAGCCATCTTGTCGCCCTGAAGAGACAGACATGAGGGTAAAAAGCCAACGTGCAAGGATGGTGGGTTGGAAAGCCAGCAAAAGCCCAGGTTTTCAATGATATTGTTAAATCCTTAGACCAGCCTTGCTTGAGAACACCTCCCCCGGGCTGTGTGTTAAATCAACACCAACGTGCAATGTACGTTATGTGTTGTTTTTTTGTTTGTTTGTTTGTTTTTGAGCTATTGCTAACAAGTACATACCCAAACTTTAGACTCAGCTTTGAACACTAATATTCAATTAGTCACCGGAAGCCCTGTCAAGTTTTCTTTCCCGTTGACATGGTTTCATATGCTAACATGCCTGTGCAGGCTTTTGTTAACCCTTGCCTGGATTACTATAGTAACTTCTGTTCTCTCCGCCTCTAGTCTTTCCAGCTCCTTTCTGTTTTGCATATTGCCTCCAGATCTTTCTCATACACTCTTAGATTATCTGATAGTCTGGGTCACATTTACATGGGCTTCTATCTTTTTGGATCAGGCCTGAATTCCACAAGTGGTATCGGTCTACACCCCTTACCTGAGGATACTACCAACTAAAACTCTTAATTCTAACATCGTGTGCTCTGTGTTCTGTTGCTGTTGCAAGAAATTACAGCAAATTTAGGAACTTAAAACTGTGTCCATTTATTATCTCGCAGTTTCTGTGGGTCAGAAAACCCGGCACAGTGTGGCTGAGCTGGTTCTCTGCTTAGGGTCTCATGGGTTGAAAAGGAGATGTTGGCTGGCCTGTGACTATCTGGAGGCCCCGAGGGAGAGTCTGCTTTCAGGTGCATTCAGGTCGCCTGCACAGTTTGGGTACATGCAGTTGTGTGACTGAGTTCCCCATTTTCTTAATGACTGTTATCCAGAAATCATTCTCAACTTTAGAGACTGCTCACATTTCCTGGCTCATGGGTCCCTCCATCTTCGAAGCCAATGAAAGCCAGTTGAATCCTTTCTATGTTTCACATCTCTCGGATCTCCCCTTCTGCCTCATGTCTCTGGCTCCAGATAGTTTTCTGCTTCCAGGAGCTCATTTGATTAGATTGAATAATCTAACACAAATAACCCTGGGTAATATTTTCTATTTTTAAGGTTTGCAAACTTAATTGCATCGGCAAAGTCTCTTTTGCCATGTAACCTAACATATTTATAGTTTCTAGGAATTATAGCATGGACATTTTTAAGGGGCAATTTCGTTTGCCACACACTATTATTTCTAAGTAACAGAAAAATCAGTCTCAAATGGTTTTTAAAAAGAAAGAGGTTTATATTAAATGTATATAAAAGACAATCCTAGTGGAGGACAGATCCCCAGTGCAAACCATCAGGGCCAAGCTTTGCTTCTGGGCAGCCCTCTGGCTCTGGCCTCCCATCTATGTACTAGCTTCATCTTCTTCTCAGTAGAAGAAGATGACATGTAGGTATAAGAAAATGGCCAGAGGAAAGAGATAGAGTGGTTTTTTTTCCTATGTCTGCTTTTGAGAAGTTCCCAAACATTTCTCCTCATACATCACTGGCTAGAATTGGGTAACATGGCCATTCCTAAACCACTTGCTGAGTAAGGGGCTTGGGATTACCCCAGATGGCCTAGATTAGTCATATGGCAATGATATGACTGTTGAGAGTCAACCACAATACCTGCTTCAAACTGCTTACTATTCTTTTGTGTCATGCTTCCCCCTACCATTTTGCTTTCATTTTTATTGGTTTCTTTGCAGACTGGGCTTCTTCTCACAATCATTTCAGGTCCTATATTTTCTTTAAGCCCAAGGGCATCATGTTACTTTTCTGAAGGCGCATCCACTGCATCCCTCCACTCCAATCTATCCCTTCTTGGTAGTGTGACTCTACCTGACACATTGTATTTGATGCCAGATTGCCTGTTCCTGAAATAGTTCTCAAGTAGGTCATAAGGTCCTCCAGGACATGAACAATGACTTTTACAAAGAGTGAATTGGGGGATGAGTTCATCAATTTAGTGCCTGGCATTAGCTGCAAAGTTTGAAACCACAGTCCTCTACAAGAGCACTTCTGACATTAACTGCAAGTTTAGGGGTTCCCTGAACCACCCTCAGTTTGGATAATTTGCTAGAAGGACCCATAGAACTCACTAAAAGCTCTTATATTCGTATTTATGGTTGATTGCAGGGGAAGGACATAGATAAACATCAGCCAAAGGAAAAAAAACAGAGCAGAGTCTAGGAGGGTTCAAGATGGGAAGGCTCTGTTGTTTTCTTCCTGAGAAAGGTCACATGACCCTCTCAGCACCAACGTGTGATAATACACACTGGGTTTTGCCAACTGGGAAAGCTCACCCG
The DNA here is from genome assembly GCF_902729225.1 of Pteropus medius. Classification (NCBI taxonomy): domain Eukaryota; kingdom Metazoa; phylum Chordata; class Mammalia; order Chiroptera; family Pteropodidae; genus Pteropus; species Pteropus medius. Next base: position 15,511,576 of record NW_024340849.1, read on the forward strand.
AGCCTTAGTGACCAGAGATTTTTGCTGGGGCTTCACTGTGTAGTCATGATTGATGGATGGATTGACTGATTACCCATGTGGTTGAAGTATCTCCAGGACGATTGATACTGCTTGACTCAAAGCACCCACCCCAAGTCACATCATTGGTCTTTTTTTGGCTTTACTAGGTCACTAGTTCCTCCCCTCTCAAATTATTGGATGTGATCACCCACACCCTAAAATCTACTGTGACCAGGTCTCACCCCAAAAAGGACATTCCTATTAAGTATGACACAGATTACCTGCCAGAAGCAGAAGACAATGGCTAGTCCTCTCTTTGGGCAAAGCTAAATTCTTTACCATACACTTCATGATGAATGTTTTACTAGCAGATACTAACTTGGTTATTACCAGACTCTTCAGCAAAGTTCTTGATAATCCAATTAATATTTAGATATTCTAGACTGATCATACTTAAAGAGCTATGAGCATTTAGTGCCATTCCACTAAAGCCTTATTTTTCAAATTTACTCTTTCTAGGCAGGAATACTTCCTTGCAGTCATCACATAAAATAAGAGAATCTCTCTGTTGCTCTTCACAAATTACATAAGATCATTAAGACATAATTGCTTTCTTTTTTCTTAATCTGGAGCAAATAGATGGTGTAAGAATAAACAACAAGGCCACAGACTGAGTAATTTTGCAAATGCTTTACCTCCTGGAAAGAAAAAGCAATGATCTCCATTAAACTTTAGCAATAATACTTAATTATTGTAGCAATTACAAAGTCATTGGTCCTCCCTACTTTTAATTTAATACTTTTAGACCTTTAAAAAATCTATCCTTTGATCTAGATCATATTAGAACTTTCTTGGTTCTAACCTTATGACTCTAGTAAGAGAGATAAACCAACTCAGTGAGGCTATAGGACAGGAGAACAAGTCTTGACACATATTATTTCCACAATGGAGTCATCATATCTGGGGGGTCCTGAGGTTTCAAAGTCAGCACACGAGGCAAAAAAATATACATAGTCAAAATGTGGAGCTATCTGAGCATTTTATTTTTCCTTTCAAGCGAATATGCTCCAGAGGTGAAAGGGGGTGGTTGGGAGGGTGGTAGAGAACTCCAAAGTGCTCCGCATACCTGAAGGATTACATACCATTTTGGTTTCCAAAATTAGTATTTATTTAAAAAATTATATACACTAAAACTCAGGCTTTTTGACATGCAGTCCTATGAGTGTTGACAAATGAGTAGAAGCATATGTCCACCGCCATAATTAATACAGAAAGTTCTATAAACACCACCCTCCCAAATTTCTTGTGCTACCCCTTTGCAGTCAATGCCCTCCTTACCCTAAACCCTTGTCAACCACTGATCTGTTCTCTGTCCACATATTCTTTTGCCTTTTCCAGGATGCCATATGAATGGAATCGTAACCTTATGAGTCTGCCTTCTTTCACTTAGTATAATGCATTTGAGAAAAAAACATATATCAAAAGTTCATTCTTCTATTGTTATGGGTGTTTGTTTATCCGTCGTTATCCGTTCATCTGATAGAGGACATTACTCTGGTTTAATATCAAAACTTGATAATTGTAACACATCTTAAGAGATTTGTTTATTGTTGAGAGGATCAAACAAAAGAGTAGCCTTATATTCTATGCACAGTGAAGTTCCAAATTCAATGTAAGTCAAATACACATATGAGGCAATTGCTGTTTTTAATCATTTTTTATCTTGCTTCAGAGAGGTGCATTCATTCACCTTAATATATACTCAAGGTTGTGCTGGATACAATAATGAAAATACAAAATGCTCTCCAAATGCAACACCTGAGTGTATGATCTTTGTCCTCTGGCCTAACCAAACATAATATGCTGTTTGTTTATAATCACGATCTTTGTGGAGCTAAAAAGAAAAACACTATTGTATAATCTTAATGATATTCTTATAAAATCATAACTTAATTCTGATATTTACTTTAACATTTCTCTATCAAGTATTTTGAGTGATCGCTTTCTGGCCTTAGCTACTCTGATCCTTAGTGATCAGAATTTTTTTGACTATCCTAAGATTAAACACATGTGGATAGGAGGGCCTTGTAGCTACATCTGCCATACTGCTGATCTGGCTATAAAGGGGTGCGTGAGCCTCCCGAAGCTCTGTGAAGTGGCAGACTTACCAGAGAGCTCTTGGTCAGTGGTAGTCAAATGTGGAACTTACATTATAATAGCTTCTTTCTTACTATAAATTTCAGTTTTAATGTCTTTCCTCCCTCGGTGGAAGACTAGTTTCTTTGTTTTGTTGAACGGTTTTGATGACAGTTTTTGGTTAGTCCTGAAGAAAAAATGTTGATGTCTGTCTTTGTCTGCCACGGTGATGTTAAATAATAGACATTGGCAGGCTGGGCTGGTAAACATAGGAAATAACTATTAGTTTGCCCCAGCGATGAGCTTTCAGAAGACCTCACTACTCTTTTAAAACTGTGTGTGAAGATACAAAGTGGAAGGGGCGAGGAGGATACATGAGGCATAATGCCAGGGTCACCCCATGATCATATTAAGGTGGCACATTAGAAAAGATCACATTATGATCTCTGCCATGACCGGGACTTCCTGGCACATTTTTCTGCTAGTGAGGAAGGAAGTGACATAGATCAAATGCTTCTAGGATAAACATGACTTTGTTTCATTTTCTAGTTCATTTTCATTTCCACGGAACAGGCTTATCAGTTCTTACTGGGTTGGAGAGCTTCCAGAGCACAGCTCATGACATAATAAATAATAATGTCAGACACAGGCATTATTTCATTTCAGACTCACAGCAACCCCACGAGCGGGAGACACTACTGCCCCCATTTTGCAGGTGAGGAAACCAAGTCTTTGAGGATCTTCACCAAGGCCATGGCCACGTGGCTGGTAGGTATCAGAGCCGGGGCTCGCACCTGGGCAGCCTGGTGCCAGAGTCCATGCTGGACTGTGCCTTCACCTCTCTTCTGTCTGTGTGGATCAGGTTAGTGTAGTCACAGAAAGAACACCATGGCGGCCATCCCGATTCTAGAGAGGGACGGATTATATTAAAGAGAGAGAAAAACCTTGCTGACAACGTTCCTGTTCAAACTCTAGAACCGAGAGAAATAACACAACCTTGAACAAGTGGAAAGTCGAGAGCGTAAGGAGAGGAGAACTGGGAGTAAGAAAAGAATGAGAAAGGAGAGAAAATATCTTGGGATAGAAATATGTATATATACACTTAAGCTAGGGAATGAGAAAGAAAAATGAGAAGAAAGAAGCTGTGTCAAAGTTTGTAAAAATAGTGGTAAAGGTTCCACGTCGAAAGAAGCCACATTTAGATATTTTAGAAAATATTGCTTCTTCAGCATTTTGCATCTCCGCTTAAATGGTGTATTTTATTTCTTTAATGCTTCACTTTTCCTAGCCTTTGGTTGAAGAGGCAGCCTCATTACCTTCATTTTTACTGGCTGTCGAGATAGCTCAGGTTCAGGCGAGCCAGACCGAGGTAATGACCCAGGCAGGGTAAATGGGAAACTTTCTGTACTCTTAGGAATAAGTCATCAATTTAATATATTTCCTGAATGCTACATTCTTTCTAAAAATAATATAAAAAACTATGCACGCTAGTTTCCGAATTGTTTCTATTCAGGAAAATTTGGGATGAGCATTGCCAGCTCATTCATCAATGTCCACGAAATACTTTTAAAAAATGAAATGTGCTCTGAGAAGCAGGCATTGAAGAGTCAGTGCTGAGTTTCTAAAATAACTCTTCTGAAGTTTTATGTACCATCCTCTTTCAGAGCTTTGTCCTGACTCTTTTCCAGAGCTGGTAGGTAGATAATTCTTGCCCAGGCTAGATCAAAGGGACCCCGTTACCCATCCGGGACTGTTCTTCCTCTTCCCCTTGCCTCGCCTCCTCTCCTCCCCATTCCTCCTCTCTCTTTTCTCCCATCAGTCGGTACTACAGCACGCAGTGCTTCATTCCAGAACCTGTTCTAAGAGAGAAGAAACAACCAGGGGTGGCTCACAGAACTGGGCTATTATTTTCCCAAAACTAACATTTGGTGTAAGCATCCCATTCTCTCTGCCTGCAGTAGCAGCCCTACCATCACTATCAACAGTGTATCGTGCGGGAGAGATACAGTCTCTGCTCTCTGGTCAAGCCTGACTAGTGTTTTTGACCAAGGACAGCCACAGTTTCCCTTCAACAGAAATACCTACATCTACCTCATTTGCGCTTGTAGGCACTTGCCTGTGAAATCTTTCCCTCTTCCCATGTACTTTAATTCACCTGGATATGAAAGCTTTGGATCTGTTGCTGGCTCCTCTGGACATTCTCATGTAGCCTCCCATTGTAACTGATGAGTTACGATGATGTAGATCAAGGGATGTAGGATTTTGAAACAAGGTTTCCACAGAATTCATAATAGCAACTTCTTTTCTTCACCTCTTCTTAATATCCACACATGAAAGTGCAAAGGACCAAGGTTTCTCCCCCGTTTTTGCAATTCTTTCAACTCTTTGGTGCGGGTTAGTTAACTCCATTGTTCTCACTGTTTCTATTACCCCATGTATTAGTTTGCCAGGGCTGCCATAAGAAAGCACCACAGATAAGGGGCTTAAACAATGGAAATTTATTTTCCTACAGTTCTGGAGGCTGGAAGTTCAAGATTAAGCTGTTGGCAGGTTTGATTTCTCCCGAAGCCTCTCTCCTTGGCTCGTAGATGGCCATCTTCTCCCAGTGTCCTCACGTCATCTTCCTTCTCTATATGTCTGAGTCTAAATTTCTCCTTCTTATAAGGATGCCAGTCATATTGGATTAAGACTCACCCTAATGGCCTCATTTTAACTTAACTACCTCTTTAAAGATCTTATCTCCAAATAAGTCACATTCTGACTTACTGGAATTTAGAACTCAACATACGAAATTTGGGGGACACAATTCAGTCCATAACACCCTAAATACTTGCTACTCCATCTTAAATGTTGACATTTGTTGTCATTTCTATTAATGTTCATTGCACCAGCATATTTTCACTGTAAACCTAATTTGGTTTGATGCAAGTCTTATCGAGAGCACATGGACTACTTGGGGACAAAAACCATGCTGAAATTGTTATTCTAAAACTTGTCCTATTATACATTATGAACACCCTTCCGTCAGACTCTTAAAAGATTTATAGTGTAAAAAAATATTAGGATCTAATGTCCGACATAAAGGGTGTTAATGTTGTTCATCTCAGAATACCTTTCTGATACATAACAAGTACTGTCACTTCGGTCCCTGTATTCAACACGCACACATAGAGCATCGTGCAGCCCTTAGAATGTACCAGTGTTTTCAGTGCTCACATACATCACATACATGCACTCGGTTCATCCTCACAGGAACCCTAATGAGGAAGGTGGGATTTATAGATGAGGAAATGAGACACACGGAGGTTAAGTACCCTGGGTTGTAAAGTTAGCAAATGGCAGAGCCAGGATTCAAACCCAAGCGGTCTGGTTTAAGAGTGCCCACTACTACCCTCTGCTAAGTCTCCTTTCTCATGTTTTATGCATGACACTTCTAAGCCATGGTATGTGTACCCGTGATCAGTGATCTTCACAGTCCTTGATATGACTTACTTTTTTACCCCAAACTTACACTGGGAAGGAATTTAAAAGTGGTCTGAAAGCCTCGATGGTATACGCGCTTCACTTCTGGCAGCCTTCAGTATTAATACTCTCTACCCTCGTTTAGTCAATAGTCATGCATTCCAGCAACTCCCATATCTCTTTTAAATAAATCCCTTTTGTTTGACTAGGATGTACGGACAGTGATAATTGCTTCTAAGTTGAACAACAATCAGTAATCACTTTAATAATACACATAACCTATAAAATTCTATAGGGCTTTCTACCTTGTGCTATTCTTTTTATATCAAGCCGACATTCTGAGGAAAAAGAAAGGCCTTCTCAGTAGAATTTTTGCTTCCCTGTAGGCTTCGGAAGAACAGTGCTATTGTCATTGGGCTTCTTTAAACACACTCGGAGGAGGTGACCCGCAGGCCAGACCCAAGTTATCACAGGCTCCTCACCCCTCCCCTGTTCTTGGAAGGCTCCCCACACCATTCCCTCAGTGGGAACCAGATTCGAGGGCTCAGCCTTGAGAGAGTAATGTTTGGTTGAGACCATCTGGATGGTGTACATGACTGGACCCCGTCAAGGCTTCTACATAAACATTAAGATTCCGGGTGACAAGGGCCGAGATCTACTCACCTTGTGGTTAGGAAGGCAAGCCTCTCAAGTAAGTTCCTCTGCTCATCAGACCTGCTACCCACCCATCTGCTCCCCACCCATCTGGAGCAGTGTGCCCATGGGCTCTGCTTGCTCTGCGTGTGTCGGAAGGGGCAGGGGAAACAGTTTCAAATTTTGCCCAAGGACCTACCAAAGTTCAGAACCAGCAAAAATGTTCCAGTATTTCCAGGCCAAAGACTAAATTAACGGAGCAGCTGCATCCTTGGACTTGAGTGGGGACAGCAGTTAGCCAATCGGCACTTGCTTTTATGTCCTGGCTTGGTTGTCTTCTTTCTTTCTTTTACCTTCCAACCCCAGGAAACAAGAAATGTTTTATTCCCTTGGACAAAAGGTACTTAACTAACAAAACAAAACTGAAAAGGAGAGTAAGCACAGTTGACCTTTGAACAAAGTGGGGGTTGGGGCGCTGCCCCCCATGCAGTGGATGATGATCTGTGTGTAACTTTTGACTCTACAGTCACCCCTTGGCATCTGTGGATTCAACTAACCACAGCTCGAAAACATCTGTGGCTGGGAATGTGACGATACTGTTTCCTATACGGGGCTGATTGAATCTGTGGAAACGGAAACCCAAGGACACAGAAGGGCGGATCATATTTATTGAAAAAGATCTGAGTGTAAGTGGACCTGTGCAGTTCACACCCGTGCTGTGCAACAGTCAACTGTATAAATTGCATCATTTTGTAACTTGGGGAGATTTAAATTCCCCTAGTGTTTCGGAAGTTGTAGCTGTAAATAGGAAGGCTTAGGATGTGGCAACAGGTGTTTGCTCTGATACTTTTTTGGAACTCAAAATATGTGTGGGGAAGAGCAATATACTTGAAGACACACCTTGACTGCATCAGGATTCCTCGTGAATGAAAATGGGCCTCCTCAGACTGCAGGTTGCCAGCAGTGAGGTGGGTACATTCGATGTGTGCTTACATATTTACGTATTTCTTTTGCTCAGCTTCTTGGTGTACTTTGTGAGAACTGCAGTGGGAAACTGGAGAATTTTGTGAATAATTCTGATGCTCTATGAATCTATGAAGGAACCGTATGAGAGTCTACATGGGAAAAGGATGGCGTGCATGTAAGCTCCTCATCTGTGGAAATTGTCAATCCAATTATTTTGGCTAAGTCACCCATCAAATCAGATCGCTGCCTAATCCATTACAAGATTATCAGTAGTAAAGGCAGCCTGAAATGCCAACCGATGGTGTCTGAGACAGTGTCAGAGGCACAACTATAATTTCCATGAGATGGGCAACTGGTTGAGTCATAGAACGTGAGTTGTTGAATTACATTTTATGGTTTTTATTTTTGGTGTCAAATCAAGTGTCTAGATTAGAGATCATGCCCCATCCCCTTTATAGGCATTCATTTTTTAAAAGGAAAAAACTCACCCACGTATGTCCAGGCTCAAAAATCTTTCTTCCATAGTTTGTAGGGATAAAGAGACAGACCTGAGATTTTATTTCTCGGGCTTACCGCTTTTCAATATATTCAGCCTTTTGGCCAGTGCGCGTTTTGGAGAGGCTGGCTTTGTCGAGATAAAGGAGCTTTAGGGCAGCTGTCTTCCAGGTGAGACCTTTCTAGCCCACAGGAAAGCCAATTAGGAGCCTCCTCGGGAATTCTTGCCTGCTCAGACTAAGATAATTAGGGTATGAGGAGCTGGACACGATGTGCTCCTCCCACTGACCCCATGACCTTTCCAGGGCAGTTAGCATCCCTTATGGGCAGCAATATCAGGTTCCAATCAGGGACCCCTGAGCCCAGAGGTATGGCCAGGTGCAAACAAAGCCATTTTAAAACCAGAGAAGTCCTGGAAGGGCAGGGCCTCCTTAGAGAGGTCTGGGCTGCTTCAAGGATGGAAAGTACAGCATAGGGAGTATAGTCAATAATATTGTAATAACTATGTACAGTGTCAGATGGGTGCTAGATTTATCGGGGTGGGGGGGTCACTTTGTAAGTTATGTAAATGTCTAACCACTATGCTGTACACCTGAAACTAATATTGAATGTCAACTGTAATTGAAAAAAAAGAAAAAAACAAAAGAAAAAATCTTTTAAACGGCAAAAAAACTCACACCGTAATAAAAGACAAACGGCAAACTGGAAAAAAAAAGTCTTTACAGGACATTTAGAGAGTAACCGAACTATTGTGTTAGAGCAATTGCTTCCAAAGGTTCTTATAATTTTCCTTCATCCCTCTTTGTGATACCGTGTGGATTCCCTGACCGTAAGCTGTAGGACATTTGAATTTGAGAACACATATCCCAGCCCCTTTTGGATGGATCAGCTTGGACCGTCTGCCCTTAGCGGGGTGAATTCTTTACCCAAACCCTGGAATGCGCCCTCAAAACTGCCTGGGCCCTGAAGTCAGACTTGCAGACAGGGAATCTTAGCTTCCACAATGTTCCATGTGCTTAATTTCCTTCCCTCCCTTTCTGTAAGGGGACGGATCCCTGGGTAGCTTGTGCATTAAAAATCAAAATTTTTTTTGCTGGAAGTGTGTCGTTAAGATTTTGGGGAGAGCTCCGTATGCCACAGTTTTCCCCCACCTTGTGGAAACGATGCAGCTCGCCTCCCCTAGATGGCGTTAGGGTTTCAACTCAGCGTGACTCAACCTGCTCCCCTTAGATGAACAGGGAAGCGAGGCGAGGAGTGATGTGAGCGGTGTGGCAATCCAGGAGCGTGGGCGCTGCCGAGCAGGGACACAACTCCCCGCCCCCTTCTCTGTCGTGTCGGGAGGGACTAGACTGGCTGGCAGCTGGCCGAGGGCCTCAGCTGCCACATGGGACAGGAAATCAAAGATGCACATTTAATAAAATGCAAGCGCTTGTTTCCAATCTTCCTGAGTAATGTTGTAGCAAGTGCAACTGCCAGAGCTCGGGCATGAGAAATACACTGTCAAAATTCGCTTCGATTAAGGCGGGGTATTAAATGATAGCACTTGGCAACGAGATCCCGCTTCGCTCCTTTTCCCCGCTCTTGACATCTCTTTGGATTTTAAGAAAGCAAAGCTACCTTATTCCTTATTTTATGTATTTCTTTTCCTCTGGGCCTAATGCCTAGCATGCTCTGAATGAGAAGGGGGACCCCTAGGGGTCAGTGTGGTGTAAAAAATGGCCAACTTTGGCCTCGGAGCCGATGGGCGAGGTTCCATCATAGCTTTCTCCCTATTTCATTCTAACGAGGAACTGATTCCGTGACTTCCTTCTAAGACAGGCTCCAGAAGCAATTCCCTTGATGGCCATTTTCCTTTAATATAAGTTTAAACATTTGCAATCAAAGGCAGCTCTAATTTGAAATTTAGGACTAGCGCCGTGGCCTTGCACCTTCTCCATTCGGACCTAGAAGGTTGCCTCCTCTCCCAGTCCTTTCGAAGCTTCACTCCGGGGTAGGCAGAAGCCTGCTGCCCTTTCACCTTGCTTTAACTCACTTTTGTTACTTTTTTTCTTTTAGTGAAAGAGCGTGTGTGTGTGTGTGTGTGTGTGTGTGTCCTTTTACATGCATGTGTCCTTTGGGCCTTTGTCTTTCACATTTTCTTTTATTATGTTATCAAAAGGACACTTAAGGTTTAGGCACGGGGACGTGTGTGTGTGTGTGTGTGTGTGTGTGTGGACAATGAGGAAGAAGCACAGCACACCCTGCCGGTGGGTCTGGCTGGAGAACGGCCGTTCCTGCACAGACATTGGAGAGTGTGAGGAAGGAGCCTGGGGATTGCTCGAGGCAACGGTCCCTTCTGGCTCAGGTGATTTCAGCTCCTGCCGTCTGCTCCTCACCCCTCCTCAGTTCTGCCCCCACTACATCACCGAGACAGATCTGGGTTAAATCACAAATGTCCAAATCCTAGCATCCCTTATTCAGCCCTCATCCTACATGACTTCCCTGTGGCACTTGCTCCTGTCGACTGTTTCTTTCCGACGTGCTTCCTTGCCATTCTTTTGCTCTGATACTTTTTTGGAACCGCCGTGTCTCAGTCTCCTGAATCTGGGATGGTAACTGCACAGCGCCGGTGCCACCGCTTCTGGCCTCCTCCTCCCCCACCTCCCACTACCAACCTGGTGAATCCATCCTGGCACCAGGATGTGGCCTATAGTCCTTCCTGGGGGCTCCAGGAAGACACTACCGATAGATCAAAGTTGATACGATGGATGATACGTCCTCTCCATCCTGCCTTAATCGTGCCTCTCCTACAATCCTGATTCCATTCCATTTTGATATCTCTCCTTCCCTGGATGACGTCATCCCTTCCCACAGTTCTAGTTAGTACTCATATGTTGAAAACGCCCCGTCTCTTATCTCTAGAACAAATCTTTCCCTGATCTCTAACACTGATAGTTCTATTAACCCACCAGATTTCTCCATCTGGAATTTTTACAAACACTTCTGATTTAGCATGTCCAAAACCAAGCTCATCATCATGCCTCCCCAGGTCTGAATCTCCTATATTCTCCAACTTTGTCGATGGCATCATAATCCATCCAAGATAGAAGCTTCTTTTCCTTTCTTTTAATATCTCCCTGGTCCTACACCCCAACATCACCACTGTTTCCCTCTCAAAATCCAACTAGTAACAAAAAGGGTATGTGATAGATGCCAAACGAGGAGAATGGGTGATTATTTGGCAGGGAGGGCTTTAGCTTCTGTGTAATCTCCATTAAACCACCACTCACATCCAGGCTTCCCATGTAAACGTACACTCTAAGTATAAGTGATGTTCTCACTCTGCAAATCCAACTTCCCACCCAACCTCCGCTTACAGGGGAGCAGCCCTTAACCCTTTGTTTAGGAATTTTGGAGCTGTCTGCGAGGGTAAGCTCTTTAAAGCATAAATCTTGTCACACCATTTCCAACTTAATAAATATTTACTGGTTTCTCTTTGCTGATAAGATAAAAGACTCAAACTCTTAGCTTGTTATCCAAGGCTCTGCTTGGCCTCCTTTCCAGTCTATTTACTGTCTCCTTTCCCCTTCTACATCCAGCCCCTATGCCTGGTGTGTTTGTTAAACACTTAACTAGTTTGTGCTTCCGGGACATTTTTCTTGTAGCTATCCGTAGGGTGTACCTTTTCTTCCTAATTCTCTATTTGGTCACTCAGCTCAAGTGTCACTTCTGTGAAACCTTCCTCATTCATCCAAGGTGACCGATCAGAATTAGGTATTTTCTTCTCTGTGTTCCCAGATCACATGATACATTTCTCAATAGCATGTCATGCAGAGTCCTGATTGTCTGTCTCTCTGTCACCAAGTTCCAAGTTCCTACAGGGAAGGACTCTGCTTAATTTTTGAGTCCACAGCATCTCCCATGGTGTGTAGCACGTAGCAGATGCTCATGGATTGTTTTGTGAATGAAAGAGGCACTGGATGTGCTAACAGAGGAAATGAGCATCACCCATGACAAATTCTTAAGGTTTTGCTCCAGACCAATCCCTAGTAAGGATGTTTCAAATCTAGAAGTGCACTTCTGGGCTCTGCAAGGCACAAAGGAGCCCTGCGCCAGCCCCACCCAGCTGAAATGAGCACAGTAGAGATGGTATCCCAGGAAGGAGCTTAGACATATATCGTGGCCAGATTGTGTGTGTGTGTGTGTGCATGTGTGTAGGGGAGGTTGGTAGGGAGTAGAGTAGTTAATTTCCCATAGAATTATCTGTTGGATAGACTGTTTATAAGCAAAATAAGCATTTGTGGTTTGCCCATTGTCAAATAAGACCAGTTGATGTTCAAGTGTTGTTTGAGTTGCTACTACAGGCAAATGTGCAGAGCGGTACAGAGGAATGTGATAAAGATCTCCTCACTGAGTTATTTACAGTCCAGCTAAGGGGGTAGGATTTTTGCAAAGGTGCGTTTGATAAGTATGGCGATCATGTTTTGTCATCCAGACTGGGACATGAAAGGGCGTGGAATTAAGGATTTCACCAAGAATACAGACGCAAACCAGAATTGTCCCGCGTTAACCAGGACGTGGGGTCACACTGATGAAGACAGTCAGATGTTTAATGCAGACTGTACATGCTGGAGTTTCAGAGGAGAAAGTAATCACTCTGAGGTGGAGGGTTCACAGCATCTCTGACAAAGGACACCTTCCATATAGGCCTCGAGGGAAGAGGAGGGTTTGTTATGGGGAGAGGAAAAGTGTACAAAAGAGAGTGAGCATGAGGACGATGGCAAGAGATCAAACAGTTTGTACAGAGGACTGAGAGGAGACCCATTTGTTCAGAGCAGAGTGTTTATCGAAGGTGGTGGTGAGGCGGGTGGAGTGGTGGGGTTCAGAGCTAGAGAGGGAGGTGAACGCCAGGCTGGTGGGAGGAGCTTGGCTGTCAGGACTGCCTTTCTTACTCAAGGCAGCGGGAGACCAGTGATGGTTTTGAGTGGAGTGATTCGCCGAAAACAAAGTGTGTGTGTGTGTGTGTGTGTGTGTGTGTGTGTGTGTGTGTGTGTCTATGTATTTTTTAAATTAAGTTTAACCTTACAGTATTTTCAGGATGTAGCAAGGAGAATCTAGAGTTGACTCTCTAGACATAAGGTCATAAGAGTCTTAAGTGGGGTAGTGGCAGAGGGAATGGAAAAAAAAATGTTTGCAAGAGACTTTGTGGAGGGAAAAATAAAACAAAATTTGGAGACGTGGGGAGAGGGAGAATCCAGGAAAACTTGAGGTTTTGGTGCTGGGTGACTCGGGAGGGCTGTGGTCCTGTTAATTGAGGATAAAAAGTAGATGGACATGGTTTGAGGAAGATAATTAAGCCGGGAGAATTTTAAATATTTTTGCTTTTTAAAATTTTGATGTTGAAAGTAACACATGCTTATTTTAGAAAACTTGCATAATGCAAGAATTATGGATGAGAGTTTTGGCATCTCGTGGGTTCGATGTGTCTCTTTGGTCCTGGGATATTCCTGATGTCTGATTAATTCTTAAGGAATAGATCTGAACAGCAGGAGGAGTGAAGATGGAGTCCGATTTCCATGTGAGTCTTTAAAACGATTTGCCTTCTATGCTTTAGAAAATATTTCACTCATAAGAATATGTTTGTTTAAAACTTATTGGCCTCTTACTCCGTGCCAGGCACTGTGGAGGAAATGGCATTGAAAGGTGGCACGTGAACACTCACAGGGGAAAACTCAGGGGACAAGTTTCATGCGGATGATGAAAAAGAGTTTAGAAAGGGAGAGGTATCTGAAGGAAAAGGCCTTTTGAAATACATTCACCGAACAGGAATGCTGGTTCTGGGAAGGTGACATACAGTGGAGATGCTGACAGGTTCCCTGCGTGTTCGAGATGGAGATAATCGGAGATCCTTCAGGGTTTATTCTCTGTGGAGTCTGGGTTGTTCTGTTCTTAACCACGCTGTTTAGATTCTCCCAGCCTTCTTGTTGTTTCCTTTATTCTTGATCCTATGTTCATTCATCAGACTGTTCCTGTTTAATCAGCAAGAATATCTATGTTGAATATTAGCAAGTCTCAACAAGGCTGAATTCTGTGACATTGTCTAAAGGTTTCTGATTGTGCCCAAGACCGATGTAACTTTCTTTATCAGGGCACATCATCTTGAGCTTAGAAAGTGCTTGCAGTAACAGTAAATATTCCCCTCTGGCTCTTTCCTGTTCTCCAATTTCAGTATCTCCAGTAGCCAGTTATTTCTAGGGGTCTTCTGAGAGTATCTCGTGTTGCTCGCAAATATAATCCTTTTAGCCCCTGCAAGCCATTCTCATTTCACTTCTCTTTGACAACCATCCTGACATTTTCTGCCATGGTGTTTGGCGATACTGTTTGTTCCGGTGCTGATGCTGGTGGAGCTGCTCTTGGTACCAACATCTGCTGATGCCCCTGAGGCTTTGCCAACCCCAAAGGGCCTTTCAACTGTTGCTTGTGCTAAAGCGCAGATACTGCTGAAGCCATTTGATGTCTGGCTCCCTGATGCGACAGTGCCATGCTGTGTTGATAGATGAAGTCAGAGGACATCTTTCCTCAGCTTTGTGTTGTACCCTCTTGGTTCCAAGGCAGTGCTACCTTCTGTTCCCAAAAGGACACTGAAAACAGATTTTCGTTTTTTATAAGCAGCCCTCAGCTTTCTAAGACCCTAACATAAGACGAAACTCCTAGGGCCCAGAGGCCAGTCTGAGTGAAAGATACTTGCAGTACTATTCAAACTTATTTCTTCCTTCAGATTCTAGGACAGTGTCACGTGACCAAGTGTATGGGCCTGTCTTCTTCCTTAGGATAAGCTCTCACCATTTCCCATGTAATCTCTTTTCCATTTCCCATGTAATCCTATCTCTGCAGAGCCTACTCGACTATTCTGAAAGACATCCCCAGACGTGTCTTCTTAACGCTGAATCAGAATGGACACTCTTCTAGTTCAATAAAGATGGCCTTCTAGTTGCAGGCAAATTTCTGTTGCAGAAACCTGAACAGCAAGGCCTGAAGTGCTAATCTCATCTTTCCACCAGAGGGCAGTATGTCATATGTATTGAAACTCAGCTTTTGTTTTTACCATAAAAATAAACATAAAATTATATTTTTTGGTCTTTCTCTGCATATCTTTAATATTTACAAATATCTATGGGGTACATTAATATCTGTAATATTGATATATATCCAAAGTGAATATGTATATTATTAGAGTGGTTTTACTTCTATTTTTATTTATAGTGGTTTTATGACATGGAAAGGGTATTTAGCAATAGAAATAGTTTTATGTTACCCTAGATATTTTATGAAGTGGAAAACATACATCAAGCAGGAAATTTTAAAGAATTAAATAAATATAAAATTAATGGGCACATCATGACATTTTTGCAAGAATTTTTGCAGTCATATCCTACTTTTGCCTAATATATCTTTAAAACAACTTTTAAAACGCTTTTGATATGCTGACTTATTTCTGCTTCACAATATATATTATTTTCAGTTTGGAGTGGAGCCGTCTGCAATTTCTAAAGGGCAACATTTTTTATTTTGAGTATCCTTTTTGCCAGTTTACTTCTACTGCACAAGAAGTTAAATCCTGGTGAAGGTTATAGCTGATTTGTGGTATTTGGGAGTTCTCTAAACTGTGTAGAAATGGAAGCCTTATAATGTGAATGTGCGGTACAGACTTCTCTTTGGCTATTGAGAAAACCAAATGTAGAAATTAGCCTGTTTGCCCAGATAAAGGGAAGTCCTTTATATGCCTTTATTTGGGCCATGACGTTAAAAAAAATTAGTGCAATGGCATATCTCCAGTTTTTCAGTAAATACGTTTCTAAAAATATAGAGCTATAGTCTTATAGTTAATTTCAAAGTTGATACAGCGCTTAGAGCCTAAAGGTGTTCTGGGACTTATGTACTCCCTTTGCCTTAGTTCAAAGGAAAAACTTTACATATTCAGCACTATTGTTCCAGAGACATCTCAAGAGAGGGAGAGTTCCAGAGTGAAAGGCATTGCATTAATTTTGTTGAAAGAATGAGCATAGGGTGGCTCAGTGGGATAATATTGCCTGAGATCAAAGTTAAAAACCTTTGACCATTTCCAGTATGCCCTGCCTTTTCATTGCTGTTGTGAAATGTGAAGACTCTGCTGAAAATGTTATGGGAGCTGACTCCCTCCCACCCTTCCTTCATGCTCTCTTTTTTTCTTTCTGTTCTTTCTCTCTCTCTCCCACACTCTTTTCCTCCCTTTCTCTCCCTCCCCCACCCCCGCCCTCTCTCTCATTCTCTCTCTCTCTCTTTCTCACCAGAAAGTTTTTTCTACTTTTTTTTAGAACAGAGTTTTCTAGAGCAGTTTTTCCTCCTTCCCATTCTGGATATTTCCTGGAATACTGGTCCACTTGGTACAAGTTTTCCAAAACTGTAATGACTGCGTCATGCACCTGATGACTAGGATGCACACAGAGATGAAGTCTGCCGGTATGCTGTCATTTCCACCATGCTACTTATTTTTTAACATAAAGTATAAGGTGCAGTTTGCCTTGCATTAAGCCAACTTGATAAAACTCCAAGTTACGAGACATAAAATAAGGAAGTGATTATTCCCATTCTGAAAGAGTCTCTGCTTTATAAAGACATTTACTAAATTATTTCTTTAAATTGCCCTAAAATAGAATTAGACTCAAATGTTGATTCACAGTTCACTTTCTGAAGTGGCATATAATACATAATTTGAGACATGGTTGCACGGATAGAAGTTTGGGGTGCAGCGTTAATACTTTCCTAAAACAACTCTTGACCACCCTCCTCATTTCTTTTTTCCATTTCATTCTAATTTTTCTGAGTCTACGGTCTGGAATGACTTTTTTTTTTTTTTAAAATTCATCCACCAATCCATATAATTCTATTGCTTCACATGCCCATGAAGCCAAAGCCGTCGCTGAGATTAAATGAGCAGAGGCGACATCTAAAGATGAATACTAGAAAAATGACTCTTTAGCCACATGAATAGTAATAGTGGTATTATGCTTGATTTGAGACTGTACAGTCCTCGTTGGCCGTCAAATGCTGCCAAGGGAAAGTGGATATATTTCTGTAGAACACTGGCAACAGCACAGAAATATTTCTCAGACCCCAGAATATTATCTAAACCACATCGATACAGCCTCCCTGATCACCAACTCCTCCGTGTTCTCATGGCTTTTGTTCAGATGTCTGTCATGGTGCTTACATTTCTATTGTGCCATTTGTGTTTTCATCTGTTTATGGAGGGTGGGGACTTTATTTTTTCTCATCTTTATTCATCCAGTGCCTAGTACATAATAGTATTTCACATAAGCTTTTTGGATGAAAGACTTGGGAATCTATGGCACAATTACTGATACCTTTAGGAAGAATTTGACCTCTGAGCAAAGCACCTACAAAAAAGGGGATGAAACACTGATCTGTCCTCTTTATTCGTAGAGGCAGCAATAATATGGTTCATTTAAATATCAGATAGTATTTGACTTAGAAATTGTGGTTATATTTGAATCTTAAAATCTATGATATATTGGCAGCCTCCTTAAATAATAATAATAATAATAACAACAACAACAACAATAATAATAATAAGGAGGAGGAGAAGGAGGAGGGAGGAAGAGGAAGGGTATGAGAACAACTATGTTTCATCGAAAAGCTTTGATTGTCCAGTTACATTTCAGATTGTTGTTTATCTCAGTGGCTAACCCTGCTTGTGAGCCAAATCACTTCTTAGGTCAGAACACAGAGCTTATCTCTGCTTGTTCATATAGGAAGATAAGATTTTTTAACAATAAGACTTTTTTGGGCCTTGCTTAGAAAGAAGAATCAGAAGTACATCCTTGTCATCTGAATAGAAAACTAAATGCAAAGGGTACTTCCAGACAGAACTGCCAAGGTCACATATTAGGAGGCAGTGGCATTCTAAGGGATCATTCTTCATGTAATTGGTGCTTTTCCCTCCAGGTACTAGCGTCCTGATTGCTGTAGTCATTCGGGTCCGCCATATTCAGAGATGGCCCTGTCATGCTCTCTGGAGGTGGTCTTTAATTCAGAAATTTGTGAACATATATTAGTTTGTAGAGACTGAACTCATACTTTGGAATGAAAGCTACCTAAGTTTTCTATACACTTAAATAATTGTGTACAAAAAATCGAAAGTGGTGCAGTTGAGTTCTGGTAGAAAGTTCTAATTCTTCCTCACTAAGAAAATGATGAGTGAATGTAAAGAGAAGAGGCCCGGTTTTTGTATGTCTTTTACCATTGCATAAATTGTAGTTATCCACTGAAGTATTTTTTATGCTGGGTTTTTTTTTTTTAAATATTGATTTATCCAGAGAGTTCACTTACTTCTATTGTGACCTCACCTGGCTGAAAATACTGTTTTGTTCTTAAGAAGAGGCAAAAAATTATTTTACTTCTAGTATTTATCTACTACATTCCTAATGAAGCCTATTATCTCTAGTAAAACTATTGGTTGGTATTAATATCCCAAGAATGAGATAATAGCTGTTTATTCCTACAGTTTTCTCATCCTCTACTCCAATTGTTCTCAAGGCTTTGGCCATCTGCCCTTGTGTTTTCATGATCTACCCTTACGTGCTTTGAGGAATAAGATCTCACCACTGTTGGCAGGAAAAGTAGCTTTCATATTAAAGTCAGAGCTGAAAATGGATTCTCTATTGGATAGAAATATGAGCACTCAGGTGCTTTCTGTGTAAAATTAAATACTTCCTGCTCCCAATTGCAGAAACTAAGCAGTGATTCTCTTTAAAAATACCATACCTGATATACCATAGGATTTCAAAAATAGTTGATGACAAGAAGCATTTGGAAGGACAGAATACAGAAGATAAAATACAATGGAGGTAAACCATTGAAAATAAGTGAGCTTGCAAAGCAGCGGTCGACGTGCACAAGATTTCTCAGGAATGGGACAGAATAGGAAGTTAAAGCTTCTTCATTAATGATTCTTGGAATCACATGATGCGGTCCTCTTCCTCTCCCTTGAGAAAAATAGCTGACACCTGGAGATGTGAAATTGCTGAGGACATGCGTTGTACTCAAGTCTGTCTTTTTCTTTCCTTTTTTTTTAAATTTTAAAAACTTACAGCCCCATTTAACTGAGCACTTCAGAAGTGAAACTAAACATCCACTTGATTGATTCCTTGGAATGTCAACCTCCTTTTTGCTTGGGTGATGCCTGGATAGTTTACGAGAGTGTGCACATGAGCCTAGGACCTGGGAGGGAAGGGAAGCTTTTGAGACAGGTGACTGTGTCCTCAGCATGTTCTTACTCTGGGGCTTTACAAGCTGCTTGATCCTTTGGACTTCTGCAAAATGTGGTGTATCTAGGGACCATCTTTTGTGTGCACGTGTGTGTATGTGTGTGTGTATACGTGTGTGTAGCTGTTAGAGGTGTGGCCAAAATTGTTATGGGATGTAGCATGAGCAGCTGACAAGTGATAAAACAGTTTATCTCTAATCTTTTATGGGCTGTTTTAATGCTCTAAGCACTCTCTTGGAGGAGGTAGGAAGCAAAGCTATTGATTTTTGCTCCATTTGGAGTGGGTTAGGCTTTGACTGTATTGACAGATGCTTGTCTCCAGGGAACTTCTTGGAAGGAATAAATACATCTCTGAGTCAGACAAGCCCTTTCTCCAGAGAGTTCTAACTATGAGTGGACATGGAAGGATTCCCCCAGCTCATGTTTTATACTACAAAGTATTACCACCAGTTAGTTGAGAATATTGGCTGTTATTATTTCTTTTGCATATAATCATTTATAATCTTTGGGATTATTCAGTAACTCAGGGTCATCAATCCTAGTTATCCAAAGATCAGAACCTCTTGC
Organism: Pteropus medius; assembly: GCF_902729225.1. NCBI lineage: Eukaryota > Metazoa > Chordata > Mammalia > Chiroptera > Pteropodidae > Pteropus > Pteropus medius. The sequence goes on from NW_024340849.1 coordinate 15,531,140, forward strand.
CGCTGGCTAGAATAATTGGAAGAAAGAAGCTGTCTAATGATGCATTGACTCCTCAACATCTGCCAGCCAATCAAGAATTATTACATTAGTCTGTAATTGTTGGTTTCAGTGTTCAAATGGTTTCCAGCCAGGAGTGCATGATGTACTTCTATTTGGAGTGCATAATGTACTTCTTAGAAATAGTTATAAGAGAAAAATCAAACTTTAGCATCCTGAAGGAAATATACAGACAGGTCTTACCAATGAAAAAGCAAAGAGGAAAGCAAAGCTCAACTTTAGCAACTTGGGTATTCCTGGTGTTAATTTTCTTTTTCTGTATTCCCTACCTGGCCCGAGAATGCCTACTTTTTTTCTTACCATAATAAAAAATTATCAACATCTTTACATCAATAAAATATATGTATTCATCAACAATTTAAATGACTCCTTATTATTTCATTGTGTATATGTTTTTAACCAAATCCTAACTGATGAGTATTTATGTTACTTCCAATTTTCTGCTCTTCTTTACAATGCTTAGATGGGCATCTTCACACCTATAACTTTGTATCTTATCAGATTTTTTTAAAGGGTAATTTCCTTTGAATGGAATTACTGGGTCAAAGTAATTGTGACATTAATTCATGTTACCAAACTGCTTCCCAGAGTGGCCAATTTATGTAACCATCAAAAGTACATCACAGTTCCTTTTCCTCTAAACTTAGCCTGTACTGATCTTTAGACTTTCTTTCATCAACAGGAGAGATGAATAATTTCTACTTAATTTAATTTTTATTTTTTGATTATCAGTGATTTTAATATTTTTTATAATTTCTAAGAGTTCTATCACTTTAGCTCTTGTATTTAAGTCTTTGATCCATTTCAAGTTAATTTGCATATGTGGGATGAAGGAAAGTCAATTTCATTCTTTAGGGTATGGATATCCAGTTGTCCCAGCATCATTTGTTGCAAACACTATTTTTTCCCCATTGAATTGTCTTAACACCCTTGTTGAAACTCAATTGACTATGAATGTATAGGTTTATTTCTGGACATACATACCTTATTGATATAGACATTTATTTTATGCCAGTACTACACTGTCTTAATTACTGTAGCTTTGTTGTAACTTCGAAATTAGAAAATATGAGTCTCCACTTTGTTCTTTTTCAAGATTATTTTGCTTATTTTTTTTCCGATATGATTGACTATTTCCATTTTTTTGAATTGTCTATTAATGCCAGCAGCTAATTACTTATTCATTTGATTTGCGAAAGGAAAATTTTCTTAATCTCTTCTGGCTTTGGTGAATGACATGAAGTGAGACCCAGCACAGCATTTTGGGCATTATCTGTCTCATATTTACTTTTGTGTAAAAAAAGTAGTCTAGATAAGGCAAAATTGCCAAGAGATCACACTATTTAAACTTTAGTTACTATCATGACCAGAATCATCTTAAGACAAAGATGGCTTGAATTAAAAAGAAGCAGCCACAATAGTTAAAAACAGATGACCTCAGTCAACTCATCAGTGACTTCCGAATAAGAGAGTGAATGTATTCTAGGATATGCAGTGATCCACTGGTGCATGGGAAAAAATGTTAACATTTATTTTAAAATTAATTTCATTTCACTGAGAAACATCTATTTTGTACATTTGGTTTATAATATATGAATACAGTGATACATGTATATATATTATAATAAAATACCTATGTTAGAAGAATATGCTTAAAATACTTCTCAGATAGTAGTGAAAAATAAAGAAAATCGGAGGCCACTGGTCTGATTTTGTCTCAGGCCGTCTGCTCTTGAGCATTCTCATGCATTTCCTTTATTTCTGTGCATATCTCCATACTGACTCAATGTCCCAGTAACTTGAACCCAGTTACTCGGTCATCCAATTTCACTTCCTCACGGCGAAGCATGTCATTGACAGTTGAACTTTTTTGGGATGGTGCTAATCTCTGCCTTTGACGGTTGCCTTTGGCTTCTTACTCATTGGCAGGGCACCTACAAGTCCCTACTTAGGGCAGTCAGCATATTTCTGAGCAGCAGAAACTGAGCAGCATATTTCTCCCACTCCCTCCTGCTCTCCTCATTACCTTTGCCTTTTCCAGGCCTTTGCCATGTATTTATTCACTTAGGAACCTCGAAGTTCTAGGTCTTGCTTTTGACTTCTTTGGTATCCATCAAAATGTATCTTGGCCCCGTTCCTAAGTGCCTTACCCTGTGTGCTGATGACTCTTATACTAACATAGAGCAACACAGTAGGAAGAATACTGGGTCTGGAATCAGGAGGGTATGCTCCAGTGTCAGCTGATGTAACAGGACGTCTCTCTATTATATCTGATCTTGGCAGTCTTTCTTTTAGGAAAGAGGTTTGAAAAGCATTTCTACTTTATTTAAATTTCTTAGTAAAGTTTTCCTATTATAAATGATCTTAAAAAAATGGCTCCTGTATATGAATGGTTGTTGGGAGACTGAGTCCTGACTACGGGGGAAGGTAGCTTTGCTTGTATGAGATAGATCATATTGTAACATTATTTTTATATAATTGTAATATCTTATTATACCACTGGATGTGTATTTAACCATTATTGATAACTATACACCTTCTCCAATATCACTGGGCAGGGCTATCCTGCTTTTTTATGTGGGCAGAACGCTCTGTCATATCAAGTTTAAGCTCCGAATGCATAGTTTTGAGATCATATCCTTTAATCTAGTAATTCCATTCATAGATATTTGTCAGAGAGTTTGAAACACTCCAAAATATTAACAGTAATTGTCTTTCAATTAGCGAGATAAAAATTTTTTTCTATATCTTCAGAATTTAAAATATTTTCTATAAAAAGAACTCTTTAACTTAGAAAAACCCAAACATTGTTAAAACCCAAATATCGTTAAAACTGAAAAACATAGCAAATAGAAATAGCTGGTAGCAATCGAATAACACTATGAGCCATTAGGTATGTATCGCAGACCTATTTTACAACATCCGGTCTTTGCCACTTCCTACCTGTTTCACCTTGGACAAGAGACGTCTCGATGCATAACTTTTCTCAACTGTATAACGAGGGTTTCCAACAGCAGACATTTACTGAATGTCTATTCATGTCAGAAACTATTTTCAGTAGTGGAGATAAAGCAGTGAACAAAGCAGACGAAAATGTTTGCCTTCTTAGAACTTACCTTCATCTACTTATCAACCTCTGAAAATTAAATGAGTTAAAAGATATAAATCAATTAGAATAATGACTGACACAAAGTATTTAATACATATTAATTGCAATAATAATTATTATTATGAGTATTGCACTGTTTTTTTTTTTCTAAGAGAAAATGAGATCCTAGTAGCAAAAAAAACCCCCAAAAAACTGAATTAAAAACAAATATGTGAGAGACAAATCTTAGAAAGTCTGAACTTATCTTTATGGGAGCTATGTCAGGGCCTGATGAATGATTTATGCAAAGTCATTATGTTATGTTAACTAATGCCATTGCTCTGTGGGCCCACAAACCAGGTATGAGATGGACACTGAGGTGGGTGGTTCTCCTTCTGGACAAAACAAACTCAGAGGACTGAAGGCATTTCAGTGGAAACTCTTCCCATCACTCAAGCCAGTATCACGGGATTGTATTAAATCTGTTCTGTCTACATTCTCCCTTACGTGCATTTGGAATTGCGTCTGTTGCATTTCATTCTTATGGTATCTATGGGGAACACCTCAGGAGAGAGAAATCTTTCAAGAAAAATTATGGCCCACAAAATCACCCTGGGGGAAAAAACAAAACGAAAATAAAAGCTGTCTTTGAAATACCTGTCAGCTTGTATTTTCCTACGTGCCAGTTATTGTTTTAAAGAATTCTCTTCAGAAACATGAGATAAATGTTTTTTGCAGGCTGAGTTCAGTTTAAGTAGCTTGAAGTTTGTTGCATAATTATTCGTAAGAGATTTAAAGAAGAAGAAAAAGGAAACAAAAACAAAGAAAACCATGTCTCTTTACCTCCTCTTCCCTGATAACTTTTGCCAGTATGCAGCTTAATTGAAAATGCTATGTTTTGGATTTTTTTTTTTTTCTGACTCAAATCCTTTGAGATAATTTTGTACAATTTAAAGGCTATTATAAACCTTTAGGATCACACTGTTATTATTTATAACAAGCTCTCATTGGTTGGGGGTAAGGTCATTACTGCAGCTGAAGTAATCTTTTTTCTTCTTAGGAAAAAAATATCTAAGCCCTGCTGGCAAGAAAATTAGATCATAAAGGAGAAAATGGGGCAGTATGGTTTATTTTGTAAGCAGTACCTATTTAAGAGATACATTGTTTAATAGGAATTTTATAGCGCTTCTGGCTATATTCCCTCCTGTCATATTGAAGAAGTTTACAAAGGAAAAATTAAATACCTTCAGGTTTTGCCTCAGGCTCCATGTCTGTTTGGCATAGATCTCAGCAAAGGTCAATATTACTATTTTATTTTAGAGTTTTGTTTAAGGCAATGAACAGAGAGTTACTGAAAATACATCTTTAAACAAGTCTTATAGGCAGGAACATGCTATTATAAAAGGTGAAAGTGAGGTGCAGTTTTGTTTTTGAACGAAATTAGTTGATGTAGTGCTGAGAACATTGAACAAGGAGTCTGGATTGCTAGATTCTAAGGATAGCTTTGCCACTAACTAGCTGTGCATCTCTGGGCAAGTTGCTTTACTTCTCTGGGTTTCAAAATACTCATAACATCAAATGAAGGCGTTAGGTTGTATTACTGGCTTTTAAATGTTTCTGGTTACAACTCACAGTAAGAAATACATTTTTATATGATAACTCAGTATACATCTATACATGTGTGAATAGGTATATAAATAGAAATAGAAATTTTGTGAAACAATAATTGCTCTTGCTATACCTGATGCTCTGATAGTTTCTAATCCATTCCGTCTCATTCTATCTCATTTAGAGAAAAATGCTAGTTGTGACTCACTGAATTGATTTCACTCATAGGTGGTTGCAATCAACACTTTCATAAACACTGGGTTAGACAGTGTTTAAGGTCTTTTTTTAGGTAGAAAAAATCGTAAGTAGAATAATGAGAGATCATGGAATTGCTCTTAGGTAAGAAAATACCACTTCCTCGTGAATGAATAGCTCTTTCCTTTTATAAGACTTGTCAGCATATTTGAAATAATCAACTAGATTTTACCAGATGAGAATGTGATTTTTTTGCATCTTAGGTATGGTGGGAGGCGTGTTAGCTGCTGGAATCCTGTGTGTTAGTGGGTGCCTTATTGGCCACCAGGCCAGTTGTAGGTGAAATCACAAAAAAGAAAAAGGTGCCATTTATTTGCAGAACTTCCCCCTCCTCCTTTGCCAACCTCCTGCTCCAAGTTCCTGCTTTATTCTAGAAGTTCAAAGAGATAGACATGATCACTATAATGCAGGTGGGCTCGGGTCAAGCATTTTCTTGGGGAGCCAGCTAAGTTCCCAGCTTCTTTACATTGGAGGATTCAGTAGATAGAAGCTAGCATTCATTTTTAATGCTTGAGGGCAAATATCTGAAAACAAGAATTACGTTATGCAGGCAAGTCTCATTTCCTCATTGAAATCTTTCTGAGAATTACTCTTTACTGCTCTCTTATTTTCCTGAATTCTTGGTGCTATTTAAACCGACATCACTCTTTCTCAGGGTTCCAGAAGAGTTAATGGGTATGCCATGATAAAAGCATCCAATGAGATTGAAACATAATGATGCAAGAGAGTTGATGAGTTTATTTACTCCTAATGAATATTGCTCTGATTAGGGGATGTGCTATGCAATCCTTACCATTCTTTCCTGACCACGAAAACTTTCACAGTCTCCCCTCGACTGTAAGCTCAGTGAGGTCTGGGAGCTTGTTGGTTTTCTTCAACAAAGCCCTCAGCACCTGACACATATTCATAATCATTTGTGGAGTGAACATTGCTGATTGTAAACTATTTGACTATATTAACAAATCATTGAAAAGAATAAGTCAATCTGAAGGCAGTTGTCTGCGGAAATACAGGACAAGTGGAGTCTTAACAGAACACGTTAGCAGTATCTAGCTGGCGGGAGTGTTAGCCTTTGGGTAGATCCAGTACCGAGAACAGGATAGTCTTTCTATTGGAGTTTAATGGAGAGGACTCTGGATTCTGAGTATTGATGCTTCCAGTGTAGGAGACAGATGTGTTAAGCTAGCCTGGTACACGAAATATTAAAATCATATCATGCCTGTTTTTTTTCCGTTCCTATTTGGTACCCACTGAACCTCATTTGATTCACTCTCAGGTGTGCATAAAGAGTGAGTGGGAGGATCACGTGACACAAGTATTTACTCTCCATGCAACAGTAATTTCTTCTCGCACATGAATTCTTTACCATTTTAGTGTCTACCACAGGCTTGTATTTGTTTTGAACTATTTTAAGTCTTTCTCCCAGGGCCTGGGAAATGCCTCTGGACACTGATGGAGACTACTGTTTTCTCAAAAAGAAAGCTTAGGTCTTACCAAGTGTCCAAAATTACATTCCTGTAAAACCAATTCAAGATCTTCCAGAATCATTCATGCCAGACATGTTTATACACCTTTAGACTAGTGTTTCACAAGGCGTGGGCCTGGCTCCAGCTTCATTGTCACCACCTGGGAGCTCCTCAGAGGCACTTTGGAAGAGAATTAACTTACGTCACATAAAATATATGATTTTTTTTTTCTGATGGGAAAAATATTCTATGAGTTTACAGTAGTCTCTATCAGGCCTGAATTGGTTTCCTGCATACTGGTGACCTAAGTCTAAATATTCAAAGGACAAGATATCTGTCTCTACACATCCAGTATACAATGCCGGAGCATCTGATCTTGTAGAGATACAAACCTTCCTTTCCTGTTTACTTCCACCTTATCCTGCTTCCCTGGTCAGTGGCTGGAAAAGGTAGTAATTTAAGAAAAGGTATTAATGGCTGAGAACCAGTCTACTAGATTCTCTTTTCCAAATAATTGCATCGTGAATATAGAGAGTGTTCTCTATGTCAATCAAAGGAATAACTTATGTTTGAATTTTAGTTCAGGGCTTGAGTAAAAAGTCTGGAAGAGTCCCGTGCAAGTTGCTGCTAACTCATGCAGGAGAGAGGCTGGCTCTTCCTGGGAATTTCTTGGACTCTGACATTTCAAGATAGACAATATTAAAAGTGTGCTATCTAATTAGTTTAACCCTCTTACTATTGCATGGATGACCCAAATAGGAATGTTTAAAAAAAAAACAATCAGCATGTTAACTTTTCTGCTAAGGTTTTGTCTGGAAGAGTAGTGTGAGTCATTGTTGGGAGTAAGGATTATATAATAATTATAATAATAATAGCAACAATGCTTAATTTGCATAGAAAGTTACAAGCTGACAGATTGTGTATGTGTATATATATATACATAGTTTATATATATGTAAGCATACATAAATAGTTTCTATATGTTAAACATAGTCATGTTTATTACATCTATAAAATAGGTATTCTAATTTTGCACTTGAGCAAATCAAGTCTCATTAATGTGACTAAATGCATCTAGTAGCTGGAAGAGTTGGAATAGTATCATTTTTAGTAAAACCTCCGGCTGATGTTGCTGCCCAAGTATGAACTATTCCTTTGTTTTTTAATTTTTTGGCAAACATTTTCGTAAAATATAAAGTTTTCATATGATGAATTTTCACAAAGTGACCACAGCCATGAAAGCAGCACTCATAATATGTCCAGTCCCCTCAGAGGTCCCTCTCATGCTGCATCCCATATCCTGGGTCTCCCTGCCTCAGCCACCAAGGAAAGCCATTGTCCTATCTTTTGAGACATCATATTATATTTGTGTGTTTTCAAATATTACATAATTAAAATCATAAAGTGTGTACTTTCTTAATATATGTTCTCAAAAGAAAATATTCAGAGCTTCTAAATATTTTAGTTGAATGTACATATTATTTCAGATGATTTTAATCGATTCCCTTTGAGGAGCTATTTTGTTCTCCCCTGATGAGTTGAGAAGGATGGCTTTGAGATGAAGATGGATATACTTCTGTCAAAAGGAAGTTTCGTCTGATGTGGAGCTCTGCTTGAACAGGTCAATTAATCAGACCATAGTGGTAAAATATTGCCACTTTCAGGAATCATTGCAGGTAGTATTAAATTATAGAGTCTAGTCTCAATGTTTATGAATAACTCATAATAAATAAATAGACTTAGCATTTTTACAGAATGACTAATAGAGTTTGATTTATTCCTGTGGGCTGATTTAATGTGCTCAGTCAGTTGCCAGGAATGGGTGCCAGGGAAGCATTGCCAGGGAACAAAGTTAAGCGGAGGCATTTTTGTTAAGTGGGGATAGGGTCCTGCTCTCAATGGATAAAACTATAAACCATGTGAGTCTCATCAACTTGGAGACTCTCCTGGACAGTTTGCTATAACAACTGGAAGTTTGGTTTCCTAGCATATATAGAAAGCTACCCCTATGTCTTAAGAGGAAGATGCAATAGACTGTATGTCGGTGCCTTGGTTTCCACATCTGTGAAATGGGGATGATGATTATGCTTGCCTCACAGTGCCATTGTGAGGATTAAATGGGAGAATACAGGTAAAACGTTTGGAGTTGTACCTGTTGCACAGTAAGCACCAATCAGTATCAGCTACTAGAGATAGGCTAATGTATATGCAGAGCATATGGCTGCCCATATGGTGTTTGGGGGTCTCCAAGAGAGTTCTATCTACAAAAAGAATTTTTGAGAACCCTTGTCACCTGTAAGAGATTTCCTCTTGGTTTTGTTAAATGTCAGGGCAAAGAGATCAGACCAATACACTGCCACTCACTCAAGCCTGACTTCACTACCTTTCCCCTTCATCTGGATTGATTAATAAGTTACTCATTCATTGTGAACATTTTAAATGCTGGTACTGTGCTAGGCACTGGGAATACAGTGATGCACACCATGGACGTGGTCCCTGTCCTCATGGAACTTATAGGTCGGTGGAGCGTTGGGGCAGAGAAAGAGCCATTACAGTGCCATGAGGTCAGCATTGTGATGGAACAGTGCACGGTGTGATGACAGTACACAGGATTAGTCAATCCAGACTCGAGCAGTCAGGAAGACTTCTGAGAGGTAATCATGGCTGAAAAAAGACCTGAATGAAGTTGGCTGGGCAAAGCAAAGTAGGCAGGTGAACACCAGTGCCCAGGTGAAAGTTTAGAATTGCATTCATATTATTCCCTATCCTTCACTTCCCATGAATATTCAAAGCCTATTGACTCATAGACATATGGTGTGTGTATGTGTGTGAGTGTGTGTGTGTGCAAATCAAAACAATAACATATAAAGTTGTATTGGTTTTAGGTGTACAACACAGCGGTTCAACATTTATCTACCTTATGAACTGATCACCGCAACAATCTAATAAACATCTGTCACTGAACATAGTTGTTATGATATTGGCTATATTCTCTATGCTGTACATTATCTCTCCATGACTAATTTTATAACTGGAAGTTTGTACTTCTTAATCTCCTTCCCCTTTGCCACTCATCTGCACACCCCCTCTGCTTCCTGGCAACCATCAGTTTGTTCTCAAGATAGAGTCTTTATATTGTATTTCCTGAAAGTCTTTCATCTGCCATCTTTACACAGTGTGTACCATGAGATGATGTCTAATTTCTTTGTATAAAGAGTAGGAATTTTGTAACATCAACACAAATATTTGTATTTTATAGTCATAATATTGTAGCTTTAATATTGAATATATTAAAGCAATATAGACAATAACATTTATGAATTATGAATATATAATTTTTTAGCATTTGACACACTTAATATTCACCATGACATCATAAGGTACATCTTATAATTGTTCTCATTTTACAAGTGAGAAAAATTGAGGCACAAAGAGGTTGAATAGCTGACTAATTTAACACAACAAGTAAATGGCAGAATGAGGCTTCATCCCTGGACTGTGCTCTAGCACCTGCCATCTCTACTGCAGGCAGCTGCTTCGGCTCATCCTCTCCTACCCCAACCCGGTGTTCTCAGACGGGCCTTCCTCACTCCTGCCTGGCCTTCCAAGGATTCTGTCTGCCTCCACTGTTGCTATTTGCAAACCATCTTCCACACTACCCCTCTTTCTAAAATATGAGTGATTGTATAACCCGTCCCTGCTAACCTTCTGTAAGGTTTGCTCCTAGCCTGCAGAGTCAAGTTCAGAGCTCTTATCTTGCCAGCTCTGACCCTTCATGGGCAATGGGCCCCTAGCTCCCACTCCAGCAGCTCTCCTCACCATTGCCTGGTGGTATGCCAAGGTTTCTCCAGATTTACCATGGTTCTCTCACAATTCTGCATCCGCACAGCATTGCTTCTTCCTTTGTTTGCAAAGTCCCTCTCCTGCTTTGGTTGGACTGGCTCTTACATGTACTTCAAAATTTGGCTTCTTTCCTGGTCCCCACCCCTTTCCACGCTGGTGAAGGGGCTTTACTCCATGCTCTCACAGAACAACCTCCCACCTCTGCAAGCCTCTCCATATTGAGGCACTACGTACTTTCCGATAGAATTTCCATTTCTTGTTTTTCTGCTCCACTAGACTGTGGACTCTGTGTGGGCAACAACTGTCTTATTTATTTTTACATCTCCAGCCCATTGTCTGACCCATAATAATGCTCAATAAATGACTGATGATAAACAAGTAAAAAGATGTCATCCAGAGAGCAGCAGCGGGACTGAGACTAGGTAGGGCTTGGCCGATGGAAGATCAGGAGGCACTTTGTTAGCGATTGGAGGAGTTTAACGGAGGGTCAGGCTTAATTACATACCAGTGAATGGAGTGATCAAGGGATAAAGAGGGAGGCCCTGTGTTGCTGGCATCTCAGTGGTCATGTTCCTGTGGTCAGCCATGATTTTTATTGTGCTTTTACTCAGTAGGCCCTATGACGTCATCCAAGGTGGTTAACAACTAAAAAAATCAGTCTCGCCATTTTTCCTTCCCCCTTCCTTCCTACCCCTTCCTTCTTTCTTTTCTTAAAATGACCTTTTCAAAATTACAAACTTAATACATATGCTTTGTTGAAAGTCAAAGTTTGAAAACTTTTATTGTGTTCGTTTCTTTGGGCTGCCGCAACAAAGGACCACAAATTGGGTGGCTTAAGACAACAGGAATTTATTTTCTAACAGTTCTAGAGGCTAAAAGTACCCAAATTAAGGTGTTGGCAGGATGTCCCTTTGAAACCCACAGTGGAGAATCCTTTCTTGCCTTTTCCTAGCTCTAGGGCTTTGCTGTCAATCCTTGGCTTTTCTTGGCTTGGAGCTGCATCGCTCCAATCTCATCACAGGCATTTTCCTGCGTGTCGGTGTCTTCACATGGCTGTCTCTCCTTGTGCCTTTCTCTTCTTATAAAGACAGCAGCATATTGGATTAAGGGCCCACCCTACTCCAGTGTGACTCCCTCTTAACCAATTATGTCTGCAATGATCTTAGTTCCAAATAAGGTCAACTTCTGTGGTACTACTGGTGGTTAGGATTTGGAGATATCTTTTTGGGGGACACAATGATCCAGCCTATCAGTTATATTCCTACTGCTCAGAGATAACCACTGGTAACACTTATATATTTTCTCACACCTTTAAAAAATGCAAATGTATACATATACACAGTTTTTAACCAAACTGAGATGATACTGTATATGCTATTTTGTGAGCCTGCTTTTTTTTTTTTTAAAGATCTAAGGCAATTAACTTTTATTATCTGATTTCTTTTGTCTCGCTTTTGCAATTCTTGCTTATTTACTGTGGTTTTTAGCCTTTATATCTGAAATGTGATCCTATAATGTTTTTTTGAATTGCTAAGCATATTTTCTGATTATTAAGAAAACTTGCTGGGTTCCCTGTGGGGATAAAAAAGGAAGAAAAAAAACATATTTAAAGGCTCCATTTCATTATGCATAATCCACATAAGCATGTCTTCTGGACGTTTCTGCTCTAATTGACTTTCCAAAATTGAAGGCCAGGCTGAGCTCCTGCTGTCCACCCTGGAGGAGGAGGGCTGAGGTCAAGCGAGACTCTCGTTCGAATCTCTCCAATTAGATTCAGCGAACTGTGAGCCTAATGAAAAGTTTCATCCAAAGGCTCATTTGCTCAGGGGAACTTTTTCTTAACCTTTCTTTTCTCTACCTAATGCAAAACTCTGCAAGGAAAATGCAAAGGCAGGAAGCTTTGCTTAAGCATATGCTTTGATTAAATGTAACCTAGATAATTGTACAAGTGAAATACAAAATGAGACATATAGGAAAAGAGCGGACATTATTTCATCTTTCCTTTCTATTTCTCTCTCTCTTTTCCTTCTGCAACTCATCCTGATGCTTTTCAGAAAAAGGACCATGTTACAAGTAATAACAAATGTTGGAGAGGATGTGGAGAAAAAGGAACCCTCATACGCTGCTGGTGGGACTGCAAATTGGCACAGCCACTGTGGAAAACAGTATGGAGGTTCCTCAAAAAACTAAGAATTGACCTACTATATGATCCAGCAATCTCTCTACTGGATATTTACCCTAAAGACTTGAAAACTCATATCCCAAAAGATATCTGCACACCAATGTTCATAGCAGCATTATTCACAGTGGCCAGGACATAGAAGCAACCGAAGTGCCCTATGATAGATGATTGGCTAAAGAAGCTGTGGCACATATATACAATGGAATTACTCAACCATAAGAAGAGATGAAATACTGCCATTTGTGACAACGTGGATGGACCTCGAGATAATCATGCTAAGCGAAATAAGCCAGACAGAAAAAGCTGAAAATCACATGATATCACTTATATGGGATATAAACCTAAAAGCAACAAATGAGCAGGACAGAGACTCATGGACATGGACAATAGACTAGTGGTTACCAGAGGACTATAGGCTAGTAGTTTCTAGTAAGTGGGGGGAGGAGGGAGATAAATGGGGTAAAGGGGTATAATATAGGGTTTAAGGGGAGGGTGAAGTGGGTAAAGGGGATCAAATATATAGTAGCTGAAGGAAACTGGACTTTGGGTGGTAAACACACAATAGAATACACAGATGTCAAATGATAATGTACACCTGAAAATTATAAATTGCATTAACCAATGTTACACCAATAAACTTAATTAAAAAAAAAAAAAGAAATAGGACCATAATATTTGTGATGGCAGCAGTGACTGAATGGGAGCTGTTCAGCTGGGCTAATGGAAAACTGATCCCTCTATGATCAGTCGTGTAATCTCTCTGAGACAGGAATTTGGCTCTGAATGTTTTATAGAGAGAACTTAAGTGGCAATTGCCAATGTGGGAAGATTTATGAGATGTTGGGAATAAACTTCCTGCACACAAATATTTTTTTCTACTGACCCACCAAGATGCCTGAAATTATGACATTGTACACTTCTCAGGTGATATCCTCAAAAGACAAGGTTAGGCACCATGAGCTTGGTGTACTGAAAGCCATTGTCTTTAGTCATGTAATAACTATGCAAGCCCGGGACCATCAGAGTCAACTAATACAGAATGTAACACAGTGTTAAGTTCTGTCGGGGGATGGAGAGCATGCAGTTGTTTAGTTGCAAAGTGCTACAGATGAGTGGGTACCACAAGGAAAGCAGGAGTCGAGGGGCTTAGAATGTAAGTGAGAGGGAAGCAAATGCAATGCTGCTGAAGACAAAGTACGTGCATCTTTTGGAGTCCGACTCCTGGAGTTCAGCTCTGAGCTCTGCCACTCACAGGATGAAACTTCGATCAAGTTATAGCCTCAGTTTCTTTATCTGTAAAGTGGGGGTAATAGCAGAACCTATCTAAAAGGGTCGATGTGAGGATTAAATAACCGAATGAATGTAACATACTTAATACAGAGCTTGGAACATAGTAAATGCCCAATAAGTATTAGCTATGATTATTACTCATGTTAACATATTAGAGGAAATGTGTTCAACGCTAGCCTAGGAACTTTTTAAGCTAAAGTGATGACTTTTAATAGCATCATAACTCTTAATTCTCACAACAATTCTCTCCTAGTACCCGCTTTAGAGTTGATGATATCGAAGCTTACAAAATGAAATAATTTGGCTAATTTTAGGTAGCTAGTAAATTTGGTTTTGAATCTAAGTTCTTTCCAGACTCGCTAATGAGGTGTGGCCTTTACAGCAGCTAACCTGCGAGGCCAGGCACCTTACGGTGAGTTCTCTAGACTCAGAGTCCAAGACGGGGGTTTGGAGGCAAGTGATTGGATGAGGAAGAGCCTTTCAGGAAAAAATCTGTAAGAGAAGAAGGAGAGAGGGATGGGAAGAGGAATGGCCCCCACTGAGAACGTAGTCTCAGGAGAAGTCTAGTCTTGGCATGGTCCATGGCAGAGGGAGGGTCAAGGAAATAAATCACACACCACAGTTGTCTGTCCTTAGAGTAAATGGACTGGCCTTACATGCTCACTGAACCTGTCAGTCACTGGCTTTGCCCTGCCCAGCTCTCCTTCCCCCTTCACCTCCTGGGTAATGGGGCTCTTATTCATAGATAATTATCTAGAGAAGGAGGCAATGGGAGCCATTAGCTTCCAATACTCCCAGTAGCTGGGATGGGTATATCATCCTCACAGAGATGATCTAGGTGGGGTGTGAACAAAAAATATGACACTGGGAAAATCAGGTAGATGAGCCCCTGACAGAGTCAGTCTGGGAGGAGTATTACTTGAGGTGCTCTGTAGAAAAGTACTTTATGTGGAATCAGAGCTTAATTAGGAAAAGTATTCATATTCATTGAATCAAATAGTCAAAACAAGATATAATGAAAGAATAATATGTGAAGGTATTACTAAATATTTAAAAATCTGGTGAGGCCAGATGAGTGAGGGCTGAGATCAAGGATGACCTTTCATCTCTCAGCTTATAGGTAACTATTTACAGTCTTAAGGAAACAACTATGAGAACTGGAGGAGAAAAGTAACACTATAATGTGGCTATTGTCATAGACAGCAGTGCAGGGTGAAGTTTAAAATACAGACCAACATCTCAACTAACAAGCAGCAGATTTAACCTGAGAATTGGTAGAGTCAGCTTGGAATGATGGCAGGGATTTAGGGGTGACTGGTGCATAAACCAAAGTTCCAGTTCTATATCTGCGACACACTCGTTGGCTGAATCTCTTTATGGGAGTTCTCGCCCATAAAATGAAGATGTCCCTTCCAGCTTGATTTCATTTTGTTGGCATTCAAGCCAGACACCCATGAAGGTGGCTTTCACCCATATTAGATGTGACATTACCTATATGCTTCACCAGTGATGAATGATGGGTTTACAACATATTCTTTGTGTTTCACTTTGAAAAAAATCAATGAAAAGCTTTGAAAAATTGGTTTTAAATAGCACTCGGAGAGCATATGTTTTGGTAGAGATGGATGGTCATGGCATGGAAGCCTTCTAGGGTGGAAATGAGGCTGACCAGTCTACCGTCCATGGGGCAGACCCAACCATTATCACTCCAGACAGGCAAGAAGTCACGTCACCTAAAAGTGTATGTGGAAGCCACTTGATGGGGGCTCTTGCTGATTCAAAGCAAAAGGGGAACCCCAAGTGTCTAGCAGCAAAGTCCCAGAAGCAGTAATATGGTACCATGGTGGACACCCGATAGCAGTGCTCGTTTTTAGAATCTCTTGCTGCCTTGCTCATGTAAAATTTTACTTCTAAGGAGACAATATCCCCTTGGTTCTTTCTGTAATCACAGTATCCTTTTTTTCCTGCTTCTCTGTTTAGTCTCACTTATGGGAATTGAAAAGTAGCACCTGGATATTATGGTCTAAATGTGCTAATACTCTACAGGTATCTATTGAGAATGACCCAGGGAGACTCAAAAAGAGATACTCAGGAGATGACCTTGGTCTGAGGTCTTCTAGTATCCTTGGAGAAAAATACATCCTTCGCAGTTACAGCAGTAAATGTCAAGTCTCCTATAGGTTAGAGGGTTTGGTTAATCCCCAACTATACCCACCTCTTCCTCAGTAATGGGCAAGGTACCATGCTTATTTGAGTTTTGTACTTATTTACATTTATCTATCATAGCTAGATGTTTGGAAAATGTTTGAAGCTCACTGAGCCATATGGATGATTTGATTGAGTTGAGCTTTGCTGGTTAAGAGAATACTTCCCTGAGAGTCAGAGTGGGAGGTGGGGGGTGGGGGGTACGCACCTGTGAGTCAGGCTCAGCAGACCCAGGAGGTGGGAAGCAGATCCCACTTTCCCAGTTACTATTGCAGAACCTTTTGGGGCCCAGGGTCCAGGGAAGAGTGAGCTGATCATTCACTAAAAATGTACTGAGAGTCTGTTATCAGTTGCTTAAATGGTAGGAAGTAAACCCAGGTCCACTTATCTAGCAAGCATAATTTATGTTGGCATTTTAAAGAAGAAAAACTTAATCACTCCGCAAACTACACTATACAATGTACTGCCTGCCTGTACCTCAGTAAAACAATGGCCCATTTACCTCTGTGCTCTGTGGATTCCTCCATAAACAGCCCTCACAATGCTCTTTGATACCTACCCTGGATGTGAGGCTGATTTATGAAGCTTCTTACTCCTATCTCATTGAGGCTACCATCTTCAATTCATTTTTGCTCAATCATGGACCTGCTCAAAAAGACCTGTCTTCCAAACTGCCATTAACTCTTTGTTAGCTCTTAGTCTCTAGGTTTGGAAAACCAAATAAAATTCAGGCTCGTCTTTCCAGTGTGCTTTGTTTCATCCACCCCAGGGCCTGGGGTATCCCTGCTTCTAGAACAAGCCCATCTGCAGTTGAGGTGCTGATAGTTCTTAGCTCCACCACCAACAAAGCATTTCCAAAAAATCAGCTGAACTTAATTTTTTCCCAGCCTAATGTATGGGAAATAGAATTTATAGGAAAGAAAATAAACAAAAGATGCATTTCTTTGTCAAATAATTTCATATAGGATTCCTTTTCCTCACAACCACATATGTATGTACTTGATTCACTGTTAAATTAGCTAGACTTTTATCAAAAAGGCTGTACACTCTCACCAGTGAAAGGATCGCATTAGAACTCAGAACGAAGTTTTTGCTGTTGCTGCTTAATAAAGGCAGAAATAGTCATAAGTAAAATCATCAAGTGATTTGTTAATTATTAGTGGGAGACCAACAGCCCGTTGTTATCTTCTCTGAAAAGCTAAACATCCCCCCCCACCCCCACCAAAGAAAAACTCAACACAGGAAGAATTATTAGCTACTTAAACAGAGTACTGTAAAATGTCACTGTATCTTTTAAATAACTGTCAGAAGCCTGACTGCATATACTGAGTTGAAGATACAGAGAAACTAAGTAACTTAATTTTATTCTGATTCAGGACCAAAGTTAATCATGTTTTGACGCCTAGATGAGCGAGTACCTCACGCTCCAATGGGTCCATGATGATGATGTAAACACTGGTGAATGTTCATTACTCATTTTTGATGGTTTTGAGTATTAATTTTGGTGGTTTCGTTTACTGTAGTGGAATCTGGAATGCATTATCTCACATTAGAATATCCCATTTTCACATGGAAGTCCAGCCATGTAGAGAGCCTGGCTCTTGGAGAATGTTAGACCTGAAAAGGCTCTGATTTTCAGAGGAGAAAATTGAGACCCAGGTAAGAGTAGCCAGTTTCTTGAAAAGTCTGATTTTTGGAAGAAAACAGGGATAAAATTGTTTTTTTTTTTTCTCCAATCAATCATTGCCTTTGACCGTGCTCAGCCAAATCTTCCTTTTCCATTCCGTTGTGGCATCTCAGGTTGAGCCCACAGCTTTCCAGCCACTTTCACTTATTAGCAACTCCAGAGTCCAGTCCAGGCCAATTTAAAGCGATCTGAACACAGAGTAATTGTCTTTCTTCTCCCTTCCTCCCCACATGGGCCAAGCTTGGTTCTGAAGGGCCTGACCGGGGGGAGAGAGCACCGTCAGCTGTTTCATGTTCTTCCTCCTTCAGCCACCATGTCTCCAGTTCCTCTGGGATAGAAAATGGCGGAGGGAACAGGAAAAAGAAATTTTTAAAAAGTTTAACTAAGCAAGAGATCGCAGTCCTGTGCTGGGTGTTGATGCTCACTCAGCACAGTGGTAGATGTCCCAATTCTGGCTCCCTCAGGGCAAATGTGTGAGTTCTTTGGAAGATTTAATGAGATTTCCTGAAATCTGGCTGTGGATTGTCCTTTGCTACGCATGGTCGGTCAGGACATTCAGCTCCCACAGCTGGTGGTCCACTCAATAGGCTCTTTCTGTAGAGTCTCTTTGCCTGATGACCAGTCCTCTTGGGTGGCGTCCTGAGAAGACTGCTCAAGCTGATTATCATCCGAGGTGTCCACTTTGCCCAGTGCTGGTTGCTCTGTAGCTGATGTGTCTCTTATTCTGTTATCTAAAATACAGAGCATATCAACCAGTCAGTTGCCTAAGCAGATGTCCAACCAGGGAATCAAGGCCAGAATCCCTTCTAGAAAATCCTCCTAGCCCTTTACTTGGCTCTGGCACTCCCTATAAAGCCAGTAATTCATGACTCTTGTGAGTTTCCTCTTCTACCTCCCAGCCTGCTGTTAGGCAGCCTTGGAGAAGTGTAACACAAACCTATGTGATACGATCACAGTTAAGAGCTGTAAAAAACAAACGAATGGAAAGGAAATCGAAGTGTGCAGTTGCCGAAGGTGAGCTACAGTTTCTTAGCCATGTGGGGATCGTCCTGATCACAGCGTGCGCTGAATCTTGCCACCACATCTGTTTCAGAGGCCAGATTTTCCTGTACTTCTCAGTGATTTATTACACTTGGTAATCAATGCACTGCAGTAATGAACAAAATGTAATAGACTATGTTGGAGAATGGCATGGCTTGTGCCTGTCCCACGTTAGGTTTTCTAAACTCAATGCAGTGGTGTTCTGACCACTGGAGAAGCTTTGATCTTGCATAGAAAGATAAATTGTAATATCTTCTTGAATTTGTACATGTAAAACCATATCAGATAGCCCATTTTCTGAGGTACTTTTTAATCATTTGGCAAGCATATAAAACTCAAAGTAGTTCCTAGGCTCCACACCAGAAAAAAAATTGATATTTATGTTAGGTTTACCATTATTTTCATGAATCCTCATGAAGAATTTTGCAAATAAGATGTATTTACATCCAACATTAAGGTTCAATGGCTTGATATACTGATTAAAAATAGCTGTGAAACACCGTTTTTAAAAAATGTAGAGTTTATGGTTAGAATTTACAAAAATTTTTAATTGTTTTTCAAACATTTTGAATTTTAAATAAGCCTTTTACCTTTCTTTTTAATAATTTTCTTTAAAGTATTAGAAAAAAGAAGCAATAGAGTCAGTTGCCAGTGTTTAAATTAGGCTCTGCCATTTACTACTGCTACATAATTTGACTAACATAATCGACACAGGCTATAAGACTAACTTTTCTAAGCCTCAGCTTCCTCATCTATAAAATGGGGTAGTAATTTCTACCTCCTTGAATAGCCCTGAAAATTATTAAAGACTAGGCGAAGTGCTTAGAAGAGTCCCCTGCATACCATAAATGCTTAGACATTCGATTACAGTCATCATTGTCTCTGGTGGCAGATCAATTGCATTACTGGTCTCAATTCTTCAACCTTCTGTCTCTGTGCCTTTTGCCACATGACTTTGCAGTTCCCTCAACACAGAGCTGGAGTCCATTTCCTCACTTTCCAGCTGAGCTCAGTCATGTGACTGGCTTTGGCAAATGGGATGTTCACAGAGACTTGAAAAAGCACAGAATGTGTTTTCATTGCATTTCTTGATTCTCTGCCCATGCTTCCCCCAGCCCCGCCTCTCCCCCCATGAGAACTGCTGGAGGATGACACAAGAATGACCCAGGTCACCCGTCATCCGGTAGAAGGCCATCCTAGAAGAGCTGAACTCTAGCTAACGGTTAGACATGAGAGTTATCAGCTGGAACCAGTCTAAATCACTGACTAGCACACTTGTGACCTATATAAATGCTAACTGTTTTAAGTCACTTTATTTTGGGGTGGTTTGTCTGGCAACATCATTGTGGCAACAGGTAATGTATACAGCCATTAATAATTATTGGTTGGAATTTGTGGAGCAATTTTCTTATAGGTATATGGCTTATCTCTGTGACTAGATTTATACTTCTGCTTTATTTATGAGGCAAATCATCTTTGCATAATATTTTGTGAAAGTAAGTACTCGGCAAATGATAATCCCATAAAAATTAGGGAGATAGTGTGTTTGTCCATTAATAGAATGAATTATGGACTTACGAACACATTTGGGCTTAATTCTCAACTCTGTTATTTTATATCTATGTAATATTGAATAGATTTATCTAAACTCTCTGGTCTTGTTTCCTTATCTGAAAATAGAAGTAATAATAAATCTTCTTTTATTAAGTAAGCTCAGGTGTTCAAAACACAGACCAGTCATTCACGAAATCAAAACTGTTAGCGACTTCTACAAAGTTCGATAAATGGGCTTGAAGGCTTATTTTAAAGTCCTCACAAAGGATTATCCTTTTTCACATCTTTGGTCAACGAATGATATTCCTACATTATCAAATTAGTTTTTATAGTCTCGATAAGGCATGTATGGAGATGAATGAAGAAGACAACCTCAGTCAGGTCAACTGAACCAGTCCTGGATATCAGCAGAGTGAGAGATGCCTCAGCCCATTCACCCCACAGTCTCCTTGCTACTTCCTTACGATTTCCCTCCATCCTTTCCACTCTCTCATGCTCAGCATGCCCAGTGACCTCCTGGGGTCTTCTGGAAGGACTGGACACTCCATGGAGCGTTTTCTCTGGGTAGAAAATAACGCATGCTTCCGCTGTCTTCCTCTTCCCTCCAATTTCCACCCTTCCTCTCAGTTGCAGGCTTCATACCCTGCTCGCTCTGGAACATGCCAGAAGAAGCTGGTGCATTGACCTCGAAGGAAGGTTTCGAATGATGAGCAGGAATTTAATTCATAGTGGCAGGTCCCTGGGCTTGTCGGGTGGGTTGGGTGGGCCTTTGCCCATCTCTTCTCAGCTTACACTTTATAGTTGGCTCCTGGCTGGCTATGCCTTTATATTCACCAGGCTCTGCTTAGAAAAGTTAGAGAATTCATGAACTGGACTGTCCACAGCTACCTGAAAAATAACCAGTACCCAAGCTTTTGATTTGAATAAGGAGTTGCCATGGATGGAGATATTCACATGGAAGGCCCTGCCGTGGGGAAGGGTTTTTGAATCCAGGCATGGAACAGGATCGATTGCTTTTGCCTCTCCCTCTTCATTCTTCTTGCACGTTGTCACTAGGGTTTTTTCCTCTCTTGAATACATGTATATTTTCTCTTTCACCTTTTTAATTCCTCAAATTTATTTTCTCACTCAGGTCTAAGTTCCAGTTCTCTGCTCTCCTTAGCATCAGTATAAATAAAGATAGTTAACATTTATTAAATACTTAATGTGTGCCAAGCACTATTCTTGACATGTATTAATACATTTAATTACTAATAAGTTAATGAAGCTGGTATTATTCCATTTTTAAGATAAGGAAATGAAGCAAGAGAAATATGTTATTAATTTTTGTAAAGTTTGCTTTCAAATTTTGACTCAATGCTTTGGAAAATGAGTTACCTAAAACTTAGGCTGTGATCATGGTCTACAGAACCTCTTCACCAAAGAGTATTCTGTGGAACCTCAGCCCTATGAGATGCTCTGTTAAACAAGAAACAAGTTTGTTTCTTGTTTAAACATCCGTGAAATATGCTTAGCGTATGGAAAGAGTCATTTGCTAAGTGTGCACTTGCATGTAAAAGAGTAGGAAAAGAACCTCAGGAAAGAGACCTCACTTAACTCATTATTTCCCAAACTAATAAACCACAGAAACATTTTTGCCCAATACCGATAGACCTTATGATCTGTAGGATGAAGCTTGCTGGGAAAAGCTCTTAAACGTAATTTGACTGATTTTTAAGCAAACACACTGGGGTGTGAAGTCAAATATATTCTGTCCCATTTGGAAGAATCACTTCGAGAGACTGTACATTTATTCCTGTGATGTTGTTTTGAATCTTATGATGCTTCAGTGATTTGGGGGAACTTTTCTTTTGGCATTCTCTTTAGAATCAGAGCCAGAGGGGAAAATCAATCTTGTTTCTGATCCAAAAGAGTGTCTGTGAACTTGGTTACTCATCTCATTCATCAGATTTGGTGCTGAATAAAATTGCTCTAAAAATAATAAATAAAACTTGAAAGCATAAAGAAGAGTTTTCAAGGATGAAGTTGCTCCAACTGAAGGTAATTTAGCTTTCTGGCTGCACCGAGGTAGTGTTTTTGAGTCAAGATATCAGATGGGATTAAGTCTCTGAGCCACCACCTATCTAAAAAGGAGCCTTTGTCTTTGGCTCCCTGTCCACTTGGCTGCCTTTGGCCAATTCCTTCTATCAGTTTCCTGGTTCTTAGCAGCACACAGTTCCTAGCCGTGTCCCATGCTTGGGCTGTGCCGTGTGTATTGGTCCAGGGCATCCTCCCAGGTTGTTGCAATCCCTTGGCTTCTGTCTTTCACATGTATCCCTGTTGCCATCTGCTTTCTTGTTCGATTTTCTGCCTGATAAAATTCTTGACTATTATTTCTGGGGTTCTGTTCCTGAGTTGAAGTTTCTCAGCTGTTATTCCTGTGTGTCCTGACTTTTGGCTGAAGTCTCCTGTTTTTACTTTGGTTGGGCGTCTCTAGTGCCTATAACTTGGCCACTCTGTATGTTCCCAACTGGCAATAGCGTCACTTAGAAAACATCTAGCTTGGACTATGAGATTTGGAATTTATTAATTTTGCACATATGGGTTGAATGACTAATATATGCCAGGTACTGTTATGGGTGTTAAGTATTAAGAAGTGTTGGCAAGACAGTACTAACTTTTTGGTGCAAAGATGTAGAACAGATGACGTGATACAAAACTATGTGAGTGGACTGGGGTTGGTGAGGGAGGGGGGTGCAATAGATCGAATGTTTGTGTCCCCTCCAAAATTCATATATTGGAACCCTAACTCCCCAATGTGATGGTATTAGGAGATGGGGCCTTTTGGAGGTAATTAGGTCATGAGGGTGGGATCCCAGAGGGCTCGCTCACTCTCTTCCCACCGTGTTGAGGATATAATGAGAAGACAGCAGTCTGCAGCACCGAAGAGGGTCCTTACCAGAATCCAACTATGTTGGTGCCCTGATCTCAGACTTCTGGCCTCTAGAACTATGAGAAATAAATTTCTGTTTTTCATAAGCCACTTCAGTTTACGGTACTTTGTTATAGCAGACTGCACTATGACAAAAGGTAAAGGCATCATTGCCGGAAGACTCACAGGCATATTCAGAAGTAGAGCATCTGCAGGAAAAGGCAAGGTGTTCATTATGGCTAAAGTCATAGAAGGCGTTAAGGTTTTATATACAGCAGCACCAGGCTTGGAGAGGGGAATGGGAATCAGGTTAGAACCGGTAAGGAATATGCAGTTTGTGGAGAAAGAAAGTCCTTAAAAGATTTAAGTAAGGAACTGATGGGAACATTAGAATACTGCAAATCTGACACCATCGTGGAGGGTGGGCAGACTGCGGGAAGGGATGTGAGACATGTGACTCATGCAGGGGTGAGATGTTGAGTGTCTGGACCAGGTCAGGGCAATGGGAATAAAGAAGAGGAGCTGGGTGAGAGAGCTGTTGTGCAGCAGAATCAGCATGGTCATTGGGAGGGAGGAAAAAAAATTGTATATGACTTCTAAGTTTCTTTATGGACAACTGGCTGGAAAATTTGCTGGGGACACAGGAAGAGGAGAATATTTGGGGGATAGAGAAGCTTCAGCATGTATTAAGTGCCATGAAAGTATTCAATGTTACCAATTTAAGAAGAATAATAACAACAATGATGAAAAGGAATACTCTTAGCTGAGAAGGTATTCCAGTGAGTTACAATTATAATATTCCTATTTTATTCCTTAGTTTATGCTACATTGTAAAATTTATATTAATGTGATCTATACACACAGGGGCACTAGAAAGAGGGCAGGATCTAAAATAAGTCAAAGAAATATTTAAGTCAGTTGCATCTGTGACCCAGTGTGGTAGCATCTCTGTTTATGCAGTGACTTCCTAGACAGTGATTTGTATCGTTGCTTGGTGCATAAAGATATATGGTTGGGTAAGGCTGTAAAATTTCTTTTGAGGAAAGTTACTCCATTACAAGTCATAATAAACCTATATTTTGGCAAGCAGAATGAACAAATTTGTCTATGTGATTCGGAGAGGACTCTAGCAAATTATCAAGATACAGAGGAGCTGGCAGCATGTACATTTTTTGGTTGTTTTTCAGAAATATATTTATTTCTCCTCAAAGAGAAAGAAAAATCTAAATGATAACATTGCCAACAAGGAGAGAGGATTACGTGCTTTCTCTGCCTACAGTGAAAACGACTTCTCCATCTGCATGCAACATGTTTCACGTTCTGCTACAAAACTAAACTGTTAATAAGGAGGAAATGTGTGAAAGAAAAATCTCCTTTCAATTATGATTCACAGTTGGAAAGGATAAGCATTTAAATGTTAGTGACAGCAATGTCGTTACTGTTCTACCTGAAAATAAATCGAGGTATGTAGGAATCAGTCCATGATTAAAACAAATTAAATTTACAACAGGATCCTGTTTAAAACTCACCCCTCCTATGAAATGTCATGGTCACACAGCAACTCTATTCTGTCATTTAAAGTAGCTTTCAACACAAATGGTTAAGAATAAGACCATCTAGCTTGGCGTGAATTGGAGGTTGACATTTTTATTCATATCAATTTTGTAGGCTGTTTCTTTCTTTCTTTCTTTTTTTTAACTTAAACTTACAGAAAGTTTGCACAGAACTCTAGTATGCTCCTAAGATTCTCAACTGTTGCCATTTTTGCTACATTTACTTTATTATTCTAGCCCCCTCTGTAGATACGTATTAATACTGTCTTTTCTCCCCCAAACCATTTGAAAGTACACTGCCTGTCACCCCTAAATACTTTAGGGTATATTTCCTACAAACAAAGATGGTCCTATTTAACCACAGTACACCCATCAAAATCCAAAGTTATAATGATACATTGCTATAACCAAGCCCATTCCAATTTTTCCAATTGTCCTAATGATTTTCGAGATCCAATCTAGGTTTACACATTGCATTTAACTATACTGTCTCTTATGTCTTCTTCCATCTAGAATGACTTCTCAGTCTTATCTATCCTGGTTTTGACTTCTTTGAAAACTATAAGTCAGTTGCATCAGAAGATGTTCCTTATTCAGGTTTATTTAATATTTTCTCATAAGATTATGCATTTTTTGTCAGGAACACTTTAGGTATGATGTTGCGATCTGTACCATTTCAGGAGATGCACCATCTCACATTTCTGGTGACATTAACCTTTATCATTCAGTTAAGATGGTGTCTTCCTGGTTTCTTCACTGCAAAGTTTATTAATAAGTATTTTGTACTTGCTAGTTAAAAAGTAAGTGATAGTTTTGATTCTACTATGAGGTAGAACTGTATTGGTCTTTACTTATGAATGGATTCCTATTTTATTCAATGGGTTATAATCACTTACTATTGTTATTTATTTCGATGCTCAATTTGTCCCAGATTTGGCTAGTGGAAGCTCCTTTAAGCTGACTTCTGTGTCATTTTGACATATCCCTATAATTCTTATAGTATATCCCCATAAAAAGATGTTTCAGTGCATCATAGACTTTTCCCCTGTCTCGGTGCTGGAATCAGACATTTCTTCAAGGAACTCTGGTTCTTTTTAGTGGAAAATGGTCTTTAAAAACCAGGATATGGGTGCTACACGATTATTGCTGCTGAGGTGTCATTGCTTGCCCTCTTAGTGGATAGAGCTTGGAAATATATGTATGTATATGTGTACACACACATCCTTGTGTATGTGTGTTCATTTGGCGGTTTTCAAAGTGTAGTCTCAGACCAGCAGCACCAGCGTTACTTAGGAACTTGTTAGGAGTAAAGTTATCAGGCTCCAGCCCAGACCCGCTGAATCAGAAACTCTGGGGGTGGGGCTCAGCAATTTGTGTTTTAACAAGCCCTCCATATGATACTGATGATGCAACTTAAGTTTAAAAGCTACTAATATACTGATAAATGACATATGTGTGCACATATACATGTGTGGTGCGTGGATCAGTAGTTTTTAAACTTAAGCACGCATCAAACTGGACCTATATATATTTGCATTTATACTTACTTTTATATCTTTATATATATTTAAAACCAAGGGTTTGCTTTTATACCTCCAATTCCAATCCAACACCAGAGGGTTTAATCTAAACTGTTCTTTTCCATATTTACAACTCCCTCTTTGACAATGAGAAACTGTACTTCCAGTATTTCCAATATAGTCATGTGTTTGAGCAATTCCCCAGTGGTAAACAAACTCTCGACCCTGGAGGGGAAATCATTTTCCCTGGCTGGTTTCTTCCTTTGGCCCCAAACTCTCCTGGCCACCTTCAACAGATATTAGAGAAAGAAAAGAAGAAAGCTGTATTAATTTTTAAAAATATGAAAGCCTACGAAAATAATTTTTAATCAATATGTGGAATTCCAATATTAGTTGATTGATATTAATTGGATATTAACTCTTGATTGTCAACTGATAAATAGCAGTAAGTTGTTCCATCTTTAGTGAGGCACTCTTATTTCCTCTAATTTCAGTCTCATTTCCAATCATTCCTTCCTCTTTTCCTCACACCTATTATTTTTATTATCAGTTTACAGTTCTCATTAAAATTGAAATGTGTAGATATCAGTCAATGTAGTGTATAATCTTTCTTCTGTAAACAGAGGTCTGCTTCAGCGGTTGATTTTTGCAACTTGCTCTCTCCTGGGCTCAGTTCTGCACTGACAGAATTTTGTGTGTATATTGCCATTTTTGTGCATTCATCAACAAACTTTATTGAGAATGTACCATGACCTTCTTTTTAGAAAAGTTTAATCTGAGGTGCTTTTGACATGCTCAAGTGCAGATGTCTAGTCGGCTGTTGGGTGTTCAGTATGTGACTCAGAAGACAGTTTTTCGGGGTGAAAAAATAAAATAGTGAATCATCTTCATTCATAGAGGTGGTAATTAAGGCCATGCACTTGAATGAGATCACCTAAAAGAAAATATAGACTGAGAAGAGAGGGCCTGGACCTATCCTTGAGGAACTCTGATATTTTACGGTCAGGGAGAGGAGGGCGGATCTGAAAAGAAGATGGAAAAGGATGATCAGAGTGTTACAAGGAAAACTAGAAAAGTGCGTATCGTATTAGTCAAAGGAAGAGTGTTTCAGTAAGGGGGAAGTTCAATGATGCTTGGAGGCCAAGGAAATAAGAACATGTGGTTCTATAGTCTTTGTAAGAGCTGTTTCTGTGGAGTAACAGGACCGGAAGCCAGGCTGGGGTTGGCTGAGGAGTGAGTAGGAGATGAAGAATTAGAGACGGCAAATAATAATTACTTTGAGAGTTTGGCTTTGAGGGGAATGAAAAGGTAAGAACTAGGGGGCTTGGGGCACAAGGGGAGGGATGATAGTCCAAGTGAGTTTTTCTTCTTTAATGGGAGATAACTGAAAGTTTTTAAAAAGCCATTAGGGAAGGAATCTAGGTTGGCAGGAAAAGGCTGAATAACTAAAGGATAAACCAGATTATTATACGGAGTTCCTGAGACAGTGGACAGGGATAGAGTCCACATAGAGGTGGGAGTGGAATTACTTTGGAGCAGGGAAGATGGCTGGGAAAAGAATGACAGAATGAGGCTGATGTGGCTGGTTGTATATTTGTTACTGGGAGGATGAGTGAGCGCTTGCCTGGTGACTTCTAATTTCTCTGTAAAGTAAGAGGCGAGTCAAATGCTGAAAGTGCAGCATCACAGGGTTGACGGACAGAGCCGAGATTGCTTTGGGTTGGTGGTTATTAATCAAACCCCCTTCTTGTGGAACTTTTTCAGCAGCATTCAGGTCTAGGCATGGATAAAAAGAATACTTGTGTTCATCCAAGTATGGAGTTGGGTTGGAGTTCTGCCAGATGAAGGCAATGAAATGACAGAGGGCCAGAGCTCTTAGGGTCATCTCAGGGGTATTATCAAAGTGATGTACACTGTAAACTCAGCTAAGTAAGTGAAACAAACAAACAAATAAAAATAGAGGGCTTATGAGCTGAGGGAAAGCAGAGGGATCAATGCTCTGCAGGTGGAAGTGGGAATAGCCAGGTGGAGGTGATGAGGTCAGAGAGTGGTTATACCTGAGTTCCTGCTTTGGAGGTGAAGCTGTTATGGATCCCACCATGCAAATGAGTGACTAAAGAGCCATGATGGAGGAGGATGATGGAGACCAGGAGGCTGAATAACAAACAAGCCATGGGATCTTCCATACAGAAAATAAAATTACCTGGGATGATGGCTGGGCATGAGTTAAATACTTCGGCAAGATATCAAAGTCTTCAGTGAATGAGGAAGAATGGCCATAGTTCTCCATTTTAAGGTTCACAGACTTACCTTATGTTTTAATATTTGTTAGGTATAGATGTAGCTCTTAGTTGTTGATGGGTTTATTTATTTATTGTGATCATTTTCGTCGCCCACCCTCTCTTTCTCCCAAGAATTTACTTAAAAGATGCATGAAGCTTATAACTATTGTTTTCTCTAAATTGAGGAAGTGATATAGATATGTATTACATATATATGATATACATATTACATATATAATATGGACTATAAATAGAATAGTTAAACCATATCAAGTTCTTCATACTTCATTTGGCAAATAAGTACTTGATACATGATAACTATTTTGATTTTTGTATTAGAAACTTCAATGCTGTCCATAACAAGCGAAACATTAATAGGTGCTATTGTTGTCTGGCTTAATAACTAATGAAACAGACCCTTCATTTGCATGTTAGTTTCTAGAGACACCTGTTTAATGACACATTCATCTTCGATGGAAAAAAAAAAAACCACATAGGAATCCCTGAATTCGCTGTTTGGGATTCTTATTGTCTCTTTGATTTTGTATTTTTGTTTAAGTCCGTTGCTGGACTACAGAGTTACTGTGTTATTGTAATACTTTAAAGTATTTAATTAATAAAGAAATTTAAAAAATCCTTTCCTTTAAAAATTATCTGTGAAATACAATGGCTATCTATTGTACAATGAAATACAATTCAACCTTAGGTGTCAGGAAGTTCAGATTTACAGTCCTTGCTTCCTACCAGCCTAATCTTCTCGTGAATTTATACTTTACTTTGGCAATCATTCACAATTACCTGCAGAGGATATATGGTATCTCTCTACGTACAAAGCACATATATTTCTAAAACCACCTACGGAAGCGACAAAATATTTGAGTTCCAGGTGTTGTTGGAGCTATTGTCTAACGCTGAATTTCTTAACTCATTTACACTTTGCTTTTTGCTGATAGCTTACATTAATATAAAGCTTCGTGCAGGATGCTTTTTGGGTCATTTTTATTAGTTGCAGAACGTGAGTAGTCCTATAAATAGTATTGCATTTGGAGGACAAGAACGTAGGCAGATTCAGCCGCCTCATAAACAAATCTTACTTGCAAACTGTCTTAACAACAATGTTGGTCCCTATGTTTACCCATATTTTCTACATAAATAAGAAGTCTTGTTAGAATTCTAGAATGTATATGGTGCTAAATTCTAACTTAAGGAGCCAAGCCATTGTAATTCTGGAGTTTTATTTGCCGAGTTCCGGATTGTTTGACATTTATATGTCCCAGTTTTCAAATTTGAAACGAAGGGTGTGGTCAGAGTCAGTTTCAGAATGCTAAAGGTCAGCCTCTCAGAAGTTTGACATAGTGTCTGTTTGTAAGTGTAACCAGTACTAGGCAAACTTATAAGCAGGTAAAATATGTCTTATTTGTTCTTCCAGGTTCTGAATTCTGAATTGTTTTCCAGTCTTACTGGCTCCATTTCTCCCTTCTTTGTAGGACCTCAGAGGCTCCACACTCACTCTACTTTTCTCCCCATCAAAACTGTCAAGAATGGATCCATATTTCAAGTCCACTATAGCTTGTTTCTCAAAATGTAGTCCATGACAATTTATGTTAGAGTTCTTGGGGGAGGCTTGTTAAAAATAAAGATTCTCAGTCTTACTCCATCAGGATATTTGGAGATAGAGCTTGGAAATTTGTAGGTTAACAAATTTCACAGGTACATATTAGGCATGGCAAATATTGAAACCACTAACTCAAAAAATTATCTGCCCCACAACATTTGTCTTTTAATAAGAATTTCTTAAGCTGAAGAGTATAACAACAGCCATGCAATTTTAGGCACTTTCGTGTTGCTGGGTTTTTCCCTATACACTAGAAGTCAGACCATGGTAGATAGCATGGACATTGCTGGATTAAAAAAACCTGAAAAATATTTTTAAGATCTAAAGAAGTCAGCCTAAATTGAGTACTTTAGCTATTATAAATAACAGGAAAATGAATCAATTGGCTACCTCCTTAGAAATCTGATATCATATACAAAGTGATGCCCCTGGTTAAATATATTTGAAAATAGCATTTCCTTATTTTCCTAAAGAGAAGAGGAACCAGATAGATCACAGTAGGATGAATTCCAGCTGGATGCTAAGATGAACTTCTGTATCTTTTTGAAAACCAAAATACATCTTTTATGTAATTATCAGGAAAATGCAAGCTTAAAAATAATTAACTTGAAATATCCAACGATAATTTTTAGGGAACTCATATTATTCTGATAAATCCCTTACTGAACCCAAATCATTTTATGATTTTATGGGGGACTGATGTCACCTTAGATAAACAAGAACCTGGAATATGTTTTCTAAGGACTTTATAGAATTCCTGTTTCCTTCCTTGAAGCTCCCAGGTAAGTTTAGCAAGAGTGCTTCGACACATAAAATTAGTGTGTCCATGTAATTCACTAAAGGCAGTTGAATTCAACTGAGTGATTGTTTTGGGTAGCAGGAAATTTCTAGTGGGTTCTTTTGGCATCATGGGGTACAAGCTGGGTTTATGTGACATTTGAGAAGAGAATTTTTCTGGACACCATTTGAAGCACTTTTTGATGCTAAGTGGCTAGCTAGAGGTACAACATGGCGATACACTGGCTTCCTGATGACTTTTACCTTGAGAAAGTGAGAAATGTCACCTTGGGTCAGCCCCAAGTTTTATCTAACTCAAAATTCTGCCTCAGGCAATGGAAATGAGGCATTGATTTAGGGAGAGTGTGGGAAATTACTTCCCTGGTGTTTATCCAAGATTGTTGTATTCGATCCAAAAAATTAGCCTTAATTTATCTAAATAAAGTATCAGGTGCTGGTAAAGATTTTAAATGTCTGTATCAACAATATAAGGAAAATAACAAAGAATTTAATTTTCAGTTGCATTTTAAAAAATAGACTTTACTTTTTAGAGCAGTTTTAGGGCCATAGCAAAATTGAGAGGCATCTCAGACGTTTTCCATATACTCCCTGACCACATACACAGCCTTCTCCATTATCAACACCCCGCAGCAGACTGATACACTTATTACAACTGTGAACTGACATCAGCACAGCTTTAACACCCAGAGTCCACAGTTTACATCAGAGTTCACTCTTGGTGATACGTGTTCTACAGGTTTGAACAAATTTATAATGACATGCATATATCATTATAGTATAATGCAGAGTATTTTTACTACTCTTAAGAATCCTCTGTGCTCCGCCTATTCCTCTTTTCTTCCTCCAAACCCCTGGCAACCCCTGATCTCTGTCCTGTCTCTATAGTTTTGCCTTTTCCAGAATGTCATATAGTTGGAATCATGTAGTATGCAGCCTTTACCCTTAGTAATAAGCATTTAAGACTGCTCCATGTCTTTTCA
The DNA here is from genome assembly GCF_902729225.1 of Pteropus medius. NCBI lineage: Eukaryota > Metazoa > Chordata > Mammalia > Chiroptera > Pteropodidae > Pteropus > Pteropus medius. Next base: position 15,563,075 of record NW_024340849.1, read on the forward strand.
TGGCTTGATAGCTCATTTCTTTTTACTGAGTTGCATTTTTTTTTAGAAAAGAACAATAATAAATCTTCTGGACTTTTCTTCTTTCTGCCTAAGCTTTTGTCCTCAGGTCTTCACATTCTAGCTATCGGTACCTTAAAGCAAATTCATTTTCTAGATCTGTGTCTTTATTCTCTCTCATTCTCCATCCATTTTTTCCCTAGAATTTATTTCATGCCAATGTGGTCTCAAAAATTTTCCATGTTCTGAGCAGATATCTTAAGACTAAGGCTAAGGTTTTTAAAGAAGACTAAGAAGACTAAGATATAATTCTCGTTTTAATTTACTTTATAGTTGATAAAACAGAACAAATAAAAATAGTATTGGAAACTATTATTTATCAAGAATCTACTATATGCTAGACCATGAGCTAGATACTTCATGCACATTACTTTGTCATACTTGGAACAACTTCAGAAGTTTAGGATTATTTTTCTTATTTTATAATATGAAAACTTGAGTTAGTCAGAATTGAGATTTGAACTATGGTCTGGTTGACTCTGCAGTTCATATGCCTTCTATTACATCAAAACTGAACAAAGAGAAGGCACAGAAAAATATTGTAATAATTATTGAATGGTATAAATCTGAGTTATAAAACTATCATCTTAAACTTTTCAAGTAACAGGATTTTATAATAATTTCTTTTGTTGTGTAATACAATTTTTACATTGCATGATGTTTTTCTCTTCACTAAGCATTTAATTCATAGTGGTTTCAATCAAACATTGGTGGATTAGATCAGATATTAACGATTTTACAGTGATCATAGTCACATAGCTGGCACATAGTTGGGAAACTGGAATTCATCTCTCTGCGAATGTGTTTAGAATGAGCTAGGCACGAAATCTTTATAAAGGTGAATTTTTGAGCAGTAAGTGTAACCATTTTCTAGATCCCTGAGTGGAAAGTTGATACTCTTTGCTGCTAGCACTCAGCCTACAGAAAATCACTTTCCTCTTCCAGGGTTGATGTGTAGTATCACTGAACAAAAATGTTTATGGAAAGACATGGGATTTTGAGGGGAAGGAGAATTACAAGAGGAGGAGTGCCAAAAATTGAGGAAAGAGGTTAGAAAGATGAGTGTGTAGACAGTTTTGCCTTGGGCTGGCCCCGTTGCCATCTGTCACAACGCTGTCTGCATAATGGCCCTTTCAGCTTTGGAGAGACTAAGAAATATTTAATGATACTGAAAAGTAGAACATATGAATCAGTTTCATAACTTCATTCTTTACTTATTTTTAATCATCTTCATTCATACGTCTAAAAGTAATTATACATGAAGAAAAAGAATTGATGAATTTAAATAATAACTAACTTGAGGGGCCTGGGTACATTAATTTTATGGTAAGCCATTTGCCTCTGATAATTACTTTGATGGTACTGATGTTCTTAACAAATCATATAAAATAAATGGGGTTGAAAGATACATTATTCCAAATTAAAAACAAGATATAATATGCTCGTATAAAACAGTGGTGATCTGTGTTAGATTCTGGAAAAGAGGAAAGGCAGGCCGATTTAAAAAGTGTTTTATGTAGAGACTTGGATTCAAATAATGATGATACTTTATATTTAGGGATTGCTGAAAAATAATATGTTTTGTTCTAAGAAATAAAAGCCAGGGGGTAGTTTATTAAACCTAATTTTTTCATGATAAAGTTCTCAGAGGCTATATCTCTATGAAATCAATAGAGATTTTTTTTACAGAGAAAGGTATCACCTCCTCCCCAGGAGTAAATAGGATATATCTTTTATTTCTATTTGCAAATTCTTTCTCAGGGAAGAAAGGATGGGATTAACTGGTCTATAATATCTAATAGGGCTTCATCATATTATAATTTGTTTAGTTACTAAAATGGATCCAGCATTTCAGAGTTTGGGAGGCTCTAAGTATCATCTCCAGTTGAGTCCAGATGGTATGAAGCAGGACTTGATGCTTAATTCCCAGGATTAGCACAAATTGGAGCTTGGATTTTTCATAAAAGAAGAATGTTTTTACCTGACAGATTCTGTCTGAGAAGAATGGGTTAAAAAAGAAAGATGGAGAAGATAGTCACTTTATTGTCTGAAATGCCAAAGGAGATCTAGATGCCACGTAAGAGGGAAGAAGATATAGAAAGACTAGATAGATAGAAGCTTATTTTGAAATCAGAGCAGTCATCACTCATCTCGCTTTCCCATTCCGAGCCCTCCCACTACTAAAGGGCCTGGGCTTCCTTTCTCCCTCCCTGGTACTACCCCTTAGATTAGGGAACTTTGATAGACTGTTTCATGTTGATGCTGTGACTTCTGCTAATCATATGTCCCAGACTCAAGAGTTAAGTGTTTCAAGTCTTGTTGTAATTGATGGAACAACTCATGAATTAAGCTTAAATTTATTTATTTGAAAATAAAGTTAAAGCTCTCTTTTATAAACATTTTACTTTGTAAAGGCAAAATATTATGGGACTGCTTTACAAGGTCATTGAAATTTAGAGGAAATTTAGAGACCATTCAGTTCTTACCTTCAACAATCTTGATATTTTAGTTTACCTTGAACCTCTAATGATTGTTCCTTTTATGCAAATAATGCTGAGTGTTGGTGAAAGAGGAAGTTAAATTGTGGTCTAAATGAATTTTTGGCTTAATTAATATTTTTAGTAACAGAACGTCAATAGCATAACTGTCTTGAGAAGTTATTAAGAACCAACTGTAAAGAATTCTCCTTTAATCTCATCCCTCCTTGCTAATCCATACTAGAAACAGCAAAAATTAAACACTCCTAAAATACCTAAGCTATTCCACCATAGAACATGGTAAAACCCTTAATATCTTTTAATATCTTAACTATCTTAAATATACCTACCTACCTACCTACCTACCTACCTACATACATACATACATACATATGTAGATCTCTTGAGTTGTTTCCATTCAACTTCTCCCACATTCAAATGGAAGAAGGACTTTCTCTTCTAGACCTCCATCAGGTTTCTAGGACTCTGCTCACTTCTGGAAATTGCAAGTGTATTTGATCAGTATAAGAGGTTGTCCACATAAAATAAGTCAGATGGGCACGAAACAAACTTAGAGTGCAGGCAGGTGTTATTCCATTTGGCTGCAGGTGTAGGATGCTCTGGCAGAATTCTCATTGGAAGGATAATGTGCAGAGAAATAGTAGGGATGGGGGCATGATGATGGATGGTGCTTGGTCCATTGGAGCCCTATAGATACTGATGCTGCTCAAGTTCATCTTTCTGGGCTCCACCTACTTTTTCCACCTGGCATCTGTGTCAGACATCTGTGTCAGGATGGTCGGTGGTGGGGAGTTGGGAATTCTTGGGGATTTATTTGTATTTTCTACTAGATGTTTAGCTCCTGCCATGAGGATTTCCCACCCCCGCTAACCCATAGACTTTCAAAATTCAAAAACCAATAAGGGACTCCTTTTTTTCTATGTTTTTTGCCTTTAAATTTCTTCCCAAAGGCAATGAGCACAGAATAGTCTGGCTATTTAAATGAGGAGTTAAGGCAAAAAAGAAAAAAAAAAAAAAAGAAAAAAAGAAACACTGGGAAAAATCACGTTGACTAACACTGTCAGAAAATCAGTTGAAAATGTTCTAAAAGCAATAGAAATCAGTTAAAATAATACACCTTAAAAAAGGTAAAAGTTCTCCGCCCCTTTATAAATACTGTTTGGTAGATATATTGCTGATTTATTGATATTTTATTGTGTCTAAAATACAAACTACATAAAAAACAAACACACAAATGGTTGAATGGTTAAACATTTTGAAAACAATCATTAAGTAACTGTTGATATAATTCATTTTTTCTTCAAATTGTGTTTGAGATACATTTGTAGGTAAATTTTATAGCCATTTCTAGAAATATATAGCTGAGGAGTTCCTATTTACAAATTTCCTAAATTATATTTTTGGAGTAAACTTAATGGGCTAAAAGATTTTTTATGGTTCCCAGCTCGCTCTCTCTCTCTCTCTCTCTCTCTCTCTCTCTCTTTCTTTTTCTCTTTCTCTCTCTCTCTCTATCTCTGAGAATGTGAAGACATTTATTAGGACATAATTAGAGCAGGAAACACTATGCTTTACTACATGTATGTTTAGATGCTGTTATTCCCTATGCTTGCAAGAGTTAAGACAATTCTTGGTTCTGAAAACACTGGACAAAGGCTTCCTTAGGAGGCATATTCTGTGATGTTACTGGAGGGCCCTGTGAGACTTGGTATGATTACTATATATGCTGAGGTGTAAGGATTGTCCTTGGAGTCTAAGTGTCTTAGCATCATTTCAAAGTCATATGCTCAATTTGGCTTGGGGGAGTCGATGCCCAGAACGGGGAAGTATTCAAATCAGGAAGTCTGGTATATTTGGGTCATGTACTTTGAGCAAGTCAATTCATTTGCTTGGGTCTCATTCTTCTTAGCATACAATGAGAGTGTTGGAATAATAATCCCTACATTCCTCTCTAGCTCTAAAAGTCAACAATTCTGTCTCATTTTGTATAAATATGATAGAAATCATTAGAGAGAAGGATGGTGTCCCGAAACACTATATGTTTCTCTTTGGACAGATGCTCTATCTAAGCTCTTCTAAAAGCTCTCCAGGGACAATTCTTGATCATTCCTTCTGCCATCTAACTCTATTGAGACTTTTATAATGTCTGTAATTATTGGCTGGTGATGATAATCATATTCTTCCTTTCAGCCTTCATGCTGCAGCCAAACTCCATTTTGTCTGGTTTTGTTTCCAGCAGATTTAGAAAGTAAAGATGATTACTTGTGATAGTGGATCTAATTGCACACATGAACAGGGAGGAAATAATTTTTTCCCCTCTGTCCATAGTTTTTGGGGAGTTTTTGGTTATGTCTGTATATCTCAAAAACATCCAGATGAACAAGGCAATACAAATGATGTGTTAAGGCATGTTCTGTGACTTCCTATTAGGGAAAATATATAAAAACTTGGTTTTCTTATTTCAAAAATGCATTTTAATACCTAGGTTATTTAATGAGCTAATGCTTATGAGAGCTTTTGTAATCTGTTAAGTGCTCTATACATAGAAATAATTTTTATTTTATTTCTCGTAGCGTTGACAAATTTGGGCTAGTTTCCTCTCTACTCTCACCCACCCACCCTTTTGATCAATAAGCTGATTATGGTTAGGGGTATAGCCTTACACATTAGGTGTAAGAAGATCTAATCAATTAGTTTGATTACTTCAAATATTAACTGAGTATTTAGTATGGAACAACAAAAGGATGTACATATTGTCCCATCTTCAGGAATTTGGCATTAGGAGAACTATGACACATTCATGAAAACGACAATAAGCAAGTAGTGACCAGAATGCTTTGTGCCTGCTTCTTTGAGTCTCCCAGGTCAACTTAGCAATGCTCCTTGTGCTCCCATGACCCATTATATAATCTTCTATGATCACATTTCTAACTTTAAATTGCAATTATTTTTTATTGTCTCTTTCCTTCATTGGATTATAAATTCCTAAAGAGTAAGGTCCATGTTTGTTTATCAGTGTCTAAAACAATGTCTGTTGCATGTAAGTTGCTCTCTTTGCGTATATTTGCTGAATTAATGAATGAAGATGTAGAAAAGAAAGGTAGAGTAGGAGACTCCAGAGTGGAAGTATGTTGCCCTTAGGAGATGGGCAACATGATCCAGAGACCACAGGAGGAAACTATTAGCCTAATTATTTATGTATTTATCTGTTTGTTACCTAAACGTTTTCCATTTTTGTGTCTTGCAATGCTTATGCTATATTATTAGTTCAGTAGTACAAGTCTATATTTATAATATGGTATAGCAGGATAAAGTTGGCTTCAAATTTTTTGATACTTCTCTCATTGAGAAGTAGGGATCTATGTCCTCTTGAATCTATGCTGGCTCTGTGACTGCTTTGACTAATAGGATATGGTGATAGCGACACTATGTTAGTTTCTGGCCCAGAAACAGACTGGCAGCTTCCACTTCATCTTACAGAGAACACTCACTCATCAAGTCCTGAGTCATCATGTAAGAAGTGGGATTACCTTGCTAGAGAGACCACATGGAAAGGCCCTGAGATCTCATGGAGAGAAAGAGGAGCCTAGCTGAACCAAACTTTCCAGCCATCCCCTCACAGGGTACCAGGCTGGTGAGCAACATGGTCTTGGATCCTCTAGACTAGTCTGACTGAGCCATTCATTGAGTACTATTGAGAGATCCTACTTAAAGGAACAGAAGAATCACCTACTGAGATCTATCCTAATTCGGGACTAACAAAATCATAAGCTATGATAATATGGTGGTTGTTTTAAGGCACAGTTGTGGAGTAGTTTGCTGTACAACACATACTAGATAACCAGCACTGTATAGTGGGCATGCCTTTTTTTTTTTTTAACCAAAGGGATGCATGCTCAAAGGTGTTTTAGTAACCACTGAGTTAAAGTAACTTAAAGTAACAGGGATTAATGTGGTTAACACATTTGAGAATGACTTGGTGGTTTCCAACTGTCTCTCTATTTACCGCTAAGTTTAGCAAAGATAGTCCTAGATGGATAAGCTATTTAATCAATTGTAAGACTGTTATGTCTTCAATTTCTGATACTGGTAACTGTTTAATTTTTAAATGCCTGAGTGTTTCATAGATATAACCAAAAACTGTTAAACACATTTCTTACTTACTGGCTCTAATCCACCGTGCATGTTTCCAAGGGTTTCGATTCTCTGTAAGCAGGGCAGACAAGTGGAAAGAGGGTGGGCTTTGAAATCAGGCAGATCTAGGTTTCAGTTGAGGATCTACTGCCTCTAGGCTGTGACTTAAGTTACTTAATTCCTCAAAACCTCAGTTTTCTTCTATAAAATAGGATAAACCTCTAAAATACTTATACTGATGTATTGTTGTAAGGCTTAGTAAGTGATCAATAGATTATATCTTCTATTATTATTTTATTTTTCTGATATTTTATTGACATCGAGGTTTTTAAAGCAAAGGGTTTAAGTGTAGCAGAGTAGGATATAATTAACGTAGAAACATGGGTTACTACTCTATTCTTATCTCACAAATATTTTCAGTTTAGTGACTAAACATACTTAAAACAGCCATGAATATTTTTCAGTCAAGACATCTGTTTCAAGTGGGAATGAGGTGGTTGAAAGAGTTAATTAGTTTAGAGTGGCTTCTCATTTCAGGCCGACATAAACAACTTGCCCAAGATGATTTATAATTTTAGCCAGACAAACAGTAAAAATGATTTCTAAAATTATGATCTTTTAAGTGTTTACTGAACATTACTATTAACTATCAAATATTATATATCCGATATCATTAAATATATATATCATTACTATTAATTATCAAATATTATATATCTGATATCATTAAGTATATCATATGTCTGTGGAAGCTGAATATGTTTGCAGGTGACAAGGATGAACTTATTTTTCTAAGCATTTACCCCTGTCTGATCACAATGATATAAAATTGTCTATTTCTTAGAGCTATCTTATGAAGTTGAGATCGATCTTCTGAATACTGAATTGCAGTATGAAGAAAGACAATATCTTGTCTTGAAGTCCATCTATACAAGCATATTATTTTTTTTTATTGTGGTGAGAAACACATAACATAAAATTTACCATCTTAACCCTCTTTAAGTATATAGTACAGTAGTGTTAATTATATGTACATTGTTGGTATAACAGATCTCTGGAAATTTCTCATCTGCAAAACTGAAATTCTAAACCCTTTGGACAACAACTCTTTTTTTCCTCTCTATCTCCCAGCCCTGGAAACCATCACTCTACTTCCTGTTTCCAAATGAGCTTATTATTTTGATACCCAAACCTTCGCCCTCTGCTCACTTTCTCTATCTATAGGTGATACCTCTTGACTCACATTTCTGCAGTTTATCTTCAGCTCCTACATTGACTTTATCATGGATGTCAAGTAACTGTCCAGTTGTGTGTTTTGAATAGTCTCATCATTTTGCTTTCCAGAGTTTCAGAATATTTTCCCATGTTACCTTTGAAAACTTGATTCAGAGCCTTAGGCTAATTGCCACCTTCAGGTGTGGCCTGAGGCCATTTCTTCCAGCCACACATTGACAGACAGATTGGTCTCTTCAGCAAATAGAAATAGTTAAGCCTAGTGAAAGGTTGAGCATATGGAATCCTGACTATATGTTTGCTGGAGAATAACATGATATCAGCACCATTTTAGGGTTTTTGAGGATTTACAATAGATGGTAGTTTTGATGTGGTAGTCAGTCTCCATCAAGTGATTTCAAGAAACCTTGAATCAGTCAATTCAGCAAACCTCTGCTTATGATCATTAATTCAATAAACCACTGCTCATGTGGCACTCATGATAGCAAGTTGAGTGGCGAGCCAGCTTTAGAATAGCTTTGTTCCTATGGAGAACATTTCCCTTGAATGTTTGAAGGTTGATGAACTTAGCCAAAATCATATAAGGGCATGTCAGGTGACTGTGCTCATGCTGCTGATAATTTATGTTGCATTTTTATTTTATGGGGTTTATACTTCTTTCAGAAAGCTCTTTCTATAAAGAGATTGTTTTAAAGGACCGTAGAGGCAAACTTTTTGTTTTGGGCCTTAGCTTCCTGAGCCATTTGACCTTGTGAATCAGCATTGTTTATAATCTAAATGTAGATTAAAGTCTCCTTAATCAGTCATACAAGAAAACCATTTGTATTTATTGGCTATCTAACGTGGTAGTTTTCAAAAACCAGGTTGCATAAGAAATACCTGGGGAAGAGCTAAGAAAATGAACATTCCCAGGCATCATTTCTTATTCACTCATCCATTGGGTCTAATAATCTACTTTAAAAATTTTTTATTTATTTTATTATGGTAAAATATACATAACATAAAATTTACTGTTTAAACCATTTTTAAATGTACAGTTCAATGAAGTACATTCACACGGTTGTGTAACCATCATTACTATCTGTCTTCGAAACTTAATAATCTGCCTTTTGAAAAACACTCTTGGTGATTTTGAGGCGAGAAAATACTGCCATTTTTTTTTTTTGGAAACGTAGATACACTGTGAGCTGAGAGCTGTGCTAATCATGAGAGGAAGAACAAGATGTATGAAACATGATCTCTGAGTTCAAGCTGCTACTCTTTGATAAAGGACAAAATATTATACATATAGAATAGAGAATAATCCCAGATAGAATAAAAATAAGTCATATACGAAATATTTTTTCCCATTGTACAGATGGTAGGTGATAGAAGAAGTGAGACAAGCAGATAAATATGATTTAAAAATAAAAATACCACAGAGAGTTGGGTCTTGAGCTTGACTCAGCAATGTTGACCATACCACATTGCTAGGCATGAAGGCAACAGTGTTAAGATTTCAGACAAAAGAAATAATATGACCAGGTAAGAACCATAAGCCTATTTCTCTAAAGATTACACATTAGTTGTTCTAAGACAGAGTTTATGCTTACATCAAAGGTATTTCCCACATAGAAATAAGGAAGAAATTAAATACCATGAATCTTTCAGCAAGGAGCTGAAGATATACAAATAAACACAATAGTGTCATCTGTGGTTTTGGTCTCATGGTAAAAAATCATAGGTTCTTTCATTTGAAGGACAATCAGATGCGAGTTATAGATTTGCTAAGTGTTCTTCTTTGCAACTAAAACATTAAACAGAATTTCCTCTTTGATAGTTAAAAGTACCTGCACCTGGTGTTCTCACAACCAGAGACCACAATTCAGAATTCAAACCTCCAGACCTCATGCAGGATGGGCGAGGGCCGGTCACCCAGTGGTATGAAGTAAGGAAGGATCTGGGGATCCAGGTTTTCCTCAAATAGCTCCTCCCACCCCCGCCACCCAATAGTTCTCTGTTCTTTCCTCTTCCTATTTCCTCCAGGAACAGAGTCTTTTGTTCAAAAGACTAGTTTTAGAGCCTTTTGAAAAGTCCGTAGCATGAATCAGTTTGTTTATTTTCCCTTTGTTATTTTAGGATTCAGATTTCTAATTTTTGTTACCGTCATGTCTTCTACTTTTTCCTGCATTCTTGTAGGTTTATTTCTGTTTTAAAAATTCTTTTCCTATTGAGATAGCATCTCACAGTGGAGAACACCGAGATAAGGAAACTAAATGCAATGTGGTGTCCAGGATTGGATCCTGGCACCGAGAAAAGGACATTAGTGGAAAAACTGGTGAAATCCAAATGATGTGTGTAGTTTTGTTGGTTGTATTGTATCAATGTTGATTTCTTAGTTGTGACAAATGTGCTATGGTGTTATAAGATGCTAACATTATGGAAGCTGAGTGAAGGCTATTGGGAGATCTGTACTATCTTTATAAGTTTTCTGTAAATCTAAAATTATTCCAAAATGAAAAAAATGTATTTAAAAGATCATCTTGCTATAGTTTTGGTTGGACTTGAGGTAGGAATAAAATCAGATGTATGTGTTTGTCATTTCAGCCCAAAATTTAAAGTTCAGATATGAACCCTGCTTGTAATATTAGAGTATAAATCTGTTTAAGTCCAAAGTGACATTCATTACGCTTGTGAGTTAAACATCAAAGGTTTTGAAGTTTTCCCTGGTGTCACACTGACTCAGTATCCTTCAGCTGGTTTAGGATGCCTAAGCAGAATTGGGGATCTTCTCATAGCTGGAATGGCTATAATTCCTGCACAGTCTCAACATACACATTAGTTTACTGCTAATTTTTTTTTAAATGAGGCTTTCTTTTAAAATATATAACATAATAATAGGGCATAAAAGATTTTTATACCACCAGGCCCAATATTTAGAAAACAAGTTAGTACTAAGCTTCTAGAACAGTCATCTCAGGCAAAATTATATTTCTAGGTTGTCTTGTTGTCAAGAATTGTACCAGTGGCACAGGCAAATCTTAGTTTTAACTTCATTGGGACACTGATCAATGGATGCCAATATTTAAAATATTCTATTGGAATCAATCTAGTTATTCTGGTTCTATTATTTTATGGGAAAATTCCCGCTGGGGCACGTGGCCTCCTATCTCAGCCATGGTGTTCGAGGCATCACTGCATTCTTGCAAAATAAAGACGTTGGCAACGGTGACTGTTAAAATCTCCTGATATTATTTGAGAGAACTTTCTCTTTTTTTTGAATTCCGTAATTCAAAACTTCTTAATTTTCATTTCCTGTGTTCACCACTTCGATACTAAATTGTATGTAGGTTCTAATTAGTGACACGGCATCTAGCTTCTCTTACAAGTAGGCATCCTTAGCTTTACACTGTGGAATTTTTTAAGCCTCAATAACCAGTCTCCTAAGAAAAGTTTTCTCTCACTTTAATCAAGTCAGTCAGGCCAAACCAGAGACCATGTGGTAGCAAAATAACTTGACCTTGTAGACAAAGTTTAGAGGTTGTTCCACAGCCTAAAGTTATGCGTAGATGAACTAGAGCTGCTTAATTGTGGTTGGCTCTAATAAGTCATGAACGAAGAACCACCTTAGTTCTCTGTGCCGCAGGCTTTCTCAACTGGGGACAATGGACATTTCGGACAGGTTCATTTTTTGTTGTGAGGAGTTGTCCTGTGCATTGTAGCATATTTATCAACATTCCTGACCTCAACTTTCTAATTGTCAGTAGCACTCTTCCACTCTAGTTGTAACAACCAAAAACGTCCTCAGACATTGCCAAATGTCCCTAGGGAGGCCAAATCATCCTCAGTTGATAACCACTGCTGCAGTACATGCAGAGCTCTGCTGCCTTTCAGTTTTAAAAACACAGAAGTTGTTCTGCCCATCTAAATCTGAAAAGATCTAATTCTGCTTCAGCTAATGACCTGCAATGGGCCAGCTACGGCCATGTCTTTCTATGTAAAGCCACAGCAACCTCCAGCTCTGGCTGTGACCTACCTTGAGACCATGCCTTTCCAAGTAGCCTTGTATAGAAGCAGCCATTCTTCGATGCACAGTCACCTGCAAAATTTAAAATGTCTTGATACCTAGCACTTGAAGGTTCTTGTCCAGGACACAGGCCACAGCAGTTAAAGGCTGTTTATGATAGAGTTCTCTTAATCTGGATTTGCATACCTCTATCTCTCGGGATATTGGACGTCTGGTACAGGTATCCCCTGCTTTTGGAAAGTATGTGTTAAGTCATTTTGCTTCCATAAAAGACCTACATTAGTAACTGTTTTCACTAACCAAAATGCAAAGAGGATTTTTCCTTTTATGAAAAAAGGCAAGAAGTGAAAATAGCGGTCAGCATTGGCTTTGCAGCAAGCCATCGTAGAGGCAACATGCGCCCTGAGCAGCGAGAGTGGCCCCGGCCAAGCTCCTTCTCAGGGAACTACACTCAGCATCTCGGCATGAGGCCACTGTAGCATCTTTGAACTGTGTCTGTGAATGTCTGTGCTTTATCTCTGTTTGTTCTGTGCATCCCTTAGCAAGATGTGTACTTGGGTATCAGAAAAACCTGAGAGAGCTTGTAAGGATGTTATGCTTAGCATAAAACTGGATGCTATTAAGCGTATTTGATGTAATTTAGTAGATTATTTTTTCAGTCTGAGAATGCTCAAAATTTTCCCATATAAATTAATGACGTTGAGCGTCTTTTCTTGTGTTTATTAGCTATTTGTATTTTTTTTTTTTGAGAAATGTCTATTTAAATACTTCGTACATAGTTATATTGGGTTATCTTTTTACCTTTTGGTTTTAAGAGTTATTTATGTATTCTGGTTACAAGTCCCTTCCCAGATTTGTGACTTGAAAATATTTTCTCCCATTCTAGAGGTTGCCTTTTCACTTTCTTGATAATATACTTTAAAGCACAAAAGTTCTTAATTTGACATAGTCCACGATTTGCCACTTTTGCTTTTGATGTTCATGTCTAAAGAAACCACTACTTAATCCAAAGATACAAAGATTTTCTATGTTTTCTTCTAAGAATTTTATAGTTTTAGCTCATCCACTTAGATCTATGATACATTTTGATTTAATTTTTATATGTGGAGTGAAGTCGAGGTCCAAATTCAATGTCTTGCATGTGCCACCCAGTTGTCCCATCACCATTTAGTGAAGAGTCAAACACTGTCCTTGGTTTCATTTTTATCTGTTCCTAGACAACGCAGCAGATGTTGGGGACTTGACTCTCACACTTGCTTCTCCATGGGGATTTTCTGCAGGACGAAGGCCACACACTCTGGGCATAATTTTCTTTGTAGGGTTGCATCACAGTTTATTTAACCAGTTTCTTCTCATTGGGTATTGTTTTAGTCAGGGTTCTCCAGGGAAACAGAACCCTCTTTGTTCTGTATAATGACATAGAAAGAGATTTATTATGAGGGATTGTCTCACAGGACTGTGGAGTCTGAGAAATCTCGTGACATGTGGTCTGCCAGATGGAGGCTCAGGAAAGCTGGTGGTGTAGTCCCAGTCTAAACCCAAAGGCCTCAGAATCGAAAGACCCAATAGTGTCTCGGTCCGTGTCTGAAGGCGCAAGAACCAGGATGCAAATGGTGTAAATATTGGTCTGAATGCAGGAGAAGGCCAATATCCCAGCTCAAGTAGTTAGGCAGAGCAAACCAATTTTCCCTTCTTTCACCCTTTTGTTCTATTCAGGCCCTCCTCAGTGGATTAAACGAGGCCCCCCACAATGGGAAGGACAGTCTTCTTCCCTCAGACTACTCATTCAAATGCTAACTCACCCAAAAGCACACTCATAGACACATCCAGAAATAATGTCTAGCCAGATATCCGGGCACTCCATAATCTAGTCAAGTTGACACATACGATTAATCATCATAAGCATTTGGTTATTTCCATTATTAAATGTTATTATTAAAACTATTACTGATTTGTATAACGGTTTCTAAAAATGATAAGCTGCCACATCCTTAATCAATAAAGTCTTCTCGCACTTTTTAACTAAGGCTGTTTGTCTCCTTCAGTTAATAACCTCGGATTGGGACCACTGTACACCAATACGAGTGTGAGGAGAAAGTTACGGTTTTTATAAAAGCCAGATTTAACCTTTCTTAAGTGAGTTTCTAAAAAAAAAGGATAAGATTTCTAACTAAGTAAATTTGGATGTGGAATGAGTACTAGATGATATGACATTACAGTTAGTTTTGTTGGTAGTGATAAAGACCTAGTAGTTATAAAGGAAATGTCCTTATTGGTTCAATATGCTCTGGAAGTCAGGGTGGCAAGCATATGGCTGGGACTTATTTTAAAATAGTTCAAGAAAAGAATATAGCAAAATTGGTAAGATATTGAGAATTACTGAAATCAATTAATGAGTTTATGAATATTCATTATAATATTCTATTTTGCATATGTTTACAAATGTTAATGAATGTTGAAAATAACCTCATTTAACCTGACATGTTAGTTAGAAAGGATTGGAAAAATATTAAACCTAGAAGGACATTGTCATACAATGCTTTCCAGTTCCTTTAAATCATCAAATCTTTTAAAGAAACTGGAATTGAAAATCACAGTTGGCTATCATCTGGGTTTAGTTTACGTAAGAAAAATGAAGTGCTGTTCCGTCAGTGGATCCATATTTGAAGGGGGAAACCTGCCTCTTCTTTTCCTTCCCCCACCCCAACCTATGGGGCAAAGCACAGGGAGGAGTGAGGAGCAAGTGAGCGAGAGTAAGGAGCGCCTGCCACTCTCCACGGCTGGAACCTCAAATCTAGCCTGCAGAGCTTTGCTTTTAAAGTGAGTCTACAGTTTTAAAAGGAAAAGGGCTGGGTCTTTGAGAACCAGCCTGAAGCTGATGACTGCTAAGAAAGGTAAGGGTAAGTCTGGGATCTCGGTCATATTCTTTTCTACCCCACGGGTACAGAAGAATCTCCTAGAACATAATGGGGACAGTTACAGCAGAAAAATCAAATAAGCTCCCCTTACCCCCAACAGAACAAAACAGAACAAAAACAACAAGCATAGGCTCTCCCCAAATCTCATTACTTATGTACAGCATCTAGCATGGAACCTGGTGCATGTTGAGTATGCAACAGATGTTAGTTTGTTGAGTTTAGGTTTATTATCATTTTGTATGTGATT
This sequence comes from Pteropus medius, assembly GCF_902729225.1. Classification (NCBI taxonomy): domain Eukaryota; kingdom Metazoa; phylum Chordata; class Mammalia; order Chiroptera; family Pteropodidae; genus Pteropus; species Pteropus medius. Next base: position 15,578,165 of record NW_024340849.1, read on the forward strand.
AGCAACTCCAGAATTTTTCTTTCCAGCTTGCGTTTTAGTTATGAACCGTATGCAAAGGAAAACAATGTAATGGCTTCTTTTCTTTAATGCAGGGACTTGCCTAGAATGGTTTTTGTGGGGAGGGCAATCTCGGATGGTATGTGTTCTGGGAGACCTCACAGGAAGGCCTCTTTCTGCAGTGTAGGGTTCTGGGCAATTTCCCTGGGGAGACATGAGCTCCTAGCTTCGGTGACAAACTTACTGCCTCATATTACAGCAAGTCTGGAAGGTGGTGAAGCTTAAAGCCAGCTTCCCATTTTAAGTAGAATGCTCTAATGTAAGTAAAAAGAAAAAAAAAATGATGAAAAGAAACCACAAAAGGTTAGCTACATGCATGTGGTTAACATGTTGTAATAGCTGGTGTTCAGTTGAGTAGGCCGTTAGTTTTTAGTGATAGAGGGAATGAATATTATTGCTCAACAGCTAAGCAGAATAGAAAAAAACAAAACAAAACGTTAGAACCTGATTATCCTATTTAGGAGTCTATGATAGGGCTTTATCCTCCCAGGATGGTATCTGGTCTCACTGCATTTTCCAAGCTTCTTTAAATGTTAATAGTTTCTGGGAATACTGACAAGAAATAAAACACAAAACAAAACAATTCTCAGAAAGTGTAAGCTAGAATATAAATCTAAATTGCCTGAGACAACGCTGAATTTAAGAACATGGGAATTGGTGTTACATCCAACATTGTAAATCTAAATTCTGGACTCCTCAGAAAAATATTTTAGAGAACCCCTCCCCTCCTTCATTAATTATCTCTGTCAGCACATACAGATGGGTATCTGGGTTCCACGGGTCCTGCCCTGTGCTAGATGCTATGAGAAACACCTAAGAATAGCACAAGATATGTTTTCTACCCCCAAAAGCCTGCTCGGGAAGAAAAAAAACTAAAGAATAAGTCAGAGGTGAATTTTGGGACATTAACTATAAGAACTTATAGTAATTCAGAGATGGAAAATATCAACCTAACAGGTAAATCAAAGCAAAGTGGAAGAATACACATAGTAAACGGGTAACTAATGAGTAAAGTTGTCTGGATGCAAGGGAAGAGGCTGTGTTAACTAATTGGATAGGTTTGTACAGTGGAGGTATCAGAAAAATCGGGGCTTGGAATAAAAAGAAGAGGGCGCTATAGGAGATTCCTGAGCAATTGGTGTAGCTCCTGGGGACGGGGAGGAGCTGCTTCGCCCCCACTGGGATGTGTCTCTTTCCTCCAGCGCCAATCTTCGCACGTTCCCTTAAGCCCTTTCCAGTCATTACCATTTTAGTTGAAATTACTCTCAGCCACGCCTTGGGTTCCTCTGGGGCTCAATTAGATCTCTGAATCAGGAGGACCCAGTCTCTCATGTCTCAGCTTTCAGGCTTTGGTTTTGCACCATTTCTCATAACGGGGGTCTCACCAGAACTGCAGCCAGCACTTCTCATGGCTCCTCAACCCCCTGTTATTTCCAACAAAGCTTTAAGAATTTCCCTATAAACCACCTAAATGAGATGGCATAGATACAAGCCTAGCACGTGACTAGTTTCGTGACTTTCTTTTGTTTTCTAGAACTTTTGCTGGTGTTTTTCTTTTCTTAGGTGGCTATTACGGGTCTGTTAGGAGTTGGGGGCTTGCTTAGTGGCTACTGGTGGGAGCCTATCATGAGGAGATGGCATGCATTCTAGGAGAACCAACCCCCATTTTGACATCCAGGTGGGTGTGGAGAGTTATGTGTCTTGCGGTCGCCCAAGGCAAGCCTCGTAAGTAAGTTCTCTTGCTTATTAAAACTGCCACCTACCGACATGGAGTAGTTTGCCCCTTATTGGGTCTCCTTGTTCTCTGCGTATGGGGAACTTTCACCCAGAAAGTTCCCGTGGTTTCAAACCAATCTGCATGCATATACTTAATTTATTTAGCTAATCTCTTATTAACGAGGATGTTATTTACTCATATTTTATCTCTTTCTTACAATTGTAGAAATAATATGTATATATAATAAGAAACATGAGCAGTACAGGAAATTATAAAATATAAAACAAAATCTTTCTTCTGACCCATTGCCACTTTTCTTTCATTTCTCAAATGAAATTCCCTAGATGTAACTAGGGAATTTGAATAGGTTTCTGTTTTGGTCTTCTGCTGGTTATTATTATAACTCTAAGTAATAAACTTATATATCTATCGATTTTTCAATGTTAGACAGTATGTACTGACTAGCTACAATGAGAAATAAGCAGAAGGTCTGAAATTCAGTGACATGGAAGAAAAGGCGATTTCTTAGGATATGTGTGTGCGAGTGTGTGTGTGTATGTGTGTACCCTGCTTTAATATTTGCTTATATTATAAAAATTATTGATATGACCCTTCAGAAATGGTAATTTTCTTTTTATTTCAAAGACTTTCTATGCTAGTGGAATTGGAGGGTGGGGATAATTTCCATCTGCGCTTATTTAGTGAAACTGATTACTGGGGTCGGGGGAAAGGGAATTTGTGTGGCATCGGTTTTGTATGATGCTTGCCTTGTCATGGAACTACTGGGGTGCTTATTGAGGAGAGGGGTCCCAGTTTTGCTCAGTGGGCTGCGGGGGGATCACTCACGACAGCATTGGAAGAACACATAAGAAGTGGAATCCAGTGGTGGGTGGCAAATTCAAGACAAATTCAGATTTCAGTGTCAAACTGTTCAAGCAATCTGTGCAAAAGATGTGGATTGTGGGCTCAAGTGTCCTGGGCTCAGTGTGAAATGGTTAATAAGATAATCGTGGATCAGACACCACCGAGACACCTGAAGCTGAATTCAGTTTTAGGGCAGGGGCGGTTCTCACATCTGTGGTGGGGACACAGGCACTGACAGAGATTGGACTGGGAGTTTCCAATAGAATTTTCTATATAAAGCTGCTTGTGTTACGCAACTAAAACATTTCTTACATTAAAAAAATTTGTGTTCATGCTGAGGTTGGAATTGGTCAAATGTGACAGTGGGCTGCTACTCTGCTTTCACTCCCTTTAAGGAATTTATTTAAGGACAAGTTAAAGTATAAAGGCAGCAGGAGATAGGAAAAGTAATCGGATATATGTTTTTGGGTGAGGGATTTGGGGGCTGACGGATAATCTCTTTGTCCATATTATGAGAAGGGATGGTGGTCTGTCAAGGAGGGGAAGTTAAACGTTACTCTAAGGTCATGCGTCCAACCACTTAAAGAACAGTGTTATTTATTAGAACTGTGTCTGTGTGCGTGTGTGTACACAAGTGTGAAATATGCCATCATGACATAATGACTTCTTGCAAATGGAAACATCTAGAAGCAACTTAGTAAGAATATGCTAGAAAATCAGGTCCTATTATTAACCTACTGGATAACAGTAGGTTAATAATAGGTTCCTAGACACTAGGGGTGGAAGGAGCTACCAGAGACACAGGCAGAAGGAACTCAAGGCTCTGTAGCCTTGCTTTCCAGGCACACGAGGGCTCTCGAAATCTCTGATGGAACCTGACAATGGGTGTAGGATTTAGTGGGGCCATTTCTAATGGACCATGGTGTCTGGCTCCCCTGGGCTCAAGACCCAGATATGGTGGAGTCTGAAGGTGGCTTATATTTTTGGGTAGTTCTATTTGGGCTCCATAACATGTTACCAACCAGCTGTCAGAACAGAGTGATAGCCGGTCTTTAGAACGAGGCACCCAGGGTTAGTTTTGGGGGTCAAAAGAGTGTGAAGAGTAAAGCTCTGAAGAGAAAGTTGCGGGGTAAGATAGTGGGAACTTGTTAGAAATGCAAATCCTCAGCACAGGGCAGATCTGCTAAATCAGAAACCTAGGAATAGGCCCCAGCAATCTGTGTTTTCACACTCTCTGGGTGATTCTAGTCAACACTCAAGTTTGAGACCCACTGCTGTAGATTAACTAGCAACCTGCTAATTAATTTGAGATTACCCTGGTGACATTTATGGAAGCAAGAACAAGTGATAGCTGAGGCAAAAAACCTAAATAAACCATTTGAAAATTTCTTCCAACTTCTGCTATTGAAGAAAAGGTTATATTTTCCTCTATTACATAAAAAGTAACATTAATTGAAAAGTTCCTATGTGCTTGGCAATGCGCTTAGTATTTTAGCTGCATTATTTCCTTGAATTTTCCCATCCTTTCTATTAATTAGGTGCTATTTTTATTTCTATTTTACAGATGAAGAAATGGAAGGATTAAAAATCTCAGTAAAGGTTTTGGAGCTTATAAGTGGAGCTGAAATTTGAACTCAAGGAGTTTCACAAAATGTGTTTGGCTTTCTTAACCACTAAGCTGTAACTAAGAAATGAGTTCTAAATTTCCCAACACGATCTCCCTGTGCGAAGGACTGCGAACCATGTACCGTTTGGTAATGTATATCGATTAATGTTTTCCTGCTATGGGTATGATGTAAAACTGGTATTTTGCCTGTCATTGCTAACTCATTCCTCTTGAATCTCTATAGAGTCAACAATTTCAGCATATTTTTATGTAGTCGAACTCAGAGTTTAGTGCTAAGTGGACTTCATAATACTCTGTTTTAATCTTGCACTTGCTAAATTTATGCTTTTCTATTACACCTGTAAATCTCTCTTTGTCATAATATAAATGATTTACCATTGTCCTCTCAAGGATTTCTTTGTGTTGTTTTGGTACCTCCTATTATATTTTAGGACAAGGGTAAAAATAATAAGACTGGGTGATTTTAAATCAACCCCAAATATTGTTTGGAGGTAAAAATCCAATTATTCTTTTTTATTTACGGTAAGTTTTCTGTAATTAGAAATGTTGAGATAATGTTGTTTTAAATTCCAAGTGTGAAAATATGTCTATACCATGAAAGTTCTTTCTTTTGTGTGTATGTGTGATTGGGTGTGGGTCAAGGAGATGTGGGATATTAATTTTAATTCAGAAATGATTCCAGAGAGACAAGTTAATTTTCTAAATCAGCCTGATGAGAGCTGGAGCTGGGAAAATGCATTCAAAGAAAAATGTCTTATACTCTGTTAGAACAATTATGAGGTAATAGGCTCAGGAGTAAACTAGATACCAAGGGTTAGTAATGTTTCTAGAGTTGAGGCAGATGTGCCTAAAATTCCAAGACAAATCACTCTTTCACTTTTTAATATTTATGAAATCAGAATATACCTTGTAGTTTTGTAGTTGATGAATATATGGTAGGATGTCAACATGAAGATTTTAGCTGAAGCTAAAATAGAAGTTATATTTTTAAGAAGATGAGAGCAAAAAAAATCATGACTGTGTTTTAATTTTAATTTTAATTGTGGCAAAATACACATAACATAAATTTCCCATCCTAACTATATTTAAGCGTACGGTTCAGTGGCACTAAGTACATTCACGCTGTTGTGCGACTACCATCACTGTTCATCTCTAGAACTTTCCATCTTCCCAAACTGAGACTCTGCACCCATTAAAGAATGACCGCATTTCCCCCTCCTTCCAGCCCCTGGCGGCAATAATTCTACTTTCTGTCTCTATGAATTCGCCTATTCTAGGTACCTCGTATAAGTGGAATCATACAGTGTTTGTCTTTTTTTGTGACTGGCTTATTTCACTGCACATGACGTCCTTAAGATTCATCTATGTTGTAGCGTGAGTCAGAACTTCCTTTCTTTTCAGGCCGAATAATATTCCATTGTGTGAATAATATTCCAGTTTGTTTATCCATCCATCTTCTGACAGATACTTGGGTTGCTTCTACCTTTTGGCTATTGTGAATAATGCTGCCATAAACATGGCTGTATCAATTATGTGTTTTAGAAATTTTGCTTTTGATTCTTTTGGGTGTAGGATTGCCGGATCATATGGTAATTTTATTTTCAATTTTCTGAGAAACCATCCCACTGTTTTTCATAATGGCATCACCATTTTGCACCCACTAACAGTACGCAAGGTTCCAATTTCTCCACATCCTCGCCAACACTCGTCGTTTTCTGGTATTTTGATAATCAAGCAGCCATCCTAAGGGGTGCGAGGCAGTGGAATCAGGATTCTCAATGGCCTTATGCACACGGAGGGCCTCATAAAAGGGCAGGGACTGGCTATTTGGGGATGACTGAGAGAAAGATATTGGTAGAGCGCTGATGATTTGATCTCATGAGGAGAACGAGTCAGAGTAAAACCTACGGAGAGGGTAAGTCATGTTTTCTCCTTTTCCTCAAGTCAAAGCAGATATTTTCCCCCTCACGTGTAAGAAGACCATTGGGAGATGTCGCATGCATACCTGCCAGCTGGCCTTGGGCAGTGTTGATACCAGCTCATGACATCATTAATCATGTTGGAACTTTCCTGGTCCTTTTCCCCCCGTCCCTGTCCGCACTTTAACTCCAGAGGAGCTGAGCACTACCGCTAGCAAGTCGTAGGCAGGAATGAAATCTGGGCTGGAAAAGAAAGAAGCAGCTGAGCACAGCCCATCACCTGCCCCCTTTCCATCTGTGGCAGACGCAGGTTAAGGAGGTAGGAACTTCAACTTTAAATAAAGACCAAATTTTGATTATGATAGGAACAGAATATTTTAGTTACCAAGTTGAAGCTGCCCGTTGTCACTTAAAGTGATAGTTGAAGTTTTTAATGAGCTAAGAGAGATCAGAGAATTCATGGAGTCGACTTCCATTTTCATCCAGGGCTATAAGCCCTCCCATGGAGCCCATTTTAAGGGACAGAGAAAGAGAAAAATAAAATTGCTTTATTATTTTATTCTGCGAATTAGGCTTATCCAGTGAAATGATTACATGTACATATGATGCGGTGGTGTCTTCCCCAACTGTAATTAAAATAATAGTGAATTGTCCTTGGAAAATTGAGAGGGTGGGAAAGACTATCTGAGACTTGGTAGAACATTTAGAAAGAGAGAACATTCCACAGCTGTGGTGTTCGGCTGTGGCGTGTCTAGCCTTGGTGAGAAGTGAGCTCCTTTAATAGGATGCATCTGAGTAGAAGGAATGGGACAATCTGTAATGGCTGAAGGAGTTGGAAAAGGATCTGCCCATGACCCCTCCACCAACAGTGACAGTCTTTGGTTCTCAGATGTTTAGCTTTTAAGTTTGACCTCACGGACTCCATATTTTTTAGCCACATGTTGACATTCTTTCTCTCTCTCTCTCTTTCTCTCTCTTTCATTTTCCCTCTCTCTTTTTTGCTTGGTCTTACAAATGCTACTGGATTGGTTTTCTTCTTACTACTGAGGACTTAAATATGAGCAAATGTAAGCTGTGCCATTTATTCAAGACTTAGAGAAAATCACATTATATGTGTTTGGCATGTTAAAATAGCTATTGACAAGAATTTCTTTTTTAGAAAATATTTCTGTTTCTTCTGTATTACAAAAAGTCTCCCAAGTTATTTTTGAGTAAAATGTTCCAATTAGTCAGTCAGCATCTATTAGATAGCAGTAGTTGTGTTGTAATGGGATTTTTTTTTTTTAAGGAAAACAAAGCTTTCCTGTTTGGTTATTATTATTTTTGAAAGTAATTTCTCCATAATTCCAGTTATCCTTAACCCCACTGACCTGCATTTAGCTCAGCAACATACTTCCATCAGAGTATTAGTTGGATTTTGTCCGTAGTTAATGAGAATAAATAAAATTGGCCTAAATAGTAAAAATTTTATTTCCTTTTAATAAGAAACAATCCAGAACTAAGGCTGGCTTCAGACTTCAAAACCAGACTGTCTTTCTGCCTTTCTCCTGTGCTGGCATCATCCTCAGGACAGTAACAAGATGGCAGCAGGAATTCTAACAACACATTCAGTCATGACAATTGCTGGAAAAAGAAGAGAGATTCTTGTTTCTTCCTTTAAATTAAGACAACTCTTGCTTGAAGTATCTCCTTCTTTCTTCTGCTATAGGTGACTTCCTCGTACATCTCATTGGCTGGAATTTGTGCTACATCCTAAATCAGTAACTGACAAGGGGCAAGATATTGCCATGATTGACTTCGAAAGTCAGGGGTGCTGATAGGTCAGTTTTTCTCAATGCACAGGGCCAGTGGAAGAAAGGACCAATACCAGCCAGGACTCTGTTAGGAAGGATGGCGAGTGGGGATGGATACTGTATAAGCAGCCATATTAATGTCTATTACCAAAAAAAATGGGCTTTCAATAAAGTCTCATGACTATCAGTGGTTAAAATACATTTTATTCAAAGGAAGAAATTCTCTTTGTTGGAGCATAAAAAGTTCATCATGTTAAAGCTTGAAGGAACCTTAGATATCAACTAACCCGAACTTTTTATTTGAGAACTGAGGCTCAGAAAATGCAGATGACTTTCCCCAAATCCCAGTTAATAGACAGTATAACAATAAACTTATGGACAGTTCTAATACGATTATAAAGCAATGACTACTACCTCATTATTGTGAGTTGAAACTGAAGGATAGAACTTGTGAGTGTCAGAGGTAAGGACTTCTCAGAATAACTCATGGAAGATATGGACCCAGGCTGCTGACAACTTTTTCTTATGAAAGATCAGATAATAAATATTTCAGGCTTTGCTGGCCAGATGGTTTCCCTTGCAACTACTTATCTCTGGCATTACATTGTGAAAGCGGCTGTAAACAATACATAATAAATGGGTGGGACTGTGTCATTAAAATTTTGTTTACTAAAACAGGAGGTGGGCAGAATTTGACCTGCAGTTAAATCAGTTCGCCCACCCCCGATTACATTACATGCTTCCAAAAGATTGTTCTGGTTGCAGTTCCAAGACAAACACAGTCTTGAGATGGACTGGATGGGTTTTTGACCAGGCTCAAGGATTTGTATTTTTTCCAAACCAAGTCAAAGGCATGGCTTTCCACTTTGCTTATGTAATGTGGAAACTACTCTTTATCCAGTCAATTTAGTGTGACAACTGGTACATTCAGTATATTAAGCAGATTCACAGTTTATTCCACTGAACTGGTCGGTCAAGCAGTCAAAATCGTGAGCTCTTGCCAAGGCATAACCTTGATGTAATTTAGACTGATAATCTTCCAGGAACCAATCTACCTGAAAGTTAGTTTATCTGAAATCTACATTTTGCGCTGAGCCTGGAATGAGAACATCTAATTAAATTACACTCTGAATGAGGGCTCAGCTTGCCTTGGAATTAATTTAACCAAATAATTAGGAAACTTCTAAAGTTGTTGCAAAGATTGGTAACAGGAACTCATTTGCAAATGGCCTAAGCATTCATATTCTAGAAGACACAGGTCGACTATTTTTGGCTAGGAAGTCATATGACAGTTACATGGCCTGAAGTCTCAAGGAAAGGAACCTTGATTTGTATTCAGGGGAACTGCTTTCTAAAACTCTCAGAAGTGAGGGCAAGACCTCTGTCCCATTTCTTGGAGCAGTCTGTGAGGTCGTGCTTAATCATTTTGATTGAACAGTTTCGACTTGTCAGATAGAAACATACAATGGCTTTATCTTTCCAATATCGAATTGTGTCAGCTGAGCTTCTCTTTCCTGCTGGGAAGCCAACACCCTGAATGACAGTTTGGGCTGATCCTCTAATTTTTCAATCACTTTTGGAAATTAAAAAAACTCTCATGCTAGCTCTTAGAACTTTTCCTGTTCTTTTAAAAACCTCAATCACATATTCATTTCAAGGGTTCCCTCTAAACCTAGCGAAGATTGGATTTCTGTCTGGAAACTAGGAGTGTTTGTCTGTGGGGCATGTGGTCAGCTTTTTCAACCCCTTTTCCCTATGCTTTTCCCTCTGGTGTCTTGGTGTTAAGGTATCGGAAGGAAAAGCACCATCTTTTCATATAACTGTTGGCAGACAATTGGTGTCTTCAATGTGACATCTGTGATTACTGTTCTGTTATGTGAACAATTTAATTTCATATTGGAGGTGGCATCTGTTGCTTGTGGCCCCGTATCAGTTATCTGCTTGGCTATCGATTCCTTTGCAAGATGAGCATCCACGTGCTGGTTCTCTGAGGGGAACATCCTTTGGTTCTTGAGAGTTCTCAAGGTACCCTTCTCTTGGGAAGCCTGCTAGTATGAGAGGCCTGACTGAAGCTTATCCTCTTCCTTCCTTACTCCCAGTCTCTGTCCCTGCTGTGGGCATCCACCTTGTCACCCGTTGCTGCTGGGTTCCTCTTGCCCAGCAGGAAGGGCCTACTTTATGGACCAATGCAGGTGTACAGGGTGTGTGCTCAGAAGGGTCCCACACGTGGAGTTTAATGCTCCGAGGGTGCCATCTTAAAATTCTTAATAATTTTATCTTTGAATTTGTGTTTTGGAAGTGAAGTCATCAGATGGGAAAATGGAGTGCGTGCCAGGGGCCCGGAGCCTTGTCCTCGGCATAGGCTTACACCTTATTGCTCCTCACCCCTCTAGGATGACTTTTCATCACTTACATCTTGGGCTCTCGTGGTCTCCTCATCCCCTTCCTTGCCCTGTTGTCCTTTCTCTCTGCCTGTATGTGTGGTTTGGGGAGAGGCCTGTGCATGGACCTGGGCACGGGAGGTTTGGGTAGGCTCATGCCTCTCTGTGTCTTGAGCTGCACATGGAGGCATCTGTTGCTGCTCTGAGCTGGCAGGGCCACAGTATATATGGTGGGTAACTCAGTGGGGCCTCTTGCCTAACCCCAACCTAAGTACTAGGCTCATCCTGGCAGGAAGGTCGATGCCTTAGGACTTGCCCTTCTACTGTGAGTCGAGGTGGCGGGCTCATAGAAAGGGGAGATTTTCCATCTCTGGCAAGGGCCCTACATTTTTATTTTGCACTGAGACCCACAAATTATTTAGCTAGAGCTTCCAGTAGGTGGTCCTTGTGGGGATTGCTAGCCAAACATCTTAAGCCACTTCGGAAGTGACCACTTCACCCACAGCGAGGCACATGCCTCGGTACTAAAAATGGTGACTGAAGGTGTTCCCTGGCTCTTCCTTTCCCAACCCTGACATTTCTCTCCTGAAACCCCCTCCTCCTCTAGCTATTGAATGACTCACCTACTTCCAAATAACCAGAAGCCCTAACTCAGTGGTGATGTGTTTAGAAGACCCCCAACCATAATCTTGGAATTGGGGTTTGGGAGGCATTCAGAAGCCCACTCACCCTCTCAGGAGGGGGGCTGGGTGTCCTCCACGATGCTGAGGTGTCCCCCACGGCCATCTCCTCCCTCCTAGTCCTCTTTCCCTTCTCAGTGACCACGGCTGGGAAACCATTTCGGCCTTTTTGGGTCCTGAGAAAACCTAGGACTCATCTTACCCTTGAGCCTTCTTTTAACTCGACCCTGGAGAATTTTGAGATTTTGTTTTCAATCGGTGCACTGCTTGCTTTAATCCCTGTTCTCTTCAGTTTTCTCCTGGGGTAGAAAAACATCCGTATCAGGGCCTGCCCCCAAAAGTGTTCACATAGACCCTCAGCATTAAAGAAATTCATAGCGGGCTCAAGTTGACGGGCTATTTCGCTGAAATGATAGTCTCACCAAACAACCATATTTCAGTGCTGTGCACACTCTTGTATTCAGTTTCACTCTTCTTGAACAGCTGGGGAACTCCCTCCTCCTCCGCAGTGTTTAGCTTAAATTTTTTACACTTTTTTTCTCTTTATATTTTGTGGACTGGCATCAGCCATAATGATTTTTCTGTGAGTTTCTAGGACTTTCACTAACACTTGAACTAAGCCTTAGTTTTCTTGTCAGTATAATGGGCGAAAAAAATCGGGCCCCTTTACTTTACATGGTGTTTGTGAGGAATCAATAAGATAATTGTAAAACCCCTAAAATTTTAAGAGTTCTATAAGTTCGAGATATCCATAATCTAAATCTAAGTACAAGCCTTAGACATTTATGGTTTTTCTCTGGGCAAAAGCTATTTGATGATGGAGGCAAACAACCAAACAAAACCCACGAAACCCATTTAGGCTCAAGTTTGTAAGGTGAAGTTTAATTGAAATGAGCATTTCTTGGTGACATGGCAGTCGGCTGGATGGAGGGGCTGGACTATGGTTCTATATGCTTTGCGGCTGTACACGAGGTAGGGATAACTTATCCTGAAGAATGAGGCTGATTTCTGTATCTGAGGTAAATAAATGTGCTCGAGAAAACAGAATCGGGAGCTTTCATGTTCTGAGAACCTGGGTATGATTTAAATTTCATACATTTGAAGTCCACCTGGCGTTTCTGTTGGCAAATATTTTGCTGCTTTGATCCTCTCTCGAGCTGCCTCTCTAAGGAGTTCATTCACACTTTTCTTTTCTTTAATTATTCTCATTTTATCTCCGCTACTTAAAAAATAAAAAAGCGAACGTCGTCTAGCTCCAAACCCACTCCCCACTCCCCACTCCCCACATGCTAATATTCTGGCATTCAGGGTGCCCGGTGGATGGGACTGCCGCCCAGCCTTCAGTCGTAGTGTCTGCGATGGCACATGAGGACAACACGCGGCTGGCTCTGAGGGACTCTGCTTCTCTGCTCTTGTTTACCAGCTTCATATTCCATCTGGTCTTGCTGACGGGAACCTTGACACCATCTGCAAAAACTGGAATAAAGCAATTTTGGTCTGAAGAAAAGGAAAATAACAAGTTGAAGCCCATTTGGGAAATGTCATGTTTGCTGCTTCAGAAGGAAAAATGGACAGGGACTGTGTCAATATATGTTCGTGTATTTGGTGAAGGTCCTGAGAGGGCCCATCTGTAGCTATCACCTATGAGTGTACTGGCTCTTTTCAATCAGGTAAACACAGGCTGAAGGATGTGGCATCACTCCAGGGTGGGTGTTGATGACGGACTGGAATTACGTCATATTTATATACATTAAGCCCATCTCCCACCATAGTACAATTGGGGTCAGTGTGTTTTGCTTGCGTACGTGGCCTGTATAAGTTATAGTCATGTACTTTTTTAATCACCCACAGGGCTCACTTATGTGTGACACAAACCTCCACACATGCCTGTAATAATAATAATAAAATAATAGTAACAAAAATTCATACAGGGCTGAGTGCCCTTCACTGCTTTGAATATTTCAAATGTTAACTCACTTAATTCCCACAACAGCCCTAGGGGGTAAGTATTACATTTTCCCAATTTTATAGGTGAATAAACTATAGCACAGAGAAGATAAGTAACGTTAAGGGCACCCAGCTCCTGGCAGAGCCAAGATTTGGAGGCAGGCTGTCTGGCTTCCGTCAGGTGGGCTAGGACTCGTCAGTGTGCTAAGGGAGGTAGCTGTATACTTTTGCTAAATCTATGTTATGTTTAGTCCTCACTTAGGACTGTGCTGGCCATTCTCCGTTTGCTGCACCAGACCTCCCTTCTCTGTCCTGCGCTGGCTCAGAGGGGCTTCCTTCTCTGGGCTGCATCCCTGGGCTTCCTTACCTCCAACTGCTATTTGGGTTTGGCCCCTGGTGGCACCAGAAAGAGATGAGAGGCTGGCGTTTATTGGCCATGGGTCCCCTCTATCCCCAGTGGCTGGGTCCATGGTGGGTGTCCCCAGTTCTCTTCCAGTCTGGTGATGCTACTGCCTGCACCTTTATTTAGGCTAAGGGGGATAAAGCTTCCAGCCTCTGACAACACTGGGGTTCTCTGAGCCCTGTCCACACCTTTGTCAAAAGCTCCTGGTTAGAACTTAACACTGAGTATGTCGTCCATTTTGTAGGAATTCTGAGAGACACAGGCTTCTTCTAAGAGTTCACCTATTTGAGTCTATGTTACTCAGAAACACTTGACATTTTTAGAATGAGTTAGTAAAAGATAAATGAAAATAAAAAGTTAAAATTTAGGGTAAGGCCAGGTAGGACATATCATCTTGGCTTAGAATAGATAATAACAATAATCCCATACTTGCTCAAAGTCGTCTTCTTTCCCGGGTGCTTCAAGATGCATTTGTTAATAGCATTTACAAGTACTGTGTTCCACGCACCCTACTGAAGACTTTATATGAATTATCTTAGCAGGTAGAACCCTTATTGTTCTCATGATGCAGATGAGTAAATGGAAGTTTAGAGATTAAACAACCTGTTTAAGGCTGTGCAGTTATTAAGTCGTGCATGTGCAATTTACACCCAGGTAGCTGACACCCGAGCCCATGCTCTTAAGTCTTCTGCATCTGATTTTGCTCTTTAAGCAACTTGAGAAGTAGGCCAGACAGGTATCATTTTCTCCCTTTTATTACAGTTGAGTAAACGGAAGCACAGTGGGTTGAAGTGACTTCTCTAAGATCACAGAACTAATCAGTCTGCACTTGTAAATGGCAGAACTGGTGATTATTGGGAAATCTCGCTGTGGAAATCAAGTAGCTTTCGAGGCAGCTTCAGTTCGTGCAAAGTGCAGTGGGCTTAGGGTTGAGAGGTATGAGTTTAAATCCTGACTGAGACTTCCGAGCTCCTTGACCTTAAGTAATTCAGCCCCTGAGCCTTCGTTTCTTCGTTCGTAAAATGAGAGATTAATTCTTCCTTCACAGGGTATGTGAGGATGATACAAAGTAATTACGTAAAAGTGCTTATCACAGTAGTAGTCATACGTTACATAGGTGTGTATATGTTATAATGTGCATATGTTATGTATGTGCACGTGCATATGTATATAGTACGTCATGTATATGTTATACATGCATACACGTGTTATATGTGTGCATGTGTATGTTATATATGCAGATATGTATATATGTTATACACACATATGCCATATATGCACATGTATATTATACATGTACATTTTACATGCAGTCTATGTTATGTATGTTACACGTGTGTATGTATAATGTGCATATGCTACATACATGCCTGCTATATGTGTATGTGTTATATGTTATATACGTGCATCTGTATGTTATATGTTATGCATGTTATGTGTTATATATGTGTATATATGACGTAAATGTTAATATGTGTTTTTAAAAATGTCCAAACAAACTCTCACAGAGTAGAGTCAGAAACTGAGGTGTACACATGGAAGCAAAGGATATTTGTCTCCCGCCAGCCTACTTGGTGTGAGGAGGTGAATCCCATGCAAGTGTAACATCTTCCAGGGAAGTCTGCAGTGGGCAGGCCAGGCTCTGTCCACCTCTGAGCATGGTCTCAATGCCCGCTTTATGTTATTGAAGGATTTGAATTTTATACCAATGCAGGGACTATGTTTCTGTAATGTGCTGTGTAGTAAAAACTAACTATAGTTCTAACAATATGTTGGCAGGTTACACCTTGAGGCAAAGCTTTCTTTGGAAGCACATTAGATACATTTGTGTAAGGACAATGGGTTTCGCAAACCAAATAACTTTATCTGTTACAGTGATGTCTTGATCTGAGTGGTTTTAGGGTGTGTTCTCAAGTAAATTTGAAACGGGAGAGGCTTTTTTTAATCGTCCCAGCGAGAAGTAATTTCTCACCCCTCTGAACCATGGCAGAACTTATCATCTGTACCATTTCTCTGAATATAAATTTCCAAACTGAAAGCCTATATATGTATATATGCTGAGTTTATTACTGTTCTCTTAAAATGAATTAATGAATATTTTGAAAAATCACTCAGATGCTTATGTATTTTTAAAAGCGCTGTATCCTTTACTACTGGAAATGAATATGTTATGAATGAATTAAGTGAATTCCTTTCTGACCCATGTTATGTCATCGGTTTCTACCATTCTTTTAGACTTTGATCATCTTCTCTGTGACAGGAACTCAGCTAAGCATAGTGGTCCTTGGACTCCAGTACCTGACAAGGTGCAAATACTAACAATATGATCTACTGAGTCCTATAAGAGGCTGTGTACAAGACACAATCAGTTCTTTGGCAGAAACGTTGAAATGTTGTTCACAAAACATATTAGTAAATGATTCACATAGGTTATTTTCCTTGTTAAAAAACAGAATAAATGAATACAGTAAAGATTCCCACAGCCAGAATACTTGGGGAATGGCATGTTTTGGTTTCTAGGATTTGCACTCAACTGAGAGTTAACCCACACAGCGTTTGTGGTTGTGAAAATGCAACGTGAATCTTGTCATCTCTGAAAATATCCCGGAGCTCCACCAGGTGGCGCTATGTCCCTAGGAAAGCAGAGATTTCGAGTCCAAGTAACCCAATTTGCGTTCAGGGCATCCTTGCAATCGTGACATTTCTCTCACTTTTTCAGGGAAGGAAATGTCTGGAACATGTTAGTCACTCAATTCACATTTATTGAATAAATGTCGAATGAAAAGTTTCATTTTCAAGGGTTTGGCTGAAAATGAGAGAGCACCAGAAGTTCACTCAGAATACATAAACCGAATGTTCCCAGGGAGGAATTTGCACATTTTTACAATGTTTACGTTGTTTTCAAAACAAACAAACAAACAAACAACAAACCAAAAATAACAGGAGGATCAGTAGCTAAGCAAATAGTTTTGTCAAATGGATTTTGCAAACGTCAGAGGAGGCAGTGTGACTTGCAATTATTGCCTTTGATTGGACTCTTTGATTTAATTTTTTAAATTAAAAATAATACAAGCTTATTGTAAAAATATAGAATACATATCAATAAATAAAATAAAAGTAAGTCCCTTTGATCTTCTATTCCCAGCTAGAACCCATCCATTCAATTCTTTTGCTGTGCATTTATAAGCACATTTCCCGTTACAGTGATGAGACTGAAAATAGTAATGAGACGATGGCCAGACCACATATAAAAATAAAACTCTGACCTATGATCTGCAGCAACCGGACCAGGAAACGAAGCCTTTATCCACATTAACCAGTCCAGGAAGCCAACCTGCTACCTGTAAGTCAGACTTGTACAGAGTCAGACCATAGTTTCCGGCAACCTGTCCAGGAAGGCAAACAGTAACTTCTGAAAAATCAGCCCTAAACAGCTAGGGCTTGATTAATACCTGATAGTTTCCCTAATTTCTGCCCCAGAGAAATTAGGACCAACCAGAGAAAGCCAAATAGGAGCCTTTGACCAATCACATAGGATGCCCCACCTAGCTGGCCCAACTATGGCTTCTCCAAGCTAACATTCTCCAATCAGGGCATACCTGAAGCTAACTTTTCCCTACTATCAAACTTTCCCACTTCTCTGCCTGCCTTTGAGCCTCTGTTTTACTATGGAAGCTCTGAAAAAAAAAAAAAAAAAAAAAAAAAGCCTTTGCCTGTTTGCATTTGGTCGGTCTTCACTTATTTTCTCTAGATACAGATTCATTCATTTTAACAACACGTATTTGAGTGCCTACTGTTCAAGGGGCAGAGATACACAGTTCCTGCCCACATGATTCTTACATTTTATTGGAAGAGAAAAAAGTAGATAAATATGTTTTTAAAATAAAGTCATTAATTTTCAGCAACAATGCCAAAGCAATTCAGCGCAGGAAAGGTCCTTTCAACATTTGGATATTCGTATGCAAAAAAATAGATCATATTCAGAAGTTACCTCTCAATGCATCATAGACTAAAAGTAAAACCTAAAATCATAAAACATCTCAAAGAAATTGTAGGAGAAAAATCTTTGTGACTTCAAGGTTAGGGAAAGATTTCTTAGATATGAGATCAGAAGCACAATCCACAGAAGAAAGAATTGATAAATTGGTTGTATCAAAACTAAGAACTTCTGCTGTTTGAAACTTTTAAGAGGATGAGAAACCAATTCATAAACTGGAGAACACTCACAAATTACATATCTGATAAAAGAACTGTATCCTGAATAGACAAGGAACTCTCAAAATTTAAGAAAATGAACTACTTAATTTGAAAAAATAGGTAAAGAATTTGAACAGACACTTTACCAAAGAACACATAGGGTGGCAACAAAGCACAAGAAGAGATATTCAGTGTCATATGTCATTGGGGAAGTGAAAAATATAACTACCTTGAGTTACCACTAAACACCTATTAAAATGTTTAAAATTAAAAAGACTGACGATATCATGTATTTTTAAGGAAGTTGGGTGACTGGAACTTTTATACATTGCTGGTGGAGATACAGAATGGTGAACTCAGTTTGGACAAAGTTTTGAGAGTTTTTGAAAACTTAAACATATGCCTACTCATAGACCTAGCCATTTCACCCCAAGAGTAGTGAAAGCGTGGGTCTCTACAAAGACTTGTGGATGAATGTTTGGAGCAGCTTAATTTGTAATATCCTCAAACTGGAAACAACTCAAATGTCCATCAACAAGTGAGTAGATAAACTTGTATATCGAAAATGGAATACTACTCTGCAATAAAAAGAAATGACGCATTGATACACACAACGACATGAATGAAACTCAAAATAATTTATGCCGAGTGATAATAATATAGACAAAAGAAGGGTACGTATTACAGGATTGCAGTGATATAAAACTCTGAAAATGAAAATTAATCTGAAGTGATAGGAAGTAGATCAGTGGTTCCCTGATTGAGAAGAATTACCATTGGACATAAGAGTACTTTTGCGGGTGACGGATGTGTTCATTAACTGGATTGTGGTGATAGTTTCATGGGTGAGTACCTATGTTAAAACTTAGCAAATTGTACATTTGAAACATACGCAATTGATTGCATATCAACTATGTTTCAATAAATCTGTTAAAATAATGTGTCAAAAATGGTATAATATCTCTGACCTGCTCTAAAATATATCTTGGTGGAGAGAGAAAGTAGGCAGAACTAGAGAAAAATTAAGATTGGCCATTAGTTGATAATAGCTGAGGGGTGGGTATATGTGGATTCATTATCCTACTCTATCCACTTTAATATTTGAAATTCTTCATAATAGAATATAAGAATATTATAATTAATGTATTGTACATAATATATTTGTGCCTCTTTGCAGGAATTTCGTCTAGACTAGAGACTGAAAGAGTACTGGATGTACTCACTTTATTCGCATGAGAACTTTCAATTTATGCTTTTAAAAGTTTCTCTGTATTTTTTTTTGAGAAGGGAGCATGAAATTTGTTATTTTATAGCTTTTTAATTGTAATAAAGATGAAATTAAAGAAAATTTAATGTTGAAAAGCTATGGCTTTTCAAGGCAATGACCTTAAATATTTATAATTAACTAAAATGAGTCAAAGAGCATTCTGAATCTTTTCATTCTTTTTGTCAGAAGTTCTTTATGTGGGCAGCTTTGGAAAGGAGGCTTTCTATTTTTGCTCACTGTTTCTTCCATTTCTGCTCTTAAAAGTGCCACCTATTTGAAAAATGTAATTATTCAAATTTTGATGGTTTTTGAATTGTTTCTAAATAATATCTAACATTTATTGAACACTTCGTGTTCTAAGTCCATTGACATGGATGTATTTAATCTCTCTGAAAATTTGTGGTATATAGTATTATTATTCTAGTTATATTGATTAAACTGAATTTAACTGACTCACCCAAAGTTAAGCAATTAGGAAAAGTCAGCTGGAATGCAGACCCAGAAAATCTGGCCCTGGAGTCCATGGTCTTTAATCACTGTGTTTTACTTTCTCAGAACTTAAGTCTCAATAAGTAAAACCAAGGGTATACAGTTTTTGAATTGCCTCAATGCTTTGTTACTGTGTATGCATAAATAGTGTATTTCCCCTGGTTGAAAACAAATTCACAAAGTTTTACACACAACAAACATTACTAAGGAAAGAATTAACTTTTCTGTTGTTTATGGTGATCCTACCCAGTGAAATGAAATGGTACTCACTTTAGATCCAGATTATTGTTTAAACAGTGGGTTTATCAGGAAAACGCCTTTTCATAAGTCAGGTAAAGAAGAATAGGGTAGGTGAATTGGGAAAAGGCACCACCTTGGGATGGATACAGCCTGGTGAGGACAATGGCTTGCAGTCTTTGTGGCCCTTTGTCCTGGGAACAAAGCAACCTTTTGCTGGGACTCAGCCCTGGGACAGGACAACATGTTGACTAGCAGATTGCTGACTGGATTTCAGTCTCTACTTTCTCTTTTGGTTGGGGACTTTTGTGCAATGTACAAATTATGCAACCTTTAGACCCCTCTCAAAAGTTTTTCCCATGTTTTCTGGCTATATAACAATTTAATTGTTAACTTTTTTTTTGGAAGAAATGCCAATTGTCCCTCAATATATGATCTCTTCTTTCTCTGTGTTGATAGAGGCTCTGATTTTTGACCAGACACAGAGAGAGAATGAAGATCTGAACATCTCTTGCAGCTATGTGTAGCCATGCGACTAATGGGGTTATGTAACATTGTTTTGTGATGGTGTTGAATAAATTTCTTAAAAGATTGCTGGTACATGTCTTTTGCCTTTATATTCTCCTTTTCTCTTGATCCTGCTGCGTGTAACACGATGTGGGGCTGAAACACTATGTTGGGCTTTTAGGAAATGAGCCATTTTCTAGGGAGAAGCATCCCACTACATGATGATGTCAAGCCACCTTGCAGGCCCGGGGTTCTTTACATTTGCGCGAGAGAGACAAGATTCTTTATAGTTTAAAGCACTTGTTGTGTACTAACTTTTACATAATACTTTATATTTAAAAAAATAAATTCATATCATGATTTCCTGGCATCAGAATTGGTCTTGTTTTTCTTTCCCAAGTCTCACGCTGTTTCTGTGACATGACCAAGGTGATCATATTCTACTCTCAGTCAGGTGATTATAAGGCTGAGGTGTGTTGCCGCATATCCACTCTCATTGCTGGCTGCTCTGGTATTTCAGTTAACTCTGGAGCTATCTGTGGCAACATGATTACGAGTGCAAAAGTACAAAGTCAGATCTTAATGGTTGATTGGTATCGTCATAGACTCATTCATCTGCTCATTCATTCGTTTATTCAGTAAACACTTCAATCACATGGATTAAGCCTAATTCTATAAGCTAACCTATTGTAGAAGATGCTATAATTCCCTTAACTGTGCTTTTATTTTACACAAACTCTTTCAGTTTTTATCTTTCATCTAATTATCTTTTCACATGCATTTATGAAGTCTGCTTATAAGCACCAAAATTATAATTAGTGACACAAATAAACACTTGAAATATGTGTTACTTAGCTCTGAGGCCTCCAAACTCTATCTCGACTACTATGGGAAAAATTGTGAATTTTGAGAAATAAATACATTCAGAGTGGAAGGGAAAATGCCTTAGAAGGCAGGGCATGGTTTGAGCAAAGAAACCCATTGGGCAAGACCAATTTTCTCATGTCCAACTACTCACTCCTTCTCCGAAGCTGTCATCATCTCTTAGCTGGTGTAATGCCATAGCCCCCTTACTGATTTCTCTTTCGTTCTTCTTCAGTCCACTTTATATTAAACAACTCGAGAATCTGTGTATCCTATGTAATATTTATTGCTTGTGTCTTAAAGAGTCCAATTAGAAAATTAGATAAAACTCAAACTAAAAATGCTAGATACTGTTATGGCTGAACCCTGGATCTGGGACTTCAGTCGCTGACTGTGGGACATTCTAATGTCTCAGTTCCAATTTCTCCCATATGCAAGGCTGTGGCTTGCACTGTGCAGTTTCTGCTAGGCACAGTGCACCACTTCAAAGAGTAAGTCCTAGACATTGATGCGTAATAAATTAAAACTAGAAGATCTTCAAACAAAATTAACTGTCTACAGTTTTCCTTTAGCTGGATATAAAGAGTCACGTGTGAGAGATTCATTTTTCTTAATTGCACAAAGTCGTTGTATGGGATCGGGAGGATTTGCAATCACTTGAATTTCATTCTAGGCATCTGGGTATAATCCGCACTCTTGGAGTTATACTGGATGGTCTTGGGGTGCACTGAACCAACAAACGTGTGACCACAGTGTTGAAAGAATAAAAAGAAAAATCTATCAATCTGCATGAGTCTTAAGAAAGTTCCTATTGGGTTAACATAGGGTTAGGCTTAAGGTTAGGCAGTTGTAACTACCAGTTCGTATTTCTAATTGATTCAAAATATAAATTTACAATTTTCCTTTTATTCATTCCCTCGTATTGCCTGAATTTTCTGGTCAGTAAATTCAGACGTGGAGCAGCAGGGTGCTTCCTCCACTCCCCACTATTTCTCACCCAGGGGATCCCTCCATGTGTCAAACAGCTAGTTCACCATTGAACTTGTAGAGTTAGCTTGCTTCTTGTGAGGTGGGTTCCGTCTACGGGCCAGTTTCCTCTGCCATATTGCAAAATCCTCGAAGGCATCGTTGGTGTTTAGGACCTCTTTCTATATCCTAATGGCACCTAGCAGACTGCCTTACATATAACATTCAGATATGTGTCAAATTGTATTAAACTCTTCTTTTTCTCAGAATTTGAAAATTCATTGTTACATGGGAGAATGTTTTTTTTAGCCCTTCTCTAGAAAAATGACATATTCAGTTAAAAGTTCTAATGAGTTGCCTTTTTTGCCCTATTCATTTTTTCATTCCTTTGAGTGTTTATTTATAAATATCGAGCTAGCTTCACATTTTCCATTATGCCGTTTCCTTTTCCATGTGTATGCTATTTATTCTCCAGTTTCTATTTATAAGTTTTCCCATTCAAAAGTCTAATGTTGACATTGGAACTGGTCTGTCACCGATGCTGCCAATTTATCAGAATATTCTCTGCCCAGGGGGAAGCCCACTGGGCTAGACAATAGCTCCCTTTGGCCATTTCACTTTCTTAGGTTAATTAGGCATTATACAGGGTGATTTAGATAATATAGAATGACTTAGGAAAAGTCACCAAAGGTGAGTAAAGTTACTTTTTATTCTTCCTTTTAGGAAAGCAGCTCTGTCACCTTGCTTTACCTCCCCCACCATACACTTTAGTTTAAACACTTAGCTAGGTTGCAGTAAACCCTCTAAATCTGAGGTTTCCCCAACATTAAATAATAAGGATTTTCCCATCAATTCCCAAGCCATTTTCTGTTGCAATGCCTCCTTTTTCATTTCGCACTTTTCCCTTTCTGCAAGTGGCCGAGTTCCTTTTTGTACAGGGCTTTCTTTGTCAATGCAGCCTCTTACTGGGATGGCTTTTAGAGTCAGACTTCCCTTCGTTATTTTATTCTTCCTGCTCCTTTTCACACTCTCCCAGATCTATGAGTCTGTTGGTTGCAGAGAGACACACAGACACACCCACCCACCCACTCTCCCAGATGACTTTATACCTTTGAAGAAATGCATTTTTACGTTTTTCTGTTGAGAATTTTACATGACTTCATGTGACAGGCATTTAACTGGAGATTGCATGAAAGAATGCAAACAGAAGAAGGAAAAGGATCCGGAAGTTAGCAGAGATTTATTACACATGAGGAAACAGATCTACAGAGAGTGCCCTCGCATGTGCGTAATTTATGTATTAATTCTCCTGGAAACTCCCTACCGCTGTGTAACAAATAACTAATTTTCCTTTGAGAATCAGTCTGTGAAGTCGAGGACTAGTGTTCGAGCAGGACTTAAAATGTGGTTCTAATCAATTTAACATCTTGAATTGATGCGTATTTAAAACGTTTTCTCCTGGTTCGTTAAGGTTAACGGCAACTCCTCCAAAGCTGTTGTTGCCTCGGAGACGGTTTTCTGTGTTTTTATTCTGGAAGGATTTGTTGCATTCAAATTTTGCTACCTGGGCTTCTCACCCACTTTAAAGGTATCCATTGTGAATAATTTTATCCCCGTGCCTGAAATTATAAGTTAACGTCAGCTAATAGACTATGATTTATTGGATATAGCTCAGTAACATCACTCCTTTTATTTTATCGAAGCCAATTTTGCTAAGCTCCACTAAGGCTCATGAGTCCCTCTGGGGCATAGTATTAGCTTAATTGTAAATTCAGAAGTAAACCCACTGAGCCACAGTGCATTGGTTTATCATTCAGGTGGAGGAGAGATGGTTAAAACAAGTATTTCCTCAACCATCTGACATTCAACAGAGATTTTTTTCTGGGCCGAGGAGCAAAATACCACGTTTAAGTCTTGGGTAAGCCCCGACTTCCTCTGAGACTTCCATACATTCATTCTATATGATTTTCTCACACAAAGTTACAGAAGGGTTATTTATTCGCCACCCGCTATGTGTCTATCAGAGATAAACACTGGGGCAGGCATGCTTTTCCTAAGCGGCTTGATGTCCACTAAAAAGCATGTAAACTCTGCCAAGATGGGGATTGATTATTGTCTTTTTTCTCTAGTGTCCCGAACATGCCGGGTACATACTAGGCTCTCAATAATAAATATTGTTAAATAAACGAATAAAGAATATTACTTTGGTTCAGTAACGGTGACGGAGTGCCTCCTGACCTGAAGGTGTAAAGGTGTTTTAGCGCCTCTCTGCCCGATCTGAGATCATAGCGTGCAGTGGGGTTGGAGTGGAGGAAGCTGGGCGGGTGTTGTTTCCGCTCACCGTTGGCACATGGATTTGTGGACGTGGGTGCTCGCGTGTCCTGGGAGTCGGTCGCAAGCAAGGTTGAGCGTGTGCGTGACGTATAGAATGTGAGCTTTATCCATGCAGGTCAAGGTGAGCGTCAGAATGCAGGTATCGGGGGACTGAGAGCTGGAGGAACTGCCTTGGGTGCTGAGCGCCCTCTGCAGTCATTCTGACAGGAGACTGGCTTCTCTTGACACCTTGGGCAGTGGGGCGTTTATTACTTCACAAGGCAGATAATTCTACTTTTGTTTTAGTTGTAGAAAATTCTTCCTTGTACTGAGGTAAAATTTCTATTAATTAGTCCTAATTGTACTCCCTAAAAAATACTCATGACTACCTCTCTTCATCTATTATGGAAAGGTGTCATTTTTTACAGGAATATCAAATTTCATTCTATCTCCTTTTTCCTCAACTTCACAAAATACACGTTCATAAATAATACTTCCCGGATTGTATGTTTCTCATAGGCCGTGATTTCTTGATCACTCACTGTGTATTTGCTTATCCACAGTCTCCAGTTTGTATACATTATTTTTGCTTTGAATCAAGGTATTCTTTCCATATCATAAAATGCACTGATTTTATGTATACAGTTTTGAAACAGTATGTACATCTCTGTAACCGCCATCTCAATCAGGATATAAAACATTTTCATCATCTCAGAGAATTCCCTTATGCTCCTTTCCTGGCATCCTTTCCCAAGAAAACAGCTCTCTGGTTGCTATTACCATAGACCTTGTCTTGAACTTCATTTTAGTAGAATCAAACAGCACTCTTCTTCCTTTACTGAAGTTTGGCTTCCTGTACTCAACATGATGTCTTTTGAGATTCACATCGTTGTTGCATGTGTCAATCATTTGTCCCTTATTAGCGCTGAGCAGTATTTCATTGTGTGAATATATCCCTCTTGTTTCAGTCTTCTGTTGATGAATGTTGGGTGTGTGCATTGTTCTTTACCTTAGACTTCCATCAATGATCTGAGCAGTGAACACTAGAAGAGAATTACTACCTCCTTTGTTCTGATGTTTATTTATTGCACCGTTTACATCGCGATGGGTTGAAAGAGCAGGGCTTTGCAGTAACATTATAGGCTCAAATGCCAGATCTGCTGCCTGTAATCCATAGGACATAAGGGAAATTATTTTATGTCTCTGTACCTCTGTAAAATATGAATAATAATAATGCCCGTGACTCCTTGACACACATGGTTAGGAGTTTTAGGCACTCAGTAAATGTTAGTTCCTAGCCATTCTGCCCACCTGCTTTCATATTGAAATTGCAATCTATCAGAGCATATATAGTTGTGTCACACCATCTCTGTTCTGTACTCATGCATTTCCATAAACTCACGTGCCAGACTTTCCCATTTTTCCTATTTATTTTCATGTAAATATAATCCATCATTCTATCCCATTGACACCAACTGGCTCTTTACTCCATCAACCAGCAGAGTTGCTAACTGCCTCAACTCTACATCATCTGTGGGTTTGGTAAGTAGATCAACCACGTCCTCATCTGAGACTCTCTTAATATTTGAATAGAACAGAAACAAGGTCAGGTTCCCTTAGCATAAAATTAACAACCACTCTTTAGTTTGAAATTGATCTACTAATCAATACTCTGCGGATACGGTCATGCATGCAGGTTCATATCCACTGAACTATGTTATTTTTCAGTTATCTTTTTACAAAGTGTCAAGAAAAAATTCTACAAATTGATAGCACTCAAAGGCCTTGAAAATTCTACAAATATAGAGAATAAGTTATAATAACCCTCTTTGAATATATCTTTAATTAAAATTTCCTGGAATAATTTTTTTAATAGCTGACTTCATAATTTCAAAAATGTAAAACATTGTTCTTGATCTACTGGACAACGAATGTTACATATATTTTTTCAAAATGATTCTTCAGGATAAAAAACTAAAAATGTAGTGCTATTTAATAATCTATAATTTAACCACATTTGTCATTTCTGTCTGCTTTTTAATCTCTTTTATTAATGGCTTTCTTGAGATTCTTTTAATGAATAAAATTCCATCAGATTGTTTCCTTTCATTATCACCTCTAGAATAATTTTAAAATACTCTTCAGATCCAACCAAGAGTAAAGATTGATCCAAATTATAATTTTTAAAAACTATATTACCGTATCTTGATTTTTAAAAGTATGGTTTTGTTGATCCAGACAACCTCACATTAAGGTATAAATTAACCTAAGAATACGTGTTTTGTTTCTAATGATTAACATTTTCTACTTCCTGAACATGAGAACTAATTATATGACTGGTGAGGGCCTTGATATACAAAGTATTGTTCAAAATTTCTTTCTATTTTGAAAATTAAAGACCATTTAGTTCATGTAAAAGAAAAAAGTCAAGTTGATTTGGACAATCCTTGAGAGCAGGGGATGTGCCATATATTTTCACCTTTTTAGCATTGTGCTTTGCATATTACAGGCACACAATAAAGATTTACTAAATTGTCCTAAAAGAGAATTAAATTATTCTAATTGGCTTTCCACAGGTGTAATGTGAATTTCACATCTAGTAATATATTTTTAGTAGTTATAATTGTTCTTATTAAATATCATCTGCCTAAGTATTTTAGTATTTTGAAAACGTTGAAGTAGGAAATGTTTCTCGTCTTCTGTAATTTTGTAGTTGGTGGTACTTTGGTATATAAGATCATTAAAAGGAGAACAGCTGGGTGGCTGACATCTTCAAAAAAGTTTGGAATAACACTCATGTAATCAGATCCTCTCGAAAGATAACTGAACGATTACAATTTTTTCCTATATAAATTCACACCAGAACAATTTTATATAGCAGTTAGAAAAAAATCATAACATAAACTCATTGGAGACTTTTTATATTTGTACATCTTGAAAAGGTGAGAACTTACAAGAAGGAATGTCTTTGGAATAAGTCCTTGATCTGCATTCATTAGATGATCGTTATTTATTGCCTTCTTTATTGGACTTTATAGTCACTTCATGTTGATTGAGTCATTTTTTCATACAAAGATTACTGTATTCACACAGAAAGCCTACTTGTCTTCAAAAGGCTTCCAAAGTTGCACTTTTATTATCTCTATCTTTGTTTTAGTTTTGTGTAATGCAAAGTCAACAAAATGAAGAAAGAACTAAAAACATTCTCCATTGTCGTTACCATCATCATCATCATCATCATCATCATCATCATTATCATTACCCTTGTTAATAATATAATTATAATGAACTTTAAGGCTAGAGCTTTAATATGAGTTATTATTATATTTTTTAGCTTTTGAATTTGAAGTAGGTAGTTATAAGAGATGTCTGTTTACATGTGAGTTAGTCTGGCAGATAAATCAGAGATCCTAACACTAAATTTAGTATCTAAGAGTATTATAAGGATTTGTGATGCTTCCTAGAAGACCAAGCTCTATAAACCAATGAATAGTTTACAATGAGATATAAATATAGCATATAAAACATGTAGCCTTTTTATAGTGGAAAATCTTGATGTGTTTGAGGTTTGGCAGTGATAAAAGAAAAAATACTGTTCTTACAAACTTTTTATGAAGATGACTGATTTTCTTTCGAGTGTGTAGAAGAGAACTTTCACAGATTTAATTGAGCTCAAGGTGTTATTGGCCTAGAAAGGGGAGTAGCAAGTGGGGGCCACTGAGACTCCCCTTAAGGGAAATCCTATGGATCCCTGCTTAAGATCTGGCTGCTTTCCTGAAAATTGTCTGCATTTGGAGATGATAGGACCAGGGAGAAATTCACTTAAGAAATGACCAGGAGAATGTTCAGAAATAAGATGAAAACTCCCAAATGAATAATTTATGACAATCTCATCCTAAATTCTCATTTTCATAAGGAACACATAAGCAATATTTTAGGGGTGAGCCCACTCTTCTTGAGGTGCCAATCTCAGCTTGTGTCGACAAGATGCAAGCATTTGCAAGTCTAGTGCATTTTTCAAGCTCAACTTTATTCATTCATTTTCCTGCAGATTTGCTTAGTAAGTCATGGCCAATTTGCTCAGCAATAGAAATGCTTTACACATGTCCTTTTCTCCCAAGAGCCCTGACTTCAGCAGAGCTGCCTCAATAATAGCCCCTCAACATGGCCTCAGAATCTCAGTATGTGCCCGTGATTCTCACAAGTTGTAGTGCACATTCTGCCAGCTCTCCCTTGAGTTCACTACTGGAGTCCATATTGGTTGAAATGCCTACTCCTTCACGAGGTTCTACAGCTTCATCTAGTTTACAGGGAGTGGGTATAAGGGAACATAGATTTTTGCCATGCTTTTTGCTAGAATCAGGAAAATACTCTCTAGTGGAAAGAATCACCAGCTAGCAGATGTCAACCTAAGTTTGGATTTATGCTCTGAAATTTCTGGGTTGCCTTAAAAATGCAGAAAGAAGTGAAGGAATGATCTGGTGGTTTCTATGGGACACATTGAAAACAGGAAAAAGGGGCATATGAAGGGAGTCTATATCTGCATGGTTGAGAATGGAGTGATCACGAATTATATTTTTCCTGATCTACCAGAATAACAAACACCTCCATCTAAGGGTCAAATCAGACCCTTTGTGACCATAGCTGCTCTTTAAATAGCGTTTTTCCCCCCAACATTGAGATTTATGTGCAGTGGATAGCTGAGAATTTTATGATAAGTTGGGTGAAAAACATGAAAAATTGGGAAATGCACATACTCTTGGAGTAAGAAATTTTAACTTTAAAAAAATCGATGTTTTAAAATGGAAAACACCTAAGTATATATGCCCGAGGATGTTGATTACAGCATTATTCGTAATGATATATAACCCGAAGCAACCTAATTGGAGAATGATACACTCATGAGATTGAATATTATACAGTAATTAAGAAGAATGAGCGAAAACTATCCATTATGATCTGGAAGGAAAATCATGAAATATTGCTAATTGAAATAAAAAGGTGTATTATAGAGTGCTGTATCATATAATACCATTAAAAATAAATACAAATCGTGTGTGTGAATGTGTGTGAATGCATGAGTCTGAAAAAAAATGTATGAAAAGATATGGCCCCAAATGCTAACATCAGTTACCCGAAAGGCATGAGGCTGCACAGACAGGAGAGGGAGAGTACTGACTTTTTTTGTATATATAAATTTCTGCGTGGTCTGCAGGTGTGTTAGTTTGCTAGGGCTGCGTAACAAAGTACCACACACTGGGTGCCTTCAACAATAGAAATGACCATTTTCACAGTTCTGGAAGCAAGAAGTCCAAAACCTAGGTGTCATTGGGTTGGTTCCTTCTAAGAACTGTCAAGTTGGATAAGGGGCCTACCCTACCCCTGTACGATCTCATCTTAACTACTTTCACCTGCAACTACCTTATTTCCCAATAAGGCCACATTCTGAAATGCTAGGGGTTAGGACTTGAAGGTATGATTTGGGAGAGGGGATACAATGCAACCTATAATAGCAGATATTACTTTTGTAATTTTTTTTAAAAGGGGAAAAATGAGAGAACTCATGGGGGTTGGCATTAGGGAAGCACAAATGTTCTAGACTTGGTTCTGCCACTCATGGGCAAGTCATCTCTCACTGTCCGGGAGCATTTTCATCTATAAGGTGAAGGTTTGACTTAGCTGCTTTCTGAAGCATGTCATACCTCTAAACAATCTGCATCTCTTTACAATCTGATTTTTCTGGGCCTGGTGAATCTTCATTCTTTGCTGCTGGCAAACCACATGGGTTCTAAAACAATTGTGACCTGTGCTTAGGACAGCTCAGAACTAAATATTTTTTTTCACAGTGAATCCAACCACTTGCCTCTATCCAGTGAAATGTCTCCCCGTTCCCTAGGTGTCTGAATATCAGCCTGGGATAAAATCTGTTGTAATTCCACGTATCCGTAGGTCTCCTAACTTCTGCCAACTCCATAAAACACCCTGCATTTTATGTCCTCGGATCTTGGGGTGCCTATTTAGCACCTGAGATTCTCTAGCAAAGGAGTTTCTGTCTCCAGCCCAGAACCTCCTGAGCACCCTTCAAATTCTACTGTGTCTTCTTCCTCCTATGGGTAACTGGCCCAATTTAATGTAGCTTTTCTAGAAAAGCTCTGGTGCCTATATCCAATCAGCTTTGGAGGAGAGTGAGTACCTATTCCAAAGAATTACTGCTAGACCAAATTAGTTTCAGGAGAAGAGCAAAATCAACCATGGTATTCTTCTGGCTCTGTGGCTTTGCTGCTTGTTTCCTGAGAAATGCCACATGCTACATTTCACTGTACTCTCTTGGTTTCTGGTCCAGTGAAATGGCTGAGAGGTCATTTAAACTCGTGGGCCCATATCTTCTCCTTCTGGGCCGTGAAAGTCACTCCCGATGAGCCCGGTGTCTAAGAGGTGACAGGGGACGTTTTCCTTACTCAACAGCTCAACTTCAAAGCCTCTGCAGGTCTTTGAAGAGGGTCATTTAAAGCAAGACAAAGGCATAGTCTCCAGATGAAGCGCAGGCTTTTCCTATCTTTTTGTTGTAACGGTGCTTATACAACAGTTCTGACACTCAGGTGATCCGAGTTCTGATTTACGGCAGAGGCACAAGGTTACAAATAGTTTGAATGGACTGCTGCTGAGATGCTATCGAAAACAAATGTACCTTGTTTTCCTGCACTTAACTTCATTGCACTTCACAGGTGTTGTGGTTCTTACAAATAGAAGGCAAGACCCTCTCCCTGCATAAAGATGACAACTCGCTTTATTGCAAAACTCTCTTTGCTGCAGTGATCTGGAACCGAAGCCGCAGGTAGGCCTGTGCATTTGTGTGGCTTTGCTTTTAATATTGTACTTTAAATCAGGGAATAGTGAATGGATGTTATATTTGGAAAGGCGTGTTAAAATGTAGAGGTGTATGCATAGTCCAAATGAATATAACTAGAGTATATTTTGCACATGCAATGATATTATATATTTATGTGTGTTTTTCTAGGACACTTTTATTTCGTTTTATTATTTTCACTTCCAGGCATTTCTGAACTATCTGAATGGAGTGGAAATTCTAACTACCACGTTAAATTTTCTCCTAATTCCTGGAGTGAGAACATTTTTGATTCCCAGTGATCAATTTGCAACTTTTGTTTTGTGGGTGATTAACTCCAAATGGGTGAAGTATTAGAGCCAAGATGGACAACTGGGGTGGGTTTGGGTAACTGTTAAAGATCCTCACTTTAGGGAAGGTAAAGATAAAGACCACCCACTTAGTATTATCATTGATTTCTCTAGTGGAACAGTCTAACTGAAATTAAGATCATTGTCTTGCTTAGTTAGCTCCTTATAGTTATTGCGATGAGGAGTCAGGCCCTGACTTTGGGTTTGAATATTTAGTTATAGTGCTCTTGTGTCTCACACACAAATTTTAGCTGGATAAACAACTTCTTTAAGGCTACAATGTGGGAATAGAAAAAGTTTAAGTGTTTCTTCTCTTTACACTCTCTCTCTACAAAGCAGTAATATCTATAAAGTCTCCGGTTGGTATTTGAATGGTAATGGGGCATGCACTCTTATTATTCTTATCTAGGACATGCATAAAATGGCAAACCGCACGTAAATATGTGCCATAAAGATGGTGCTGTTTTAGAGCTATGTGAGAAGTTCATTGTGGCTCAATACTTGTGATTTCTCTGACTTTTATATTTTTTTGATGTTTCATATTTTTCTCTGGCTTTATGTAATGGGGAAACTAGATACTAGATACCAGGACTGATACCATTTAGGAAGAGTAATCAGACTTTGTATGGGAGGACACCTACTTGGTTCCTTATGAGCCACCTTTTCTATATGAGTGTTTACTTTGCTCCAGATTAGTTCACTTTGTTAAGACTAGGAGTTTGTCGAGGAGAGAGTCCATGACAGAGTTATCTTCACATTCTTTGTAGGGCTTATGGTAGGTATTTGATGAGTATTTGTGGAATCAATCAATTCAGTCCAATAAGTAATTATTTTTGAGATGAACATAGTTATTCTAGAAATAATAGAGTAAAACTTTTTCTCCAAAAAGACTTTGTGTTTTGACGCCAACTTTATCCTGATGACTCACAAGATGATGCTTTAGATGGGTCACTGGGAAGTCTGAAATCATCAATCTCAGTGCGAAGAGACCCAGATTTGCTTTTGGTTTCTTTCCATTGAATTATGTCCCATAAATTAGCATAGATATTAACAAACAAACGAACTAACAGTCTGAGAACTGATCGTACTCTAAACATTTCAGCTTAGGGGCGTTTTCTGGTAAAATTCCAATAGCCTCAAAGACTGCCACATTCTTTTAGTTTCCTACCTTATACTTTTTTTTCCCAGAAAGATTTCTAGTTCTATTAGCAATACACAGAAAAAAGTACTTCAGTCTAACAAAATACTATGCAAGGAACACAAGAATCTTTCAGCATGATTGATTTCTAAGTGACAAAGACCTGAGAGAAATAGTTACTCTGATTACATAGTGGAAAAGGACTTTGCTGACTAGTATAAATGAAACAGTGTTTCTCTCACAAAAGGTAAGCTCTAGAGAGCAGGCATTTTTGTGTTTCATTTATTACTTTATTCCGATAACTTAGAACAGGGCACATTAGGCTCTCAAAAATGTTTGCCGAATGATTAAGTGAACGAATAATAATGTGATAGAATTTTAATATCTGAGTTATACATCAGTTGAAGAAAGATGTTTTGGCTTAACTTTAGAAAATTGCCAAAAGTATCCCTACTGTCCTGGTTTGGAAGTAAACTTATACTTTTATATTGGAATACAAAATACATTTATAATATTTAATCTGTTATAAGGCAGGTCCCTTTAAAAAGATGTCCGAAGTCTTTTGATTAAATCTCACTTTTTAAAAATAACCTTTTTATTTTGAAATAATTGTAGATTCATGTGCAATTGTAAGAAATAATACAGAGAGATCCCATGTACCTTTTACCCAGTTTCCTACAATGTAACTTCTTACAAAAATAATATAATACAATATCATAACCAAGATATCGACATTGACACAGTCAAGACACAGCCTTTTCATCACCAGAAGGATCCCTCATATTGCTCTTTCGTGGCCACAGCTGCCTCCTGTCCCCCAGCCCCCTCCTCAGTCGCTGACCTCTGGCTGATCTGTTCTCCATTTGTATAATTTTGTCATTTAAAGAATGTTACATAAATGGAATCACACAGGTAGTAACCTTTTGGGATGGGCTTTTTTCATTCAGCATCCTTTCCTGAAGATTCATTGAGGTCTTGCTGCCAAGCAGAGGTGGAGGTTCAGTTCTGGTGGGGGCTCTCAAAGTACCACCCATCTCCCTCAGGCAGGGAATGGAAGATCAGCAACCTGCTCCGTCCCATCTGACATTGCCCTGGCAGGGGAATCAAAACACCACCTGGTTTTGCTAGATGGTGGATGGAAAGTTAGCTTTCCACTTGACCATGCCAAGACCATCCAGTGGAGGAATTGAATTGTCTCTGCCTGCTTCCGGGGGCAGGCTGAAATGTGTGTGTGTGTGTGTGTGTTGAAAGTCCATTTCTTGCTTGGCCCTGCCTACACAGCTTCCTGTCCAGGATATATGGGATGCAATAAGGAAACCCAGGGAACTCACTGCCCCAAATCAGGGGCTGTCTTTTTTTTTTTCTACCTTTCAGAGTCTTCCTATGCTCGTTGGGGTTATTTCCAGGGTATTTTAGTTGCAAGAGGAAAGACCTGGGAGAAATGGGGCCACTCCATCTTGGTAGAACCAGAGGTCTCTGAACCTTCTTTTTCAAGAGAATTCTATATATTTTTTTCAATGTATTTATGATTTGTTAACTTTAACACAGGATATGAATTTTTATACTCTGTCTTAGAGTGTATAATTTCTATTGCCATTTAGTATATCCTGTATTCAAGACTAGTATCTGCATTACAGTCTCTAAAGTAAGACTTTCATCAGGGTAAGTATTTAAGGATGATTTGATAGGTCAGCTTAGGGAGAAAAAGCTATGTAGTTCTTTCTGAAGTTATCTCATAATGTACAAGTGTTCCTTTACATATTTAGTTTTCAAATTATCACTCAGACAGTTTGGCTGATAGAAACTATACATCATTTAGACATTCTGAAAGACTTGAAAGAGAATTACTTATGATTGTAGAGCAATTTTCTGATGCCTCTAAAGTGGAAGGTGCTAAGAAATTTTATGATCTAAAATAATTCATCTAAACATGTTTTTGATAGTCAGACTGTATGTTATCGATCATATATTATTTTAGTCCTTTTTCTTATTCGCAAATTTTCTTCCTTCTCCTTGTAGCTTTTTTCCACCAAGGCATAATAACTGTTGTATTTCTTTGTAGAATTCGAGTGATTTCCACTCTATTTGCCTATTAGAGACAGAGATTAGGGAAGGGCCAATAAAATTATATTAAGGAAATTAATTAGCTTCAGTCATAAACTTTTCAGCTGGAGCAATAGACCAAATGACCTCTTCCAGGACAAATCTTTCTAAAGGTCCAAATCTCTAAAAGCAATTAAACTGTGTCCTTATTAATTCAAAGCAAAGAGTTCTAAGTAAGCACCCATTCAGGTAAGGGGACTATAAAAGAAATTAAATTGTCCAATGGTTCTGATATATTTCGGGAAGTCAATCCGGACCCAATTTATAGTTTTAGTCTCTGACACTCACGTGGTATGAGTAATTATTTGCACACATGAACATTCGTACATATTACAAATATTAGACCCACACTTGTGCAATCATTATCACAATTAATTTGGGAACAGTTGTTTCCACATTTTGGCTATTATGAAAAATGCTACTAAAAATATTCATGTTTAAGTGTTTATGTGGACATATGTTTTTATTTCTCTTAGGAGTGGAATTTCTGGGTCATGTGGCAATTCTGCATTTAACTTTTTGAGGAATTTTGCCTTGCAGCCAGCAGTGTATGAGGTCTCCAGTTTCCCACATCCTCACCAACACTTATTATTAGTTGTCTTTTTTTGATTCTAGCCATCCTCGTGGATGTGAAGTGGTGTCTCACTATGGTTCTGATTTGCATTTTCCTCGTGGCTAATGATGTCAAGCATCTTTTCATGTGCTTATTAGTGATTTGTATGTATTCTTTGGAGAAATGTCTACTAAGAGCCATTGTCCATATTTCAATTGGGTTGAAGACTTTGGCTTTTATCCCAAGAGAAATTGGTAGCCACCAATGTTTTGAGAAGTTGAATGGAATAATCTGATTCACAGTTTTAACAGGATCACTCTGCAGTGTTGAGAATGAACTGTAGAGAGGTAAGGACTTAATTGGTAATTATTGCAGTAACAAGTTAGGAGATTATTATGACTAGGACTGGGGTACTAATGGTGGAGTCAGGAAGAAATATTTGGATTCTAGAAATACTTTGAAGGTAGAGCTAGCAGGATTTGTTGACAAACTGGGCACAAGGAAAAGAAAAAGAAACGAGTCACAGATGACTGTATAACTGTGGCCAGAGCATCTGGAAAGATAGGGTTGCCAGCAGTTGAGATGAAATAGTTTATGTGGAATAGTTCTGGAGAGAAATTTAGTGTTTTAAAACTTTTTTAATTCTAATTTTTTTTGGGTAACATTTCCTACTACACTTCCAGCTCCTTGAGGTCAGGGATCCTACGATTATATTCATTGCAGCATCCTCAGCTTGGAGCTCCTAGCCTACATAAATAAATGAATGAGTGATTACACAGAGACAAGCACCATGCATCCTTTAAAAATTGAATTTAACAAAATTTTTTTGGTGATCTAATAAATTAATTTCATACTTTCAGTTTTAGCTTCCAATTTAAATTATTTCATTCATTATATTATGCTCAAGAGCATGGACTTTATAGCCAGACAGTTTTGAGTTTTTACTTATATATTACCACTGAGACATTGGCATTTTACCTAACTGCCTTGAGCCTCGATTTTCTTTGTACATCAGTGGTACTGACCCTCATCTCATAAGAGTTCTCTGATTATTAAATGAGAGCTCTGAGTTCAAAACTTGCCACGTGGAAAGAGTTCTCCAAATGATTTCTCTCTCTCTCTCTCTCTGTCTCTCGCCCTCCCTCCCCCTTTCTCTCTATGAATATATGTGCATACGTATACATCCACACGTAAAGTGCATATTGAATGCAATGTATACTTAACATTTTGAGTTAAAGTGTCAAAGCTATATATTTCATGTAATGTTGAACTATTTGTTGCACTAAACACTTTTCTATTGTATTCTTACATCAAATGCAGAGGAAAAACTATGATATTTGGAGCTAGAAGCCTGGGGTTTGAACCCCAGACCTATCATTTTATTACCTATCAGGATTGTTCTCTCGAGAGTCTATTTTCTCATCTGAAAAAATGATGGCGATGACTAAATTCACCTGATATACCTAACAGGCTCAAGGGGAGGATAAAAATGGAATGTATATAACAGTGCTGTTAATGTTATGAGTCTTTGTCTACTTAATGTTATATATTAAAATATTTTAGTGATTCTATTACTCTTTACAACCTATTTTATTTCTAGGAGATGGTATAATTAAAGGAGATATTTCATCAATGAATCCAGAAAAAATAGGAAAGGCATGAAAACTTTTAGTGGAAATACAATGTTCAGTAATCTGTTAAAATGTCTATAGCAACAAAATAATAAAAATTGGAGACATGACTTTAATGGAGGCAATAGTGTGGAACCCACAGCATTTTTCCTGGGTTTTATTCAATGACATGTCAGACTCATTACGTTTGATTCATTGGGCTTCAGTGTCCGATGCTGAGGACTGCATTTTCTACAACCAATTGTGAAAGAACAAATGTTGCCACAAGCAGATAGCTCAGCATTGTCACTGCTTTGGAGTGCAGGTCACTGAGAACAGTTCAGTGTTGGGAGATGTTGGAGATCATGCTGTTCTGGCCCTGAAGGTCATTTATTTGTATGCAAGGTATACAGCACGTAGTAGGTACTCAATAACAGATGTTTGTTGATAAACACTCATTACTTCCTAGATATTTGATTTGGGGCCATTGTTATCATGTGGCAAGTGTGAGACTTGAGACAGTAATAAAGCAGTCTTAATATACCAATGTCTGCAACTTTGAAATGCACCAAAAAGTAAAAGATAAATTGATAGAGGGAGAAAGGGATGGATAGATGAACAGATATGTAATAAATCAACTATTGCACAATGTTAATTGTGAAATCTAGGTGGTAGGTATATATGTGTTAACTGTATAAGTTTGTAAACTTTTCTTGTTTGAATATCTTTATCATAAAAATGTTTATTAAAGTAAAATGAAACTACAGTTAGACTGTAGAGAGACAGATTAGCCAGGTTCTCTGCTGCTTTAAGAATTGTGTTACAACAAAGCAGTAACAAAATAATAAATGGTTTGATATTATTATTTTTGGTTAATGTACCAGCTAGAAGAGATTGGGTAAGCTGCTGTAACAATTTAATACCTAAATTTTAGCCATTCGGCATCACCCAGTTATTTCTCACTCTCATGTCCAATGCAAGTGGGTTTGGGGCTCACCCAGGCCTCAGAGTTGACTTTATTAACAATCCATTACATAGACATGATTGATTGATTGATTGCCCACATGCTTGATCTCATGGTTGATACTTGAGGTATAAAGCCCCACCCAAAGTTACATGTTTGGTCTTTCTGGTGTGGTCAGAGAGTGTGGTCAGTCTCTTGTCCCCACCTGCCTGCACACTCCCCATCCCCCATATCATACTGTTGGACCATAACCCAATGCTCCCAGGCAAACAACAACATGCCTGTCTCTCAGGCATAACATTCAAGGGCTCAGAGTTTACCATCCAGAAGCTAAGGGCAAAGGCTAGAACTTCTTTTTGGTCAAAGCCAAATTCTTTATTATACACCTTGATTTTAACCTATTGTTGGTTAATATTTACTGTGCCACAAACAACTGTGCAAGGCAAAAGAGTCCCCCTCAAAACCAACTCTTTAATTCATTGAGTAATTTGCAACAAGTTGCCTTTTGTAGAAAAAATGTCATTGAACGGCTTTTAAGGAACTTTCCCATCAAAGTGCATTTGTAATTTCTCTGTCACAGTTCAGTGAAAGCCTGGTGTAGCATTCTTTTTGTTGACTGACTGTTTAGATTTGTGGCCACAGTGGGAGACAGGTCTAACTCCCGTACGATATTTCTGTGGCATCAGTGGGTCTCAGCAGTGGGAGATGGGGAATGACACTGGCAGGGATTTTGAGGAGTGGACGTGAACAGAGTGACAGATTTAAGGCAGGACATGAACAGGAGCAGGACCGTAACTGATACTTTGATTACAGTTGGGGATCAGTATGGGGTTGCGTGGAATATGGGTCTCAGTGGCGGAGAAGTATAGTGGCTGTAGATTGGGTTCGGGTCCGGAGAAGTACAGAACAGCTTGGTGCCTGGGGTGGGGGGTAACGGTCACCAGGGCCAGAGCAGCGGAGGTGGCAACTCTCATACTTTGGTGGCTTCATTAGTATACAGTGGCTTGTTGCTGTTTACCTGACCTGCTGAGAACCTGCCAGCCTGTTTCGATAGCACTAAAAGTGAGGGTTTTAGTATCAGAATATCTGCTTGCAAGTCATGGCTCTGTCCATTGTTAATTATGTGATTTGGGCAAGTTACTTAACCTCTCTGTGCCTCAGTTTCCATCTTTGTTAAATAAAAATAATATTTATTTTCTCTATCATTAATTTATGCTACTATTTGTATTGTTTTCTTCTTTGTCTGGGTTTAATTCGCTATTGTTTTTCTAACTTCCTAAGATGGGCACTTAGATTTTGACTTTCAATCTTTGTTCTGTTTTAATATGTGCATTTAAAGCTATAAATTAACCTATAATCAGAACTTTAATTACAGTCCACAAGTTTTCACATATTATGTTTTTATTAAGATTAAATTCAAGATATTATAAACTATCCATTGTGATTTCCTGTTAGAGGCATGGAATATTTAGAAGTGTGTTGTTTGATTTCTGGTTTGTTTCCTGTAACGTATTACTAGTGATCAGAGAGCAGACTCTGCATGATTTCAGTCCTTTGAAATTTGTTGAGACTTGCCTTATGGACTGGCATATTGATATTTTGTAACTTCTGTAGGAACTCTAAGAAAATGTTATTATACAGCCATTGGATATAGTTTTTTATAACTGTCGATTTGGTCAAGTATTAACCCATTGAAGTATTAATTCATTATTGTTTAAATTAGGTATAAGTCTATACTTTTATCATGTGTTTTATTTTTAGTTCCATCTTTGCCTATCCATTCTTTCTTACCTGCCTTTTTTTGATCTTAAGTAGTTTTATTCCATTTTATCTTCTCTATTAGCTTTTGAGTTGTGTATTCTTTTAAAAAAATTTGTTACTTTATGTAGAGGTATGTAAATTTTTTCTGAAAAGGGTCATGTAGCCAATATTTTTGGCCTCGAGGGCCATATTGTCTCCGTGGAAACCACTCACCCTTGCAGTTGTAATGTGAAAGCTTCCATTGATAAAGCAAATTGGCATGGCTGTGTGCCAATCAAACTTTACTTACGAAAATAAGTCATACCCCATTTTGGCCCAGGGGCTATGATTTGCAGACCCCTGCTTTAGAGATTAAAGTATGTTTGACTAACAAATGTCTACCTTGTTAGTATTTTTACCACTTCTTCTCCCCAAATTTGAGAACCTTGAAAGAGTTTAAATAGTAACCCTTTTCTACTCTTTGTGTTGTTATTGTCATGTATTTTACTTACCTTGTTCAAAACACCACAAGATGTTATTAATATTGGTGATTTGAAGAGAAATATTCTTTATATTTACCCATTTATCATTTCTAGTGTTCTTAATGCTTTTTTGTGTTATCTTACTTCTATCTGGGTTCATTTTATTTCAGTTTGAAGATTTCTTTGTATATTTATTATAGAGCCTATCTGCTGAGTATGACTTTTCTTACTTTATTGTCTGTCTTGAAGTGTCTTTATTTCATCTCTACTTTTGAAGGATATTTTCACTAGATATAGATAAGTTGGAGGGGTTTTCTTCCCTAGCATCTTACAGGTATTATTTCATTGTCTTCTTGTTTTCATGTTTCTGTTGAGAAGTCAGTTGCAAAATTACTTTGTTATTTGAGTGTATTTATTACATTGTTTTTTTTTCCTCTGAGTGCTTTGAAATTTATTTTGATAATCTTCAATTGTACTATGATGTACCTATGTGTTTTTTCTTTTTTTTATATTTATCTCACTTAGAGTTCCTGGCACATCTGAAATCTGTTGGTTTGAAAATTTACACCAGTTTCAGAAAAAATTTCAGCCATCATCTCTCTATACATTACTTTAGTCTCATTTTCTTTCTCCCCTCTTTCTGGAACTCCAATTATGTATATGTCACATCATCCGACTGTGTTTTGCATGTCTTTTACTCTCTGTTCTATCTTTTCCTTTTTTTCCATCTGTGCTTCAATTTGAATATTTTTCTATTCACTTGTTTGAGTCACGAATCCTGTTTTTTTTCCTTTGTCAAATCTATTGTTAACATTTAAAAATTTTATGTATTGTATTCCTCAGTTCTAGAATGTGTATTTGATTCTTATTTATAGATTCCAATTATCTGCCGAAATGGTCTTTTCATTAATTTTGCTCATCTTTTCTGTTTTCATCAACATATTTCTAATATTTATTTTAAATTCTTTAAGTAACTCTGATGTGTATCACCTGGGGGTCTACTTTTAACGTTTATTTTTTTCTCTTGACTATCAGTCATATTCCTTACCTTTTCCCTTCTCATGCTTTTTTTCATTATGTGCATGACATTGTATATAAAAGAAGAATAAATGCCAAAACTGATTTTATTTTTCCCCAGAGAGAGTGATGGGTGGATAAGTTTAATCCAGTCATGTCTGCATTAAGGCTGTTTGGAAGCTTTAGTTATACTCTGTTTTCCTTTGGTTCCAAAGACAAGACCAGTTGAATGTTTGTTGTAGGTTTCTCCTTACAGCAGGTTTTTGTCTCTTAAATACTAGGTATTGAGGATGATTATACTTTGCCTTTTCGTCCCAGCCTTCTGCCTCCCACAGAACCCCAAGACTCAGCAAATTTCTCATTGGAAAAACTGAAACATGGTCTCCAATGTTTCATAGATTCCAATTCAACGTGCTGGCCTATGCGGTGTTGTAAAAAATTATTTTTCATTCTTTCTTTCCAAGAGACTCTTCTAAAGCAAGCCTAATTTGCAATCAATACTTAATCTCAGCAAATGTCCCCAAGGTAGAAAATAGCCATCAATATCAGCTCATCTAAGAAAGACTCTATCCTTTGTCATATAAAATTCTTTAATCCTCTTTGCTTCAATAGATATCCAATATCTGTGACAATATAATTTTTGCAGTGGGAGGGATGCCCTGATTTTATCTGTTTTTTTTTTTTTTTAACTAGTTTTTCAGAGGGCCTGCTTCTACCTGCTATACCCTACTCAGATCTAGAAATTGGAAAAAATGTAAAGATAAAACAGGAGACTTAAAGGGTAATTATTACTTTGCTAGACTGCTTTGGGTTATATTCTCAGACTGTGAAGTTTCATCTTCCTTTGATACTTAGAGATATTTTAGTCATGAAATTTTGAGAAGAATGGCCTCATTTAATCACTTAGCCTCAGTTTTTTATGTGTTTTAAGGATAATCAGGCATTTTCTGGTCTACTGTTGTGTAAAACTAGGAAGTAAAAACATAATGAAAGATGGGAAATTATAATAGAAAGCAATTTATAAATTATAAAGCATTAGAAAGATGTTAAGTGTCATAATTCTGTTTGAACATATAAATCAGATACTACAATTTATATTTTCTGTTTTTAAAAACTCCTACTACAAATACAGTTCATTGGGTGAGAACTGAGGTTAGATATATTTTGACTGAAGCTTGCAGAGGCTTAGAAAGATTATCAGAGTCCTCCTAAATATGTGTTAAATACACTTCAGAGCCTTCCTCAAGTCTGTCACATATTTTATAAATGATCAAAGTAGAATTTATTTTAACATTATATCTTTGGCAATAACTTTACATACTGTGAGTGAAAAAAATTCTCCTAACTTCACTAGAACATTGATTGCTTGGGGAGAGCATATTGACTCTGACCAAGTTTTGATTGCAATACAAATACACAGGTATTTTTTGAGGACTTATTATGATACCACCACTGCACTGGACCTGTGAAGGGCCCACACACACCAAATAAACCCCTAGCCCTCGTTTTTGCCACTTTCTATTTCTTTAGCTGCTACCCTTCCAATTATTCTTTTTCAATGTCTCATAGACCATATGTTTGCTTTTGTCAAGTTTGGCTGCTTCATGTAGTCAAATGATTTTTGTATTTTTGGTTTTTAGGCCAAATAGAATGAGTCGAATAATTTTAGCAACTTGTCTACAACGTTCACTTCCAGGGCTTCTTGATGTCATCTCCCCCGCTCTCAATTCCACTGTCATGTCTGCACATTTTTGACTTTGCATATTCCCTCTCCGCACACCATTTGTGTATGTGTGTATGGGAATGTTTGCGTGTCGAACAGAAGGGATGATAACATAGATTCTCAATAATTCGGCTGAATAAATAATAATGATCCCTTGTATTTTGAATAGTATTATAGGATTCACAGTTCTGTTTCTTATTATTACCTCATTCTACCCTCATAATGCTTCCCTGTATAAAATTGGTTAGAAATACAGATACACTGTTTGCTAGTAACTATTTGCTTAGTAAAGATTTAAATAAAGAAAAATCTCAAGAAATATTTTTTCATATTCATCGTCCAAGCTAACTGGATTTAGATCATGAGAATATTGTCTTTTGTAGATTCTAAAATGCAAGAACCTATGGTGTAAAGGCTATTCGCCTTTCTGTGCTCGAATCTACAAATGGTGGTAGCTAATTCGATGTGAAATGGCGAAAATGAAAATGATAATTAACCTCATCTGTTAACTGATAGTTTCATCAATGCAAATGGAGGTGGGGAAAACAGTATTGGTAAAATAGGCCATTATTTCCATCAATAGTTCTGTTCCCCAACTACTTCCAAGAAATACTGTAAGTTAAACAGTGTGGTACTATGCAAATGTCAGCATTGAAAAAAATTTCCTGTTGCACTGTCAACCAGTTGTGTTTTTAAGCTTTTCTATTTAGACGTTCTTGACCCTTTATTGCATTGGTAACTAACATCTGTATGGCACCTTTCAATTTAACGTTGTATTTTAGTTTATATTTCTCAGTTAATCTTTCCAGCGATTCTTTGTAATGAGTATTACTTTTTTACATTTCATAATAGAGCAAACCAAAGCTTATGAAAGCAAAGCAGCTTACTTAAGGTTACATGTTAGGATGGGATCTAGAATTTATACTTGGGGAGATGTTCCATAGAAACACAAAAGAAATGTGTATTCCACTATTGTCGAATGTGGTCTTCATAATTAATTAGGTTTAGTTGTTTTATAGGTTGTTGAAGTCTTTAATATCCCTAGAGGTCTGCTTTCTGCTTAGTCTCTGTTACTGATCAAAGTATGTTAAATTTTCTGGTTATGACTGAAGATTTGTCTATTTCTACTTTTAGTTCTGAGGTCTTCTTTGCTTTACACATTTTGGAGGTGTACTGTTAGATGTCTTCCTATTGAAATGACTATCTCTAGTAAGACTTTTGTCTGGAAGTGTGTTATGTCTGATACTGTTTCTGATTCTATCTATGCAATTTGCATTTCACCATTGTTCACCAGAGACTATTGGAGTGAGAGAGACCTTTCCCAAATAGCAGAACAAATCAACTTTTGATAATATATGAATGAGTCATTTGCAGAAAATTGTAAATTTCAGGTCAAATTTCTCCTGGATTCTGGCACACCACTAGCTAGCTGGCTTTCAGCACAAGCCAGTTGAGAATACAAACTCATTATGAAAAGCCAAGTCATAATTAGAAAGTTAATTTGCTCACTGTTAAAATCACATCATAAATACCAAAGCCAAATATAAATTACTTTTGTATTATC
The DNA here is from genome assembly GCF_902729225.1 of Pteropus medius. Classification (NCBI taxonomy): domain Eukaryota; kingdom Metazoa; phylum Chordata; class Mammalia; order Chiroptera; family Pteropodidae; genus Pteropus; species Pteropus medius. The sequence goes on from NW_024340849.1 coordinate 15,622,484, forward strand.
CTTTATTTTGTACTATTCATTCCCTTAATTCCTTTATTAATGTGAAAATTAAGAGTTGAGTATATAAGAATGGTAAAGAAATCTTAATCTTCACTTTGTCTAAATAGAGCTATTTATTGGCACCCATTTTTGAGACAGCATTCACCACATATTTGGAGTTAGACACCTATCTCTGTGGTGAATGCACTAAGGAATATACTAAGCATTTGCAATAAGCAGTATTGGACCACCTTAGAGGGCCAAGCCATTTCTAAAGATGGGAGAAGTGGTTGCAAAGGGTACCATCTGGGTGCTAAGAGTTTGCATTATATTTCCTATTTGCTATGAGTTGTCATCACAAAGAGTGACTGGGTGTTCCCAACCTACCTGAAAGCCAAGCTGCTGCCCAAACAGATAACAAAGAAGTTAGCTTAGGAAATCTCCACCTGGTAAGTCAATGGACATCAAAGTTTTATTTGGTGCAATTTCAAGTCAATTGCTTTAGTCAAACTATTAGTGGTTATAGAGGATGGCAGAAAAATCAACAGTGTCTTTTCTTTTCCTGATCTATTCAAAGACTAATGCCTTGCATTCATAGAATACAGATTTTAATTTCTGTATTCCTTCTCCAGCCACACAGTTCCCAAGTCATGGTTACCTCATAATCATAAGACATTTGGGGAAATTAAAGTGGCATCTATCCACAGAAATGTTAGGGAATCATAGCATAGATGATGATGAGTGAAAAACCGCTTGCACTTCATTTCTCATCCTAATACAAGAGATACCACCTCTCTGTTAAAATGTTCAGTGAATGCTAAGTCTCCAATTCCACTATTATGTTTCCGCTTATGAAAAATTCAGAGGCCTTTTAGTACCTTTAGTTTTATTGAAGGAACTGTCTTTAATCTTCATTAAACAAAAGCTTCAAACTGAAAGCTGTATTGGGGGAATGAAGCTCCCATATAATCCATATATTTCTAAAAATTTGCAAGGCATTTTCAAAATAAATCGCGATTAATTTAACTTTTCATTTACAAGCAAAAGTCAAAGGTAATAAGATCCAAGTTGTTTAATGCATCCAGAGTCTTGAAGTGAGAACGAATCTCCCTATCTATGCATTCATTTGCATTCTCATGAAATAGATGGGATCTTATGGGGATTTTTATGTATGGTCAGGTTGGGAAAGAAACACAGATCTTGTCCTGTTTCATCATATGCATGCAGTTTCTATGCGCATGCAGTGGAATCAGGGTGAATGATTTGAGTTTATAAAAGACCAGTTTCCACAGTGATTTATTTAGAATCTTCTGGATTGGACTCCAGTGGCTGTGTCAGAGACATGAAATTCCAGAGTCTTATTCTTCCACCAATAGTTAGTTTTCTAAAATATCTCATGTGGACATTTCCACCCAACAACCTGCTCTTCTGATGTTTGAAATGAAAGAAGAACTCAACAAATTGAGTGATTTGGGGACAGTTGAGGAGTGCATAGCTTATTAAAGCTGGAATTATATTCCAGCAAATTTTCCTCCCAAATCATTATCATTTTGCCACATCCTAAGGAAATGACATGTTTACGGAATGTTGATATTAAGCAAAAGTGAATCTCTCTTCTTGTTCCTCTATCAGCCTTCCACTTCTGGTAATTGACTTACTCGTTTTCATTTTGTAGAACCTGCACAGGTCAAACTGGAAACTTCAGCACCCCTTCCCTCCATTCAAGGTCAAACAAACTCAAATTCTTCTTTACCACATTATGTTTTTACTTACCTATCTCCCCCTGAACAACTTCTGTACCCACATTTTTTCAGCAATTACAATTATATAAGAATCTTTGACCTATTTATATTTTCGTTTATCCATTATTGTCACGTCGTTCATTTATTTATTCATTCATGCTACAGATATTTGTTGAGCACCTACTATGTGACAGGCACTGTTCAATGTAATGGCACATGATGGAAAAGCTAGTCTTTCACAGTGTCCTGTTCATCAACTCATCTAAACAGTTTTTGAATCCAAGCATGCTCACCTCCTCAGTCACCGCCCCTGTCTAGTTATTATTCTTACTCCTATGACCTCTAAACTCATCTTTCAGCACCCGCTGTGGCCCGCTGGTGATCTGTTCTCCACATGGCATGAGTTTTGCTCATGTCATAAAATATGAGAAGAGTTTATCTTTAAGATGAACATATCAGAATTCAAATCTGATTATGTTGCCTACCTCCCAGCTTAAAATTGTTTAATGACTTCCCATTGCTTCAAAAAAAAAAAAGAAAATCTTAAAATGTTGCTATAAAGACACTTATAATTTATCCTTGCCAATCCCTTCGGCCCCAGCTTATGCCTCACTCTTTCTACCTACTCTGGGCCTCTTAAATATAATCTTCTCTCTTACTATAAGACTTTTGATCTTGCTGTTCCTACTCCTTCACATGTTCTTTCTCTTCCTTCTTCTATTAACTCAGTCTTCAGCTTCATTGCCACAACCTTAAAGAAGTCTTCTAAAACCTTCTCGATAGGTCAGCTCCCTATTTGTTAGCTCTCATAGCACTCAGTCTTTCTCCTATTTGTATTTCTCACAAAATTCCTATTCTACATTTGACGGAGTGGTTATTTGGTTAATATCTGCTTCCTCTATAAGATTATGAGCCTCATGACTGAATCAGGAAGGTGAGGGCAGGCGCCAGGTTGAACTGTGCTCTCTGCTGTACTCCCAGTGTCTAGTGTTTGGGACGTAGTAGGTGCCAAACATACTTATTGATTAATAAATATCTTATCTCAAAAGAGATATAGAATCTGAACTTTAAGGAGGTTCTTCATATTGAGTGTGTGGATTCAAAGAGGGCAGATAGGTGTGGCCACCAGGAGCTACAAGAGTCTTCTTAATTTGCATGAAAACTTTTTTTGTAATTATGGAGTTTTTGGTGACTATAGAAAAGAGTTCATAGCTTTCATCAGATTCTGAAAGGTTAACAAATTCTTGAGGGAGACTGTGAGATTTTATTTTTGTTTATTTTATCACCTTTTAAGATTAAGCCGCTCACACAACCTTTATTTCATCAGGAACATGGCACGATATTTATGAAGGTCCTGAAGGACTGTGCTTAGTGATAACAATAAGCAAATTCAGGAACACTAGTAGTTGCTGTGAATTTGAATGAAGATTCAACTTGAATTTGAGTTTTCATTAAAGGGCAGAGACCTGGCCATGAACAGGTGAGGATTAAATTGCTGATAGAGGATGATGGGTGTAGACTTATTGCTAAGATTTCCATGGTCCTGTGGGAATTCACGACTGTTGGAAATTAATGCAGAGTGACAGATTGATGCTTTGAGTGGATTATTTTTTTTCTCACACAAACAAGTCTCTAATTAAAGCATTTTATGTTTATATAGTTGTCACATCCAATAATTTAAAATTATCCTAATTTAAAATAGCATTTAGGAAACTCTAATTAGTCTGTTAATACTACGAATTTTCAAGTACTTATGTTCTCTTTCCCTGATTAAAATAAAGAGAAAAAAATTCCCCCACATCATCTAGCCAGCATCTGATTCTAGAGGTGATAGTTAACTTAAGGTGAGAGTATGGTATAGGCATTCTGCAAAGGGGGGTAAATATCCTATATCCTTTCCTCAATGTCTCATTAAGTCAGGGAGAAAATTATTAATTTCCTCAAATAGTTTTGCTCATGTCATAAAATATGAGACGAGTTTATCTTTAAGAGATTTACAAATATCAGTAGCTCCTCAAGTGTTACTGATTTCAAAATCTTGTTCCTCTTAATAGAGTAAAGTAGGGGGGAGCAATAAACCAACAGAAAAAAGAATCAGGATGAATTTATTTCAATATTATGTTTTAAAATGAAAGTTGGAATAGATTTGATATCTGTGTATATGGAGAGGAAGGTCATATTTTTTTTTCTTGATTACAACCCCCAAAAGAAATGCAGATAGCAGTCAAATTTCTTTCACTTTGACTTCACAAAAATTGTGCCAGTTGAAGATGTCTGAAGCTCTCCAAGCTCAGAATAATTCGGCTAGTACTTTTTCTTTAATTATTCTGAAGCATTAAATGTGAAAATAATCTTTTAGATTATCACGTGGCTGGAAAAACAAGAGCTCGACGAAAGAGCCAATGAAAAAACATAGTATTGTCACCTTCCTGATTCAGTCATGAGGCTGTATACCTGCAGGAAAGATTTTTCAGATAGAAAGTGAGGGGGAGGCATTCTTATCCCCTAAAATTCAGCATTTTCGTTCTTCAGAATATACCCAAGAGAATCTCTCAAGCTTGTACTACTAGAGCTATATACAAGATGGTTCATATTATCTTTCTTCATAGTGAAACCACAGAAACAATCCAAATGCCCATCAATCAAAAACTGGATGAATAAATAGAGTATTTATACAATGACATGTTATGTGATAGTCAGAACAAATAAATTACAGGGTGACCCCAAAATATGTGTGGATCTTGGTGATGTATGATTAGGTGAAAAAAAAAAAAGGATCCAACATATCGTGGCATGATTTCCTTTTCATTAAGTTGAAAACAGCTAAAATGAATGAAAATAAACTGTATGAAAGAAAAGCAGGGGAGCTATGGGTGTGGAGTTTAGGATATGGTTACTTTGGGTAGGTGTTGGGAGAGAAAGGAGAGACATTAGTAGTAGATTATCTTCGAGGTCCTGTCATTTGTTTTGGGTGATGGGTTTGTAGGTGCTTATTAGAAATAACTAACTAAAGAAAGTGGTCCATGCATGAACCAGTGATGGATGTGTGTCTTGAATTAAAAGAACCAGTTCAGGGTGGGGGAACCTCAAAAGGATACTTCATAAACTTGATGATTCTGAGGCTGTGGATGGATGACTTGGGAAAAAGACTGAGAAGTCTGTCATGTTGCTATTGGTTCTTTTTATGAGAAAACAAATTGATTCATTGAAATAAAGAAAATGAACCTTCATGAAATTCAGAGACTTGGGAAGAGAACAATGACCCAAGTTAAAAACATAAGATTTATTTTTCCCAGAAGAGAAATAGAGAATGAAAACTGGGGCCTATTCATTTGGGCCAACTCAAACTCTCACTTCTTTTATGCAGTCTTATTACTTTACAACTCTTATCATACAGAATTTGAAACATCTACAAAGGAGAACAGTATAATAAACCCCTATAGGTACACATGTCCCAGGTTCAACAGTTATCATTTTATGAGCATACTGTACTTTTACTACATATCTCTCCCCTAGTTTATTGAAATAAATTCCAGATATAATCTTATTACATGGAAATATTACAGGATATGTCTCTAAAAGACAAGGACTCTCTTCCATAAACATAATCACAATACCATAATTATAACTCCTTAAAACAGCAATAATTCTTATAATAGCATTGAATAACAAGTCAGTGTCTATTATTTGCAGTTTGTTTGAAGCAGGACCAAAACAAGGTTTCTTAAGTATTTTTTAAACTGTGTTTCTCCTCCATTTTTTCTTTGCATTTTTATTTATATTTTGTTGAAGAAGCTAAGTCCTTTGTCATGTAGTTTTCTAATAACGTGTCTATTGTGTCCATGTCATGTAGTGTAACATGTAATCAGTTCTTTGTCCTCTGTATTTCTTGAAAATTGATCATTCAGTCTGGAGAGTTAATCAATCAGATTAAGGGTTAATTTCTTTTGGCAACATGACTTCAGAGATGGTTCTGTGTGCTTCCATCAGGAGGAACATAATGTCTGCTTGTTTCTCTTTTTGTAATGTTAGCAACTATTGATGATGATTAGTTCATTCATTAAGGGATGTAAAATAATAGTGTTCTAATTTGGTCATCCTGTCTTTGTTTATTATTCTTAAATAAATAATTGGAATTGTAAACTGGCATCATTCAATAATGAGAAAAATTCCTTCATTGATTATGGTTACCTTGAGGTATTTTCTAAGAATTCTCTAAACAAAATGAATAAGCTTTTTAGTATCATCATGAACTCATGGATTTAAATATACTTGATGTGGTTCAATCCATTGGAACTGATATCCATATTATCATTCAAACTGTTTTGTCTTTGGCCAGTAGGAACACATTTAAACTGGCCCTTGAGTTCTTTTGGTATCATTCTAGCAATCTTTGACAGTTTCCTTGTTTTCTGGCATAATGCTTTCTTCTTGGTTAATCATGAACATTTCCTGTTCCAGACTCATAATAAGCCATTTCTTCGAGAAGCATTGATTTTTTTTAAGTGAGAAATGATATTTAAAGAACATAGTTTAGGCACTAGAGGTGCTCATTGCTACTGAGTTGGCCATTTTTATAAGCCTGTTCAGGGGAGAATAACATGATACAGTTTTTAAAAAGAAATGCATTATGAGTTTATACCGAAACTTTCAATTCTAATTAAAGATTAGAGAGTTTTTATTTAACCTCATTGAGCCACATCTTTATCTTCTTCCAGCCTCGACTAAATTCCCATTTCTCAATGATAGCAACATCATTTGGTTTGTCTCACACTGCATAGTCATAACAGTTCCAGGAAAATCAATATCAGTCCCGTCAACAGTGATTAATGACAACTGTTGAAGATGTCTTATAGTTCTTTTATACACTGGGGGTGGGGAAATAGTCAAATTACTTGTTTTTTATTTTTGATATAATTTCTCTCTCTGTTTTTTTACCTAATAGATTCATAAATAGGTTCATTTATTTCAATTTAATTTTGAGCTAAAATCATTTGTATTTTATAATGGTTTGTTCTCATTTTGGAGTTCATAGGGGATATCTTGTCACTAGTTTTGTTGTAGATGGCATTTTTCTTTTAAAATAATAGTTGCTCTGTTGACAGTATCTACTAAAGCTGAATATGTGCTCACACTATGATCTAGCAATTTTACTCTCAATTATACATCCAACAGAAAGGCATGTATATGTTCATCAAAGATCCATACTAAAATGTTCATAGCCAAAAACTCATAATTAGCGCAATGACCATCAAACAGTAGAATGAATAAATAAGTTGTGATATGTTCGCACCATGTATTACTATACAGCAACAAGAATAAATGATCTACCGCTACATACAGTAATTTAGGAAAATCACATAAACATAATTTTGAGAAATGAAAACAAACACAAAAGAGTACGTGTTATATGGTTCTACCTATATAAAATATATAAATAAGATAAACTAATCTATATTAGAGGTTAGGATATCTCTTGGCGAGTAGTGTCTGGAAGGAGACAAAGTGGGAGCATCTCTGGGTGTTGGTAGTATCTATTTCTTAATATGGGTGCTTGTTACATTAGCATGATCAATATGTAAATATTTATCAATCTGGATACTTATGTGAATTTCATAAATGTACATTATAATGCAATTAAAAATAGTTGTTTTATAGCTATCTTCATAGATTATCATGTAAACATACTTTTTTCCTAATTTGAGCATCAAAAAGAATACTACTAATAAAATGGATTATGAAACATTAAATAAAAATAATGTGTCCATAGTGATAATTAAAATAAGGAATCTTGGGAAAATTCTTCTTTAAAGGATAATTCCAGCTAATAAATGAAAAAAAGAGTAATAGGTTTGAAAAGCACTATTTTACAGCCGCCAGTGTAATAATCGATATACGTAAGGATAATCGATATACATAAGGATAGGATCATAAGTGGTCGCTAAAACCAGTGGCTAAAATATCCACCAGCCTCCCTCCTATCCTTACAGATTACTTAGCACTGTCTAAGGTAGAAAAGGTACCTTTACAATAGAGAGATCTATTAGATACTACCTATTAAAGGGATCAAACTTACATAGAATTTGATATTGATATTTGTCTCAATAATAGGATGAATTGATATGTGGCACCAGATGTGATGCACTGTGATTTAAACAACTTTATTGATGTAGCATTTTTATCAACATGTTTAACCTGCATCAAATCCAGACTTTTGCACATGCTACAAGATAACTAGCCTAGTCTCTTCAAATGTCAATGTCAATGTCGTGGAATGAAAAAAAAAAAAGGTGGATGAAATGTTGAGATTACAAGCTAACCAAATTTGATGCATGATCCATTACTGAAAGAAAATCACTATTTTCTGTCTCTATAAATTTGCCTATTCTGGACATTTAAAAATAATACGTAATGCTGATATGAGCATTTCCATACAAGCTTTTTGTGGACATACGTTCTTAATTCTCTTGGATAAATATTTAGGAACAGATTCTTAACTTTTTATTCTCATCATTTATTTTCAAATGTTACAGTTATTCATTATTTAAAAAAATCAAGAATTATACATAGTGAAGAGTGAAAGTGTCATTTCACTAGACGCCATGAACTCATTGCACTTAGGTAACCATTATTAACAGTTTATTCTCTATTGGTCCAAAACTTTTTCTGTTTATTTATTTTTTAATACATGAGATCGTACTATATATATCTATACTATAATATATCATAGCTATATATATTTTCTCATTCACATATGCGTTTTGGTACAAAGAGAGCTACCTCTTTTATGACGGCTGCCTCGCTTTCCACAGTGTAGATTAGGACTCGCTAAACTACTGCCTGTGGACTGAATCTTGCCTGCCACCTGTTTTTGTAGATAAAGTATTATTGGAACACAGCCATGCACATATGTTTATGTATTGTCTGTAGTTGTTTTTATGATACAATAGCAGAATTGAGTAGATACAATAGCAGAATTGAGTAGTTACAACAGGCACCATCTGGCTTGCAAAACCTAAAGTAATGACCATCAGACCTTTCATATAGTTTGCTGACCCCTGTAGAAGAATCATATTTAATTTAAACATTCTACTTTAACATTTCAATTTTTCACTACTATAAACAATGCTTCAGTGAACATATTTGCACATAAATGATTGTATCAGTGGTCACGTATTTCTGTCAAATTCCTAGGAATAGAATTGCTATGTCAAAAATATGTACTTTTAACATTCTTAATAAACACTATGATTTTCTCTTTAAAAGGTTCACCGATTTCATTTTCAAAAACAGTGTGTAAAATTGTGTCTTTACATTCTCAACAATAAATGTTGCAATCCTTTCAGTCATTTTCCAAATTGAAGAGTGATTTAGTTTTTCCATGGCTTGCCTTCCTGTATCTATTGCCCATTTAAAAAATTACTCTTGGATCTATTAAATTACCAAGGCCTTCAAGTCTTTGTGATTTGTGTTGCAAATATTTTCGTCTGACTTTTAGGTACTTTTTTTTTTAACTTTTGCTGTATAGAAGTTTAAAGATTTAAGTGGTCAATTTGTCAATATTTTCCTTCAGGAATTTTGAATTTCCTGAATGGCTTAGATTATAAAATTATCCCAAGATCATAAATTATTATATTTTAAAATTTTAGATATCTAATCATATATAATTCATTTTTATGTTAGGTATAAGAAAATGGCCCAATATAGATTTTCTAAGTAGAAAATTATGTCATCTGCAAAGAAAGTTTTCTTTCTTTCTTTCTTTCTTTCTTTTTTTTAAATAATTCATATCTCTTATTTCCTTTACATGTCTTATAGCATTGGCTGTATCTTTCAGAACAATGTTGAATAATTCTGGTTATTCTGATCATGTTTGTTCTGACTTTAATAGAAATGCTTCTACAATTTCAGCATATGAAGTTTACTGTAGAATGATAGCTTTTATTAAGAAAGTTATCTTCATTTTTTACCTCATTAAAGGATTTTTAAAAAATAAGAAATATTGAATTTTATCAAATATTTTTCTACCATCTGTTGAGAAGATGGTTTTTCTTCTTAATTCTGTGTTAGAAATAATATTAATAAATTCCCTAATGTTGAATTATTTCTGCACTCCTAGAACAAAATCTACTTGCTTGAGCTTTATCATACTTTTAATGCAAATAATTTACTATTTTATTTAGAACCAGTTATCTATATTATTATACAAGATGGCTCTGTACTCTTGTTCTGCTATTCTTTTATTTTGGTTTCAGGAAACTGTTAGCCTTCAGAATTCCTTGGAAAAGTTTCTATCTTTTTTTTTTTTTATGTTCTGTAAAAAATTAAGTAGCATATAATCAGCCTTAAAATCATCTATGCCTGATGTCATTTTGGAGGTCAAAGTATGTCCCAAATATGTGAGTGAACTCATTGTTCAAACACGTTGCTCTTTCTCTACTTAAAATTTCCCACCCAATATTTAGTATTTCTCCAAATTTTTCCAAAGGCAATTACACTGAGAATAAGTTAGCATTTAGCAACTCCTCCAGGTATTAGGACCCGCCTTCTGTAGAAGGAAGTGGGGAATTATAAGTAACAAATACTGTTTTTTCTGTAACATAGTGAAATTTAAACCAAGGCTTTTATTCATGCATCACACAAGAGTAAACATGTGTTTGAATGCAATTTACCTTTAGCATATACAGAGTCACATCTGGAATCTGGAGTTAAATAGCACCATATTTCCAGTCTGTTACAGGGAGATGTGAGTCTCCCTTTAGAGATTAATGCTCTAGCCAGCTTCCTAGCTAACACACGCATTAACTTGTCTCTGTTGAGAATAGATCTTTGTCTCTATTTATTTATCTAGTTTCTTACCTCTTCTGAGAGAAAAAAGAGGTCATTTCTTTCTTTTTTTGTTTGGTTGGAGAATGTTGCTATATAATTTTCTTTTCATTTTGGATTAATCTATATACAATTTTATTTATTATTCCATGGATAGTTGAAAAATGAACAAGACTTGTTTATACTAGCCAGCTATGTGTGTATGACTTATCATCGTGATTTCAGCAACTTTAAGGGAGAGTCTGCTGACTAAAGATGCCATGTCTCATTCCAGAACGGCATTTTCTTAGGGATCCACAGCCCTCCAGATAGGATTCTCCTGTTTTTTTTTTTTTTTCCTACTGAGCCTGTTATCCAGCTGCCCACTGGACCTTGCTTCCCTCTGAGACTCTCCCCCACTGCTATCTTGTTATCAGCACCATGTTTATTGGTATTCTTCAGAATTCTTATCACCGATTGAACAGTCAAATTTATCTGTGTGTATACCTATTAATTATCTGTCTCTCCATTGAAATGTAAGTGCCACGAAACCAAGGACTTTGTCAATCTTATACTCCACTGTATTCTCAATACCCAAATCAATGCAGCACGTGATAAAAAAAATAGAGGGCAAATGGAAGGATCTGGAGGCCCAGCACCAGCTATCCCCCAGAGGGGCCCTCATATGGCAGCAGGGTCCTGAGATCTGTCGCTTGACAAGGCAGATCATTAACTCCTCCAAGCCTTGCCTGGTGATGGTGCTATGGGACTTCCCAGGTAGAATATGGGGGATGTTACCTGCCACAGTTCTTGAGGGTGAGTGGGAGCTTTCCTAAGGAGTTTACTCTAAAGAGTAAGAATGACATCTGCAGTCAGCCTACGGATCCTTGAAAAAGGGGCCTGCCTGTCATCTTTACCTATCTCTTCATTCACTGTGATAAGCTTTTCATATATGAAAGTGTGGCTTAAGAGTGCAGGAATAGTTGTTGGTGTCATAGAACCAGAGGTGTGATTATGACAGGGAACATTCCATACCTGTCTTTGATTACTTGGGTTTGCTTAACCTCAATTAAGGAAATGGAGCATTAACCTGATGAATTCAAGGTGGGCAGATGGAGCTGCCACAGCTGTCTGGTATGCCAGGTGGAGGGAAGGAATTTAGACCTAAGTGAGAGCAACATCTTCTCAGTTAGTAAATGTGCCATCTGCTCCTCTATGACTGTTTAAAAGGAGGCATTTTAACTCTTTCGGGAACTGCTTTCCAGGACAGCCATTGGTAGGCAAGTCACATGAAGGAGTGTGAACAAATTTAAAGGGGACAGTTGACTCTCTTTACACTGACAAGAGCAAGAAAAGAACATGGCTCAGTGTGTGCGTATGGAACATTATCCAGGCTCGCTTGACACCTGCGAAGAGGCAGTAAGAGTTGTCTCATTTTGAGATGGGAAGCTAAGGCAGCTAAGCCAACGACGTAGGCTATGTGATGTAAGACAGAATGTTGGGGAGGGAGGGAAAAAATAACCAGGTGGTTTCAGTTAACCCTGAAGAATCTTAATGAACACATGGTAGTATAATTTTCATTTTGCTCTGTTGCTGTGTGTTGCTGCTCAGTCGTGTAGAGTGGAATTTTCCACCTGAACCAATAGATGAACACATGTTTGTTCAGCTAATCCATTTTGCTTTTTTTTTCTGTGTGTGTCACCTGCTATTCCATTTAACACACTGTTTATTTAAATAAAGCTTTGTGCCAGGTACTATACAGGTTACAAGGACAAATAAGATGAAGTTCCTGTTTATCACATGTTTAACCTAGTGGAGGAATCAGATACATGCATAAATAATTCTAATACACGGGTAGATTTTGGTAAATTCTATGAGAAGTCCTGCTCTTTATGTGCTTTCGGGTTGTCTGAATCTGGGCTAAAGAGTGAAGTGTGAACTCTATCCTTTCCTCATTTAACTTATTTCTGCCAATCCATATTCAATTCTTTAACAGACTTCAACTTAAACTCCCAAATTCTTTGCTTTAACATCTAGAAGAGAAAACAGGAAAATTCTAGGGGAAAGGAAGATGGTTGGCTTTGTTGGCGGGGAAAGGAGGAACAAATTGGGAAGGGGGGCGCTGCTTATATCGAAAGATCTGCTAATATAAATGAAGAAAAGGGAATTTAAAGCCATTTAGTCCTCAAGTAGATTCTGAAGGAACAATGATGATTGTGCTATGGAGGAGACATATGGGGCAAGCCAGGAGGTGTGTGGCTCAGAGAGATGATGAGTCACAGAGAAGAGTCGGGGAACTCTGATCAGCTCTCTGTCTGGGCACAGGGTCTGGCTCATTTTAATCTCTATTTCTGTCTACTGGCTCACAAAGTAGTGTGGAGCTGACCAATATATGCACTAAAGTCTGATGAGCTCTGCTTTGAAATTTCGGAAGGGCAGTGGGCATGGTGAGTCCTGTTCCTTGGTGATCACTGCCCATAGGAAATCCAGTAACACATTATACTGTAAAGGGTTCTGTCACCAGCCTTCCTTCCCCAGGCAGGATATTCTGTTCTAGTTGTACAGTCCTCATGTTCTGTCCATGTTTGCTGTGTTTGCTTTGTGCTCTGTGTGTGTTATGGCCTTTGCTTTGGTCATGGAGGTAGTTTTTAAAAACTTGTTTGTGTTGTCAGACTGAAGTCTGAGCTGAAAATGAATCCCCCTTTAGGCTTATATGTGGATGCCTTGTTACCTTCTATGTGGCATTTCTATGTCATTCTCTTGTCAACAACTGATCCAGAGTTTACTATATATCCTATTTTCTTGCCGCTGTCATCTGAGCCACATTTTAAAATGTTTATAGATACAGGAGAGAGGCAATAATGGCAGAGACCTACACTGACTTTCCCCATTGTTATAACTATGCTTTGTACTCAGTTTCTGATGTGGAAAGCTCCAGAGAACAATGATGACATAGATACAACCCACGTGACTGGTTAAGCTGTAGTGTACCAGGGTGTATGTGTTAGCATCTCAGGATTGTGTCTCTTGAAACATGGGGCTAGGTCCCCCTTAGCCCTTACCTTGCTCATCAGAGTGTGGCTGATCGGTTGTTCTGAGCTGGACATCTGGCCAAAGTTGAGGAAATATGAACCTTTGTCTTGGAAACCAAAGTTTATAATCTAAGAGAGGATTATTGTTAACAGATGAGTAATCTTTACAGTTCCTGGGAAAGTCCAAGAAATCTTGTTCCCGAGGTCCCATAGGGGACAGATGATTGAGGGGATGAATGATAAAGAAGGGAAGGAAAGGAAGAGGGGAAAATAGAAAAGGAAAAAGAGATCCGAGCTTCTGTTTTTGTTTCCTCTTTCTCCTTCCTCCTCTGCCACCTCTTTTGTAGTCATCTTTCCCCTCTCACCTCTTTCTTTTTAGATGACTTCCTCAGCTTCGATCATATACATACCTTTGGCTTCTCCTGACGTCTCCAGTTTGCCAGTTCTGCCAAACCGAAGTAGACTGCGCTCTCAGCATGATCTCCTAGTCCTCTTCGTCTGGTTCTTTGCTCTTCTTCCTTTCCCTTTGTACTCCAGCCCAAAGCCTGGAAATTAAATTTCTCAAGCTTCTAATCAGCAAGATTCCAGTTAGAAGCTGCAAACGAGAGTCATTTTGGTGTGGTCTGGAAGGCAGACGGAAGGGACAAGCCATTCTCCCTAGCATCTGCTGTGGAAAGGTGTGTGAATGTCAGCAGATGTGGGGTATTGTGAGTCGTTTCTGGGGTCCTCCTTCAGGACTGCAGGCAGCCGACATCATTATTGGCAGCTTCCAGCTGCTTCTAGGCATGCTCCCGAGGTCCAGCTTTTGGAGCTCTAGGCGGCTGAAACTGTTGGCAGCAGCTCCCCTCTGACTCCTGACTTTCCTGATTTCCTGGAAGCCAGCGGCCCTCCCAGTGTTTACCCAAGCCTCCAACTTCTTGCATTTAATCTCTTCTTAATCCAGATACCTAGAGTGGCTTCTGTTTTTCTGACAAAACCCTGATGGAATCAATTTAGTTTGAATCATGGTATGGAGACTCAGTTACTTACAGAGAGACCAAGAAAGATTGATTACATGGTAATAGTCAAAATTATCATCCTTTAACTCTGAAAATTGTGAAGCCACTACTGTCTCTTTTACTGATAGAGTGAAAGTTTTTATTAAATCCAATCCACTCTGAGAGGCCGTGAGGGGAAATGATGTGTTCCATCATATACTGAGAAGACTAAGCCTCTTTAGAAGGAGGTCGTATTCTGAGTGTCACATGTCCGGAACTCATTGTGCTTGTCTACTGAATTCTAGTTGCAAAGGAAGGAGTAAGAGGGCTTTTGGCTGAAATTGTTATTTAAAAAGACAGTGCTCCAGCTCTGGAAATTTGATTGGTCCAATTGCTTAGAAAAGTGGAATCTTCTGGCTTGTCTTTGGTTTTCCTGAATCTTGCCCTTGAATGTCATAACATGCCATTGCCATCTCCTGGTTATTTCTAGAGTATTTAGTCAGAGTAGGTTGTATTCTGTGGTGCCACATAGCTCCAAAAATCTCAGGAGCTTAGTTTTTCACAGCTGCTCCTGATCTACTTTTGCCTAGGTAGCTCGCCTGGGCAGTGTTCCTTCAAGCAGTGGCGTGAGGATCAAGGCTTTCCATGATGTGATGATGTCACTCTCAAAGCTTCCACGGTCAGTGCAGAGGGGCAAGAGAGGGCCGGCATCACACAAATCACACAGTGGGTTTGTTTTCAGGCCTGGATGTCGCAAATACCCTGAAACCTACATTATGTTGGCTTCACACCAGTCATTAGTTCCCACACTAACCTGAAGGAAGGCCTGGAAGTATGGCCTTCCTGTTATTAGCAAGCATCTAGCTATCTCCAGCCAGATTCTGCCAGTCATCACCTTTTGTGTTACGTTTTGCTCTCTTTCTCACAAACTTGACCATACTGTAACATTTATTTTGTTCCCCAAAGTGTTCTTTCACTTATGTTTTTTTCTCTATCTAGATCAACTGCACCCACATTTTTCTTATTTGAATGATGTCAGAATGGACCCAGACCATGTGTTTTAATGCTTATTCATGCTGATTATAACAATTAGTGATTTAGGTCTTTTGATTATTTTAACTTTAATTGTATTGTGAGAATAGGAAATCTGATTCTGATGCCTTCTTGTACCTACTGTGTGTGAGATTTTATGATACCTAGTATCAGAGGGCATCAGGTATATTTTAAAAAAACATAGTTTCTATATTTATTTTTTGATTCCTGTATCATGTTAGTGGGCAATCAGGTCATACTTATTAATTGTTTGGTGTAAGCCAAAACAATTGATTCCTACTGTCTCATAAACAATAAACTTTAAACAATAAATGATTGTCAGAATGAGCATAGACCATGTATAAACATGGTGATTGGGACTAATTATGAAAACCTGTGATATAATCTTTTGACCTCTTGCATTGTCTTGTGAGAATAGACAGTCTTACCCTCTGTCACATTAACATCATTCTTAAGCAATTTAATAAACATGGCATGTAAATTGTTCAATTTCATATTCTTGGACATCTTCAGTCAAAGGTATCTCAAAAGCATTATAGGTAATTAGATTTGGCTCTTAATTAAAAGACGTTTTGACTTTACATAGATATTAAAGGAAGAAAACTGCATGCCCTCCAGACTACATTTCAATAACTAGATAAAGAGGCTCTGATATTTTAATTCTACCTTGATACTTCTTGCTCAAAGGTGAATTTTACTCAAGGGTATTGATTCTATTTTATTTCAATGTTCAGTATGTTTGCCATAGAATATTTTGGCTCCACAAAGGACTCATGAGTTGGAAGTCATGTAATAATGTTCTACAACAATGTCAGCTACCTAGAAACAATTATTGTTCTGGTAACATTTCAGGTTTGGGTTCAGTTTTTTGAAATATTTTACAACTATTTTCTTATAAAATTTGGAGCTTTCTTCATGTCAATATTAAATAATCAAATCTTATTTTCAGTATGGGTAGATAATGAACTTAATAATCTAAAAATGATTTTAAGTTCTTTCGAAAACATTTTTCAAGACGAGGCGTGAAACTTTTCGTATTTACACAATAAAATCATTCTGCTCTTATCTGAGACAGAGTAAGTATCACTCTGTTCTTACTGTGTTTTTCCTCTGACCCCTCATTTTTTTTCATGTTTAACATGTTCAAACACATTTCTGGTTCAAGTTGTAAAGAAATATCCAGAGTTGCTGGAAACATGTCATGGGAAGAAACTTTCTATTTAATTTTATTCCACTTTCATTTTTAGCTCGCTGGAGGAACCGCTTCTGGCTCTTTCTTCAGCACTGCAATATTTCCCTCCACCCGCCCCCCCTTCAAATTGGGACTGCTTTTTGATCTTCTAGAGCTCTACAAGGGAATAAATATGCATGGAGATAAAAGGGAATATATGGATAAAATATATTCAGACTTTCTAAAACCTTTGACAATATTTGCATAAAAAGCTTATTAGAAGTTGAGTCACTGTAGCATTGCCTGTATTATTTTTGTCAGTAGTATTAACCAGTTTAAAGTATAGAAAGAAAATAGACTAATAATGGGGTACTTCTCTGAGAGAAAGAATGAATTCATAGGAATCAATTCTAGGATAAATTAAAATAATCTCAAAATTAAGTGTAAGCTTTAAAAGTAACACATTGCTCTTACAGATTCCAAGTTGGTTTGGGTATTTTGAGGCTACGTGAATACTAAGTAAAATTGGCAAATGAGTATGTGTGGATACTTATAAGGGAATATGTTTGGGGCTAAATTCTCACATCTCATTCTGAGGAAATCCTTAGTTAAATGAAATTAAATTGATGTCTATTTTATAGAGTCTCCTGAATATCTGAGTATGGATGGAGTATGCAATGTTTCCCAAATTTATTTGAGCATGCAACTCTTTTGCTTCTGAGCACTTCTAACAATTCAAGGGACACTAGCAATCTATAGGTCAGAGTTTTGAAAATGCCGATCTAAGTCATTGTCATTGGGTGATCATGATTCTTAGGAGTCATTATAGTAGGTTAATTAAAACAGTTGTCTTGAGCATCTCAACTAGTGTCGAGAGGATATTAAAAGCAAAGTAGTAATTATTATATATAATATGCAACTAAAAATCATGGTTTTTCTGTACCTACTATATCAGGCAAAAGACTTCTAATGGCCATTACTTCCTTAGATTTAATCTTTTTTTCCCCTCCAAAAACTTTGGTTCTTCAGTTTTCTCCTTTCTCTCCATTATTGATCTTGTGCTCACTAGAGGACTATTACCATCTTTATATAGCTAAAACATACAGAAAAAAACCTTCTTTGTCACCAGAGCATCTTCCAGTGGCCTCAACGTTTGATTCCTTTCATATTATATTCAAACTTTTCAAAATACTTGTCTACATAAGCTGACTTAGTTTTCTCACTTTCTATTTATACTTCTCTCAAGAATCCATCTCTAGCCCTAATTGAAACTGCTTTTTTCAAAGTTGCCAGTGAACTACTGACAATGAAAGGAAGCACTATTTATAATCCCGCATGGGTAGCAGGTTACCTGCACTACTCTACTGCTGTCCATCAATCAGTGACTGAGGACTACTCCCAGAGATGTTGATTCCTTAGAACTTCTGGTCTACCTTGCTCAATTCATGAAAGCTTTAGGTTGCTGGAGTTTGCACTTGGGAACCTGTGTTAGATGTACACAGAACGGTGAGTTCAGAAGTCATGTGGATGGGCATCAACAACATTTATGACAGCCAAGCATCAGGATAAGCCTTCATAATCTTACAATATGAATGACTTTGAACTTCTTGCTTTTAGTCAACTCTCGTTTGCTCAGAAATTAAGTCACACTAATGACTGAACATGATCTGGCTATAGAGACTCAATGAATGCATCTGAGGAAGAAGTTGGAAAATCCTAAAATTTTAAAACTGCTTGGATGCCTTTAAATAAGGCACATGACTATAGCATGGTAAATCCTGATGGGGAGAGAAGTTTATATGAGGTTCAAGATAGAACCATCATAATAGTACCAGCATCTGACTGGCTGATTATAATGGGGAATTTAATGTACAAGGTGGTACTGGATATAGCCACCGTAGGCACTAGTACCTGGGTGTGGTTGCCAACATCTCCTCTATCTATTGTCAGAAAAAATTCTACATGGCAGTTTTTTTCTAATTAATGATGTGGAGCAAGTGCTCTGACTGGCGGAGCCTCGGTTATATGGCCAGGCCCTTGCTGTGAAGGAGTCTGAGAAAGTGATATCTTGCTGCTGCTGCTTCTGAAAGGGGAGGAGGGCTTCGCCTTCCACCAAGACTCAGTAGATAATTTTCCAAATGGAGAAGTGGTCCAGATGCTAGAAAAATGACAGTATGTTCAGAAAATGTTCAGAAAGAATGACAATTATCCACTTCTCATTCCATATCGCGACAGGAACTATTTACAATGAAGCAAAAACTGTCCTTCTGTCACCAAATTTTATTCTCTTTGCACGCAACCATTAGGATGTCAGAAATAGGAATTCTGAGGAGAAATAATTTTCCATTTTGTCTATTTCGTGTCTATTTTTTAGTTGTTTAAAAAATGTTAGGTCACTCAAAATATGCCCCAACATTTTTCTTATAAAACTGAAATCTTATAGGAAATAAGGTGCAGTCTCTGCAGTTATGACTGCAAATATTATATTCATTAAGAGGACGTGGTCAATGATTAAGCAATTAAATAACTTAAAATCTGACAAGGAAGATCATTTTGTGCTTATGGGATGTGGATCCTCTGAAAAAATATCACCGAGACTATCCTTTGGTAAATGTGGAATAAGGAAGGTTTTAGGGCCCTCGTTTTCCATTTCCTTCACCTCTATGATAATCACTCTCAGGAAATGATTTCATGAAACTTAATTTATACTAAGCAGACATTTATGTAAATGACCGTTAAAACATAATGGGTACCTTTTAGTCTTTTATGTCTGATTCTGTCCCTAAAGGAGAACAGAACGTTATGAGGAACCATTACTGGTTCTTGACAGTGTGGCTGTGGGAAGTAGATCATGTTGAGTGGGAGAGAACAGGTGACATTATCTGTAGGTACTAAAGAAAGTGAGCTCTGTGTGTCAGACAAATAACTGAATCGCTATGAGTTTTAAAAATGCCTAAAATATGCTACTCTCTTTCATAGTGATGTGTTATAATCCCTATTTTATAGATAAAGAAACCAAGTCTCAGTGGGATTAGATAACTTGTTCTAGGGTACTGTGTTAGACAAAATAATGGCCTCTCAAAGATGTCCACTTCCTAATCGCTACAATCTGTGAGTGTGTTATGTTACATGGCAAAGGAGAATTTGGGTTGTGGATGGAATTATGGTTGCCAATCAACTGATCTTAAAATAAGAAGGTTATCTTGGGTTATCTGGGTGGACACAAGGTCACTAGGATTCTTTAAAGAGGAAGAAGAAGACAGAGAGGGTATGTCAGAGTAACAGAGAGATTTGAAGCTGCTGTGCTGCTGGCTTTGAAGATGGAGGAAGAGGCCATGAACCAAAAAATGCAGGTGGCCCCTAGAAGGTGGGAAAGGAAAATTAATGGATCCTTCCCTAGACCATCCAGAAGGAATCAGCCCTGCTGACGCCTTGGTTTTCGTTTAGTGAGACCCATTTTGGACTATTGACCTTAGAACTGAAAGTTAGTAGATTTGTGCTGTTTTCAGCCATGAATGTGTGGTAATTTGTTAAAGCAGCAAGAGAAAACTAATACAGCTACACAACAATTAAATGGATTCAAAGTCCAAATCCTGAATTCTTTTGTTATAATTCACAGACAAATATTTAAAAGGCACTGTTAAAAGAGGCTCCGGTTTAGTTAAAAAGTCAGTAAAAGAGGCCAAGAACAAGGTGGAAGAGGTCTGAAGAGGTGGAGAATGAAAATCATGATGAGGTTATTAGGGTGTTATTAGAAGATTGTATTGAAAGATATTTGGCTCAGAAGCCCTGGGCTAGGCTAACTGAACCTTGCTTTTGACCTCTCTTTTTAGGGAGTGAACCAAGGTAAAGCAAGCAGACATGCACTACTATGAGCAAGAACATGAGGTCCAGGAAGGCAGGACCTCTGCCTTGTTCCTTACTACACCCTAAGAACCAAAAATGGGGCCAGAAACAAAATACATGCATAGTGCATGTGGACTATTAATGATTAAGTGAATGCTGCTTTGACCTCAAGCCCTCATATCCAGTGAGTTGACCTGGGTGATCTGGATAGGAAATGCTAGGAAAGCCCTAAGCAGCTTTGGATCCTTTCAGGCCATAAGGCCTGCTCTATTTTCATCCAAAAGACCAAGATTGAATTTCATAATAATATTGGTAGCGAATAGTTAAATCTCATTTGATGTATATTGGCACAGTTTAAAGGGATTTACATTTATTAATTCACATATTACGTATTCATATTTTCATTCATAACCACCATATAATTTAAGTACTATGTTATCCTTGCTCTACAGATGAGGAAAATTTAGGCACAGAAAGTTTAGGATCTTATTCAGAGCTGGCTCTGAATCCTGGCAGCCTGACTCCAATTTCCTGCTCTTAACTACTTTGCAATGAAATAGGAAAGAGCTGGCTGGCCACTGGGCTCAGGTAGGTGAGCGCTGAGCTCTCATATGCCTCCTGGTGATTTTACCTGGCTGTGTGGAGGGGAGAGAGCAAAGTGTTGAGGGGAGGGGGTGACACTCCCTAGAATTGTGCAAGGATTGTCCTCCTACCATTTGACCAAGGGCAGTAAAGAGGAGAAGGATGGTGGTAGAGTAGAGGCAGGATGTAGGTAATGCACATCCTGCCTGGTGTGTGTGTGTGTGTGTGTGTGTGTGTGTGTGTGTGTGTGTAGAGAGAGAGAGGGAGGGAGGAGGGAGGGAGAGAGAGAGAAGAGAGGAGAGAGAGAGATGTGGGGGAGAGCAGTAAGAGAATACAAACAAGGGGGCCCACACAAAGGAGAGAGAGCCAGCTGTGCAGAGATGGGCCGGAGAGAGAGCTTCCCATGACTGGAGCAGTGTCTGGCTTTTAAACAACCCTGGCCTCGGGGAGGCAGGAGGGAACCGAAGACTAAAACCTTAGGATCTTGACCTTGCAACATGCAGTCAAAGCTCCTCTCATGAAGGGAGCCACAACTACCCTTCTAGCGAGCGAATCACAGAAATAAGGCTGGCCTTCACCGGTAGGCCTGGGGAAGGTGCAGATGGAAGCCTCTTCATTTCTCTCACCCCTCCAGCCCCATCCTGCACTCCAAGCGACCCCTGCCTGGGCACGTGGGCAGTGCCACTCCCGAGTCCTTGCTTCACTCTCACCTTCTCAAAGAGCTGCCCCAGGGTCATCCTTCTAGTGGCCGTGCCAGCCTCAGAAGAATGGACTAGGACAGAGATCTTTGCAGTCCCTGGAAGTGGACATTTAGGCATGGATTTTCTCTGTCCCAGGAGGGGGAGTGGGTATTGGGAACTCAACCCGGAAGCAGGGCGCAGACTCCAAGTGGGCACTTCCCTCTACTCCGTGGACTTGGCCTTTTGTGGGGAGGGGCATGGTCACAGTATAACCAGAGCGGTTGTCTCATAAAGAAATGCTTTCCACACTTGAATATGTACACACACTACCTGGAGCTTGTTAAAACGAGATTCCTAGGCTTACCAGGAGATGTGGACATTCATTACCAGGAGATATGGGTATGCAGTTATAATAAGCACCTAGGAAATGTGATGCCGCAGGTGCGGCACGCCTGCAGTTTGAAGAGGAAAGCCAAGGACAGGAGCCCTGGATGCCTAGGTCTAAGGACTGCACAGAAATCGCACTAATCTCTGGCCTCAGAGTGGTCCTCTATCTTAGGTCAGCAGTCTAGCTGTAATTTTAGCAAGGAGTCTAGGGCACTTGATGGACTCTTGAAAAATATGTTGGGGTAGACGCTCAGCTGTATGTACTGGGCAAAAGGTCACACTTGGAATTAGCCACACAGGTGACTTCATGCTGAATTTTATAGTCCAAGGTGACCAAATGAAACCAAGGGACCAAGGTGACCAAATGAAACCTGCTTCTTGAGGATCACTGCTGGCTTTGGGAGTGGAAAGGGAGCAAGGTGGAGACCAGAGCTGGCCTTGGTTTTGTGTAGAAGAGATGATGGAAAAGTCTAGAGCAAGATGGCATGTGATGTTTAGAGATACATCTAGATCGTAATAAAGAAAGATCCCTGGAGCTAAAGCCAAGGGAAAGAAGCATTAACTGTTAATTTTGTGGAATTAATCAAGATGAGAAGAGAAACATTTGGGAAAAATTGAGGGGAGGGCAGTGCAGTCCTAGACAGTTGCCATCTGCTTCCATATGGTTGAAACTAGTCGTTCTGGACACTGTAAGAAATTGCTAAAAAGATTTGTTTGTTTGCCTAAAGACTGACATGTAGCTAAAAGCTGCCACATGGAAGAACTCATATCCATAGTTATATGTTTTATTCTCTTTAGAAAAATATTAAGAACAAGTAACGCTTTCTCCCCAAAGGAATCACCACTTGAGCTCTGGGTGAGATGGATTTCCTAGGAAACCCATCTCACGCATAATTCTAGGGCTCAGTTACTTATCTCCTGAAAATGAGTCAGTGGAGCATTTCATCATGGCAGCTCCTCCATCCATGCCATTCTCAATTAAGCATGTGCTAAGAATTTGAAAGAAACATTTACTAGTTTATCACAACTTAGAAAGCCTTCGCTTATTAGGAATCTGGCCATAATGTGAGGCCAGGAGAATTTTTTCCCAAGCTCCTTTGATCTTACAAGATAGCATATTGATTAAACCTATTGATTCACTTCTAGGATAAATTAAATCTATTGATCAAGATTTCCCTGGATCTTTTACACTTTTAAAATGGTATTATGATATTATATATATGTATAAAAAGATAACGCTAAAATTAATTTGGCTATGAGAATACTTGGAGGATTTTGGACATCTCTTAACAAGTGCAAAGCAGTATTTTCAGTGCCTCCTTTTTTTAAAATGAATTTTTAAAATGCATAAACCACAAATGTACATATTAATAAATTATTGTAAATTAAACATCTATGTACTTGCCATACAAGTCAACGATATAACCTCTGAAGCCAGCCTCCATTTTTGTTTGGTTTTAGTCAGCATTAAGATATAATTACATAAAGTAAAATTGGCCCATTTTAGGTATATAACGAGTTTTGACAAGTGTACCACAATCATGATATAAAACAAATCTACCATAGCAAAATGTTCCTTTTAATTCCTGAAGCATGTTTTCACTAGATATGGAATTTTGAGTTGACAAGATTTTTCTTTCAGTTCTTGAAAACATATGTTACTTCTTTTTGGCTTCATGGTTTCTGATCAGAAATATAGCTTTTCCTTTATAGATGAAGTTTCATTTTTCCCTGGCTGCTTTCCAGATTATTTTTCTTTATCTTTAATTTTCATGCATTTGACTATGATGTATCTTGATGAATATTTTTTAAGATTTATTTTATTTGGGGTTTGCTTAGCTTATTGAATCTTTAGGTTTATTATTTTTCCAAATTTGTGGAGTTTTTAGCTAACGTTTCTTTGGATCCATTTTTCAATCCTGCCCTCTTTCTCCTTTTCTTTTGAGACTTTGATGATACAAATGTTAGGATCGGTTCATTTTTTTCCCAATCTGTTTTCTCTCTTGTTTATATTGAGTACTTTCTAGTGTTTTATTTTCAAGTCCACTGGTTCTTTCCTCTGTTCCCTTCATTCTGTAGTTGAGCCCATCTATTGAGTTTTTAAAATTTGTTATCGTATTTTTTAGTTCTAAAATTTCCATTTTGTTCTTCTTTATATTATCTATGTCTTTGCTGAGATTTTCTATTTGTTCATTTGTTTCATGTGTGTTTGTAATTTTCGCCAAGGCATTTTTATGATGACTACTTGTTAATTTTTGTCAATTCTAATATTGCTATTATTTTGGTGTTGACATCTATTGATTATCTTTTTTTTTTTTTTAATTCAAGGTGAGACTTTTCTGGTTCTTGGTATGACGAATTATTTTCAGTTGAAACCCAGACATTTTGGGTATCACATTTTGAGACTCTTGAACTTATTTAAACCTTTTGTTTTACCTGGCTTCTCTTGGCACTGCTCCAGTGGGGTAATAGGGGGGTGGGTGGGTACCACCTTGTTAATGGCAATGTCAGGTGGATATAGAACTCCAAGATTGCCACTTGACTCTTGTTGATAGCAAGTGGTAATATGGGCTTTTGTACTGCCAGGCAGGCATGAGCATTCCATTTCACCACTAGGTCTCTGCTGATACCACCCTGGCTGACTAGGGCAGGAGTACCTCATCACTGCTCCCCCTCATGGCCCCCAGGGAGTGGTCTCATCACCGCTGGATAGTGGTGAAAGTCCAGGGTCTTTATTCAGCCTCCTCTAGCATTGCCCAGCAGGAGGGGGAGAAGTGCTTTGTTATTAACCAGCCACAGTGAAAGTTGCAGCTTCCTACTCACCTTTTCTGACATCACTCATGTGGGGAAAGAGGATGAGGGGGAATTGGAACATAGCATTATAATCTGATGAGTGTTGAAGTCTAGGTTCCCTACTCAGCCTTTGTTGACATGAGTTGGAGAAAGGCCATGGTTTTTTTCGCCCCCGTAGTAGTATTTGGCTGCAGTAAGTGGTTATAGCCTAAAAGGGTTTCTTTTCTTTCTTTTTTTTCTTATCGCTAGACTGTCCTCCTGTCCTTTGGCTAAAGAGAGTAAGTAAGCTTTTGTTGCCTTTCTCTGTCTATATTTGACATTTCTAGGTTGCTGGCTTCCTCAGCTCCAAGTCTGGAATGTATGAGGCAAAAAAGAAAGTCCTGGCCACTTGCCCTTATGTCATTCCTTGGGTCCTAAGTTTCCTTACTTGTTTGCTGTCTTCTCTCTACTTTTTAGAATATTCTCATGTTTTATATATAATATCCATGGCTTTTTGGTTGTACTCTATAGAAAGAATAGGAAAAAGTACCTATACTATATCTTCCAGGAGCAAAAGTCCTGCAACTGATCTTCATATATTGATTTTGTATCATATAACCTTGCAGAATTGACTTATTAGTTTTAGCAGCTTTTTGTATATTCCTTAGGTTTTTTCCACAAACAATCATATTACTTGTGAATAAAGACAGTTTTTCTTATATACCTGCCTTTATATCGCTTTTCTTACTGCACTTACTGGAGCCTCCACTAGCAAACAGACATCTTAGACTTGTTCCTGATCTTAGGATAAAACATTTCGACCTTACTATTAAACATTATTTTAGCACTGGGTTGTTCAAAGATATCCTCCATCGGGTTGAAGAAATTTCCTTTTATTCATAGTTTTCTGAAAGTTTTTTTTTTTTTGTTACTGATATATATTACATTTTTTCAAAGGCTTTTCTCAACATCTCTTGAGATGATCATGTTCTTTCCTCTCTGTTAGTGTTAATGTTGTTAATTCCATTGATTGACTTTTAACAGTAAACAAACCTTGCATTCCTGGGATAAATCTTGCTCGGTCTTGATAGATTATCTCACAAACACACGCTCACACACACACATTGCTGGATACAATCCTAAATTTGTTAAAAATTTTTTGCATCTAGTTTCAAGAAGAATTCTTATGTGTAATTTCTTTTAATATCTATTCACTCTGTGAGTTTTCCTTTGACTTCTGTTATTTGAAGTTTGTCGTTTAATTTCCAAATACTTAGAGATTTTCTATATGTGTTTTTAATTTTGATTTTTAAGTAAATTCTATTGGGAGGTCACAGAACATACCGTTTATAATTTTAATTATTTTTAATCTAAATTTTTGGCCCAGAATGAATACTAGTTGTGTAAAATTTTGTGTGCCTTTGAAAATGTGCATTCTGCTGTTATTAACATTGATTGATAATCTTTTTTTTGTATTTTCTATGTTCTCACTCATTTTCTGTCTACTCGATCTATCAATTATTAAGAGAGGGGAGTTAAAATTTCTAGCTATAACTGTGGATTTGTTTACTTCTCTTTTTGGTTCTATTTTTACTTTGTGTACTTTAAAGCTGTTAGCACATACACATTAAAGATGGTTATGCCTCTTAAAATTGACTTCTTTATCTTTGCAAAATAATCCTGTTTATTTGTTGATATTTTTATCTTTGCAAAATAATCCTGTTTATTTGTCCCTGACCCTAGGGTCAGCCAACTGGTTTTGCCTTCCAAAGCCTCAGCTTTTGCCCTTCAGCTGTCTTCCAAAGCCTCAAGGCATGAGCAAGAGCCCTTTCAGATGGGATGGGAGCAAGAGCAGTGGTAAACACAGGAGTATCAGAACTTCCTCTTTACCTTTCATCGTTTGACAAATATCATTCCAAATATCCTTCTTTTTCTGCATGGGCATATGTCCTGGGCCAGAAATGGTTCGGGCTTTCTTCTCTGAGCTCTAATCTTTTCCTTTTTCTAGACTAGTTATTTTATCTTTATCTATTAGATATCTGACGCTTTCCAGTATAGCTTTTTGACTTTTGCCTAGCTTTTACAAATTATTTTATTTTATTTTTAGTTGTGGTAAAATATGCCTCACACAAATTTATATCAACCATAGTTAAGTATGCAGTTCAATGGTATAAGTACATTTACAGTGTTTGTGCAACCAATCTCTAGAACTCTTTTTATCTTGCAAACCTAAAACTCTATATAAATTAAACAACTCTCCAATTTCCTCCTCCCTCAGACCCCGTTAGGCACCATCCTACTAAATGTCTATGAATTTGATTACTCTAGGTACTTCATGCAGGTGGGATCATGCAATATTAGTCTTTTGTGACTCATTTCTTTTACTTAGCATACTATCCTCATGTTTCATTAGTGTTGTAGCAAGAGTCAGAATTTCCTTTCTTTTTATGTACAAGTACTATTTCGTTGTATATATATATATATATATATACCACATTTTGTTCATCCGTTCATCTATTGATGGACACTTGGATTGCTTCTACCTTTTGGCTATTGCGAATAGTGCTGCCATGAACATGGGTATTGGTTTTTTTCCCTGACACCAAACACATTGTGTCTTTTCCAACACCTATTGTCCGACTACTCTATTTTCTCACACTAACTGGATGACCAACAATTCAATTCAATCTGACACTAACTACCCAAAGTTTAGTGCAGATCTCACAAATTAACTAGCTCAGTCCTACAAGAATGTTCCCACTGCAGATGCAGCCACAACTAGGATGCCCAGTCTAAGCACATTTTGCTTGGCCAAATACACACTCAGGAGTTCCTGCAACCCATTCTTTGCTAGATCGACTCACAGAGCTCAGGAAAACACTCTACTTAGATATACTGACATTTACCAGTGTATTTATAATATACAATTCAAGATATAATTCAGGGGACACAGAGCTTCTATGCCCTCTTTGGTTGCACCATCCTCCCAGCATCTTGATGTGTTCAGAAATTCCCTGAACCCCTTTGTTTAGGGTCTTTTATGGAAGTTTCATTATATAGGCACAGATGATTGAATCACTGGCCATAGACAAGTGAACTCAATCTCCAGCCCCTTTCCCCTAGCTGGAGGTGGGGAAGCAGTATGGCTGAAAGTTCCAGCCCTCTAATCATTGCTTGGTCTTTCTGGCCCCCATCTTGAAACTATCTAGGGGGTCCTAGTTTGTGTCATCTCATTATATACAAAGGAGATTCTTATCACAAATTCTTAGGGTGTTTGAGGTTCTGTGCCAGAAACCAGGGACAAAGATCAAATATATATCTCCTATTCTACCACAGGTGTACAAATATCTCTTCAAGATCTTGCTTTCAATTCTCTTGGATGCATGCGCAGAAGTGAAATTGCTGCATAATGTCGTAATTTTACTTTTAATAGTTTGAGGACCGGCCATACTGTTTTTCACAGTGGCTGCACCACTAGTGCACAGGGGCTTTTGTTGTTGCTGCTGTTGTTGTTGTTTCTTTACTTGCCTTCAGTGGGATGGTTGGTCCTGACCACCTGGTCAGTCATAACTAGAAGCCATTTTGATATTTTTTCCAAATGACATACAGAAGTTACTAACCTGAGAATATTGGTTCAATTGGCTTCTGAAACAGCGAGAGTGTATTTGAATGTTTTGAAATATTTTATAAGGATATACAATCTTATTATCAATAGATAATTAAAGGAATAAAGGACTCCAGTCTTTATCTAGTTTGACTTCTCTACTTTAAAGAGGAGTAAAAAACTTCACAAAGAAATTTAGGTTTTATGTGATTGCCAATTCTCTTTATTAAGATAAGAAGTGGTACAGGTGAAATTGGCTTATAGTTTTCATTTGCTGGCTCTATTTGTTAGTCTTACACAAAAACTAAACACTGTACAAGCTCTGAGCTAGAGGGAACATAATCTATAAACCAGAACATTTTGATTCTGCTAACATGCATAAAAAGTAGTAAAGCTTATGAACCAGGCCAAGCCTGAGATAAAATATTTCCACTTCCAATACAAGCTCCAAAATAAAGACTATTTGGCAAAGGGTTTTAATATACTTTGTGACATTCTGCAAAGTCTTAAAAAGAGACCAAAAATATTCTCTTGATCATTTCCCTTTCTGATGGATACTTTGGTCAATCTACTAATGTGTTTAGATACAAAATCTTAAAACCAAGAAGATCTCATTCTTGTCTATTCTAGATAGGGACTGAGTTCCATTTAGTGCATATCCTAATGTTACAGATGAGGAAATTGAGCTCGTGAAAGAGGACACAGAATGGATACCAAAGCAGGATTGAAAGCATTACAGTGAAGTTAGGTTGAGTTGACTTTGAATTACCTACCTTCTATAATACTTTCTGTTAAAAAAAAATCTTCTGGAATTTATTTTGTATTTACCAAGAAACTCTGAAATTTTTCAGTATATTCTTCCTATGGGTAAACAACAGCAACGCACAAAAAAATTTAGAAATCACTCCTTCTTTTCCATATTTCCCCTAAATAGATTGTCTACTTCCCTGAAAGTTCCAGTTACTTGGTAAACACTAACAATTATTAAACAACATGATAGTATTGATCACATTCTCAGGATATTCACAGGTAGAAGAGATCACATTGATATCTGGTGTACTTTCTCATAAACTAGAAAACTATCTGAATGAAAATAATTTATAGAACTAAAAAGTCTCAAGGATACTGTATATGTGCACACATATGTGTGATGTTTATATATGTGATTAAAACAACTCCAAAGTTGGGGAAAGCTTAAAATTTCTTTCCTTCAAAGAGATATGAGGAGTAAATTACTCAAGTAATTTTTCCCTGGTAAAGCTCCCCTATGTATTTATTAAGGAAAATTGCTAAGCAACATGAAATCATCATGGTACATTTATGCTGTCCTGTACTGAGGTGCCATGGTTATCCTGAGGGAAGAATATGGGCAATTCCCACAAGATCAGGGCACTTAACCAGTGCTTTTGAACTTCACATAAGCCCTAGGAAGTCAGTTTTTGACCCAAAACATCTCAAGTGTGTATTACCTTGTTCTCGAAGGGCTTGGTGTGCATGCTGCCCATTTTACAGCAGCACTTACCACGTACATGCCATTTTAGGAAGCAGACAGAAAAGTTTTCTGGAATAAACATAAATGCTCCAGAGTCTGGCTAAAATGACCCATGATTAATTTTAGTGCCATTCTCACAGAAAAATCCAAACCCTAAGGAAAGAACATAAATAGTTCAGTGTAAAATTATTCAGCTTTTTAAAGCCACGGTTGGGTGATCAGCACAGGCTCGCTATAATGGTGTGTTAGAATGAAAAAGTCAGAGACTATTTCCCAAGATATTTTCTTTACAGTAAAATGAAATAGAATAGAGAAGATATTATGGGTCTATAATAATGTACACTATCCTAATGGGAAACAGAAAAATGTAGTACTCTCCAACCCCCTTTTACATCTTGACTTACATCAAAATTTCAAACTATTTTAATTGTATACCTGGTTCCTTCTGGCCAGAGGTGATTTTCCTGCATCCCTGATGGCCACCCCAAAACCTAAGGGATTATCACAGAGATAATCTCAGAGATTATCACAACTCCTTTCCAGTCCCCCAGAATCCCACAGCTCTGGTATGGTTCATTGGGAAGATCTCATCAGAGTTAATACTGTATAATACTTCCTGTGTGCCAAGCATTGGTTTAGGAGCTTTAAATATCTTAACTCATTTAATTTTACCAACCCATGATACATATAATATTGTTATCATTCCCACTTAGCTAAAACATAAAGAAACTAAAGAATTACCCAAATTGCTGGTAAGTGATAGAGCTGGGATTTGAACTCAAGCAGTCTAGCTCCAAAGTTTGTGTTCTTAACCATTGTTTCAGATCTAGAAGAGATTAAGAAAGACCTCAATGAGCTATAATTGGGCTCTCACCAGTCATAGAGGGGCCAATACTTCTTCAGCCCAAAAGTGCTTGGATATATGTAGTGAACTACACATCAGTTCTGACAGCATTGCTCAGTGTGGGTGTCAGGACTATAAGGAAAAGGGTGCTTTGGGGTAAAGTATTCAGCAAAGTAGTAATGACAGAGGAAGTAAGGGTTCAGCAGAGAAGAAAAGGATCTACAAACAGGAAAAGTTTACTATAAAATTTGTTGCCACTAAAATAGGTTTAAAATTTTAAGAGAATTTCTGAAAGTTGGTGACTTTCAGCCAGGTACATTGTTTGTACTTATGGTAGCTTCCTATCTGAATCTGCTCAGAGCAGCATTACCTCTTTAGTTCCACCATTTCTGGCTTAGATCACTAAGCATTGAGGTTAAAAAGAACAGACTTCCAGTTTCTAGTCTGGCATGGAAAAAGCTTATAAGCTGCCACTCTGTTCTAACAATGAGTAAAAATCTGAACAAACTGAAAAATCAACAACTCCTCTTAGCTCTGTTGAAAAGTGAGGTCATGGGGTACACCACTATTTCCTAAACTGGAGAGACTGGCAAGTGAATATAGAGAGTCAAAGCTCACCAGAGTAGAAACATCTGCAAGAACCATTACTGGGAGGAAAACCTGAAATATAATTGACAAATTGAAGGGGCTCAGAGTAGACAACTCTGAGAGTTAAAAACTCCAGGGGACCCGGCATAGGCAGTGGCCACATTTTTGTGAGTTTTACATTCAGAAGCTCTACCAGGTCCTTACCTTGTCAGAAGACTGACACTACTCACTTCGAGACTTGCTACAAAACTACAGTAATCCAAACAGTGTGATAGTGGTGAAAGAAAAAACAAATAGATTAATGGAATAGAATTGAGAACCTAGAAATAGACCTGCATAAATATAGTCCAGTAATCTTAAACAAAGGAGCAAAGGCAATACAATGGAACAAAAATAGCCTTTACAACTAGATATTCACATGCAAAAAAAAAAAAAAAAAAAAAAAATCTAGAAACAGTCTTTTCATCCTTCACTAAAATTTACTCAAAATGGATTATAGACCTAAATGTCAAATGCAAAACAATAAATCTTCTAGACTACAACGTAAGAGAAAATGTAACTACCTTGAGTATGGTGATGACTTTTTAAGTACAACACCAAAAAGTACAATTTATGAAAAAATAATTTGTAAGCTAAACATTAAAATGAAAAACATCTGCACCATGCAAGACAATGTTGAGAGAATGAGAAGATAATCCATCAAGTGGAAGAAAATATTTGCAAAAGACACATCTGATAATGGACTATTGACCAAAGTACACAAAGAACTCTAAATACTCAAAAATTAGAAAACAAAATGATTAAAAAAAAAAACGAGCAAATGACCTGAACAGTGACATCACTAAAGAAGATATATGGATAGCAATTAAGCATATGAAAAGATATTCTATATCATATGTCATTAAAAAATGCAAAGTAAAATAACAATGAGATACGGTTAAGTACCTATTAGGATGGCCAAAATCCAAAACACTGACAATGCCAAATGCACACGAGGATGTAGAACAACAGAAACTCTAATTCATGGTTGTTGGGAATGTAAAATGTTACAGCTACTTTGGAACACAGTGTGGTGGTTTCTTAACTAAACATACTAACGCCATACAATCCAGCAATTTGTGTTCCTTGGCATTTACTCAAATGAACTGAAAACGTATGGTCACACAAAAACCTGCACATGAATACTTATAGTAGCTTTATTCACAGTTGCCAAAACTTGGAAGCAACCAAGATGTCCTTCAGTAGGAGAATGGATAAACTGGGATACATCTAGACAATAGAATATTATCTAGCACTGACGAGAAATGAGCTATCAAACCATGAAAAGTCATGGTGCAGGCTTAAATGATTATTACTAAGTGAAAGAAGCTGATCTGAAAAAGCTACATATAGTATGATTCCATCTATATGACATTTTGGAAAAGGCAAAACTAAAGGAACAGCAAAAAAATTAGTGGTTGACAAAGTTAGGGGGAGGGAAGAATGAATAGGCTGAGCACAGAGATTTTTAGGGCAGTGAAACTCTTGTATGATGCTAATATTGTGGATATGTGTTACTATATATTGGTCAAAACCCATAGAAACCAAGAGTGAACTTTTATATAAACTATGGACTTTGAGTGATAATGATGTATCAATGTATATGTATCATTTTTAACAAAACATATCACTGTGGCGCAGGTTGTCCATAATGGGGGAGGTATTATGTGGGGGAAGTGACAGTTTATGGGGATGCTCTATACTTTCCACTCAGTTTTGCTGGAACCAAAAACTGCTCTAAAAATAAATTTCATTAAAAACAACAACAACAGCAACAAAACAAAAAACTTATCAAATCCTTATATTGCTTTTCCAGAAAAGCAGAACTCCTCATTAAAGTAGTAAATATGTGCTGTTTTCATCATCCATATTTGCTTATTTTCATCAATAGCTCCCCAAATTTGTTCTCTTTGAAACAAAATTAAAGCAATATGGCCCGTAGGCATAAATTAAAAATCTCCTTTTTAATTTTTACAGCAGAAATGGCAAATGAATTTTCTCTTTAGGACTAACTCTGCTGGACTCAGCGTGGTAGCAGGAGGACTTTTAAAGCTATGCCTAGGCTCAGCAGAAGAAAAATGCAGGAACTAGTATCTGTTATGGAACGGAGGAACGATGGTATCAGTACTTTTCATGGTGAATGTAATCTCTAAGTAAACATTTTGTTATTGTCAGAGGCCTCCGGTAGCCAATAGACCATTTACAACTGCTCTCCTTCTAGACTGCTAATGTTGTGAAGCTTCTAAACTCCTTTGCTCTAGGTCACTTGCTCCAGAATTTAGGATATCAAGTGACAAATTTCCTTCCTCTATTTGTCTTTTTGTAGAGATGATATTTGTATCTCTGTAATTACAATGATCTCTTGGAAATTACAATTTTTCTAAAATGATCTTGACTTCCAACTTGATTTCTAAATAGCTTGTTTTATCTTTGCCTTATCCTTTTATTTCAGTCAGAAGTTGAGGGAAAATTCACTTTGGATACTTTTCCTACAGGGAGAAAAGTGAATAAATAGACAGTATGAAATCTCCCATGTTGATGGACTCTCTGGTTAGTTCCTGACTCTGCTCTCCCCTTTGTGCTTATCATGTGTATGAAAAATATTCAGAACACAGTAAAACAATTTACTTATTTATTTGTCTCTGAATTTTTACTAGGTTTTCTCAACTGAAACTTAGATTTATGAATAGACTTTGTCCCTTTCCTTTTTCTAAACGGTTTATCAGTGTGTATGTTTATCTATCTATCTATCTATCTATCTATCTATCTATCTATCTATCTATCTATCTATCTATGTTACTCTTACCTTTTCATTCCTCACCAATATTTGCCTGACAACAGCCCAGAAGAGGGAAAACAGGAAATGCTTTTGTGCTTTTGATGCAGTCAAGTGTGAAAGTATTGGACAGTCTTCTTATGGACAGCATGAAACTTTTTATCTTGCTTCTAGGATATTTCAATTTGGTTTCATTAAAATGTTTTTCTATACTTGTACCATTTTCAGTAACTTAGAAATGCTTTATGGAAACAATTAATATAAGCATATTAGATAAAACACAGTTTTAGCCACATTCTCAGCTATTGGCTTTCCTTTAAATGCTCATTTTAAAAATATATTATTTGTTCAGCCACAGATGTTAGAAAAAGATTTTGAATATACTTTGCTCAGACCACCTGAACCTTACCATTTCCTCAGGATGAAAGCAGGAAAATTCCAAGGTCAACCCCGACAGCCCTTTGTTATGGAGGATGCACTGTGCTCGGAGAATATCAGCTATGAGTTTGCACTTCTCAGTGCACGGATATGGTCTCCATGGGTGTTTGCATGGTCTTAGTAGGGCTACCTTTATTCTGTCTTCACCTTTCATTCATTATCTTTGAAAAAGTGATCCTGAAATCTCTCTTAGACAAATTAACACCTTGACTGCTGGTGTGTACACAATTGCTCTCAAGGGTATTTGCTTTGGAAAGCAACAATTTTCGATGTTCTGCAGAATTAGAAAAAACACTTTAAGATGTAAAACATTTTGGTTATATCATTTAGATGCAAAATGAATATATGTATCTCCTATATAGTTCACATTCCTATACATTTTTATAGATGTGTGTATGTATGACATTATATATATATATGTACACACATATATACATATATATACATACACACATATGTTCTAAGTGTCTCATCTCAGCTGGTGATCTTTTACCCCAAGTATATTTATTGAATGTAATATGTAAATCAGAGGTGATCTGTTCCAACTTATTTCTTTTAATTTAGACCAGGACATGGGGTAAAGCTGAGTTCTGATTAATAGATTTTGGATTAACAAGCACCAATCATAGAGTTTATTCCATTCTTTTTTATCCAAGGTTCTGTTTTGACAGTCTGTTTTAAAGTCAATATCATTGTCTTTGTCTCCGTCTCTCTTCTACATCTTTGACATGCATGAAGTGTTCTGCTTTATACCACCTCCCACCCCACTTATTCTTTGACCAGTTTCTATCTGTTATCTCAGATTTTGGCTTTGATACCAATAGTCTCCCCAGAGGGCCCACCTCAGCATGGGATGAGTGCTCCTTCTACAGGTTCTCATGGCATCTCCCATTCTCCTTTATCCTGGCACTTACCATACCACACCACATTGAAATTCTCAGTTTATTTCTATATCTCCCTTTATTAGAATATTAGCTCCTTCGGAACAAACACAGTGACTTGTTCATTATTTTAGCCCACAAATCCATCAGTGTTCCCCATCTATTCAGTGCCTAATATATATTTGTTAAATTAATGAAAGAAGTATCTGGTTTTGATTAGGTTCAACCTAATTTTTTTTTGCCCTATCATCAAGTCAGCAATACAGATGGCACAGTTTACTTTAGAAATCCAAGCCAACTGATTCAGAATTTTGATTTTAGCCACGTTGGTTTCGAGATAATTGAAAGTGTTATCTGTTATTTTTGCCTATTGATATTCATGTGTCGCTTTCATAAAAACCTAAAAGAAACTGTACTAATATTTGGAATGCTTATTCCTGTCTGTTCTCAAAACCATATGCCTTGATATCGGTTACTATCTCTCCCATCTGTTCACAGACAAGGCTGTTTCTGATGAAGAGAGAACAAAATAGTTTCTGAGGGCAGAGTCTGCACTGAACCAAAATCAGACAGACCAGAATGTCCCCTTCAGGGACAAACCCCTGACAATATTGATGATGGAAATGTACCAGCAGTCAGAATCACGCCCCACCTCCAACCCTATGTCATATTTATACCTATAATCTAGCTTGTT
Organism: Pteropus medius; assembly: GCF_902729225.1. Lineage (NCBI taxonomy): Eukaryota > Metazoa > Chordata > Mammalia > Chiroptera > Pteropodidae > Pteropus > Pteropus medius. The sequence goes on from NW_024340849.1 coordinate 15,658,866, forward strand.
TCTCAAAGACTAGATTCATGTTTACTTTAAAAGGAAAAGTACTTGATTCTTTTAATGGCAACGAATTGTTTATTAAAGGAAAAACAGGTTTGATGAAACCATCAATGTAATTAAACCAGGAAGCTGTTAGACTGAGATGGCTCCAACGCTTTGGCAGCCTACGAAAGCAAACTCAAACCCGGGCCAGAGTCGATGCTCTTGTATCTGAGGAGATTAAACTTAAGAACAACCAGTCACAAATAGCCAACTAGACTTTTTCAAATAAGACAACTGCCTAAGCCATAGCCACTTAAATAATTTCCTTGCTTTGCTTTTTTGTTTTTCTCTATAAACTCTTCTTCCCTAGCTCCCATGGGTGGGGTCTTCCTAACTGCATTCAGTTTAGTGTAGCTGAATTCAAATCATTGTATACTCTAAGAAACTCTTGAAAATTTCAATGTGCCACAGTTTATCTTTTAACAGAACTAAGCCTAGCTTTCTTTTAAATTAAAAATTGGGTGAATATGGGCAGACACCATTCCAAGGGTGTGACCCCAAGATGTGACTCTAGAAACACTTGTCTATGACTGTGAACAGAAGTAATGATCACGAATGGTGAGTGAGTTAAGGGATAATAATAAATCCCCTTGCCTCAAAGTTTCAAAGATATAAAAGGCTCGAAGGAGTTATGAAAATAAAAACTCTATACCTTGGACATAAAGTATTTAGTGAGAGTAAAACAGGATGTGATTGGTCATTCACCTTCGCACAGTTTAGCTGATTAGAACAGCTGGGCATTCTTGTAATAGTGTCTTCTTGCAATGAAACATCAAAGGTGTAGGTTTTGATTGGGTTGGGAGATACAGTGAGGAAGGCAAATAGTTCTTGGGCCCCTGAGCCCTGGGTATTTAGAAGAAGTGGAGGGTGGGGGGCTGCCATTAAAAAGGCAGATTTGAGAACCAGGAAGGAAAGTAGGGGATGAAGAGGGACTTCTATTGGTGGCTTGGGATTGGATAGGCCAGCCTGCGTGCTTAAAATAATCTTACAGCCCAATAGGATGAAGTTCTAGTCTCTTGGCAACAAGTACAAAGACCTCTGTGAATAATTCTATTATTTTTAAAGCATCTCTGGACATTGTTATTAAAATGGAAAAAAAAATTAAAGGAAACACTGACCTTCTGCATTGCACCCTATATAAGCTTGAAGCAGAGATAATGTTTTGCATTTTCTCTTTCTGATTAGACTTTAGTTTTGTGGATATGCTTTCCAGTTCTTTGTACAGTGTTGCCTTTTATGAAACATGCAGGATAGAATTAAAGATAGTCATATCTCATAGCCTCACCTCTCCACGGTTACAGAAGTGTGACCACACAGAATAGACGTGCAGACATTTTGAAGTGCACAAATTCTGTCTTGTCAACATCCCAACCTCTCCCAAGGCTCCTGCCAAGAAAATGCATCTAAGCGAGAAGGGTGGACCCACATGCCAGCTAAATGCTGTCACTGGTCCAGTTTAATCAGACATCTTGCTGCTAATTTACATTTGGAGATTTTTTTTTAGCTCATTAAGTAAATTGGAATAAAAACCTGGCTTGTCATTCTGTGTTTCTGCGTAACTACTTGAAGTGAAATGTAGCTTTGCAAACAAGAATTATTTAAGTTTTTATTATTCACAAGTGTGTATGTACGTGTTTTTAAAAGATTAGTTTATTATTTCTATTTTTCTGAGCCAGGGCTGAAGATATATCGCATGTGTGTGTATTGGGTGTGCTATTTGTGTATGTGTGTTCGAGTGACTGTCTCAGATTATGAGGTGAGGGAAAAAGATAGGAAAATGGATTGTCCAGGAGACCACTTGGAGAACTTTCTATGTGTCCCATTGGTCTTGGGCCAAAAGTATTGAACTGCTATGGCAGCTGAACAAAGAGCAGCACTGTCCAAAAGAGGGGCTTTGTGGGCCAGATAGATCCCAAGTATAGAGAGCTGGCTTAGATCCTAAGAGGGCCACCCACTGGGGTGAGGGGACCACTTGACATAGCAGTAAAACGGGAGATATGGACATCTTCAGGAAAGAGCAAAGATGTGGGACAGATTAATGGAACGGTCAAAAAGAAGATCCCTCCCCATCCCAAGGGCTGGGCACGCTTGGGGTAAGAGAACCTGGCTGGGGATCCAAGATATGCTGCGTGAGAGAGTCCTGGGGAGCCTAGTCATTATAATATTTTTCAGGTAAAGAAAAAAGACACATGGCATACATGCAACATCCCTGGAATCCCAGAGAAAAACACCAGGATATAAATAAACAAAGTCAAGTCAAAAAAAAAAAACAAACCCACCATTATTGGAATGTCAATTAGAAGCCATTTCCTCAGACAAACAATGAATGTTTTCCTGAAGTTCAAATTTAACTGGGTGTCCTGTGTTTCATCTGATAATTCTGCTTCTGAGAAAAAGTCAGTTCAAAATCTGTCAGGCTGAGAGAGCACCGCGCTGGCTCAAGACAGTATTCTTCAAGTAAGAAATTTACTGCCGTGCTTCTGTCCTTTGTGACCTGGAAGGGCCAGAAGCTGAGTTAGAAAGAAAAGCGAGATAAAACACACAAGGAAAAAGAGAAAATCAGCCAACTGCTCTCTCCCCCTCACCGCCAAGGTGGCACATTTGAGTTGGGAAAGGAGGGCAACTAAGAAGAATTTTGATTACTTCTCTGTGATGGATCCATTAATTACAGACTAGAGGATCTTTAATTTCTGAAGAAGAAAAATCATAGCACTGCTCACACTTCTACACAGGGCTAGGGGAAGACAAGGACCTGCGAAACACTAAGGGACTATAGAAGAGGAAAAAAAAAGTTGTTTTGTTAAATTTAACAATACTGTATTGTACATTTGAAAGTTCCTAAGAGAGTAGAGCATAAAAGTTCTCATCGCAGGAAAATAATTGCAAATATGAGGGAATGGAGGTTAACTAAACTTGTGTGGCAAACATTTCTTAATATATATGTATATATTATATGTCAAATCATTATGCTATACACTTAAATCAATGCATGGGTATAAGTCAATTCCATCTTGAATTAGTTGGGGGGAAAAGTTACTTTGTGATTATTTCTCCATGAGTCCTTCATGTTTATTATGATGGTTACATTATTATTGTTGTCATAATTGTTGATGCCCATGGAACAGGATATTAAGTTAACTATTTCTAGAGTTTTAGAGCACTGGGAACCCAAAGCTAAAAACTATAGGTTACAAATTTTCCACATTCTGAAGAGAGGGGCTGCACGTAAGAGGTGGCCCCAAACTTTCACCCGTCTCTAGGACATACAAGAGCATACCAAGAATTCACTGAGAGACAGAGTGAGAATTTCTTTGAAAACAATTGCGAGAATGCTGCGTTTCTCCTTCCCCTGCCTCAAACTGTGAAAGGATCTTTTAAGAGAACCGCTCTCAAAGTGTGAAGGTGAGGGTGCTGGGGCAAGAGACTGACATCTCTCCCTGCCCTGCTGGCTTTGGGGCTGAATGTTGCTGAGTTGCTGATAACACAGGGATCTGATGCCACCATGGCCCAGAGCAGGGTGTGCTGACTGAGTTCTTGGGAAAGCGTGAGAGGCATCTCCTGGGGTTTTGGGGAAAGTGGTGGGAGATAAGGATCGGTGTCCAACTTTCACATGAAAACACATGTAATGGTGAAGGGCTGGTCGCATCTGCCCCTGGTGACCAGGAGACGCTCGGGGAGAATGGCCTGTGTTTTCAGAGTTTGGCAGGGTGAGAGTATTGAGTTTCCCTCTGGGCCAGGAAGGACATTCAGAAATGACCTGCCCAGGGAGTATGCTTACCTGGGAGAGCTTAGTGAGCCCGGCAGAGAGAGGCCTTATGCACTGTACCTTTGGATCTGCAGGCTGAAAGGGGTGTCGTAGGGGATCAGATGGAGAGAATAACATTTGCCTCAGGGATAGGGAAGGAATCAGACCCATCAGCCAAAGAATTAGCATCAGGGCATCTGTCACCAATAGGTCATTGAGAATAGATTATAGTCAAGATGATAATTGCCCCCTTACTTCTCTTACCCTGACTCTGGAGGAATGAGGCAGAGTGTGCCTATTTTAAAATAAGGCCCAACATTCTTTGATACACTCCCAAGCAAAAAATGGAGTCTGTGTTGCTTTTCTGGGCTCTGCAACTGCTTGACATTAATATGGTGGAAGTGACATTGGTTCAGTTTCTGGATGCAGGCTTTCAGAGACTGGCAGCTACCGCTTCCTTTCTTATAGATACTTGCTCTTGGAACCCAGCCACCATTCCGCGGGAAAGCCACGCAGCCACATGGAGAGGGCTTGTGTAGGTGTCAAAGCTATAGGATAGCTGTGGTCCCAGCCAATGGCCAGTGTTAACCTCCAGATGTCTGAGTGAGACAATCTCCAGACGATTCCAGCACCAATCTTGAAATTGTCCCCAGCCTTTGAGTCACCCTGGGTGGTGTCACATGGAGGAGAGATGACATATTTGTAAGTGAAATAAATGACTGCTATGTTAAGCCTCTAAATTTGGGGTGATTTGTTACACAGCAATAGATAACCAGAATAAGAAGCCAGAATGAGCAACTAATGAGGTTGAACAGGAAGAGAAAAAAACTGGTCCCTTCCTTCCTGGAAGGGAGGCCTTAGGATGTAAGAAGAGTATTTTGGCTTTGATTTGATGAACTTTTTAAAAATTGACAAGCAAACTGCCCCAAATCCTGAAAGGGACAGAAAAAGCTAAGGAATTTGCTTGAGAGACTTTCTTCAGTGTCCGGGAAAGGATTTGGGAATTTGTTCTTTTGGGACTCTTTCTGTTCAAGTGTATAACTAAGATTTAATTATATTTTTCAATTTTAGAAAAGAAATAACCCATCAAATAAAGAGTAAGAGCTTGTATCGTGGGGTAAAATACTATTATGGAATAAATATAAGAAATGGCATTCTAATTGCTTTCTCTTTCAAAGTAGTTAAAAAGGCTATTTCTTGAACATAGTCATATTAAAAGTAACTGTCAGAACTTTATTGAAATTAAGATTTAGCATGGGCAGGGTCACTTTGTATTCACTACTTCATACTAAACATTTATAAGTAGCTATAATAAAATGAGTATAAACGATATTGTATTTTATTTCTATGCAGTAGCATATTTATGAGAAATAGATATAACAACAATAATAATTAATATAACATTAATTGAATCTTAATATAATATATTTGAAGAGCACTTTAGAGACTTACGAAATTTCTTTCACTATATTTTCTCAGTTGTCCCTCTCAACAAGACCATTGGACAGAAGGAATAGGAATCATCATACTTAACTGAAAGATGCAGAAATTGAGATGAGGGCAAGTTAAGTGATTCGCCAATATCATCAAGCTGGGAAATAGTGAAATTCGAAACAGAATTCTTGTCTTTTGATCAGGCTGATGTTTTCTCTCTCTCTCTCTCATGTCATGTGATTGCAGAATATTCTTAAATAGAAGATTATGTGAAAAAATGAAGTGATAAAGAGTATTTAAAGCAAAAATAAACCATTAGGTTTTGACAGGCTATTTCTGGTTCTAAAATCCAAATTATCTCTATGATACTGTGACTTGGGATCTGAGAACCATGAGTGACTTTAAAAGTCATGAAGAGCAATTCCCTTATTGAGAGAATGAATTAATAAATGACATTTAAAGAGCATAGTAATATGCTGGGTTCTGAAGTACGAGGAATAATGAGTTAAGGTCACTGACTTTGCAGGCTGTGAGGAGCTCGTGATGTGGCTGAAACCAGCTTGACTTCTCAGGGAAGAGGATTCTGAGTTAAATCTTCAGTGATGAGTCTAGGCGAGAGAGGAGAAGACCAGTGGGAAGGGCCTCTCAGGTGGAGAGAACAAAGAAGACTAATGTCCAGAGTATTTAAATGACTTTCCAAAGATCATACAGTTAGCGACACATTATGACCTGAATGCAATATGGCTTTCTAAGTAGACCACTTATCTATCTCTCTTCTCCAGTTCACTTTGCAAATGTACAAATAATTTCGTTCACGTATAATATCTGCAGATATTATAAGGATGTCCACCAGAGAGGCTATTCTTTAATATTATTCTTAAAGTTTTAGCAAGTGCAGTAAGACTAAATGAAAGAATAACCAATACAGAGGAACCTTCTTAAATAAGTATTTAAGTTATGTGAATTCAGCTCTATGTGCTCAGAAAAAAAGAGAGAGTAACAACTGGAATACTGCTGTGTATTTCATCTAATGTCAAGAGTTTGAGTCGAGAGACAGAGCCTGCTATTTCTTTGCTCAGTTTCATTTACTGCATTCCTATTAACCTTCCCTGATGACTGTGATTCTAACATCTAAAGACAAATACTTTTTGAATAGTGGAACCACAGTTTACATGGGCTGTGGTCAGATTTTCCTTCTTTGTTAAAACAATTGTCATTTTCAAAGGAAACAATTATCTTGCTTGTAGTGGCCCATGTTGTGAAATTCATCTGGAAAAATGGTTGAGAATAGTTAAGAAAATATTGACAAAGAATAATGAGGTGGGAATACTTGAGTGGCTAGATATAGAAGAGTCACATCAATAAATGGAATAGAATAAAGATATAAATATAAATAAAAATTTGCATATGAAAAAATTATCTTTTCAACTCAGTGGAGAATGAATGGATTTTTCAACAAATATAATGGTATAACTAGCTAAATATGTGAAAATAATGAATTTTCATTGGCTAAAGACAAAATTGATAGGTAGGACCATATCAAAACTTAAAACTTTCTACTGTCAAGAGTATTGGAATGTAAAGTAAATTAAAATGGACTAAGAAAGATATTTGCAACATATATGAGAACCATAGAGTCTATAGGATGTTTATCAGTTTATTTGTGTCTCTGCATACATCTCTGAAAATTAAATAAACAGGCAGAGGTTATATGAACTTCTTATGACCCCCATCACTCCCCGTCCCAACTCCCTCGCCATGACTAATTTAACAAGAAATGTGCATCTGGCTCAAAGCAAGACAATCCAAGAGTCAGGTTTTCAGTAATACTGTATTTTTTAGCCTATGAAGTTAACCAAGACTTTTTTTTTAAGGAGTCAGTATTGAGAAAGAATGGAGAAAATAGGTATTTCCGTACTACTGCTTGTACAAGTATAAATTGGCTGAACTTTTCGAAAAGTAAATTTTACATACGTTTGATAGAGTCCCTCTACTTCTTGACCCTAAGACTAAGCACTGATTAAGTTACAATGATATAGGTAGAATGATATAAAACTTTTATAAAATTTATAGGATGACTTCTTTTCATATAGTGGTTATCTATCACTACATAAAATGTATGGGTGATTGCTCAAAAGTAGAAAACATAAGAAAGTAAAATTAGAAGGTAAACAATATTCATAGTGTTACCGCTCAGAGATTTTCACTCTTGATATATAAGATCAAAGATAGTTCATGTTATTGAGGTAGCTATCTAGTAGATAAATCCAAAGACCCTTTCCTTGGATTCTTATCCTGATCTGGATCACCTAGCAGTGTGTGTCACATTGACCAAGTTCTTGGCTGCTGGATTCTTTCCAAATTTAGGATTTTCTTTCTTGTTCTCACTGACAACTAACTCTTCTTTTGCCATTTAAAAATATTTGTTTTAAGTGGACTAACTTGTATTTATCCTGATTGTCTCATTTTTGAAATATTTTCCTTTATATATATGTGTATATATATATATATATATATATTTTTTTTCTGATTTCCTCTCCTGTCATCAGTTCTAGGCTCAATCACCACTGAGCTGAATGCTTCTTGGACATGTCATGCTTTCTCTCACCTTGGGGCTTTTCGAAGGCTGGTCTGTCTTCCTAGAAATCTTTTTAATTATCTTCATTTTCTTTTCATTGACATCGCCATGGAAAGTTATTATAGCAATAATGTATAAAGCCTGTGTCCATATTCTTGCAATGTAATGCTGCTATTCCTCTCATCAAGAGATAGAATCCATATTTCCAGCTCCTTGAATCTTGGATGGTCTTATGGCTTGCTTTGATCAGTAGAGTATGGTGGGAGAGCTGTTCTGTGAGCTGCAGAACATAAGAGTTGAAAGCTGTAAAACTTCTGCTTTCAACCTCTCAAAATACTGAGATGCCATGCTATGAAGCCTGGTTTAAATTACTGGAGGATTAGAGGCCACATGAAGAACTGGGGTAATCCTACAAATGGCCAGCATTATTTGGCCATTTGTAGGATTACCCCAGTTCTTCATGTGACCTCTTATCACATCAGTGAGGTCATCTGGATCTCCCAGCAGGGAGGTTGGATTAGCATAGTCACATGTGTGCTTTCAGGATAAATCAGCAAAAGGACTGCTGGAATTGCCAACCTACAGAAAAAGAAATCTTAGTTGTTTTAAGCCATAGAATTTTGGAATGGTGTCTTAGGCAGCAATAGGTGACCGATATAATCATTTTCCTTAAGGAAAGCGTCTTTAAGTACACTCCCTATTCCCCAGCCTTTAACTCCCTCTTAATAATAAATAAATATATTTATTTAGTTAGCTTTGTTTTGCTTCTTGACAACTCTACTACCCCATCGACAAGTCTTATACTATATAGTTATTGCCTGTTTACTTGTTTGTGTCCTTGACTAAAATGACGCCCCAGGAGGGACAAAAAACTGTTGTGCCCATAACACCCGGTAGAAAGCCTAACAAATAATACAGACTTAAATCATTTTTTGAAATATATAAACATGTATTCTTGAACCGTATTATATTTTGTAATCTGCTTTTATATTAAACAGTGGAGCAAGAACATATTTCCAGGGCAATCAGTAGTCTCTGCAACATTATTTTTAATAACACTAGGCTACCCCTTTGTTGAGATGTATCATAATTCATTCAAACAAATACCCTAGTTTTGTCATGTAGGTTGTTATCAATTTTTTTTTTTACTGTTATAAAAAATACTTTGGTGGACATTCTGTAAATCTTTGCATATCCTTAATTATTTTTTTTATAATAAATTACTAAAAGTGAAATTGCATTGTCAAAGGTTGTAGGTATAAAATATTCATAGCTTGTTCATGATCGTTTTAAAAGAAAAAAAATTTAAGTGAGCAAAAAGGAAAGATAAAAATCATTAGGATTATTGATGACTTTACAAACTTATTCATCTTTTCTTCTTTTTCTAAAATAAACGGCTACTACTTATGTATTTTGGGTAAAAAGTATATAGAAAATTACAAAAAGGTATAAGGTAAAAAGTAATTCTTCTCTTATGCCTGTTCTTTACCCTCCTGATTCTTTTCTCCAAGGCATTTGCTGTTACGAGCTTCTTGTGTACCATCCAAATATTCTACACACACATCCGTTTTCATGCATGTCTGTTCTCCCCTTTCTTCCTCTCACCATCTCTTTCCTTCACCCTCCTTCTTTTTCTTCCTTTGTTTCCTTCCTTCTTTACAATGGAAGCATTTTATATACATTTCGTACCCTTTTTTCACTTAATATATCTTGGGAGATTGTTTTATATCAATATATAAAGAGCAGCTTTATTCTTCATCTTTAATCAACCAAGCCAGATTTATGTTATCACTCCATATAATTCTGTGTATTTTCCTCATTTTGTGTCTTTTGTTTCAATTGTTTTTAAAGAGGGTAATATATACTCAAGGTTTAACAATCAAAAGACCACACAACAGGTTGGTTAGTGAATAAGCTTGCTCCTGTTCCCCATCACTTCCTAAAGCACTTAGTTTGGTTTCTTGTGTATTTTCCAATATTTCTTTATGTAAATGTGAGCAAATAATAATCAATTAATTTTCTGTTATTCTTATATAAAAAAGAGTATACTACATAAATCAGAATTCTTGTAGAAAACAGAATTCTACTATGATAATTCAACTGAACAGAAATACTGAGACAAATGCAGACATCGATAGTGTTAAGGGAGCAGAAATGGAGGCCGAGACCCCCTAGAGGACATTGGGAGACTTCACTTGCCTGAGACCTGAAGGGGCAAAGGGACTAGACAGTTAACAGAGCCAAGTGTGAGCCAGAACCGCAGAGGAGGCTTGCCTTGCAGTCAGATGTTATAGTTACAGGGAGATGCAGCTGCCCTAAGTTTGATAGCAAGGTGGAGAGGAAGTGGGAAAGAAACACCCTGGCCTCTTTCTCCTCTCACCCACCTATCTGTGGCTCCTACTGGCCAAACCCACCCAAAGTGAGACAGCAAGGGGACCTTTTGATGCAATTCCTGTGCTCAGGCTCCCAGGGCCCAGAGCATGACAGAGAAGCATGTAGTGTAAGTTATATAGATCTAGTTACAGATAAAAGGGAAATAACCAGATATATCCTGTAGGCACTGTTGAGAACCTTGTTCCTTTCTATTTCTTATCTCTTAAAGATCTCTCCATATTAGGACATAGGGAACTTTCTCCTTCCTTTTACAGATGCTGAGTATTCCATTTTTATCAACTTACCATAATGTATTTAGGCTGTCCTCATAATAAACACTTAATTTTTTGCCAACTTTCGGAATGGTGCAACAAAATATAAAATATAAAAGTGCTTGTTCCCCTGTAGCCTCACAGACAGTGTTGGTGAATTTTGGCATATTTGACAAAATGATAGGTGAATAGTATAATCTCAGAATAAATTTTTTTGCATTTCTCTTATTCTGAGTGAAATTCAACATTCTTTTTGTATAAGTGATGCTATATTTTTCTTCATAGGAACTGTTTGTTCGTGAGATTTGCCTGTTTTTTGACTGAATTATCATTTTGTTTTTAAGAACTCCTTTATCCATTAGGGGCATTAGTCCTGAGTAGTATTAGGTGAAGATATATATGTTTTTTTCTTCTTTCACTTTGCTTCTTTTAAAATACAGATTTGATTTTGTCTTTATTGTTGACATCACATTTATCAATTTTTTTTTGCCTTCTATATTTTTGAATATGGTTAAAAGGCCTCCTATACTCTAAGGTTATAAATAAAATTGCCGCGGCTTTTTTGCCAAGTGTTTTTTATAATTTCATTGATTACATTTCAGTTAAATTTCTTTTTGCAGTTTATCCTATCCACCCTTCCCCCACTGATTCGTCTCCTCACATACCAGAACCAAACTGTTTTAATTATACTGACTTTAACATGTTTTAATACATGATAAGACAAGTCTCACATCATTGATTTTTTTTTTCAGAATTTCCTTGACTATCTTTGTTTGTTTATTCTTCTATGATAATTTTATAATCAATCGGCTTATAAAAGGCCCATCTTTGTGCTTTTTTACCTGAATCTCATTTTGCCTGAAATTAATATCCTAATTCCTTATTCATCCTGTTTATATTTTCTTGAAATGCCTTTTCCTATCCTTTCTTTTTCATTTCTGAATCACTTTGCTTTGGGCATATCTCTTGTATAAAACACAGAATTGGGTTTTCATATGTGATCTACTTAGAAAATCTGTTCTTTAAAAGATGAGTTATGCTCATTTTATTTACTGATATGGGAGATGTATTCAGTATGAATTCTATGTGCTTATTATTTCTATGTAATGTAAGGGTCTTACACTATATAAGTTCATTTTATTTATTTTTGACGCTTGTAATTTTTCTGATATTTGGGGTAATTTTTTTTTGTTTTTGTTTAAAAATAAACCTCAGTATAATGTCCTTAGTTCTTTCTTTCTTTAAACAAATTCAGTTCCTTATTATGAGCAAAATTTAACTGGCTTACATAATTTTTCTTTGGCTATATTTCCTCTTCTTTATCACCCAGTTTTAGTCAATAAGATGGTTTAAGTTTAACATTCACCATTGTATTTTGAAATATGCATATTCTTCCAAACGGTGAGCTGATTTTACCACTTCTTTTTCCCCTCTCTTTTATTTTTTTCTAAGTTATATCATTCCTGCATTGTCAGATTATTTTATGACCCTTCCTCCTGCCTTTGTTTCTGTCTTAGTTTTGCACTTAAATATGTTCAGTTTCACTGCCAAGCCTTCTGTCAAAGTTTTGCCTGCCATTTTGCTTGGCTAAAATTTTCCATCTATTGATAGTTTTCTCAAGAAGGGCTCATGTTAGCAATAGTCTCTGATTTATTACATGATTGAAACTGTCGACAGCTTTTATGCTTCACAAACTAGAAGGTGAAAGTAAAATCTTTGTCTCATACTTTCAGAGATATAAAATCCTTGGTGGTCTATAAATTCCTTCATTCATGCTTTCTTTCCTCAAGTATCTTGTAAGTTTTCCTTCCCTGACCTGTGGTATTGAATTTGCTGAGTAGAAGCTTGCTGCTCGCTTAATTTTCTTTTTCTTATACATATAACTTGAAATGTTTGCCTGGTTGCCCAAAGGATTTATTTTTTTTTATAGTTAAAGTACTTATTATGATAACATCTTTACTAGCATGCATTTTTGTGTTGACTGACCTAAGTCAGTTTTCACTGATATATGGTATTCGTTTTTAATCTATAGTTTAAAGTCTTCTTTTATTCCAGGAAAATTTTCTTGTACTTTAAAATTTGTGCTCTGCATTCAGTTGGTTTTCATCTTTTAGAAAATCTAAATATGCCTATGTTAGAACTCTATTTTTTATTTACTATATATGATTTTCTTATCAATCATTTTCATTTTTTAAAAAGTCTGTTTTATTTTGTTAATTTTCTAATTCCATTTTGTATGTCTTTTAATGTTTCTTCCACAGCATTCCTTGTTTCTGGTTCACTTTCTAATTTCGTCTTTAAACCTATAATGATTTTCCCTTTTTTTTCTATTTTTTCTGATGTCTGTTTATTCCTTTTCCATTTCCTCCTGTTATCTGGCTGTCATCTCCTTTTGTGATCTTTCTTTATAGCTATAATTGCTTCATTAAATGTTTAAAAATGTATGGTAAATTTTTTTACAATTTTGTTTCATTTTATGACAACCCTTTTTTCCTGGTGAGTTCTCATCGCCAACAGGAAAGTTTTGATGCATATTTATGCATATTTTTCTTTCTGTATGGATTCTATGTGTATATTATGGTCTTTGCAGTGCTGACCACAGCCCAACCTACACTCCGAAAAAAGAATTAAATTTAAGAAAGGTTACCTAGTATGAGAGACCTCCTGAGAACCAGGGATATGTAATAATATGTATACTGCATTTCAAATATTTCAGGCAGAGAGAACTAATGGACAAGGTATTAATGAGAACCTAATCCTTCATTTATAATTTGACATATTTGATAACTTCTGGCTTCACACATTTCAAGCATCTTTGTCTTCTATTTATACATTTCTATTCAAATCATGAAATGATATCACATGAAGGTAAGTATAATAAAGATGAAGTTGGACTAGAAAGAAATTTGGTCTTCATACACTAAAGTTAAAATATCTTACTTTTGTAAATTTCACAAAGCCATGTAATCATATATACACATTGCTAGGTCTGTTCCTTGAGCCTTGGAATAGTCCCACAACAGTGAGGATCTCTAACGCTGAAGCTTCATTAGCTTCATGGTAAAACCACATCTGCTTCAGAGAGAAACAACTTTCTAGAATGACAGTGATGTCCAACATCTGAGCTTGTAGATCCATAAACTAACAACAGGTTGTATGGGTTCAATTATTTGAAAGAGATACATTTCTAACATTCACGATCATTCTTTTTTGATGACGTAATTATTAACTTTAAATAGAAAGGGTAGAGTACAGCACAGGGAATATAGTAATATTATAATAACTATATATGGTGTCAGATAGGTACTAGACTTATTGGGGGAATCACTTCATAAGTTGTATAAATGTCTAATCACTATGTTGTATACCTGAAACTAATATTGTATGTCAACTGTAATTGAAAAATTAAAAAAAAAAATTTAAAAATGATATTAATTTTAGTTTCTGCTTCTACTGACTTTGAAAATCTTGAGAGAAGGTAGAAAGATCCCCGCCCCTTCCAATTGAGAGAAGCCATCAGCACTTATCATGCAACTGATTTTTATTCTGGTGCAATCAGTCTAGCTAATGTCAAGTACCACTGACAAGAGCGTTCGTTACTCTGTCACCTGGAGGCTTTTGAAGGGTTGGTGCAATGACTTGGTTTGGAACAAACAAAACAAACAAAAATAAACTCCTCTAGTCTGAACTTTCCTGTAACTTGAATGACCTCTTGGGGCTGTAACTCAGTGACACAGACAGCGAGGCCCTTCATATTCGAAGGTGACATCACCGACTGACCTATAAGGAGTGGGTAGGAGTGATCCCTGCCTGGCTGGAGATGAACACTGTTGCTTTCCGTTTTTAGCACCAGAATGGTAGACTTGACCCTATGGGGCTAGTTATCTGTTCATCGTCTACCTCCACTCTCCTCTCGCCCCTCACCTCTGAATTGCTGGACTGAACTTCCCTCGAGGTATTACTGTGTCTGTCTTCTTCACTGGCGTCCCCCTGTCACCTAACATGTGGATGTCCTGCTAGTAGAAGACCTCACTGCATAGTTAATGATAGCCTACAACATGAGGCTAAATTCTTTAAGGGCTTACTTGAAAGTTTGCTATCAGACTTCATGGCATTAAAAGGCCTCTAATAATATTGTGGTCCATAGGACAAAAAGTGCTGTATCACTGTTGTGTCCAGGAATCACTGGAAATGAGGAAGATCCATTTATAACTGTTTCCTGACTTCAGATAGCAACAGAAGATTGTGCAAAAGAACATGAGGGATAAAAGTACATAATTTCCCTCTTACTTTATTATCTATTCTTGTTTTACAGTGCCCCGACTACTGCTCCTCAAGCTTTTATCTTTTCCATCTTATCTCTTCATTGCTGGCCATGAAGTTCTTTCACCCAGGTCCTGCTACCTTCCAAATCATGCCTTGTCTAGGTTTGTTATCATTTCTTAGGAACCCAGAGTGAGAGAGAAAAATGTAGACAGCCCAGGATCTAGTTTAACATTTCTCTGCTGCCATCACTCTCTTATTCTATCTTTGTATATCTGTGTCTATGAAAAGAGCACTAAAACCTCATCTTGGCATAGTAACCTCATTCTAAAGTTAAAATATCTTACTGAAGATTAGTTTTTTTTTTTCCTCTAAATTTCACAAACTCTCACTGATTGAATGAAGATATATATATATATATTGAGCAGAGAGTATTATTTCCTTTGATACTCCTTGGCTTCACATTCCCTTGGTATTCTATCAGGAATTTTTAGCAACGAACCCATTGTTGTGTGAAATGACATTTGCAGAGACCTCTCTACTTGAAAGACTATGTATCTGACACATTTTGACCAATTACTGATTCTTCTCTTCACCTGGCTGTGCTGAAGAAGCTGTTGGACAGAGCACATCTTGTAATTAGGTAAATTTGAGTGGGTTTGTCTGAAAGTAGCCTAATAAATGACACTCTGCTTGTCATGGTGAAATCTCCTTTAAGCGTGGGAGGCAGGGGCTTGTATTTACTTGTCCTGTTAATCAGAAGCAGTATGGGTATGCTTAATTTGACCTTTAAGCAGACATAGCTCAGGCTCAACTGTCTTTCTTTGTATAACTATTTGGCAAACTTTTTTTCTCTTTTAGCCAGTACTGATTCCTGATCCCCTAACAGACTCAATCTTTAAGCAGTGGTGAAATTTTAGGATGTCAAAGCTATGTAACATTTAATGAGTACCAACCATGGAGAAGAAACAGGGTCAATCGAAACTATAATTTTCTAGAACCTTATTTCTAACTCCAGGACAGCCATTTTACAAGTGAATTTGGCCACTGTGTGCACAGCATGATTTCATAATGTTCTCAGGAGAGCCCTCCCTGATTTAGCTCTCCTTCTGCAAGCCTCTTTTATGTGCCGGCTGCCAGATGAAATTTTATTTCAGCTGCTGGCACAGGTATCTCTGGGAAGGATTGTGCAAAGATATTCTCAGATTTTGCTTTCTCAGAGCAAAAGGTCAAAGAGCAGATTTTAGGAGGTGTAGGGAAAAAAAAATATGGAGCAATATGAGACACATAAGCATGAGGCAGAAATGGATCATGGGGACAGTTTTTACTAGAGCCAGCCCTAGCAAACACAACATAAAATCTAGTTTTTCTATATGCCTCCATGGGACAGTGATGATGAGACTCTGTCGCAGAAAGTCATACCAGGTCAAGTGTATCTTCTGTACTTTCAACATTGTCCCACTCTATGCAGGTAGAATGAATATGCATGAGACCTAGATGGAAATGATCTCTGAACACCGTCTGAGCAGCACTGATAGCATAGCCTTTGGTTTCCAGACTATTGAATGCGCTGCGATATTTGGGTAAAGTAAACTCTGTTTAAATATCTACTGATAGCAATATCTGGTCGATGATCTATAATGTTGTGTGGGGTTAGTTCTTCTCTTTTCTGCATAGCATTCTTGACAATGCTTCTGTTGGAGCAATGTTTTATCCTTCACACTATTTAGAGAGAAAAGTGCCTTTTTAATTGGTATACAGGATAGAATTGATATTACCTTGAGCAGGATGAATGAGGCAGTGACACTTTTAATATTAAACATCTCCCTCTGAGAGCAGTTAAGGGTGTTACTCATTAATCATTTACTTTCCAGAATCACACAGAGCTTAAGTTCAGATTAACGCTGTGCTTTGGGCAATAAAGAAGAATAGGAGTTATCATACGAATTTCTATCTCAGGTTGATGGAATATCTATGGATGTCAGAAGTAGGGCTCTCGTGATCTTAAAGGGATCTTGACAATTTACCAAAAGGTCTTTCTTGCTTCATGCTACTTGAAACAACGGGTTAAAATCTGCTTGTCTGCAAATATGTTTTTTTTAATCTTAAGTAAATAACCAAATTATCTCCATAAATTTTAAGTTCTTTTATTAAGTACAAATAAAGAAATACTTATAGAACACATTCGGCTATATTTGTCTGTACCTAACCTAACTCAAATATCATAATATTTTATGATATCTGTATTGGATCATGGAGGGGTGTTTTCTTAATTCTTTATTGGATTGGGCCTACTAGAAGTAGCTAGAATTGATCAATTCTTTTAGGACCATCATTTAACTGCTGTGCTGACATCAAGGGGGCTGGAAATAGCTCTCGAAAGATATTTCTTTTATGGAGCGACTCCAGGGATGAACCAAGATATTTCTTTAAGACAGTTGTGCAGAGATAAGTGAAGTTGGTCAGCACATCAAGGCAAAAAGATCTTAAGAAGGGTACTTCAAAGTTATTGCTTTGAATTCTTCAAGAAAGTTGATAATGAAGAACTGGCAATTTTATAAAAGATTATCTGAGTCTCTTGCCGCTTGATAAGTCTCTATATTATTTTACCCTATCGATGTCATTATCATTTTCATAATTTAACATTTGTGCCCTGGAAAGACAAATCAGTGTGCAAATCAGTGCTGCTTTTACTGTACTGTGAACTTCCTGAAGATTAGTTTTTTTTTTCTGTTGTAATTTACTGTTGTAATTTACTGTTGTAATTTTACCATGTAGTTCAGTGTCTAAGACACAGTTATTGCTTAGTAAGTGGTTGTCAAAGGAGTTAAAGTCGGAGAGAAGTTATGATTTAGTTATGGAGCAAGTCAAATTAACACTACAAAAAACGTGAGCAAGTGTCCAATGAGATTCATAGAATAGAAAGGTTAGCGGTTCAGAAGAGAAAAAGATGTGGGGGACTTAAAAGGAATTCGTGAAGGAAGTGTAACTTGAGCTAAGCCTTGAATATAGTTAGAATAAGGCTGTAATGCGTGGAACAGACTCTTTCTGTGTCCTTTTGCCTGCTTTTGTGGTTGCTTCCTTTTCTTGGTGGACAGTATTGATCTGAATGAGAATCTAAGGGAGAAATTTATGGTTTAGGAAAAGCAATGGTATCAAGTTTGGTGAGTAGAAATACTGAGGTCAGTAAATTCGGGGGAACATATACAAGTCACTAATACGTTTTTGGAAGACAGACAAGAGAGAGATTAGCATTCTTTTGACATTTTAGTAATGAGAACCAAGAAAACGGTTAAATTTGAGGTAAGTTAGAATTTTAATAGAGGTTGAATTGTATATATTCCCAACTAGGTTGCACTGGCAATCAGGTTCCCAACCTTATAATAATGACCATTTAATGGGGGGAAAATCCTATATGCTCATTAAATCTATTGTAATTAGAGACAGAGTAATATGTGGTCTAATTAGCTCCACTTTTGGAAATGGTTTAGAGAGGAGTTTGGGGTGGTTGATGAGCTAAATAATTTGTGTATGTACAAAAGGGTTAAGTTAAGCCTGCTTAACTGAAATAGCCTTTGAGTTACTGTATACCTGGTTTATATCAATGGTTTAATCACAAACAATTAAATCATAAGCCATATAATTATATGTCTACCAGCATTGCTATCTGGAAAGATCATTAGATGAAAGCTGATTTTTTGATAACTGGAATAAATTGGTTTAGAATCCGTGCACAGAGATGAGGGTAAAAGGTTATCTGCAGATTTTGGCCATAGAGAAATCAACAGAATGCTAGAGAACCCCCAACAAATCATCACAGAGTTGTCACTCACACTTATTCTGATAATAGGAGTGAAATGGCAGCTGTCTTCTGGGAGTGGGCTATTACCACACTGAAGATAGAAAAAGGAAAGGAGTTCTGCTTTTTTTTTTTTTTTTCCTATTCCCTAAAGGAAAAACTGTCCTGAGGATGTGGAGACTATGTCGAGGATTTTAGACAAATAGGTATAATAGTTGAAATCTGCATCATATCATATAAGAAAATGCTTTAAGGGTCATTGATATATTGGGCTGGTTGCAAGTCAAAGGTTTTAACAATGAATACATTGGTTTCAAAGTAAATACATTACATCTCTTTTCTTGTAGGCTACAGAACCAAAGTGAAGTTTCTAAAGCAAACCATTCCTATGGAGCAGTTTAGGCTCCCACACTCTGATTCCTAGACTAGGGAGCATTTTCATTTGCTCTAGGATAGGTGGCAAGTTGTGCCCCTATACCTTCCAGGTGTCTGGAGGGTAGGGTGTGCCCAAACAGAAGTAGTAAGAATAGAACAGAGAATCAACAATTATCTTCTGTCGTCTACACAAATACATTCCCAGGAAAAGACCTGACATCTGGCTTTATACCTCCATGTAATTTGAAGACATCATGTTCTAATAGTCCCCATTAATTGCCAAACACTCTACTAAAAATTACCCCATTTAATCATTTTCAAAGTCCTTGAGATAGTATTCTATACTCACCCTCTTAACTCCTACTTAGTTACTATAATGTAGTGTCAGCCTCCACCACTACATTGAAATAATTATTCATGTCCTTCTTTGCAAATTTAATGGTTCATCTTTCATGTAATTGCCAACTATTGCCTTTTTATTGATCTTTATTCTTCTTTGACTTTGTGCTAAGTGGTTCTTGTTTGTTTTTTGATATTATTTCTCAGGCTTTTCTGTTAGTTTCTATTACACTACTCATTCTTTAAATGTTGGTATTCTCTAAGTTTCTGTCATCATCCTATCAATATAGTTTCATCTAACTATTTGCCTTAAATAATTTCAACATTCTTGTGGTTTTATCTTGTATCTACACTTTGAAATCATTATTTCGGGGATAGACATCTCTTACCAACTTGATAATTGTACATCTAATAGATCACTAGATATTTCTTTTTGCATGATATATAAGCACCTCAACTCATTATGACCCCAAATGAACTAAACATCTTTCCTCTAAAACTCACTTAAAAATTTCTTTTTTGTGGTGGCTTCACCATTCATTTAGTTATCTTAGATACAAACCTGTGAGTCATTCATAAACGGTGTGTTCCACGTGACTCGCTAACAAGTACAAAGATGTCAAAAGTATAGTAATTCTCCAAGTATAGACCATTCTCCAGTTGCTTTAAGCAGGAAAGTCATTCATCCTAGTTCTTTCCCTGAGCAATGATTCCCGCTAGGTGGGATTGATGAGGTGACCAGTCCCTACTTGACAGCTCTGCAGACCCTATGGTATGTTGTCTGTCACTTTAGCCCTTGTTTGCTCCATAGATTGCTCTCACTCTGCAACTCATCCCTGTCACTTATGCTGCTTCTTGACTGTTACCATTGACCATGTTCAGGACCACACCCTGAATTGCCACTGTCTCCCCAAACCTGCCCTGACAACTCATGTCCTGTGTTCTCCCTCTCTGGCCAGGGTGACTACCTTGTTGAGAGAGTTGTTTTATTTTAACTTTATTTGTTTTGTTTTTAATTGTTGGAGTTGTCTAGTGGTAGGAAGAGAGACCGTCTGGCTCAGGAGACAGCCAGGCAGAGTCTCACCCTTTACCTGGAGTCACTCTCTGAGTCTGGGCACCCAGTATACAGTATGTTACTCAAGCCTATATATTTGGACAGAATTCTTACTGTCTCATGGTGATGTTCTCTCAGGGACTTCATTCTCTCTCAATCTGAAATGGACTCCTATGTGACACACCCAGTTCTAAAGAATCCATACAGTCTAATAAAATTGCTGCGGTCAAGTGATTTCTCACAGAGCTCTTGAGCCCCATGGCAATCAGTGGATGTGATTAAACATCCATATTCTCACCTCAGTTCATTGTCAACTGGAGACAGGAACAAATAGAGGGTACCCCTGCCTAACCACCCAGCACCCATTCTCTTATCTCTGTCTCAGCGAAATATGGGCTTTACAGTTCTGAAGGTAAAAGAGCTCTGGAAACTGAAAGGTTTCCATAATCTACTTGGCAATGAAACATGACCTTGTCTGAGTTCATCCAAGGTGACAAAACTGAGCTGAAACTATCTCATTTTATTTATCCCATTTATTATGAATATTCATATACTTCACTGAAGAAATATTAATATGTTGGCATGTGGCACGGGTACAGACCTTCCTGCTTGTGTTCTGCAATACATGGCATATATACCGCATTATTATTATTAAATCTGAAAATTTCCACATCCTTAAGCACTTCTGTCCACGTGAGTTTCAGATAAAGTGATTGTGGCTATGTACTCTAATAATGATTTCTGATTTCTAGCTTTTGACATCTTCCACATTAATCCGTCATCAAGTTCTGACAATTTTATCTTTATTTCTAGACTCTATCTCTTTGCTTCTATTTCTATTCTCACTGATCTAGCCAGAGACTTGGACTTCTGGTGGCTATAATATCAGTCTCTCTTCTATTGGCCAGAATAACCTAGCCCTACCCCAAATTTTGTGTCCCCACTTAGCAAAAGAAAAGCCCTGCACTTGACTGAACCTGCACTCTTTATATAAAGTATGACCCTGTGGGAGTTGGACAGTCTTTCCTTTCACTCAAGTTGTCACATCAAAGAATTCCTTCTAAGCACATATACTTGTGCTCCTAAAAGGAGCTTGAAAAATACCAAATGGTGTACTGAACTACACATCCTGTGTATTTTAATGCCTAATAGTGTGTCTGATTGACTTACCCTTTATTTGCAATGATCCTAGTACAGCTTTTCCCTATCTCATTCCCCAGGACTACTGAAAGTTTTCAAACTAGCCTTTCTGCTCATGTTTTATTCCCTTTAAATCCACCCTCTCATGGCCGCTAGACAGCACAGATTTGACCACAGCTGGACTTGAAATCTTTAAGTATCTCTCCTCTACCATTAGGTTGATGTCTAAAGTTTTTCACAGGACATACATTGTAGGCCTTTGCTGATCGAGCCTCTGTCTGTCTCTCTTTTTCCATTTCCTTCCTTGAGTTTTAGTCTTCAGCAATTTAAAACTCTGCTGTTTTTATATCTTCTCTCTTGTACTTGTTTCTATTTTTTCCTGAAATGATAAATTCTCCCCACCCCCAATCTTCTGCCACCAATTGCCTGCCTAATTCTACTCATAGTTAAAGACTCAAGGGGTTATTTGTGGACTTTTTTCCCCCCTGGAATTTGTAGGAAGCAAGCTGAATGAATTGCTAAATGTGAAGATATGACAAAAAAGCCCTTGTTTTAAAAAATTGTCAATTATTTTGTTGTGCGTGTGTCTTTATCTTGGACTCTGTATCTGGGAGCATCTTATGAAGTCAAGGATTGAAGTGCTCTTGTGATATTCAAGAGGCATCTCTGAGCGTGCTGCTGCTGGATTGGTGCAGTGAAAATTTCATGATTTCCTGGTGCATTTTGGCGGAGATTACAGTGGACATGCTTGAGCTGAACATGTTTCTTTTTTTCAAAGGAAAGTGGAGAAATTTTCCATTCTTCTAAGCAAGATTTTTTAGTTTTGATAC
Organism: Pteropus medius; assembly: GCF_902729225.1. Classification (NCBI taxonomy): domain Eukaryota; kingdom Metazoa; phylum Chordata; class Mammalia; order Chiroptera; family Pteropodidae; genus Pteropus; species Pteropus medius. The sequence goes on from NW_024340849.1 coordinate 15,681,104, forward strand.
TTGGGCAGAGTGGCAGAAATTTGTTATTTGCTAACAAATTTCACACTGGATTACACCTGACTCTTATGTCCTTTTTTTCTCATCATTCTAAAATAACATTTACTATTTTTTTTTTTCACGTTTCCAGTGGTAAAAAATGGATATGCCACACATTTGGTTTAGCATGATTCAAGGTAGTGAGAGGCCAGGTTCGCACCCACTATAATGGAGACTGCTATTCAGCTCCTCATTTAAACTTAGACTTCCCCATAGTATGGAATTTTAAAGTTGGTTAGATATGTTTTCCAATTTCTACATTTTGCAGAAAATAGAACATTTCTATCGAGTTAAGGGGCTAACACATTCCTTTACTTTATATTTAAATTGGCTATCCATTTAAAGAGATTTCTATAGATTTACTCTTTAGGTAGCTGTAAGAGATTGGAAAACTTTTATTCTACATTAAACACTGCCTTTCAGTAACTATATATAAACCCCACAAATCTCTGTTCCTATGAATATCAAAACTAAACATTAGGATCACCAAAATTATATATCTCAGTGATAGTCTGTAGTGAAGATCATATTTGCAATAGCTCAGACTAATAATTTTGTAAGGTTATTTACAAAAATAAATTAATAAAAATAAAACACAAAGATATGCAAAATACAAGCCCATTTAAAAATGATATTAAATTCAACAGATGTAGAATTACTCTGTCAAATAGTATAAAAGTTTCTTAAGATACCCTCAGTTTCTGTACTTGTCATGGACCAGTGACTGTTTACAGCCTGATGTCATCTGTGCATCATACAGAGGATAGCAGTACTCAATGAGTTTTATCCCTTAGCTTTTGCCTGGTTTTACAGACCAGGTCAATAATTGCATCTCTATAATTCTGTTCCTTTCTGCTTTACACTAACCTCAAAGCTCTACCCACCCCAAGAATCCTGTACAGCTCTGTCCAACAGAAATATAACACTAGCCACATATATAATATTAAATTAGTCACATTAAAAAAAAAACAGGTAAAATTAATTTTAATAATACATTTTACTTAACCGAATATATCTAAAATATTAACATTTCAACATGTAATCAATATGAAATATTATTGCTGAGATATATTATTTTTTTTTCCTAATAAGAAGTCTTTGTAACCCAGTGTGCAGTTTTTACCTACAGCACATTTTGACTTGAATTAGCCACATGTTAAGTGCTCGATAGCCACGTGTCTACTACCCAGTAGACAGTGCAGCTGTGGAGACTTCCACTGAGCTGTCCCAGAGCAAGTGAGACACATCTACTACATCATGTCTTAGAAGGAAGCTGCCTCCATGAGAAGAAAATTTTAAACTCTCTGGGGAAAGAAGAGTGTGCTGGATACATTTAGAGAAAAATCCATGGCAAAGGAACTGTTATTTTCTCATTTGTCTATGGTAAAGTCATCTGGAAGTAGCTTCAGCTCAGCAATTCTGGAATCTCAGTTTCAAATATACTGATTTCTTGTCCTGAAGTTTTCAGCTCTGTTACATTAAGCACACAGGTCATGTGCTCTTCCTATTCCAAGTAAGGATAATAGTTTGTATTTTACATATCTTAGTTATTTGAAAACCACAAAAGAAATTTGGAAAGTTATCAGTATGTTTTTAAAGTATTCTTGTTGGCTGTGTCTTACTCTTTGTCTTCTCTCTACTTCAGATTTTTTTTTTTATTAAAGCGTAGTTGACATATAATATTATATTAGTTTCAGGTCTACAACATAGACATTTGATATTTATATACGTTATGAAGTGATCAACATGATAAGTCTAGTAGCCATCTGTTACCATACAAAGTTATTAAAATATTATTAACTATATTCCCTATGCTGTACATTACATTCCCATGACTTATTTATTTTATAACTGGAAATCCATACTTCTTAATCCCCTTTACCTTTTTGGTCCATCCCCCCACCCCTACCTCCTTCAGTTTTGTCCTATAGGGATAATGTCCTCAAAACCTGCCACTTCCATATTAATTGTTGTTGTTGTTTTGAGATAATGATGGCCAAACTGTCTGATATGGCAGTGAATTACGTGGGGAGAACATCTCTGCTGCCCGGCAGAACTGCATTTACGTGCACTTAATCTCCTTAATGACATTCACAGAGACAGTTTCAGCTCAGACCCCTCATCATCGCTGCAGGCTCATCAATCCTCTTGACTCCGTTTCAAGTTATGTCCATGCGGGAAGAGAAATACTTCTAATCACACATTCATAATATTTTGAGCTGTCAAATATTTATAGTTAACCTCTTGTTAGCTTTTCCTGTACAGTAAAACACAGACACCCACAAGTGTTTGTTCTGTATTATTCCAATTTAGTTCCACTCTAGAGTAAAAAAGACAGAACCAAATTATACTTGATCAAAGAGAGGGATGATATGCACTTGGTCAGAGAGAGGGATAATAGGTTAATTAGATGATACACCTTTATTTCATGGGCTCTGAAAGGAGAGCAAGATGCTGGATACTATGGCTAGATTTATTTATATCCTCTTTCTTCAACCTCGGTCTATTTTTAATATCTCTCTGGATCATATTGTCATAGGATGGGGTCTTTAGAAGAAGATAAATTTTGCCAGTGCTAAATAGAGAGGTGTCTAATTTTAGGATTTTGGTTTGATAAGAATGAAGTTTCAGTGAGAACTCAGGACAAAATCAAATCTCAGTTTGTTAAGGAAACCCAATGTTTGAACTTGGGAGACCAAGTACACAGACTAAGTGTAAAGGCTCGTGTGAGTAATAAGGAAGGTAAAAGGGTGGTCTTAGGTGATTGTCACAGACACTAGAGGGTGTTATGGTTCATCTTTATAAAGGATGGTATCTGGTTCAAGGGCAGGTCTACCGACTGAGGCAAGTAGAGCCTGAGGCAAAGCTGATCTCTCTCCTCTATGGGCCTTTCTTCTAAGCAAAGAAGAGTTAAAGTCTCTTGGGGTTCTACGGTGGGGGGCTCTGGCTTTTGTGGGATGTTATTGAGGTTGGAGAGACACTTCCAGGATTATTTCTCCATCCAGCAGCATCCACTGTGTCAGAGCTTGATATTGGCATGGTGTCTTTGAAACATTTGTCCTTTCAACTCCCCATCTCAGGGAAATATATTGTATTTAGAATGAGAAAGTTCTCTCTATCTACATGACCTAGGTAGGATACATAGAGAAGCAATTTTATGGAGTTCTTTAAGGGTTTCATTTTGTTCCACAGGAAATAAAAAAGATTAATATTGTTTGCAAACTATAAGTCATTGTTCTTGGAATATGCCAGGCATATAGCCAGGACTGGGAAAAATAATAAAATGTGAGAAACACAGACCCAACTTTGAGAAACTTATAGATAAGAAGGGGGGAAAATACATATAAATATCTGCATATCTATCTGTAATAGGTGCTACTATAAAAATATCCAGAAGACATAGCGGGGACATAAAGGATGGTGGTCATTATTTTACTTGTGGCAGAAAGTGACACTGGAGCAGTGTGGTCATGGTGGCATGTGAGCACCAGCATGCTCTTTTGGGAAATACTGAGTAGTTTATTATGGCTGCAGTGTAGAATATAAGGCATGGAGAATGGTGAGATACTTACTACCTCCGAATACCTCACATCCACCTTCTGTCATCTCCAGTGCCACCACTGTAAATGAAGGTATTTTTTACTGTCACATGTACTACTCCAAGAGCTTCCTAGCTAGTGTTCTCATATCTACATGCTTTCCCCAGCAAGTCTCCACAGAGAAGCCAGGATGGTTTCTTAAATACACTTTCTACCCTCAGCTCCCATTTTTAAAAAATTCTTTAAAAGCCTATACCCAATTTATACTACGTTTCTACCGAAGGTTACATTGTCTTTCTATCTGGCCCTCATCTACTCCAAACTCTTTCTTGACTCAGGATATTTGCATATGGTGTTCTTTTTCTCTGAACCTCTTTTTTTGTTTATTAAAAGACACCCTCAATGGAGTGCCTAAGAAAACAGAAAATGAGGGAAGTTATTTGTTTAAATGTAACAGACAAAACCCTCATATCTAAAATACATAAAGAACTCTTCCAAACAATGCCAAAGAAGTGAGTAAATAATTTGAGCAGCCAATTTACAAAAGAAAATATTACAATGGCTGATTAAAACATATAATATCTTAAAATTTCATACACTTCCCATTTCAATGGTAAAAAAAAAATAGTTCGACAATGTCAGGATGAAAAGATAGTGGACTTAGAGCCACATTGCTAATGGGAGTGTAAATTTGTGTAACCATTTGTGAAAAGTTTGGCATTTTCTCTTAAATTTGGCATTTTTTCCAAAATTTATTTATAAACTCTATGATTCAGCAATTCTTTTCTAGGTATATCCCCAAAAGACAATCTTACATATGTACAGGAGGAGATATTTTTAAAGCCTGTATAGCAGCCTTGTTTACAGTAGCAAAAATATGAAAATAAATCAAACGTCACCCATCGGAATAAAGATGAATATATTGTGGATATGCCCACAGTAGAATATCATAGTATATTAATGAACTATAGTGGTAGGAAGCATGAGAGATTTATGTTAGCAATATAATATTTGTTGACTCTTAGCTGCATAACTTAATTTAAAAAGGAACTCTTAACATGCAAGACAGCTTTTTAATAAAGTTTAAAATAGCTAAAATCACACATACACTACAAAAACACACTTTTTAGTTACTCATATAAATGCAATAAATATTCACCCTAAATAACCTAAAAAAGAAATTATAGGCAAGGGGATGATGAAACCAGAATTCAGAATAATAATTATTTCTGGTGCTGGTGGGGAGCCAGGAGGATGGAATGTGGGGGGAACCACATGGTAAATTGTTATTCATTATAAATATTTAACTTCGGTTTTGGGTCGTGGTGATTTTTACATTATTGAAAAATAATTAAATAAACTAAATAAAAGTCATTCATACGTAAGAATGAGAATGTTTCATGAAGGATGGATTATAGTTAATCTAATTGTGTGCCCCTGAAGTCCAAAAGATAATAAAATTACAAGAAATGTACTGCAAGAAAACAGTGATTTTTTCCCCCATAATCTTTGATTAAGCAAAAAAGATAGAAGTAATGTAGAAAAAGGTTGATAAACCTAACTAAATAAAAATGAAAAACTTTTGTTCAACAAAATATATATAATATCAAAAGACCTAACAAACTAGAGGAAATATTTACAACATATTTGACAGAGAAAAGACAAATTTTCTTAATATTAAAAAAAAGTTCTTGAAAATCAATTAAAAAGAACAATGACTCAGTGGATAAATGGAGTAAGTACATGAGCATGCAGTTCACAAAATATACATGGCTTATAAACATCTGTAAAGATGCTGATTTCACTGGATATCAAGAAGACACAAAATATTATATTTTAGGTTATCTAATTGACTGAGATTGAAAAGTTTGAAAATAAAGGATGAAACATAAATCTTCTACCTTTGGAAAGCAATTTGGCACCAAAATTCAAAACTTTATATATATATATATATATATACTATCAGGCCAAAAAATTCACACCAAATGTGTATACTCACACTTGTGAGAAATGATGTATTTTAAATGATAGAGTAAAAGATGGAAAGCTTCTGAAATGTGGCTGTTGAAAACCGAGTCATATCTTCATTTGCTGCTATTGAAATCTTTGCAATAATTGAAAAATCTTAGGTGTAAAACGATGTGTAGAATTTGTTTCTTTATGTATGAAAGTCAAATGAAAAACACCCAGAGCTACTCTATGTAATACAGTAGCCAATAATCACATCTGATGATTAAGTCCTTGAAATGCTGCTAGTCTGAATTGAGATATAATGTAACATACACACTGGATATAGAAAATTTAGTATAAAAAAGGTAAAATATCTTGCTAATGCTATTATATTGATTACATGTTATATTTTTGTAATAACGTTATAATGTTATATTGATTACATGTTGAAATGCTAACATTTTAAATATATTGGGTTAAATAGAATATGCTATTGAAATTAACTTAATCTTCTTTCAATTTTTTAATGCCACTACTAAAACACTTAAAATTGCATATGTGGCTTACATGGCATTTCAATTTAGATGGTAGTGATCTAACAAATACACAAGAAAGAAAATCAGTTACATCTGAGAACTGGGATTAGAAATTTAAGATGAGGTGAGGACTCGCTTTTTATTGTTTACCCTTTTATACCTTGTGATTTTTTTAATTCCATAAACGAACTATTTTTGTAATAAACACATGTATATATAAGACATATTTGCTAAGAAGTTGAATAAAAGATCTAATTGCAGCCTTGGTTTTCATGGGTTACATAGTCCTTGGTCTGCTATTTGCTGGATTATTTAAACAAATAAATATAAACAATGGTGGCTTTTTAAATGGCCATCTCATACTATCTTGGCACTTTAAAAATTAAGTAGGGTTTGCAACAGTGGTCTTTAAGATTAGCCTGAGAGAGAACTGTTGCTCCTTCCCCCTGAACTATTCTTACACTTCAATTTATCCTTGTCCAGACTGACCAGAAGAGAAATGAGAAAGGCAGAGGGACGGGAAAGGACAATGAAAAAGAAAATCAGTACATATACTATTTCTGACACTCTGAGAAGGTTAATAATACAAGAGATTTACAATCTCACCAAAATAAAGGTCGAGCAGACTTTCATGTCCATCCTTAATACCCCTAAAATCTGGATGTAAGCTTATCTTCTCGCTGAGTGTGAGTTTATCTGAGAAAGACCAAGAAAATGTAGAAAGTGTGAAAAACCATAATTTCCCCAGGTCCCTCATGGACCACATAAGAGATGTTTCTGAGATTTGAAAAAAGCCATGCGTCTGCCATTTAAAAGTCACATCTAAATATACTTGCTACCTTCTAAGTAATCTTTTATTTTTAATTATAATATTATTTATGAGTTTTCACTCACTAGGAATTCTATGTCACTTTAAAAGCGATAGTATGAAACACAATACATCAGGAGAAAGACAGGTACTGATGAAATACGGTCCTGAATGTCATCATCCTGGTGATGTATATTAAAATAGGGATGGAAGAGTGAAGTTGAGAGGAGTCTGTGTGCTGTGCATTCTTGAATAATCCCCACGAAAACCGTGATTGAATTATTATCTATGTTCGACATCACATAACCAGAAAGTATTTGCCTGCAGAGGGAACCATTTTGTAAGGTAAATAGGACTATACCTCCAACACACTGGATCACATCCATTTTAAAGGACAAATATCAAAGAAAGCATAAGAAAAAATCAAATAGATTGCATTGGAGTAAAAATAATCCAAGTCCCATCCTCATAACTCAAGTAATTTTTAACTACTTAGATATAATGGGCTGGTACAGATAGGCTGTGTGTATAGTACCAATCATTTAGAAAGTTCTGTAGGTGAAGTTGAATTTTTTTTTTTTTTAGCTCTGAGAATGCTGGCTATATGTTTCTGTAATTATATAGTAGATTTCTCACACATTTTCATATTAATGATCACCTGGTATTTAACTTTCAACAGTGACATTATTAAATCTGAGGTGACAGCCCTTCACTTGTGACATTTAATTTACTTTTCAATTTTCCTTCTCTTCTTGGTCCTTTAAATGGTTCTTAAAGGCAAACAACTGAGGAGGCAGTGTCAACCCCACAGGCATGATGATTTTTCTTGATAAATATCTTCAAAATAAAATATCCAAATCCAAGTTTCAGTTAATACCTTCTCGAGCAGTATACAGTTATTTTGAAGTGGTGTCCTCTACACACAAAATAGCAGTGATCGGATGCTGAATTATCTTTTTATGAGTTGCTTAAGAGAGAGTGCTTTAGAATATGCTTGCTGTTAGTCATGCCAAAGGCTATTATTTACACAGCAAATCTCCTTGCTGTCTGCTTTTTCCTGTTGGTAAAGTTACAAAAGGTTACCTTTTTACATGAAGGTGAGCTGAAAAACAAATCTCATTTACTTATTTACTTTTCTGCAGATAAATCTTTTTTTTTCCAGCCCTTTGCATACACTTTAGAATTAAAAAGAATACCCATGATTTTTTTCACTTAAGAATTAAAAAGAATACTCACAATGTTTTTCAAATAATGAAGAAAATATTTTTAAAAGAAACATGTAAAATGAGTAACGGAATATAATTTATGGGATTTTGGGACTTTCAAATCAGAGAATTTTATTTTGGGGGTCATTAAATTCTAGTGAAATCGAAACTGGATATAGAAACCAATAAGCATGTTCTCATGATTTTATAAAGTATATACTACATTCAGTGGTAAACGTTTTTGATGATCGCTCAGCTAATATCTTTTACATGAACAATAGCCCTCCATGAGGCCCTGTAAAAATTGTTTTCTTTTTGCCACAAAGGTTATAAATGTTCATGTATTTGGCACGACTCCTTTAATTAACATATTGTTCATAAGCCACTTATCTGTTATTGTATAGAACTCATTCTAAAGGTAGGAGAAGAAGAATGTTAGTTTGGGGACTCAATGCCAATGACTTTTATTTTTCTGCTGGTTAATAGAATATTGTTGAAAGGACAATTAGAGGGCATGTTTCTAATATGAAAAGTAATGGAAGGATCCATTTTGCAGTATTAACTCATAATTCACTTGGCTTTCGGAATATCGCTCTCTCTTTTCTTTCCCCCCATATTTCTAACCATTCTGTCTTGGGGTAGAGGCTGTTGCCTTGCCCATAATCCATCCATTTGGTGTGCTCTAGCCCAGCGATCCTCAACCTTTTTGGCACCAGGGACCAGTACTCTAATGAGAATCTATTGCCTGATCATCTGAGGTGGAGCCGAGTCGGTGATGCTGGGGAGAGGCTGCAAATACAGATGAAGCCTCTCTTGCTGGCCCGCCTGTCACTCACCTCCTGCTGTGCGGCTCGGTGCCTAACAGGCCATGGACCTGTAGTGGTCCTCTGCCTGGGGATTGGGGCCCCCTGCTAGCCAACGTTCAACTGTCAGCGTTTGAGTTTTCTTTGGCTGCTGGAGACCACTCAGCCCACAATCATAGGAGGCTAAAAGTATTAAGGAATAACTGCCTCCTCAGAGTGGCTTCCAGCTAAAGGTTGATGGTAGCTAGTTTCTTAGGCTCACCTCTCAAATACCTGCTTCTGGGGAAACTCAAACTAAAGCACATCTCTATCATCTTTTCTTGATCCTGATCTTCCGGACATCTAAATGTTAGAATAGCCAAGGGCTTAGTCCTTGGACTACTTTTCTTCACTGAACTTATTTCCTAAGTAAATTCAGTCAAACCCAGGATTTCAAACATCGTCCAAAATTACACGTCAAGTTCTGCCTTCACACTTATAGACTGATCACACTCTTCCTATAAATAGGCCAGTTTTCATTGTTTCTCTCATAATATGACAACTAGAATTAAATCTGGTATTTCTGATATGGTTTAACCAATGTGGGACCTCTGTCTCTGTCTCTGTCTCTGTCTCTGTCTGTCTCTCTCTCTCACACACACACACACATACACACAAAATTTTATCAGGATATATGCATTGCTTGCAAGTACTTGTATTGAACTTCTTGGTACATGTCAGCAATGTTATTGTTTTGTTGTTATTTTTAATAAAACTGGACTATCATAACTAGAGAAAAATCAAACATCTTGACAGATTTTCACAGAAGGTCTTGTTTTTTAAGTGTAATTTTAAGGTACTTTCTGAATTCAGGAAAGGGCATTGTGAGAGGATCAAAAAAGTAATATAAATTTGCATAAAGATAAAGAATGCCGTGGTGTTTATTTTGAGTAGTTTCTCTTTGTGACATTCATCTCAGTGGCCTATTGCCCTGTTCATCCTCTCTCTAGAGGAATCTACAAGTCTGAGTGAGGTGTGAAACAGATTTACTTTTATTCGTTAGAACGGAAAAGCTTTTTATTCCCCTGTCAACTAGACCTAGGTAAGCAACAGTTGTTCTTTTTGCTTACGAAGATGGATTTGCTTTGCTTTAGGAATTGTCAGGCCTTAACAGGGGACAATTAATTCAGTTCAACTGAGAGAGCAAGAGACATGAGCATGAGGAAGACATGCTCTAAGTACAATTGTTCACATAATAAGATCAACCATTTCCTGGGTGCAAGTGAAAACAACAATAATTTTGAGCTCTTATGTATGCATGGCATTTACAGTTTTCAAAGCAATTTTGCAAACCATCTCCTCCTTGCCTCCTTCCCTCTCTCCTTTCTTTCCTTCCTTCCTTTTTTTCCTTTCTTCCTTCCTTCTTTCCTTCCTTTTTATCAAGTACTTAATATGTGCTAGGAACTATGCTAGATACAAAATAAGACATTTTCCTTTACTGTCAGTAGGAGCAAATCAAAATTATAGAGCCTGCTTTTTTTACTGCCCTGTTCACATGGTCATGTTCACTTGTAAGGTGACCGCTATAAACCCTATAAGAACCTACCCCTTTTCCAGAACAAGGTTGGTTTTATTGATACCCCTCTGCAAGTCAATAGGTATATACCCAATTTTGTGTGCATTTTGGATATAAGCCAATTATTTCTCAATTGTCTAGCAGAAGATGACCTAAAACAAAGATTTTCATCAAAATTAGAATCAGAAACACAATATAAAAACTAAACTAAACTCAGAGCACACAGTGCAGAAGGTTACCTGTGTTGCAAAATTGAAACTGGTGTTTTAAACAAAATTTCATTTATCAGTGAGAATTCAGCTGGAAGAGATTTTTATTTCGATGCTTAACATGAAAATATTACCCAACATGGTATATGACTAGCCATTAATTAGAAATTAGTTTGTAAAATTAGCTTTATAATGCAAAGAGTTTTAATGTGATGATATTGATAGAATATGAATATTGGTTATAATATTGGTTATAAAATTTCTAAAGATTTCTGAACTTCTTATAACCTATGCAATTCACTGACTTTAATTCTACGATGTGGTCAATTGAATATTGGATCTTCACTATTATTAATTTTAAACACTGAAGAAGAATAAGATAAGTTTTTCATGTATATTTGAGGACTTTAACATTAAGATGCCAAGAGCTAATATAACTTAATTTCAAGATTAATGAATGAGGCCACATTGAAATGAAGCTTTTCAGATTGAGTTGTGAACCCAACTGTTTCAGGGAACTGTTATTCTTATCTCAGCTTGACAAAAAAAAGTGGAGTCATAATATCAGTAACCCAAGACCCACGGGTGAGACCCCTCTCACACTAGTACATTCTGGGGTTTGCATTTATTTGGGCTTTAGGGGTCACTTAATGAGAAAAGGCCATTATTTTCAAATTCTAAGACCAATGAAATCTTTGAGTTTCTAAGGCTTATTTTGGGGTATGAACATTTATAACCTTTAACTGCAGAAATATGGGACTTAGCAGGGTCAGCATCATTTTAAGGAACTCATAGCTAAGCATTAGTGGCCAGATTTATTTTCCTCATCTAATGATGTGAGAATCTAAATGGGTTTTAATATCCTACTTTCACTGCTAACATGCTGCATTACCTGTTTCTGTAGGAAGTGTAGGAGAACACGATGCATCTATTTGATATATGATCAGTCTCTGGGAGCTTGGCTTATTAATTACTTGACAGGGAAGCTGTAGGAATAATTGAAATGTGTAGGGCTGCGGTGTTCTTTTGGTGGGTGATCAGGCTTCGTGATATTTTAAACCTTGAAAGAAATTGGATGGATTTTAGTCTGTTCATTATGCCTTTTTTGTGGTTTCTAAAGGCTGGTCCCAAAACTATCGACCAATATGGATTTGTGGAGAGAAACATTGTTGAAAGCATTCAACATAAGTCAACAAATATTTTCTAATATTTTCTAAGCCCCACTATGTGCCATTTCCTGTATTAGCTATTTGGAATTGTGCAAACAAAAGCCTGAGTACCTACTATACATATTTCATTGACTCGAATTGGGAATATGGAAATAGTAAAATAATAATAATAATAATAAAAGTTTACTGTCAAAATAAAAATGTAGCAAGAGTTTTACGAAAGCAGACAGGTAATCAGAGAAGAATTTGTTGGTGTAATGTGACCTCCATCCAGGTACGGACCATCTGGCATGATTTTCAGAGCCCAGATGCTGGATTCTGACTGCCTGGACTTAGATCCGTGGTCTGCATTCACCAGCTCTGTGGTCTTTGTCAAGTACCTAGTGGCTGGATGGCAACATTATATGGTTATGCGCATTAAATAGATGAATCGAAAGTGGTGTCATGCTAGCAGTTACCATTATGACATCCCATTCGGTGATGTTGCCTTGCAAATGGCTTGGTCTTTTTTATTTACTCTACTTTTGCAAAACATATCAAACTGCCATGTTCGGCCAGACAATATATGAAATCAAGCTTTGCTTTTTTGGAGGCTGGGGTGGGTGGGGACCATACCATATCTAATCCAAGAGCTTTCAAAGATAATATTTGTCTTTATAAATTTTTCTGAATGTCAAAGTCATGTTTTTTATTGAAAAATATTCAAACAATATAGAATTGTCCTAAGGCAGAGCTTTCTTTGTGGAAATACGAATACACCTGTGTTTGCACAAATCATTGTTATACTGATTAGTATTTTGCTTTTTTGAAAAAAGCAGCTTTATTAGGTTATTATTTGTATACCATCAAGTTCACAAAGTGAATTCAAAGATTTTTTAGTAAATTGATAGAGTTAACTGTACAGTCATCACCACAATTCAGTTTTAGAATTTTCCATCACCTCAGAGAGATTCCTTATGCCCATTTGTGGACAACCTCTGTTTTCAGTCTGGCTCCAGGCAACCATTGATCTCTGTCTGTCTCTATAGATTTGCTTTTTCCAGAATATTTCATAAAAATGGAATCATATAATATGTTTAGCTATCTTTTTAAACTTAGTATAATGTTTCTGAAGTTCGAACTTGTAGTATGTATTACAGATTTGCTTTTATAATTTAATATGGCATCGACATCTGATTTTCTTTTATCTCTAGTATGAAAGTTTTATATCTTTTCCTTTCCTATACTTATTTAAAAAAACAGATTTTAATGCTTAGAGATAATTTTACAGTTTTTACACAACTCTCCCCAAATAAAGTAAAACCTTTTGGTTTATTTTACTTCACTTCTTGCTTTATGTACACAGCCTAATCTTATTCTTAAATCTCAGATTTTGTTCGCATCATTTGGAATTTCAGTGCTTACTCGTTTACTTACCAGTATTTTCCAATTGTTGAATCTCTCCTTTTTTTGAGATTTGTTGTCATTAGTCTGGTTTATTTTTATTTTGGCTGCGGGTCTCCCATGAGTATTTTTTCCCACAGGAAATTAATTTTGTATCATATTATTTCTGAATATCTTATGCTTCAAAATATCATTCTTATACTCTAATAGGAATTAGCAAGTCTAAAGTCCCATGATGACCTTCTGCTCTGGGGAATCATAAAGTTTAGTGTTAGTGTGTAGCGAGGGAAAGCTGAGGAGAGGCAGGTGTGGACAGTCGTGTTTGGACACAGAGGACCTTACAATAGAGTTTGTGTTGCATTCTCTTTGTCACCTGGGAGCCCCTTTCATAAGACCCTGTCAGTGTCCCCTACCCGCTGTTCCCTTGGACTCCACCACTTTGTGCTCTTTCACTCCCAATATCTAGTGCCGGTGTCTGTCGTCAAGAGTTGTCCCCGTGACCAGAGCCTGCCTGGACGGTTTGTTCTTAGAGCCTGAGAATATTTGTGTCCCTGGAGAAGCTCTTACCCAATGACCGACAGGTGCGGGAGTATAAATAGCCCTCTCTCCTGTCCTGACGGGGCTGACTCTGAGGAGGGACCAATACTGTCTCTAGCTTCCCTGTCGGGTTCAAAGAAAGTTACCTTTGGTGGGACTCACTTCATCTTCTGCCCTTGCGTGGGCTTCCTTTTCTCCCCAGGCCCACTGTCCCACTCTTTCCACGTTTCCTGGGAATACATTCAAATAAATTTATTTCACATGAATTTTCATCTTGAAGTCTTAGGGACCCAACTCAAAACCCACTGAAGGATTTAAGCAGAGAACTGGAATATCTGTTATATTAGTTGAACTGAGCCTCATAAATGCTTTTCTTTTTGTGTGTATTTCAAAAATGCTTCCAATAGGATTTTCTTCCTTTGCTTAACTCTTTATTTTTAACAGACTTTATTTTTTAAAGCAGTTTTAGGTTCACAGCAAATGAAGCAGAAAGCACAGAGTTCCCATACATCCCCTACACCCCTCTCCCATATGCACAGCCTCCTGCATTATCAATGTCCCCCACCAGAGTGGTATGTTTATTACAGCTAATGAACCTACATTGATACATTGTTATACACAATCCATAGTTTACATTAGATTTCACTCTTTGTGTTGTACATTCTGTGGGTTTAGACGAGTGTATAAATGACATGTATCTGCCACTATGGTACCATAAACAGTAGTTTCTGTGCTCTACCTAGTTATCCCTCCCTCCCCCATGCTCCTGGCAAGCACTAATCTTTTTGGTGTTGCCATAACTGCCTTTTATAGAATGTCGTATGATTGGAATCATACATATGTAGCCTTTCCAGGTTGGCTTCTTTCAGTTAATAATATGCATTTCGGGTTCCTCCACGTCTTTTCATGGCTCAATAGTTCTTTTTTCCCCCACTTTTCTTTCATGGTTATTTCTTTTGGATTGCCCATTTCTTTTTAACATCAAATGATATTCCATTGTCTGGATATACCATAGTTCATTTATACATTTGCCTACTGGAGAACATATTGGTTCTAAGTTTTGGCATTTTTGAATAAAACTGCTATAAACATCAGTGTGCAGGTTTTTGTGTGAGCACGAGTTTTCAACTCTTTCAGGTACAAACCCAAGAGTGAGATTGCTGGATCATATGGGAATAGTATGCTTAGTCTTATAAGCAACCACTAAACTGTCTTCCAAAGTGACTGCACCATTTTGTATTCCCAGCACTGTGTGAGAGTCCACTTGATCCAGTATTTAATGTCAGTGTTTTGGATTTTATTTACTCTAATAGATGTGTAGCTGTATTTCATGGATTTTTCCGCTTGTTTGTTTTTTCCTTTTCTTTATATATATATTTTTTCTTTTTCTTTTTGCTACCATGGCTTTCTTTAATAGCTTTGCATGTATACCTGCTTGAGATAATAAAGCTTGCTCGTTTCTGACAAACTAGAGATTTCACAATGTAATTTTTCTTAACCAGAAATGATGTTATCTTTACTGGAAAAGATAGTTTTGGTGATTAGTGGAATTGGTGAGAAGTGGTCAGATTCAGGATACATTTTTTTTTTTTTTAATTTGCTGCTGGATCTGTTGTTTGATGAGAGAAAAAATGGAATTACAAATAACGTAGAGTTTTTTATTTTGCAGTTAAGTGGATGGTGTTGCTGATTTGTGACAGAATGGATTTGGAACAGGCATTAAGGGTGAAAGAGATGTAAAGACTTCTAGTTAGGCCTTGCTGTATCTGTGATGTCTATTACACATCCAAGTACATAGGTCAAATGGGCAGTTGGATCTGTACTTTATAGGATCTATAGGTCTAAGATGTAAATTTAGGAATCATTAAGATATGAGTGAATTTTAGGCCACAGGAAATGATAAAATTATCTAGGGTGCGGTTGCAGATAGAAAAAAAATGTAAGGGCAGAACCGAGTCTTAAATTTAAAGAAGAGAATGAGACCAGGATTCGGCAACTTTGTGGAACAAAAGAAATCAGACAAAAATTTCCCAGAATTAAAAAAGAACACAAATATTCAGAATGAAGGGCTCAGGTAGCGCTAAGCACAATGAATGTTTAAAGAGACACATAGAGAAACAATTAGTGACATTTTAGAAAACCAAAGACAGGGAGAACATCCCAAAAAGTGGGTCATGGAAAGATTAAACAAAAGTTGCCAAGGAGGAGTGAGATTACATTTCTTACCAACAGCACTGTATACTCAAAGATAATAGCTGCTAAATCAAAGGGTGATAGCAGAATGACATAATTTTCAGACCCACTAAGAAGCTCAGGTATCCTTTCATAGAAAGTTTCTTGAGGATACGCTCCAGAAAAATAAGAGCAAATCAAGGCAAAAGATACAGGATGCAGAAAACAGAGGATCCAAACCAGAGTGCTGTGATGGGAAGTCTGTACGCTAGGCCTGGAAAGCAAGTAATTCATATTATGGAAAGGGAAGGAAGATTTTAAAAGGGAGATATCTGGAAGGCAAAGAAAGGACAAATAAAGGGGTAGTAATATGATTATGAATCTAGAAATGTTTCAGAATATGCTAAAATAAATTGGTTAATAGTCAAAAAGAAAAAGGAGAATCCAATGAAACTGATTGCAAGTACATTCTACTTTAAGTGGAGAATGTGACACTGGAAAAGGAAGTGGAGTCAGCAGCCTTTTATACAGCTCGTTATTGAAAGAGCCACAATAAATGTGTGAGGCAGTTAGGTAGACATGAGTGACGGGGAAATGCAGGCCCAACCTAGAGGTCTCCCTTAGAACCACCCTGAAACACCTATTTTATGGTTAAAAATTACCATTATAAGGAAGTAAAACACCACAAAATAGCTACTGGTTTAGTCTGGACACGGGTGATTGTGCAGTTAGTATACATACTGTCCATCCTTGACCTTAGCCTCTTATACCATCATTATAATATCATACCTATGCCCAGAAGTTGGTCAATATAATTATAGCAGACCGAATTCTGCATGCGCAGTAAACAGGGGGTTATATAACAGCAAAATGTCCATCAAAAAGACCTCACATGCCAATTATCTGGCACTGCCCCTGTTACCACTCATCACAGCCACAATATAAGGTTGACTTCCTGAATTCTACAGCGCTGCGGCCACCTCTGGCATACACTGTTTCTTGAAATGTACTTTAATGAATCTTACTTTTCCTCAATTTTGCTATCTGTAATTCTTTACTGGATTAGCGGAAAGAACCAAGGTCCCCTCAGTGCCACTGGGGCAACAACGGATTTAGATCGCTCCCAACGGTAACAAATGAAATATCACTTATTGACTTTCATCTTTTAGAATCAGCCTATAGACAAATCATAGGAAACTGTACTGAGATTCTAGAACAAATTGTAAACAGCATCAACTCTGCTATTAATACAAGTAAAGGTAGAGCCAACAGACATAGGAGATAGAAGGAGGGAGGAGAGAAGGGTGAAAACTTTAGTGTTCTGCCATCTTACAAGGTGGGGAACCAAGACGCATTTTTTTTTTTTTTTTATAATTTATGGGCCAAGAAAGTGAGTTTTAACTAATTTTATTGTTATTTTTGTAGAGATCTTCAGAGCAGAAACTATGGCGATAAAACTATATATAGAGAGAGAAAGAGTTAAGGAAGTGGGGAATGGTATAAGTGAGGAAAGTCCTCATCTATCATAGCAGAGGCCAAGAGCCAGGATATGGCGTATAAACATGTTAATTAAGTACTTGGAGGCGAGCCACAGAAAAACAAAGAGTAAGCAGTTAAAAGTGTTTGTGAGCGAGGAGGCTTGGAGCAGAGAATTGTTGGTTTTCTTTGTAAGCCCTTCTGTTTTTTTTTTCCCCCCTGAATCATATTCATTAATAACTTTGAATAAAAAGAAAATTAAATGAAAATTTAAATTATAAATAGGAAATTGTTATAAAATAAGGATAATAATTGGGAAGATACTGAAAAGAAAATTTATAACCAAAAAATGCACAGAAGACCTGGGGTCTGTGTTTAAAAATACCACAATTGGAAGCTTAGACCTAGAAACATTCTTTGAACTGAAATCCTATAGGACTAATTTGCAACAAAGAAAAAAATTGTAAGAAAAAAAGTTTTTGAAAATGAAATGAAGAGGATGGAAATATTGCAAAGTTACAGGGCAGAAATTAGGTCTATAGGCAGTCTCTACCACACCCCATTTTCATTGTCAAAGTTTATAAAGTCCTTTGAAATGACTTCAGAACCGATATTAAAATATAATTAAAATATACAAAAACAAGTAAGCACCAAGGAATTCCTGGAACTAAGTGAAGATGTGGATTAAAAGAAGATAATACTTTAGGTAAAGAGTTTCTTAGTTCTTTATGAAGAAGTGATTAAAGAGGTTCTCTTTGTCTTTTGAAGAAGCTAGATGAAAAGCACTGGATCAAATAGTAGCAAATAAAAAGGGAGATTCAGATCAGGGATGGAAATATTTGTCACAAGTGCTGCCAATTTCTCTTCCCTAGCCTCAGAAATAGCCTCAGAAACTTCCTCTACAGTTTTCCAGAAGAGCCACTGGAATCGGTATTCGAAATGAAAGCTATGATCTAGGTAAACCTAACTGAAAACTGGGTATAACTAATTCACTTAGCTTCCGTTGAATTTATTTAAAATTTAGACCAAAACTTTACAGGTTTAAAAGAAAGAACATTTCATCGTTTGGGGCTGCACAAACAGGAAATATTTTCTAGTAGATGGAAAAAGTGCTCGGAACATTGGTGGAACTACAGACACTTCAGACAGGGCTATCCAATGACCTGTGTTCATTTAAGGTAACTAGATACTATAGTCAGTGGCTGAGATAGCATTAATAACTCATTATACAGGATAAATTGAGGTTAAAGACATTAAGGGACATATCCGAGATCGGAAATCAAATTAATAGAAAAGTTGACCTTAGATCTCAGTTACCTAATGTCCTGGTCTAGAGTCCTCACACGAAATTATACAACATTCATATCACAGCATGTGAAATCTGTTTAAGATCCTAACACTAGTGGCATTAGATTTAAGGAGCCAGTTGAGGTAACTGGAAGATTTCACATTGATCGCTGTTATCTTTACTTACATCTTGGTCTCTAAAGAACTGGTGGCCTTTATATTTTTCCTTCAGATGGCAGTACTACAAAATTAGACTATGTGGCAGAGATCTCTAAGTATCCTTTAATATTAAAATGAACATATGTCCTATTTTCCCTAGAAAAGTTCTGGTTTGTGCTTGTTGTCCAAGTGTAATTAATAATAACAGCCTGCGTCTCTCTTAATAGTGTCCTGTGTTGGGAGACAGTTCTCCATGGGTCTCTTGCATTTCCCTGCGTCCTATGAGTGAGGCAATGACTCCTTTATTCTGGATTATCTTTTTAAGGATGTTTATGTAATAAACAGATTTTGAAGATAGAGAATGTGCCTCTCTCTAGAGAAAAAGACAGACAGGTTATTGCCATTGTAAAAAAAATTGGGTTCCCTAAATTCAAAGTTTTTCTTTTGTAATGCAACCAACTATGTATGCAGGCATCCATCTGGGCCCAATCAGCATTGCCCCTAAGGGACTTGGGAAGGCAAGGTAAACTGATGCATATATGGTGATACTCATGCTACTTGTAGTGCCATGAATAAGAAACCTTTGTCCCAGACCCAGGAGTTTCATGTCTTTGTCAGTATCTATGAGACTGTGCGAGGTAAATTTGTTATCTTGCAAGTGGTATAAAATCTCAGACCCTTTAGAGTTCTTACTAATCTAGTTAGTGCAATAAGTTATGTGGTCTACTGAATTAAATGTTCTCCTTCCCTTCTTTAATGAGCGAGTACCTGAGCTTTGGCTGGACACTCTGGTAGAGACACACTTCCCATCTTCTTTTTTCATGGCCATGTGATCAAGTTCTGGCCAATGAGATGTGAGCCAAAGAGCCACTTCCAGATCAAGTTATAAAAGCAATGAATATGCATTGCCCTTGACCTTTCTTCCTTTCATCTGGCTGGGATACAGACTTAATGGTGGCAGCTTAAGAAGACACCGTAGACTCTGGGTAGAAGCCATCTGCTCAAAATGGCAAGACCATCCTATTAACCCTGGACTGTAAAGGAGATATAAACTTTTATTTAAGTCAATGTATTTTTGGCTCTCTTTAATCATAGCTTAAATGTACTCTAAGAAAAGTGGTGAATTTAGAGATCACTGTTATTACTTTTAATAAACGAAGAAATCAAGACCTAAAAAAAAAAAATCAATAAATAACTTAATCACAATTACAGAGTTAATAAAATTAAAGCCCAAACTCTCAGTTGGTTCCCTGCTCCCCTGTTCCTCACTTACCCATAACCAGTATTAGCAGATATTATTGAATATACAAGCACGAGGTGTCCAGAGAAAGTAGGAATATAGGGAAATCTTTGCAGTGAGTAAAAAGTAAACATATGATAACTGATCCCAGTTATCCAGATCCAGTTGAAGAAATGCATATAGAGAAATAATTTGAGCTTCATAGCTAACAATCGAGGTAAGAAATTGCCAGGGTAAAAAGTACCCGGTGGAGGATAAATGATTTAGACTAAAGTGACGTAGTCAGCAGCTTCTTTCAATTTTCATTGTTATGTCCCTGAAGTCCAATTCATTGCCTTCTTGGAATGGCTTCATTAAGCAAGTGGAATTGGAAGAGGGATCTGAGAGAGTTGAAACAGTTCTCATGGAAAATGGTCAAGGGAAAAATGGCTAGGAACTGACTTCATAAATCAAGCAGTATCTCTATATAAGACACTTCATGAAACGCTTGTGGGTGTGGTGGAGATACAGTGATTTTTAAGGCAATGCGTGTAACCTAAAAGAACATGCTCTTTTTTAAGGCTTACAATACCAACATTAAAAATAGCAATAAAATTTTATAGGGAGGAAGGAAATAGGCAATTTCATAGTGAATATGGGGCTTGAGGTACACCTTGAAAAATAGAATGTTGGGAAGTTGAAGTCTTGTTAAGTGTTGAATAGTTGCCAAATTGTTTTTCATTTAATTGGAATGTCTTAATAACAAGTATTTTGTTATTGTTTTTTAATTTCTTTTTTGGTAGGGTTAGTAAAAATCCCTTCCTTAATCTTGTCTCCTTGGTATCTCACGGTTTAATAGATTGAGGTGGGGAGTGACCTGAGGACATAAAATATCTGAAGATGAAATGGAAAAACTTTGATACATAGCATTGTTCTTGGGATAGACATTCAAAATTCTTAAGTGCCATATATAATACTGAAATGGGAAAGATTATTGTGGGCTATGATTTGTCAGATATGTTCCCCTGGAGCAAATGCGGAGTTAGGCAAGTCTTTAAAGAAATTGAGAATTAATGTAGCACAAAGAAGCCCTTGGGCTAGTTTTCTTAAAGTTTTCTGCACCTCTGCTACTACTCTTTTTTTTTTTTTAATTTAGTTGTGTAAAATACACATAACAAAATTTGCTATCTTAACCATTTTAAAATGTATAGTTCAGTAGTGTTAAATTCACATCGTTGTATGAACAAGTGCCAGAATTTTGTCATCTTGCAAAACTGAAATCCTATATCCATTAAACGATAGCTCCTCATTAACTCCTCGCTTATCCCTGGCAGCTACCATTCTGCTTCCTTTCTATAAATTTGACTACTCTAGATATTTCATAAAAGTGGAATCATAAAACATTTGTCCTTTTTTTTTTTTGACATTTTCTTTTCGTGACTGATTTATTTCACTTAGCATCTTTTTCTCAAGGTTCATCCATGTTGTAGCCTATGTCAAAATTCCTTTTCTTTTTAAGTCTGAATAATATTCCATTGTATGTATATACTACATTTGTTTATTCATTCATCAATCAATGGACTCTTGGCTATTATGAATAAATGCTGCTATGAACATGGATATGCAAAAATCTCGTTGGAGTCCTGCTTTCCATTCTTTTGAATATATATTCAGAAGTAGAATTGCTGAATCATATGCTAATTTTATGTTTAATTTTTTGAGAAAATGCCATATTGTTTTTCACAGCAGCTGCACCATTTTACATTCCTACTAACAGTGCAAAAAGGTTTTACTTCTCCACATCTCCATCAACACTCATTATTTTCTTTTTGTTTATTTGTTCGTTAGCCATTCTATTATGCCTGTGAGGCGACATCATGCTTTTGATTTGCATTTCCCAAATGATCAGTGATGTTGAACATTTTTTTATATGCATGTTGACCATTTGTATCCCTTCTTTGAAGAAATGTCTATTCAAGCTCTTTGCTCATTTTTTAAATTGAGATATTTGGGAGTTTTTTGTCGTTGTTATTGAGTTGTAGATGTTCTTTAGGTATTCTGGATTTTAACCCTTTAACATATATGTGATTTACAAATATTTTTCCCATTCCATAGGTTGGTTTTTCTCTCTGTTGTGTCCTTTGATGCACAGTTTTTAATTATGATGCAGTTCAGTTTAGCTATTTTTAGTTTTTTTTTTTTAAATTGTGCTCTTAGTGTCACATTTAAGAATTCAATGGCAAATCATAATAAAGTTTTCCTCTTTGTTTTCTTTTAATAATTTCATAGTTTAAGGCTTATGTTTATGTCTTTGATCCATTATGAGTTAATTTTTTATATGGCCTAAGATAAGGATGTAACCATTGTCTTGCATGTGGATGTCCAGTTTCCTCAGCACCATATATTGAAAAGACTATCCTCTTCCCATGAATGGTTTTGGTATCCTTGTCAGAAATAATTTTACCATATACGTGAACACTTATTTCTGGCATCTCTATTCTATTTCCATTGTTCTATATGTCTGTCTTCATGCCAGTACCACACTGTTTTGATTATTGTAGCTTTGTAATAAGTTTTGAAATCAGGAAGTGTGAACCCTCTAACTTTGTTTTTCTTTTTAAAGATTTTTTTTGGCTATTTGGAGTCCTTTGATATTCCACATTAATTATAGGGTAGATTTTTCTATTTCTGCAAAAATTGTCCTTGGGATTTTGATAGGGGTTGCATTAAATCTTTAGATCATTTTGCATAGTATTGCCATCTTAACAATATAAAATCTTTCAATCTATCTTTCCACTTATTTGTGTCTTTAATTTTTTTCAGCGATGTTTTGAAGTTTTTAGTATACAAGTCTTTCACCTACTTGGTTAACTTTATTCCTAAGCATTTTATTTTCTGATGCTCTTATAAATGAAATTCTTTTCAAAATTTTCTTTTTCAGATTGTTCATTGTTGCGTATATAACACAACTGATATTTGCATTTTGATTTTCTATCCTGCAACTTTGCTGAATTCATTTATTATTTCTAACAGATTTTTAAAGATGATCTTTAGGGCTTTCTATATATTAGATTATATTGTCTGCAACCAGAGGCAATTTAACATCTTTTTTTCTAATTTGTATATCTTTTATTTCTTTGTTTTGTTATTCCGTCTAGGACTTCCAGTACTATGTTTAACAGAAATGGCAAAAGCAGGGATTCCTATCTTATTCCCGATCCTGTTCTTATTACCCACATATGTAAAAGGGCTTGTTAAATATTCGGCTATAGTAAAATTATCATTACTCTTTCAGTAAATGTGTTGTTCAAGTGAACACCGATGTTTTGCTCAAACTTTAGCCTTACACTGGATTCTATAAGAGTGATTTTATATGAGATTCTAGTCCTACAAGATGAAAGATGTATGGGGATGGATAATGGTGATGGATACAAAATAATGTTAATATATTTACTACCACTGAATCGTACACTTAAAAAATGATTATGATGACAAATTTAATGTAATGTGTATTTTACCAATATGAAAACCCACATGTTGACCCTGACCCTTTGTCTAATTTTCTCCCTTCCAGCCAGCAGCAGAAAAGGGCCAAGAAATGTCATTTGTCTTTTTTAGGGAAAAATGCTGAGGCACAAACACACAGAGTTAAGGGAGGTCAGGATATTATAATAAGCATATGAACAAAATACTCTGCAATA
Organism: Pteropus medius; assembly: GCF_902729225.1. NCBI lineage: Eukaryota > Metazoa > Chordata > Mammalia > Chiroptera > Pteropodidae > Pteropus > Pteropus medius. The sequence continues at coordinate 15,704,848 of NW_024340849.1, forward strand.
AAAAGTATTTGAAAGAAAAACATGCCATTTTCATACCCCAGGCTGTTTTGATAGAAAATAAATAACAACTATAACAAATTGCATTTATTCAGCACCCATTTCTTAGGAAGCACCAGGAATCTCTGCCACAGGCTGGTTTGTTTGAAAGGAGAGTTTTTCTGCTGTATTCAGATATGGAAAGGTCAGAAGAACATCCTAAACAGCTATTTCTAACAACTGAGATCTAGGCTACTCTGAGAATTTTATTTTATTTTATTTTTGCTTGAGAAGGGAAAAATGGTAATGGGGGAGATTTCTCTTTGCTAGTTTTCAAATTTATTATGAGTTGAGGACCATAAAACAGGAAGTTCTCTTACTTCTTATTGGAGGAACAAATATGAAAGATGGAGATTTATTAGCTTATGGCCGTATTGTGAGAGGCAAGAAGATTTCAAATTTCTAAGAGATCCAAATTTCTTTGCCCCAAACGTGCTCTCTGTGCTTTATATTCAGCAGTAAAATATGTGAGCGGTGTGCTGCGGAAGACGCACAATTTCCTGTCCATCTGTGCTATGCTAACAATCATCGCCCACAAGATCAGAGTGTGTCACCCTCAAAGAATAATAGTGTTTCATCTGAAAAAGGCAGCTACAGCACTGTAGCATGTGGTTATTTGAATAAGAACAGAGTGATAAGATTGTAATTGAGAAAAGGGGCTGGGGAATCAGTTTTATAGACTGCATAGGTAGAAAACAGAAGAAAACTCTCTGGGATTCCCAAGTAATTTTAACCAGCAGCCCAATTTAATATATTGAGCCATCAGAATTATCTAGAAACCACACAGCCCTCTTTATTTCACCAGCTCTCTTTTCTGCTGTTGTGAGACTATGTGTACTTTGTTATGATGTGGTCTAAGTTTCTGCAGTTTCCCAGAGAGAAAAGAGTGTTGCTCTCTTCCAACATGTTGAAGAATGATGGCCCCAAGGAGCTGTAAGTGCACCGATTTAATTGAGGTATCTTAATTTATGGTAAAATCAAGGATCAATGGAAATGTCATATTACAAGATTACAAGATTACAAGAACATGGGTTTTAATAAAGACGATTTAGGTTTCTTGGGCTATAGAAGTTGCTTTTGCTAATCTAGAGAGTGACCGTATTTGTTCTTGTTCTTTCTCACGCTCATCCCTGCCCTTTCACACCCTGAGGTCATGGGTCTCAGTTAGGAGCCACCAGGAATGGTACATTCTAGCTTACCAAGGATGAGCCTTCCTTTCTTCATGGGGTTCAGAAAAAAAACTGAGATCAGGCAGGTAGTATTTTCCCTTGAGCAGCCAGCCTTCTCTGAACCAGCTTCTTGGACTGGAACTGAAAGGTTAAGACACTATCAGAAGGGATTTATAAAAATATTATACTTTACAGCTGTTACAATGCAACAACTTATAATTTAACGCATCTGGTGGTTGAAATTTCAGCTAATCTGGGTGGTTTGTTTTGTTTGATAAAAGTAAATAAAGCCTCTTCAAGATTCAAGCTTTCCTAAGAGGGTCTTTGGGGATGCACCCTCCACTGGTGAATTAACTCCCAGAATCATGTTCTCTGCATGCACCCTCTTCTTCAAGTCACTCAAATGATGTTTCTCTTTCTCTGGAAAAGTTCACCTGTACATAGATGGAGTTTCCAGGCTCCTCTCTGAATATTCATGTCAAGTGCAGCCCTGAATTTTCATCACATAAGTCTTGAGATCTCTAAACACTTCAGAAACTCTAGATGGAATCCAGTCCAGGAGTAATGGTACAATTGGATCTTCAAATTCTTTTCACACCTTCCTACCAGTTGTAGGAGAGAGACTGTTGTTTATCTTTTAGAGAAACTAACAAATAACCATGCCACTGGAAACATTCATTTTTCTCAAAAGCTATATTGCCTAATCCCATGTTATTCAAAGAATATTTCTCCTACTAGCAGGGTTACAACACCACCTTATAGGACAATGCCTTTTCATTGTTGTGATAAGAACAGTTGGTTTGTTTTCGCTCTAGCTGAGGTCTATGGCACCAGAAATCAAACACTCACTGTCTTTTACTAGCTTTTTCATTTGTTTCTCAAGGCATGATTCCAATGCCTATTAGCTTATTTGGATTCAGAGTCTCCTTCTGGAGGAGGTTTTAGTCACTAGCATTTCCAAATAGTCTTGTCTCTTAACAACCAAACTATCTGCCAAATACTCATTGTGTTATTTCTCTGTTGGAGTCAATCTTTTAAAGACCTCTTTAAGAGATTTAATGCTTTCCTGGAGTTTTAGAGCATCTCTGAGGCAATATCTAGTCCCACCGTTTGAAGGGGATTCCAGCTTTCTTAACTTTAAGTGGAAAATCTGGAAGAAATGGTTAGGTGGCCTCTCCTCAGACAGGGTGAGAGGCTGCCAGTCAGGGACCAAGCGGCAAGTGTAAGATAGTGGTGTTTGTACTCCATATGCTTCCGTAGTTTAAAAATAAGTTTACGACTGCCACAGTGACACTTCTGCTGGCAGTCACGCTGAGCTATGGGTGACAAGAGACTTGTTCCTCCAAGCAGCCTGGCCTTGGTGCAGGGTGAGCTATCTCTCACTCTCACCCTCTCTGAACAGCTCAGCACCCCCATGAACAGCCCTCAGAAGTCAGTGGCAGCCGTAAGCACACCCTATTTCCAACAACCTTAAATCTACCTCTTGTATCAGGCAAGATGTGGATGTGGGAACATGTCCTCTCAGTTTGGTCTGAGTTCCAGGCCTCAATAGTCCATATATCGCACAATGAGACACTGGAGTACTCTGGCCTGGGTGAGACCTGACCCCGTCCCCTTATCCACTTATGACTAGAAATCGATTAACATGTGGAGGCAGAAATTGGCTGAAGGTTGGAGAATTTTAGTCCTTTGTGCCTTTCTCTCACCTCAAGGCTAATTAGATGGGCTTCAAGGATATACGCAACGGGCTTCAGGGAAACTACTTGTAGAGTTTTGTGAGTCCTCTGCCCTGGGGTGTGACAGACTGTGGTCTGATCTTGCATGAGGAATCTAAAGGGAAAAGTGAGCTGTGGCCACAATGCAGAATCTGAGATCGGGGAGCACACTACAGTCCCCCAAACCTGGGTTACGGATGTGTTTCCTAGGGACCAGGGTAGTCATGGAGAGCCAGCCTGCCAGGGTCTAGAGGCATCCTGCAGGGACTCTTCCTGGAGGGGAATGAGACCCCCAAAGAAAGAATCTGGCGGGGAGGAGAGGCACAGAGAACCAGGAGCCTGCAAGTGGTAAGAAGGGCCAGGGGGGCTCGCGTTGCTGTGGCGGGGAAGGCAGATGGGCGACCGCAGCAATGAGGTCTCCGCAGAAACACCCAATGGCCCTCGTGGGAGAGACAGGTTGAAAGCCGTAGCCAGACAGACACAGCTCCAGATGATCCCAGACGTTCTCTGATTCTTAGCTTTCCACTTTCTTCTTTCCATTCCCTGTAGCAGAATTTTCAGACACTTCAGTTAGAAAGAGCTCCAACTCCCTTCCCATTGCTTTTGGCGGCAGCCGTTTTGAGATAAACTTGGAATCAGATTTGGAGTTTCGATATGGCATTGCACCAGAATTCCTATTACTCAACTGTGACAATTTTAGGAACAAAGTAAAGGACAACACAGAAATATCAGAATGTATGCATGTAAGTTGTAGACCTTGCCTGGGTTTTCATGCAGGGGGAGGGGAAGAACAAGCCTTATGGATTGGGGTTTGAAACGGTCATAAAAAAAGAATAAAAGAGTTTTATTGTATTATAAGTCTAACTTGTTCGATGTAATAATAGTTATATAAGGGTACGATCTAAGTAAAAATTGTGAGCTTGCAGCTTCTGCCCCGCCACCTCCTATGCTGCCTCTGTCTACCTTACATTCCTTCTAAAAGTGAACATCTGATTGCCTCTGGCCCCCTCCCATGCCCCTTCCTCACTACAGGTTATATACCTAAAATGAAGAACTCTTTGATGTCAAATCTGGGAAGTGACAAGAAGTAACGTTACTGCTATTGGGGAGATGGCCAAAATGTTCCTGTCCATTTCTAAGCACTGCTTCTTTATTCCTCACCTTCAAGCTCTTATTCTGGTCACTGTTTGTTTCTCAGGATCTGATCTTGCTGGTCTCAGTCAACTGATCCTTCACCCCAGCCAGTGCCTCAGGTTCTGTTACCCATGGGGTAGCAGATCTGAGCGCTAACCCCCTTTCTTCCTTGACACCTAAGAATAGTGAACACTGAGGGATTGCAAAGAACTGTCCTCTCTTTACAAGTCCAGTCACTGTGACCCTTTGTTCATTAGCACTTATCCTGACCATGATCAGGGATCACTCTCCTACTTGGAGATGATACATCAGTGGCCTGGTTGAAACTATTGTCAGAACCTACCAGTTCTGCCACAGGGGGCTGTTGCCAGCTTTCTCTTAGGAATAAAATTATCTTATATGAAAAAATAAGCCTAGACGAATTCAACTCAACATTCCGTACCAACTTCATTTTCCAATGACAATGGACTTTTAAATGGACCCTAAAGATGATCTTGAGGCTGAAAGTGAGGTTTAATGTTTTAATAGATTTCACTTGCTGATATAAAACAGCTATTTCTTTTCAAATGGCTAATATGCTCCAGATAGTTTGCTAATACTTCACATATATTACTTTTTGGATACCTGCAAAAAGTAATATATGTAAAGTATTAGCAAAAAAAGCAGATTATATAATCTGCTTTTCACAGATGAGGAAACTGTAAACTCTCAGCGGGCCGATTGCAAACCCGTGCCTTTACCCTCTCCCGTGTCCCTGCTATATCACACTGGCTTCTTGGGAGTTGTGTAAAACGAACGTTTTTTTTTTCCATTGAAAATAATATGGTTTTGTCTAAAGCAGTGGTTCTCAACCATTGGATGATTTTTGTCTGCTGGGGAATATTTGGCAATTTCTAGAAACAGTTTTGGTTGTCATGACTTTGGGGAAGGTGCCACTGGCGTGTAGTGTTTAGAGGCCAGTGATGCTGTAAACAGCCTACACTGCACGTGACAGCCGCCCTCCACCAAGAATTATCCAGCCCTGGTGTCATTAGCGCTGAGGTGAAGAAACTCTGGTTTAAAGCTATTTCGAGATGCAGTTTATATGCCTGAATGGAAATTTGGATTTGCAGTTTTAGTTAAATACGTTGCTGGATCAATGAATGATGGATAGGATTGTACAAGAGGAAGTATAAAATTCTATTTTGTGATATAAAAGGTTGCATATTTTAAACTGTTGGTAAATATGAGCTGCCTGAACAGGAAAGTCTCTCCAAAAGCCCTTCCTGCCTGGAAAGGATCTGTGTAAGAATGCTCATTGCAGGCGGGCTCTGGTCCTTTCTGGCTTATACAGAATGTCGGTGAGTTAAAAAATCTATTATGAGAAGCCAGCAGATTACAAAGCAGAGTAACTAAACCCTTTACCAGCTGAGATGTCATCAGGGGCTCTTGTATTATTTCCATTTTGTCTTTCTTAATGTTTTTTAAAATCCAAAACAAATCTCATAGTAGAGTTTCGAAAAGCCAGGTGAGTCTTATTTCATTTATTTTCATAATAGGAAAGTCATGCAAGTTTGCTCACTGGAACAAATTACCCACTTATGAACCAAGAAAATACAATATTACTTACAAACTGTTATCTGCTGGTCCTCACAGAATAGGAAAGATTGTCCTAGCATAATGTAATAGCATTCAACAATATTATAGCATTAATTTGAGTAATCAGACAGTAAGAAAAAAATTGCAGGCCCTAAACAGCAGTAATGTTCTGTTCCTAGAGCTGATTCGTTATTTAAAATACAAAACAGTTGAGGAATCTAGAGACTAGAATATAAAAGCAAATACAAAAATAATTTAGGAAAAGGGCTTAGAAAGAGAGAGATAGTCACCTATTGGCCAGCTTGAATCTTGATTTCTAAAATGAAACAGAAGTGGGAGGAAACACATTTCCTTTTAATGTAACAAAGTGAGTCCAAGTGTAATTCTTAATGATACGGTCCGCACTGCATTCATATTGTTGCTGCTGCCCCACGTTGTATAAATGAATTCAAACATCTGTGTATATACCGTGCATTTGTGCACAACATGCTCATGCTGTAAAGATCTCCATAAAACAAAGTCGCCTGAATATTACCCAGGCTTATTTTATAAGGCTGCCTGGATTTGAAAATGGATAGAGAGGGTTATTACATATTCGTAAATTTAGGCCAATTAGGTAGAGAAGCATTCTGAGCATAATGCCATGTGTTCCTGTGTTCTGTCACCTCCGTTGGCTGTTACTCTGTTGAAAGAGGAAGCCTCAGCAAAACTTTACACATAACTTGTTTTTCTGGCAAGTAGAGAACACACCTTTGTAGGACCTTGGCCAGTGTAAATCTGTTCTTCATAGGGGATGATGTCCATTAGCCCCTAGGCCAGCTGTGTTTCAAAAGTGTGGGAATGTAATCACAGCTTGAGAAGTGTTATGGAGACTGATTTAAATGATGAGCAGTTGGTCTGGGGCAGATTATTCAAATGTAGAAAATAATACATATTAGAGGTAGAGTAAATGTAAATATTCCATCATTCTAGACTTTTAAGCGCCATCCTTGAAGTTTTAAAGAGTTTATTTTAGGGAGTATCAATTTACAAGGGAGTTAGTAAACGTTAGTATATCTCTATTTAATCAGTAAGAGTGGAACTCAGTTTATTGAACATCTGTTATGTGCCAAGTATTATATAAGATATGCAGGACATAAATTTAAGAGGACACAGTTTTTGATTTCATGGAACTTCAATTTAACAGAAGTAAAACAAATAAACTAGTAAACAAGTATCTTGATGCAAGATGACAAATGCAACTAATTAAGAAGGAGTTAAAGATTAGAGAGATATTTAGACAGTGGTTGAGTCACTTACTGACTGATTCAGGGTAGCAGTTGAAAGGCGCCCCTCAGGCCTGCCTACTGGCCTGCCACTGCAGGGGACTAGACGAATAGACATGCCATGAACCACGGTGATGGTGGTGCAGGAAAAGAAACCAGTTTTAAAAGGAAGTTGGAGTTAAGTTTTTAAAAGATTGAATTTAAGATTTCTGAGTAGTCAGGTAGAAATTTTCAGTAGCCAGGAAGAAATATGGGTTTGACTATTAGGAGAGAGTTGAGTTGTAAAAATAGATTCGGGATACTTTTAGGTTAAGTAAAGCCACCACACTTTGCTGCTTTTTTTTATGGTACTGAGACAGCTTCTGGTATTGTGCCATTTCCCTACTGGATGATGTGTTTCTGAAAAGTGCCATGTCAAATGCATGGACTGTATTTCATTGTTAACTTAAAAAAATACCTATGGTTAAAAATCAACGATGGATGAGTGAATTACGGTATGGTAGCTGAATGTATCTCAATAAAGCTGTTATAAAAAAGAAAACTAAAACAATTCAATTGTTGCAATTTTCCTCCTCCAAAGTATTTTCCGAAGGAAGAAAGGAAAGAAAAGAGGGAAGAAAGCAACCTCACAAAATGAATTTATGGAATGAATGAACTGAAAGCATATAAGAGATCATTTGATTCAGTTTTCTACTTTTGCTGATGAGGAAACAGACCAGAATTGTGAAACTCTGTTTAAGTTACACACTCAGCTACCTCTAACACCCAAGACTCATTCCTCAGTTTTCTTGTTTGTTTATTATTGTTTTTAACATATTGTCAGTGAAAGAAAACAGAATGAAGGAGTACCCTTCAGAAGGAAGAGACTCAGCATGACACATGAGCAAGGATTAGGTTCTCTAGGCCATGAAGAATCATGTATTCAGTCAGCCTGATTTTCTTCATTTCTATTTTTAATAAAACTCGAGTTCTGGCAGCAACTGTTCAACAAATCCACTTAGTATTTGTCAAAAACTTAAGGTACTTAACTAATTAAACATCTTATCTTTTTTGCATTTGACATTTTCATCAACTAGAATCTTTCCAGGCTAAATTATTAAGTTCGAAATAAAAATTTTACTTTATTCAACATTTAAAAATGAATACTAATGCATTTTAAAGAGAGCCAGCCTTAAGGAGCAGAGAGCATAACTTCATTTTAAAGTGGATCAATTAACAATTGAGAGCTTTGAGAGCAACTTGCTTATGATGCCTAAAATGAAATAAAAAATTTGAAGTGGCTGAGTTGTCAAACGGAGGAGCCCATGAAATTCACACGTGCCATAGGATTTCTATTTTTCACAAAATAAGTACATTACCTTGTCTTCAAACTTGGTTCCTATATATGCATCCTATTGCTTCTATATTGCTTAGAACTGTTTCCATTAGTGAGAGTTTGTCCTTGGTCACTGGGAAGAACGTGAGCTCCAAGAAGTAAAGTGATAGACCAGTGGGGGTATTAAGAACTAACTGGATAGTCTCTTCCTTTTCATCTCTTCCCTTTTTTCCCTGAAGGGCACCCTTTTGAGTTGACCCTATCTAAGTATCATTTACTCTTTTTAAGTCACCATTTCTTTTTCTTAGTGTGTTTTCAGGAAGACATGTGATTTCGGGGTAACAATTCTGGGTCTGCTCATTTCTTAGCTTAGGGTATAATGTCTATTAGAGGTATTTTTAGCCATATAGTTGTTCAATAAACATCCAAAGAATACAAGTGGATAGGCGAATGGACTTTTTTTGTTTTTTGTTAAATACTAGGCCATTTGACATTTTTTTTTGAATTTATATAACACCTGGAAAAAAAAAAAAAAACCATTCTGGGTCATTTGTTGGCCCATATGGCAATTTGGCATGTAAATCAGTCTATTGCAAAGGGGACAACTGTGATTGGCTGCATATATGATTCCAAAGTGCTTTTGAATGACAGGGAAAAAGAGTTTTATTATTTTACATTGGACATGACATGGTTAAAGAGTAATAAAATTTTGATCTTTACCACCAGAAAAAATGTTTCACAATACTATGTATGAAGTAAAATTTTGGCGATGTTTCTGTCTGATGAGGATTGCTTTTTAAGTTTGGACTTCAATTGGAAAATTACTTTTTTCAGCCAAAATGAGAGGAGGTTGGAAAGTAGATGAGGGTAAATCAAGTAATGAATGCAGAGCTGTGCAGAGCAGGTGAGGTCTGGCTGGAGAAGAGAATACCTGAATATATATTAAAAAAGAATTCAGGAAGCAAAGATGGGATTAGTATGGAGGCTCAGGAAAACCCTAATTGCTGCACTTCAGACAGAACAGGGAGGCAGGCTGATTAGCAGATACTGTACTACAATCAGAAAACTGAATTCACAGAAGCATGAAAAGCTAAAGAGAAGCCCTTCTCTCAAGAGGAAACCAGTGGCAGCCATTTTTGCAATGGATATTGAAGGAACGTTCTGTCTTCTTATCAGTAAAATTAATCATGACCCCACCTAAACACAGCTTTGTACACATGCACGGACTTCTATATCATATGGAATGAAAACAATATGAGGGACGCCTAAAAATATTACCTAGCTAAAGAGGAATATGGACTGAACAAAATCTCTTTTCTTAGGCCTACCGTTTCTCCCCTTTTTAGTGGAGAATTGCAAGTAATTATATATTACTTCCAGTTTGTTTTATACAAACATACTTAAATTAACTACATCCTAACTTGAAGTTTTCACTGTGAGTTTAGTCATTCCCTGCCTTTTGGAGATGTGTTATCTTCATAAATTCCCAGGTTTAAGAACTATTGACAGTATTGCTATAGTTCTCAATTGGAACCAGGCAGAGAGTCACTGATTTGCACCCAAGATTCCAGCGCAGAAGCAAGTGTCCTGGGCAGGAGTGCTACCATAGGAAAACTTGCTTTTCCCTGGATGTGCTACAAATTTATCTCCATATTTAAAAATAACCAAATGCACATGTCCTATTAATGATGTTCAGCAATATCCTCTTCCCACAAAAAGCTTACACATGGCTGAAACTAAGGTTACACCCAGACCTTGAGAATATAATGAGTTCATCCAGTTTGCACAATGACACTCTGACTAGACCAAGAGTAGAATTTGGAGCTTTGAAAAATCCCTCTATGAGGCTTAGCCTGTTTATTGACGCCTTTATCTTGTTATTTCCATACTTAATAACCTACAGCTATTTCACACTGTTATTTGTACCAGGCCTAAACTAACTGGGAGGTTTTCATGACCCTCCATAATCTGATACCAACTGCTTTCTGAAGATATTTCCATTATATTCAGATATTCTCTCCTATAGGAGACCTTCCCTACTCTGCACATCTCTGCATGTGTTACTTGATTTACAATGATCTTTTTACTGGGAAGTCCCTCTTGCTTATCTCTGCTCTGCAGACAGTGGTCTCCCACATCTTAAGGTACTGCTTTACCCACAGGTCTACCCCTGTTCTGAACTTCTACTGTGTGAATTTTGAATGCCATATAGCTGATCACATAATTATATACTACCTTTTATAGTTTTATCATTTAATTGTTGTCATTCTTGTCTTCCTAATTAGAATTGTATTTCTTGAAGGCAAGAACTTTTCTGGTAGCTCTGTGGCACCCAGGTCAGTGATGAACCAATAACAGGCCTCAAACTATTTTAAACTTATCATTTTTAAAAATTGTATTTAAAAATTATCCTTGATAGAAGCCCTCTTTCATAGAGCCATGATGCTCTATTGTTTTGTGACCCTGACACCCTTTCATTTGTTAATTTTGTAGCTACCCCTCTTTATTCCTAATTTGCAACGGCAGGACTAAGTTAGCACACAGATTAATTTCAAAAATTAAGATAAATTTTGTTTTGAGAACTTTGCAGCACCCCTTAGAATATAATTAGCATTTCTCCTTGTCGATGCACAGCTTCATTTGAGAAATGTTCTTGAAATTTCCAGCAGAGCTTACGTGATACACTGGAGTCAACCAACGCTGATTAAGCTCATTGATTACTATGGTCACAAAGTGCCTTATATAAGGAGCATAAGGTCAGAGTTTAGGAGAACAAGGAGTCAGTGGGTAGTTAATGGTTTGAGGCACCAGGAAGAAAGCCCAAATAAAAGAGATTTGACAATAGCGAGGCATCACACTAACGTGAGTTAAAACTATATCATTAATATTATTTTAGTAGTCTGATCATCACAGTGTTGTACACTCAGTAATATTCAAAACACACGATTTGTCAACTTTTGAAAGCAACCTCTCATGTTTTGTTGCTTTTCATAAATGTGGTTTGAGAGTGGGCAAAATTTTGCAGGATTTAATTAATTTATGTTTAAAAATCATCTTTTATTTCCCCATATAGTCATGATTTTTGCAGTTGTTTTTTATTGTGGTGAGAACATTTAACATGAGATTTTATTCTCTAGACAAACATTTAAGTGCTTGATACAAATTGTTAACTATAATAGGCTCAATGTTATATAGCAGATCTCTAGAATTTATCTTGCATAACTGAAACTTTATACCCATTGAATAGCAACTTCCTTTTTCCCCTCCTTGGAAAGTATAATTTTTATTATGTTCCTACTATCACCAAAAGCGTTATTTTATACTGGAATATCAATATCAATTGTATTTATTGTCTTTTTCTACTCATTCAAGAAGTCTTATGTTGCTAAATTATTCCTTGGCTTAAAATTTCATTAATTTAAAATTTAAGTGTGTAATCTGATCCCATCTTTTGAGAATGATGACCTCTCTCATTTTTTAAACGATTATATTGGTCCCCAAGCATTATTCCCACAGGCAGAACCTCATAATCCTTATTAAACTTTCTTCCTTCAGTTTTCAATTTAAATACTTAAAAAAAATTGTTCGCTGTCTCCTGAGTGGCCTTATACCCTTAGTGTTCTTTTTATTTCTCTCTTGGATATTGTTTTGAAAATAGAGTATACAATCTCAAAATAATTATGTATGTGGATCCTGTAATATTTCTAGTTGTATTACTTATCAAAGGCATTCGACTTTGAGGGGTGGAAGGAAGGCAAAGTTCAGGGTTGATCCACATTCTCCGCTGTCTCAATGAGTCATTATTTCTGTGGCTGTTACTTAGTTTAAATGTTCTGTATGATTGTTCATTTTATATCTTGTTTGCATTCTGTATTCCTTCAACCTTATTTCATTTTTATTGTATTGATTTCAGCCAATTTCCCCAATTTATCAATATGGTATCATACTATAAACCGATCTTTTGTAGCTCTTGGAAACCTTGCCCAGATATGAAACACTAGCATATTCTAATGGTTGCATTAAAGCAGCCTTTAGATTAAACTGACACCCCAGCATGGAGGCTCACAAGTCCTATGGTCTGCTGTTGGCAAGCTGGAGACCCAGGAGAGCTGGTGGTGTGAGTTCTGGTCTGAAAGCCAGCAGGCTTGAGACCTGAGAAGAGCCAATGTTTCATTTCAAATCTGATGGCCAGAGAAAAACCAGTGTCTCAACTCAAGGCAGCCAGGTAGGAGAAGTTCACTCTTACTTAGTCTTTTTGTTCTATTCAGTTCAATTGTTTGGGTGAGGCCCACCTATATTTGGAACAGGGCGCCATCTGCTTTACTGAGTCTACAGATTCACATATTAATGTCATCCAGGAACACTTATAGGCACACTCAGAATAGTGTTTGGCCAAATGTCTGGGCACTCCATGGCTCAGTCAAGTAGAAACGTAAAATGAATCATCATAGGATGTTAAATAAATGTGATCACAGAGCTAGAGGGTGGTGGAAACTGTAAGACAGAAAATCTTTGCTTTTAATAACTATGTTACGTTATCTCTATTTTCATTATATCCAATCAGACATTAGGATCTTCCTTCGTAATGCCTCTTGCTTACTTTACTTTTCTACAACCATCTTAGTTTAGCACTTCTTAATTTCATGTCCAGACCATGGAAATAATCTGTAAACTGGTAACACTTCTAGTCTATCTGTGACTTCATCCTTCCATTATGTCTCTTTCAAGGTTACCAGATAAAGTTTCTTAAAAACATTTTGTCATGTCATTTGCTTGCTCAGAAATCTTTATAATCCCCCAATATCATGGGAAAAATGTAACATTTCCACCTGGATATTAAGATTTCCATGTCAGGGCTCCATGTTTCTAGCTCTGGCTCTACCTGTTCAGGTGATGGAGATGTATTTTATCTGGAGCAGAGACTTCAAAGTCCAAAGCATAAAGCCCAAATTGCCTATGGTCAAAACTGCCCTTGAAAATCTTATATTTTTTATAAAGTATGGTATCCATAGTTTTATATTTATATTTTTTAAAATATATAATAAGTAATTCTTATATGTGCTAAAATTTGACACATACAGAGTTAGACTGAAGAGATGAACTAAAGGAGAGTCCATAGCAGAAGTTTGGACATGTCAGCAAATGTGCTTTAAAATCACGGGCAGGTCCCTGATAGTGAATATAGTCAGACTGAAGTATTCTTACCTGTTTCCTGAGTGTATTCTATTGTATAATTGTTCAGTTTCTCTAACATTAATACACATGAAAAGACTTGTTTGTTATTGTGAAGATTAAATGAATAGTGGAGGGGTGTGTGTGTGTGTGTGTGTGTGTGTGTGTGTGTGGTGGGGTGGGGGATGAGGGCCTTTCTAAAGTCATCTGTAAGTGAAATGTACTTAGGACATGACCCCAATCTGTTGCCTTATTTTAGCTTTATTTGTGTACAGACAGCCTATATATAATATTCTTTCCCAATGGCTCAAGGGTGCAGAGCTGTAACTCACACAGTACTGCCTAACGACCCCCCTGATTCCTGTGAATTTCCCTGCCCACAAGGAAGTATTCAGATTGTGGCATGGACTAAATATCTCAAACAAGACATTAGTAGTGAGATTTCTACTTCAATAGACAGGCCAGTTCAGAGGCCGTGGCCTGGGACTCTCCAGAAACTCTGCATCTCTAAGCTCAAACCTGCCCTGGCTTATCTTCCTTCATCATCATTTCACCGATCACATTTCATCATTCCTTCTTATCAACGGACAAATATTAGCATACCTCTTCATTTCTTTACTGGCGATAACAATAAATCAAAATAGTTAGACAAAATATTTTGACGATTAGCTGAGGGCGGGGGGAAGAAATCGTTGGATGGTAGTAACATTACTCAAAGAAGGAAGATAGAGCACATTTTAAATGTTGACTCGAAACTAGTCAGCCAAAGCATATTGCGCTACTAAAAACAGTGGATAGAGATATTCTTCTTCTTGCTCTGCCACTGGCTTCCTGCAGAGACTCTGGGAAGGTCACCTACCCTCATTTACCTTTAATTTTCTCATCTTTAACAGAGGAATTAGGTGCTCCTCAAGGTTCCTTCCCATTGTCACCTTCTGTGATGGCGACACATTCGTTAACAAGTACAGCAGAAGGTAGTGTCTATGCTCTGTATATCTCACATTCAGAGTATGACCAGCATTGATCTTTTTAGAGAAAGCAGTGGGAGAGGATGCTGTGTCCTCATGTGCTTTTTTAGATCATTGGAAAGTCTGTATCACAGTCTTGGTGGGATTGAAGATATAGTACAGATCTAACTCCCCTGTAGGAGTTATACACATATGAATAATTTTATGAGTATATGCACAAAGTGGGCATGAATGTATGTATAAAATGAATTTCTGAGTTTTGAACCATCTCTCCAAAACCTCCAGCTGGGGAAGATTAGCCAGTATTTCACGGCTTTATTTCATTCAAAACACACTGAACACAATAAAACCAGAAGAAGAGCCTTCTGCTTATGTCCTTGGCTCTGAGCTGAAAACGACTCTATGGAAAAGGATAAAATAACCATTTTGAGTTTATCTTCAAGTATCTGAATGAAGCTTTTTTTTCGATCAATATAAATAGCCCTATTGCTCAAACTCATATGTCTTTTTTTAGTTCTTCTTTGACTTCAAGAAATAAAGGGGAACAAAAGAGATAAGGATACGGAAGGCCCAGAGATGATATCCTGACAGAAATTCTATTTACAAAATATACATTCAGGAAATGAAAAAAAGAAGGTGTTAGATTGACACAAGGTAATGATACATGACTAAGGCAACCATCAATTTGAAAGAGGATATCGTGAGTAAAATAGAATTTTATTTTTAAGGTTAAAGTGTTTTCATTTTTGAGAGAATTTTAGAATTTTAACAAACTTCAAAGTAAATAAATAAAAAAAGAACTCTTTTATGAGAGTAATCTAATATTTTAGAATGCCTTAAAAAATCCTTCAGTTGAAGTTTAAATATCTTACATTCTAATCTGCAAATACAAGGGAAAACTAAAGCCTAAATATAACAGAAAGTAATTTTTAAATGAGATTTGGATGGTAATTTACCTGTGCTAATCCTTTTTTTCTTTTTAAAGCCATGAATCTGCTCATTGTATTTTTTGAGTTGGAAATGAAAATAATGTCCTTGGTATTTTCACATTTATTGTACTTATCAATGTTAAAATAATGAAACCTTCAAAATGCCAAGCTGTACAAGGAAATATTGCACCAAAATACTTAGAAAGGGTGTATGAGATACTAAAACAAGTAGATGAAAAAAAAAAAATGAAACATTAAATCAACTCTCAGGCAAGTGTTTTGTTTCTCCAGTGTTACATACCTATTTTGGGGGCAGCCCCAGATGTTCATTGTCATGGTGAAAAACCTTCTCCGTGGTGGAAGGATGTTTTATTTTTTATCTGAATACATCGAGATGACTTGTCTAGACTCAGGATCGAAAGACATTGACAGTTCTGATAATGACGTTTACCTCCTCAAACAGTAGAGAATGACTTTCTAGGTGGTTTAAGACCATTAGAAAAAATCTGAAAATCATGCACATATATCTTTTTTTTTTTAACTTCTTGTTTTTCCCTGTTAGCTTTTCTTGCTCCTTATCCCCCTAACCCCAACCCAAGCACACACTTTTAACTTGGGTCTCACTGATGGGCCTTAACTGAGAAAGCTGACTGATAAGTCTATCAGGTTTTCTCTGTTGGCATAGGGGATTTATTTTAATCCTAAAGATTGCAGAGCTTTTGGTCTCTTGCCAGCTCTATTCCCCTTGTATCAGTAAGAGTCTAATTGGGAGATAGAAACCTGATCTTACTTTGAACAGAGAAGGTTTAAGGTAAAGAACTATTAACTGTTTACAGGAGATTAACTAAGAGGAAATAAATGAGAACTTCAAATGACTGAGGGGGATTATCCAAAGAAGGAATAGAATCAGAACAGGAGGAATCCATTCCAAGGCAAGGATTCAGACTTCACCGGGGAATGTTGTTTGCAGTGATACTTCCAGAATGGTCACCAGGAAGCTTCTCAGGGGAGTAGGATGCTTTTGAATTCACTGGGAAGCCATCACCAGGAAGCCATCACTAGGAAGACACCATGAAGCTAACTGGGCCACCCCATGGAACTCATCTTCAGAAAGCTAGCTGGGGGAGCCTCTGGAACTTTCTTGGTAGCTGCCTGCAGGAGTGCCACTTAACTCACTAGGAGTGTTTCACTGGGTATCCTGACTATAAGCCCAGTGCAGCAGGAGCAGGAAAAATGAAAGCACACCAGAGCCAGGAGAATGAACCCTTCTTCCTTCAGAATTAAATGGCTCCCATGTCCACTACTGACAAAGATTAATAATATCATGCCAACCGGCAAGGGAGAAATGTTTGAGTATCACAAGCAAGCAAGGAAGGGTAGATTTGGATCTGAGAGGTACAAATAACTAACACATTCCTTATTGTTATAGATGGCAAAACCAAGTTTGAATGTGGAGGAATCATAAAGAAAAGTAAATCACAAACCAAGTCATGTAGCCTTGCAGTGTAATTCCAAGGATAAGTCTAATCTTTACTGCTTCTGCACTTCAGGTTATGATTAAATGTTCTCTATATCTTTGGATATAAGATACCATTGACCAAAGGATAAACCGTTGAGGACCATGATGGTACCATCATGATAGGAAATTAATGCCAATTAGACTATGCCACCCTTCCTCAATTGTAAATTCCTTAAGAAATCTTATTTGCAACTTTTATACATTTGCTTAAAAAGTTTGGTTGATTCAATCTGCTCAGGTGAGCATGGTGAAATCATTCTCAATCTGCAAAGATTCCTATTCCTATTTGAAGTTATACTCATGGTCGGTTGAAAAATTTTGGTAATTATAAATATTTATATTTACTTTGCACAGAAATTGAACTTTGATTCGTATCTTCAAAGTAAAAGTCAGACATTTGAACTTGGGCCGAATTAAATGGTTCCTACAGATCTACAAACATATTTGCCTGAGTGTCCAGAATGTATATTGTTACCACTGAAATCATCAGGCTCATTGCATCTTCCTTTTCCTGAGCTCCAGGTCAAAGGTAACCTTCATCAGTCAGCAGGAGTACTTGGCACCAAAGTCATTTCAAGTATCTCTATTAGCAAAGATATTTCAAAAGGCAGGAAAAGGAACTGATGTGTGGCTTTTTTGTTTTCACTAGAGAAAGTATTTTCAGCAAGTCACATTGGAGGAAAATGTATTTTATAAAAGATCATTTGGTTAGATCAAATTTTAAACATTTGCAGTAGTGACACAGGGGAAGTTTGTTTTGCAATTTAATTTCAAACTATAAGAATACAACTTAAAATCCGACAACCGTACATAAACCTTATAAAAGGTCTTTTGGACAGCAAAGGGTAATAAAAGAGAGAAAGAGGAAGAAAAACATCAAGTGTTTTGCCTCAGTAGTGAATTAATCTCTTGAATTACTTTCTCGCAGAGGCAGACCGTAACTCTGCGGGGAAACTGGTGTTGCTCTTTGCTCTCTTATTTTCCCCTGTTAGATGTGTTGTTAATAAGAATGGCAAATTTGAAGAATTAGGACTGGCCCCCATACTGCACCCATTTTTTCATCAGGCCTTCTTTCTGTCCCATCACGCTGTTGGCAGCTTTATCTGCACCCTGAGAAAAGAAGTCTAGGAAGCGTATTTCTAACTCTGTTTTGATTGCTTTAGCCTTTAAAAAAAAGTGAATGTCCTGAACAAGCTTTATTTAAATTTAATTATGGGTATAGAAGATGGAAGCTGGTAAGGGGCTGCCAGTGCTAAAATAATCACCTTCATTTCATTCAGACTTAAATTATATAAAAACCATAACTTTGAAAATTTACAAAAATGCTGTTGGAAGGAGGCTTTGGATTGTAGAAGAAAGCTCATTAAAAAAATTTCTAGGTTATTAATTCTAGTTCACCAGAATTTTATTATTTTATTTGTGGTTACATCCTGAGTCACAAGGTGGCAAGAGGTAATATAATTCTTGGGAAAGGTGAGAGGTCTTTGGGTCATTATTGAAATTTTAGCTAGTGTCATGAACTAAATGACTATACCCGAGATGGCCAGAATCTGACACCCATGTTATCATCCTCTACTCATGACGTCTTCGCATAATAGATTCATTGTTATTTCCCACGGAGCCTGGCTACAGTCTCAGAGTCCTTCTCAACACAGAGCCCCAGAAAATTGCTTTGATTAGTTAGAACTGGCTGGCAAGATAACACTGACTAGCTATCCCAGATCTTTGTAGTATATAGTAGGAGATCACGGAGGCTGATAGTAGTGATGGTGGTGATGATAACAATGGCAATTATAAGCAATTTGAAGTTTACAATGTGCTCTCACAGATACCATTACATTTGGTGAAACCATTCTCTAAAAAAGAACAACTGAAAAGCTGAAATGTATAAGCTTTGGTTCAATTTACTCAAAACCAGGACTTATATTTTTATAGAATTTTTACACATTTCTCTGACACTTGGAAATGGAGTGAGGAAGCAGATTTTTTCCAGAGCTGCATTTTTAGGCCCCTCCCAAATAGATTGGGGGAAAAAAATGGGAGATGCCTGAAAAAAATAGAAGCACTATGTCTCCTCCTCACTGCTCCTTTAGGTGTATATGACTATGACTGAGCGAACACTGTTTGAGGGTACCACACAGCTCATCAAAAAGATACTGAACAAGCTGGTTGAATGTGGAAATGCTAGGGCACACTGGGGACCTTCAAAAGTTGAGAGTCCAAAGTATTTGTCTCTTTCAGTTTTTCTGAATATATAGAGGCAGCAGCTGTGTTCATATGCGTGAAGGATGGAGCCAGAATCAGAAGCTCTGGATTGCAGCGCTACCTTCATCCCTCACTGAACCAATAAAGTAGGTTCCTTATTGTAAAGTAGAAGTGGCTATATTTCCTAATTTACATTATCCAACGAGACAATAGTTGGTACATAAAAACCTTTATAAACTCTAAAATTGCTATAAAAATGTTAATAATAATTATTACTTTATGGTGTATTTGGCAGGATCAGTAAATGATGCTTCTCTATTTTGTACTTCATCTTTTATAAATAATTCTCAAAACATAATAAAAATACTATTCCTATTTCCACAAGATCTAGCACCAGCTCAAATATAGTGTCATCTAAATTTATATGAGAAAAAAGATTTTTTTCCCTATCAATTTCTCATTTTAAAAGCAACTAACAATTCCTTTCTCAGCCTACCCTACTCTCTCAAAAATAGTTTCTAAATTTATGCTGACTGATGTATCAAGCAGGGGCCCTAAAACATCTGCATTCAGATTAATGGTGCCTGTGATGTTTTCTCCAAGAACACTTGTTTGTGTAATGAATCCGTACTTCTAGGGAGCTGACTCAGAACAAACTACCAGCAAATCTCAAAGAAATTTCCATTCTAGAATATGGAAAACTTTGCTGCTTCAAATGACAGGCTCTGTAAGTTTCCACAGGTTAAGTTTTCATACCTGGGATATTTCAGTTTCAAACAGACTACTACTCTGATATTCAGGCCCATACCTGTCTTGTCTTTTCATATCATTCCCTTCCCAAAGTTAGAAATATTAACCTTAATTTACACACATTTATATAAACAAACTCTAGTGTAAGGAGCATAGCACTTAGAATAAAAAGACCCGGATTTCAATCTCAGCTTTATCATTTAAGAGGAGTTTATTGAGAAAAGTGAATAGGCTATGTGACAAAGTTCTCTTTTGATGTTAAAGCTTTTTGTAATTCTTAGTTATTATTTGTGACAGGTAGATACAAGTAGGAGAAAAATTGAAAGTACTTATTCAGAAAGACTATTTAAGTTTTCCCCTATCTAATTACAGGAAGTGCAATTCTGAGCTTGTAAGGACAGTTGTCAAGGTGAGGGATTTTGCACTTGAGCTTTAAAAATATAGCACATTCTCGCAAATAAGTTGGGGCGAGAAATATCCAACCCTGAGATAGGAAAAAAAAAATATAGATGATGATGCTCAAGTACAATCTATGTAGAGTTCAAAAAGATATTACATATGTATTGCATATTGGAAGCCATTATGAGCTGGGCTTATTTCCATGCTTTCCGGAACCTACCTGAGTATTTGGGTTTGTTGACTCTTTGTAAGGATGTATCGCTTCAGGGCTAAATAAAGAAGTACTATAAAGCAATGTTAAGCAATCCTTGTTTTTGCTATTCACAATCATCAAGCAGTAGTAGAATCTGCTACTCAAAATGTAAGTGAGATCAGTCCACTGATTGTGTTGCCAAACTGCTTTCTAGGATCATAAGACACAAGGACAATGTCATGCAGACTTGTAAACAGGCATTAAATTAATTTATCCAGTGATAAAACCAAATGAGGTGACAGCGACAGTGACAGATCATTTTAGGAGATCCCTTTGAAAGCTATCTTTAGAAAGGTTCTTCCAAGTCAGGCATATCTAGAACATATCGTGTGTGTGTGTGTAGTAGTAGTATTGTGTGTGTGTGGTATGTGTATGATATCCTCTTTATTCATTTATTCATTCACAATCATTTAGGTCGTTTCCATATCTTGGCTATTGTGAATAATGCTATAAAAACTATAAGAATGCAGATATTTCTGATATCCTGTTTTCATTCCCTTTGCCTACCCACTCAGAAGTGGAATGCCTGGATCATACAGTAGTTATATTTTTAATTTATAAGGAACCTCCATACTGTTTTCCATAGTGGGTGTACTATTTATATTTCCAATAGTGCTAAAGGGTTGCCTTTTCTTCACATTTCGCAAACACTTAATTCTTGTCTTTTTGTCGATAGCCATTCTAACAGATTTGAGGTAGAATCTCATTGTAGTTTTGATTTGCATTCTTCTAATGGTTAGTAATGCTGAGCACCTTTCATGTACCTGTTGGACACTTGTATGTCTTCTTTAGAGAAATGTCTATTCAGTTCCTCTGCCCATTTTTAAATTAGATTTTGGTTTTTGCTATTGAGTTGTATAAATTCTTTATATATTTTGGATATTAACCCTTTGTCAGATACATGATTTGTAAGTATTTTCTCCCATTCCATTGGTTATCTTTTCATTTTGTCAATGGTTTCCTTACTGTGTAGAAGCTTTTTAGTTTAATGCAGCCACACTTGTTTATTTCAGCTTTTGTTGTCTTTGTTTTTGATGTCAAATCCAAAAAAATCACAACTAAGAGCAATATCAAGGAGCTTACCCTCCATGTTTTCTTCTGGGAGTTTTATAGTTTCAGGTCTTATGTTCAAGTCTTTAATCCATTTTGAGTTGATTTTTATGTATCATATAAAATAGGGATCCAGTTTCAATCTTTTGCATGTGGCTATTCAGTTTTCCCAGCACCATTTATTGAAGAGACTATTCTTTCCGTATGGTATATTCTTGGCTCCCTTGTCAAGTATTAGTTGACTGTATGTGTGAGGGTAATTTGGGGTTCTCCATTCTGTTCCCATGATCTATGTGTCTGTTTTTAAGTCAATACCACACTCTTTTGATTACTATATTTTTGTAGTATAGTTTGAAATCAAGAACTGTGATGCTTCCAGCTTTTTTTTTTTTCCTTTAAGATTGCTTCGGCTTTTTCGATACAAATTCCATACAAATTTTATGATATTTTTTCTATTTCTATGAAAACTGCTATTGGAATTTTGATAGAGATTGCATTGAATCTTTAGAGGAGTTTGGGTACTATGGACATTTTAACAATATTCATCATTCCAATATATGAACACAGTATACCTTTCTATTTATTTGTTTTTTTCTTCAATCTCTCTTATCAAAGTCTTATAGTTTTCAGTGTATGGCTCTTTCACCTGCCAACATGCTATGTATTTGAATTATGCACAGAACTTTGCAGAAAATTCTCAAGTTATTATATTGTATTTTCTTGAGCAACAGTTATACTACATAGAGAAATATTTCATGCAATTATAGTAATGGAAAAAAAGTGAGTTACTTACAAAATGTAGTCTGTTCAGATAAGTTTATATCAACAACCTGATTATGTGGTTAATGGTAAATTTTAAAATCCAGAATACCCTGTCGGCCATAGGCCTTCTTATGACATATTATGAAAGGAGTCCATTTTAAGTGGATTGCCCTATCAGAGTTATTAAAAATGCCTAATTGTTGTTATCATACCAAAATCCTCAACAATATAACATTGTATAGATGAAATGTTATATCATTAATAAATAAAAAATATATATATTTGAGCACACTTTAAAATATTTATTAATTTTAAAATTTGGTTAAATTTATTCCTAAGTATTTTATTGTTTTTGATGCTATTATGAATAAGATTATAAGATTATTTACTTCTTTTTTCAGATAGTTCACTGTAACTAAGTAAGTAAGCTCTGGGGATGTAATGCAGAGCATTGTAATTCTAGTTAACAATAATGTATTATATACTCAAAAGTTGCTAAGAGAGTAGATCTTAAATATTCTCATCACAAAAAAAGAAAAAAAATGGTAACTATGTAATGTGATTGAGATGTTAGTTACCTTTATGGTGGTAATCATTTGCAATATATAAATGTATTAAATCTACATATTTTACAACTTAAATGTACATAATATTTTATATCAATTATATTTCAATAAAGCTGGGGGAAAAAAGAGATTATTTTGGCTATTTTGTAGAGAAAAACCATTAGGGGGGAAAGAGACCAATTAGATGGCTGCTCTTATATTCCAGATGGGAGATGAGAATCAGATTAAATTATAGACATGGAGCTGATGTGGAATGGAATGGTTGTATCCTTAACTGTTAGAGGTCATGCTGGCAGGATTTGCAGATTGTTGAAAAGTGGAAAACAAGAGAAAGGGAGGAATCAAAGGTGACTCTTAAGTTTTGGAATTGAGCAACTGGGTGATGGTGGTGTCATTTACTGAGATGGGAAGGGCTTTCTGTAGAGGGATGGATTGGGTGGTGTAAACCATGGTTCTGTTTGTTGACATTAAATTTCAGTTGCTTACTAGATATCCAAATGGAGATGGCAGTAGTCAGTTGCATATTTTATTTTAGTGTCCCTTAAAACTCTGAATATTTCACTAACTGCTTTGGAAATAATAACCTTTTAAGTTGGAATCTGGCAAATAGAAGGTAGCTCACAGCTAGTTAAGATTCCAGCTCCATAGATCAGCATTCAAGACTTCTCTTTGCCTCTTTAGCCTCATTAATCTCTATTCCTCTTTCACAACCTACACTAGAGCCATATCAAGGCATCTGTAGTTCCCCAGACATATTATAACAATATATGCTCCCATGCTTTTGCTTGTATTCCATCTGTTAACAATTCTTTTCCTCCTTCTTTCCATCTGACTAATTCCTACTCATTCTTTAAGAGTCTATTTCGGTGTCATGTCATCCTTGAAAACCATCTTAACCCTCCTAAAGTTCAATAGATTCTTTTACTTCATATTAGAACCCAAGGCCTCCTTAAACCATAACATTGCAGTACTGTAATTATTCAAATGTCAGCCTTCTAGACTAAAGTAAGAAGTCTTTACACCCCAAAGCTGTCATTTTTGTAGCCCTAGAATGACTGGAATTAGTAGACGATCGAACCAGTCATTGAATGAATGAACATTTCTTTAAGATTTTTGTAGTGTAAAAAATCTACACCATTCATATTCTTGGAAACTCTTTCTGAGCAAACAGGACCAGGGAAGGATTAATAAGTATAATACCTCTCACAGAGAATGATTTCAAAGTGTCCAGAATGTCTTCTTCAACAACCTTGATTGTACACATTGATTCATTTATTGTGGGTTATACATTTCCCCCTTATTTGGGTTTTCTTGAAAAATGTGAATTAGGGGGAAGAGAGTAACACATTAAATCATTATATAAAAGGCAAGGTCTTATAATAGAAAGAACACTAAGCCAAGAGTCTAGGCTTTTAGGCTCTATGTAGTATCAGTTTTCTCTCTAACCTAACACAAACTCCTACAAACTAGGCTGTGATGGTGAATAGTAAATATGGAGAATACTGTACCTCTGCGGTTTCAACAATAAAATCAATTGCTCAGAAAACAAGCCAAATGAGTAGGTGGTAAAATTATAAAATATTTTTGAAACTCTTGCATGAGAAGAAATGATTATTTAGAGGGGGTAAAAGTGTACAAATGGCTTCACTGGAGAATTATCTTTGAAGAAAAATAATAGTCCTTATTGTTATCAACCAGCAATTGAGTAGAGAACATTATACTTTGAAAAAGGCAATCCTGATTTTGAGAACTTTCCATGTTCCACGATCCTCAGTTTTAATGAAACCTAGCCGGGTGTGAGGTAGTTTCTAATCCCCATTCTTAACTGATAGCCTTGACATGGACTGTGTTCTGAGTTTCCTCATTGTCTGTGGGAAAATTTGTTCAAATTATTCAAATTTCCATGCCCAAACTGATTTCCAGATGCTGAAAGCTTACAGCCAGCCCCTTCCTTGTGCAATTTTGAGACAAAGCTGAGTATTATCATTAGTAATACCATATAATGGGACCGTTAAGAATCTTGGCACTGACCTCTCAATTCATTTTCAGTGTCAGGGGAGAGAAATTTATTGGTAGTCCTGCAGAGCTGCCTAAGCCCTGCATCTTCAGAGGAAGGCAGAAATGGTTGCTGCAATGCTGTACTAAATGGTTGCTCTAATGTGTAGTGGGGATCTTAGAGGCAAGACCTTAGCAGAGCCTTTTAGCCTTGACACCCAAGCCTGTGTTACAGGATTATTCATGAAGAGAATAGGGAATGAAGAAGGAGCTAAGATAAGACCTTTCTGGGATGCAAAAACTGAAGGAGGAAAGTAAGGATTTTTTGTCTAGCTTGGCTTCCAAGGCCGTATATCCCAAATCCAATCTCTTTCTAGATCTCTCTTCTCTATTGCCGTCCTACGTGAATTCTCTGCTTCAGTTGGGTTGGTCCACTTATTGTCCCTCAAATACGAGTCTTTTGTTTACACCTTTTTAGCTTTCCAAATGCTATTCCACTTACCCGAAATTCACTTTTCTTTCCCCTCCATTTATTTAAAAATCACTAAATCATCCAAGGACTGGCTCTCATTCCATCTTCTAGGCAAATTCCTCCCTGCTTCCTGAAGTTAACTACCCACAAAGCCCCTCCTCTTCGCCATCTGGAAACTTTCATTTAAATAGTATTTACCGAGGTCTTATTCTGTGCTGGACGCTGGGAGTGGTTAGTGATAAAATTGTGAGCATATTAGACAAGCCTTCTTCTGTCCTTAAAGAACTCTCAACCTAGTGAGTTGGAAAAATGTTAATTAGTTGTCAAATTGTAGCTAATATTTATCGTGTTTACTATGTTCCAAGAGCTTCATTTGATACCATTTTGGTTAAGCCTTGCTACAACTTTATTGGACCTCGCTTTACACTTCATGAGAGAGCCTCTGTTATTTTTTTCCTTAAGAGATGGGAAAATTGAGGCTTAAAAGGGTTAAATAGCTTGCCTAAGGCCATCTAAATACTAGAGTAATTTCTAGATTTAGGCAATCTTAACCCCTAAGCACATTTCTCCAAACCTCCAGGTGTTTTACTTATACCTGTGCCTTTACTGACTGCTCGTTAAAACTCACTCATATGTTTACATAATGTTGTGCTCTCAACTGCATTGTAATGCAGGGTCCATGTGGAAACTGACCATATATTAGGGAGTGGTTAGGAACGCCGGCTTTGGAAACAGATTTATATTTAAATTCCTGATCCCCTGGCTGCATGGCCAGGCAAAAATTAACTTCTCTGAACTTCTGTCATAAAATGGGCAAAATAATAACCACAGGGATGTGTTTGAGTATTAACCAAGATGATATCTTAGAGCTTTTAGCACAGTCCCTTGAACATGTCTAGCATTCAGTAAATGGTAGTCTCTGTCGCTTGCTTGCCAACACAGTGGTTGACACATAGCACTGCCAACATCTTTCTTGAATAATTGAATATAGTGAAAACCTAAAAAATTCAAAATAATTTCTAAGAAAGCCCCTTGACAGCTAATTTTTAGTAAAGAGTATCTTTATAAGATATACAGTTTATTATTTTAAGGTACATAAAATGGCATAGGCTGACCACAAAATACAGGACATTTAAAAAGTATCAGTATTTAAAAAGTACTTAGTTAATTGCAAGAGAAAGTTTGAGAATGTACTTTGATATAAATTTGATGAATAATAACCATTATTCTCAGCACATATATACTTTTGAAGGCACAGCATGTAAAAATTCAATAAAGTCATTTTCCAATTTGTATTCTATTAATACAAATTATTTAATGAGTACATAGTATGTGCAAAATGTTTAAGAAGCTTATAATTGTACATATTTTCCCCAGTAGTTTTAAAGTTTCCCAGGTTACTAAATTCTTATTTAAATGGTTATAAAAGGGTCAGTCCAGTCTTGTTCTGAATTACAAATTTTTAAACATCCTCTTATATTTGTTGTCTATCTTTCTATTAGCATACTTAACATATTAATCATATCTATTTTAAATTTCCTGCTTGTTAGTTTCAAAATCTGGTTCATTTTAAATCTGGTTTTGTTGATTATTTTGTCCCTTGACCATGAATTGTTTCTTTTTTAAAATTTTTTGCGTATCTTTTGCTTGGATGCTGGTCATCTTGTCTGTTACAGTAGGGACTGGAAACAGGAACAGTTTCTCGTCTGCTAGGGCCACAGAGTGAAGGGTTAAATTCATCTTATTAGAAGATGGGTTGAGTTTGAGTTTTGTCGTGACTCCTGTTACCTTCAGGGCACCACCAACTGCAAATCCCTGTATCGCTCGCTACCTTGTGCTTAGGTTGCGGACTGGTTAGACAGAGATTTTTTTCTTAGGGTTTGTTTTGCCCTCAGCTTTAGGCTTTCCCTTGTACCTAGACCTCAGAGTTTTTTTTTTCATGCTTGTACCCTTTCTCAGCAACAGACTGCTGTTGCCTGTTAGTGCCTGAAATCTTACTAGAGAAGGTGTGTATGTGGGGTGGTGTCCATCGTCTTGGTCTAACCTCAGTGTCAGACAGGCTCTGTGTCCCCAGAATCTGGTTGGGGCTTTTTCAGTGATCCTGTCTTTTCCCCTGAAATAGGAGATCTCTCCCTTCCCCCAAGGTAGAGTTTTTCCATTTTCCCTTCCCACAGCCATATGAGTCTTCACTTGCATCCTGGCAACAACAGGCTTCACTGCCCTTCCTCCAGAAACTTAAAGTTTTTGTTCCACAATGGAAAAGGATCCAGAGGGGACTTTGTATATTTTCTAATGAGAAAGCCACTCCTCAAACTCAGGCCTGTACCACAGTGCAGACTTTCTCTTATTTTTCTCCATGCCCCTGATTTTTCTTCTGATCACCGGTAAAGGTCCTGCCAATGGGTGTGCAGCTTCCAAAGATTCTGTAATCACACACTAGGTCACATTCAGTCTTAGCCATTAGTTAAAGGATTCTTCTTACCCATGTAGATGGAAGTCCTGTTCTGGTATGCTCTGAATTCTTGTGTCATTCTTCTGTAGAGATGCCTGTCTTTCATTACATTTCAGGTGTGACTTTAGCTACCTGTTGGGTTCAAGAAAAGTTAAGATTTTGTAGTTTATCTAAATTTTTCTTATTGTTAGAGTAAGAGTGATACTCTTACGTTTTCTATATCCCCAGTGGAATGTAACATCACCTAATTAAAAGAAAAAAGAATTATGCAGCTTTGAGTGAGGGTTGCCAATTTAATAAGTTTTATGAGATAACGAGACATCTATCTTAGAATTGGAGTAAGGAGTGAATTTAGTTGTAAAAGCTATAAGGGAATGGCAAGGAATAAAGCTATGTGCTCTGAAGAGCCAAATAATAAGAAACAAGTATCAGAGAAGCTAAGGAAGAAGGCACGGCCTTGTATTGTAGCATGTCCTCTTGTCCAGTGAGTCAGCAGCGATGAGTAGAGTGAGAAAAGGTCAGAAGTATTTTTAAATAGTAGTTCCATGCATTTAGGTTCATTGATGCCCACAAGGGAAAAACATTGTATTTCAATTGTGAGAAGACTGAAAATGAGAGATTTAAGAAATTCTGAGAAGGTGAATAGCTATTGCTATCCTTGAACAACTCAGACTTAGAACTTAGCATGCACAGGCATGAAGCAGAAAACAAAATCAAACAAAGAAAACTACCTACTAGTTCAGAAAAGAACCAAATAGTGTATCCTGCTGGTGATACCATACATGATGATGAACTCTCTTCTTATACTAATTATTTATAGTTAAAACTATTATTATATCAAAGAGATAATATACATAAAACTATCTTGTCAAGCATAGTGGAATAAAAATATGAAATATTAGTTTTATAAACATTATTTTGTTTCACAATAACTATAACCTGGAATATGTCTCAGAATGAGCTCAAAGAAATATCCACTTCCAAATAGATATTGATAATATGGTCTTCATGAAAATCTTGGTAATGTTGATCCTGTTTTTGGTACTTTAATTAGTTTGTGATTGACTCGTTGACGTCTTGTCTCTTCCATAAAAATTTTCCTGACTCCTTTGACCAGCAGTGATGGATCTTCAATTTCTCTGAATTCTTCTTGAAATTGCACCCCTGCACATTGCACTAAATCATGTACCTTGTAGCAGGATAAGATTTTGAAAGTTATGTTCTTCTTCTCTCTGTTCTTTAGTGCATTTCTTCCCTCTGTCCAGACAGATAGACATTAGTTACCTACTGCTTTGGCTAAAGTCTGTCAGTGTAAAGATTGAGAACAGAAGCGTCAAATTCTTTGAGCTTTAAAGTTGATTTCAGAAAATGTTTGGAGCAATACCTAATCTAGTTATGTGTCCCTGCTAGAGAGCTTAGTCCAGCCCTAGAGATGATCTGTTCTCTACTGGATGAACCAGTCTTTACTTGTATGAGCACTGTGACATCAGATATGTCAACAAGTTATGTTGCCATTCATTGCCGGTAAGTTAAGACTGCAGCCAGCAGGTCTAGTGATCATCCGGCAAACAGTACAGTTATTGGCCTCAGGACTGTTCAGCCTATTTTCTGTCTCTCCATCTGGAAGACCACTCTTTCAACTGATCAGGGTCCTTGGAAGAACCAAGAAAGGAAAATGGGCTTTGGGCACCAAAAGTGGTAATGATCTCATGAAAATCCAGACTGTCTAAGCCTCCCCTCACCCCCTACTTCCTGATCCATATATCTGGGCAAATTGGAACCCGAGAGCATGAACACTAGATCCATTCCCTCATCCCCACCCACTGAAGCCAGCAGAGAGATCACAACAGTTAAAAATAACTGTTTCATGTCAGTTAATCAGCCCTCCAATTTATTTCCCTGAGAGTATTATCTTATATTTTGTTTTTCCTGATGAGTAATTGTGTAATGTGGGACACTCAAGTATATAATAAATATTTGGCAAACTGATACTGAAGGCAGTATGGTAGATATACTGGAGAGAACACAATGTTTCATGAGGATTAAATCAGAAAATAGTGTTTCTGTTATTTATTACTGTGTACAGACCACCTTAAAATTTAGTAGCTTAAAATACAAATCATTTCTCTGGTTGTGATTTTGTGGGTTGGCAATTTGGGCTAGGGTCAGGTGTTTTGATGTGTTTTGTCTGGTGATCTTGCTTGTGGTCTGTCATGTGGCTGCTATGTGCTATCATCTAGTGGCTCAACTGGGGCTGGATGGTCCAGGATGGCCTTATTTTCATGTCTGGTGGTTCTTTCCTAGATATTGCTTGCTTGCCCATGCACTCTCTCTCTCTTTCTCTCTCTCCTCCCCCTCCCTTCTCTTCTTCTTCCCCTCCTTCCTCTATCTCATCTCTTATCTTCTTCTTCCCCTCCTTCCTCTATCTCATCTCTTATCTGCCAAGAAACTAGCTCTGGCTTCCTACATGGTGGTCTCAGAGTAGGAAGACTGAACAGTGGAAGCTGCAAAAGCTGCAAGACCTCATGTGCCCGAGCTCAGGAATCACAGAAAGTCACTGCTTCCACAATCTACTGGATAAAAATGGTACAAGACCAGACTCGATTTCAAGAAGAAGGGGAAATAAACACTGCTTCTTGATGGGAAGAGTGGCAAAGTCACACTGCAAAGGGACATGCTCATAGATATTAAAAAAAAATTATTATGACTATCTTTACAAACAAACCATAGTATTAATATAAAAGCATTTAGCATAGTGCTTATGCTTACTTTAGTAGGCAATGAATAAATGGTAATAATGATGTCGATATTGATAATGATAATGATGATGAATTTAATAGATGAATTACTATTGGTAGCTTCCGAACCAAAGGTTCTATTTTTGTCTTCAATATTAAAATCACTGTCAGTGAAATATAGGAAGGCTGATTCATTCTTTTCTCATGCTACATCATTGCTATTGAAATATAATGTTCTATAGGTTTCCTGAGCAGACAGCCAGCAGTATGCTTTAAGATCCTAATTTCATTGTCAGAGGGTCAAGAGGGTAAGAAACAATAACTTATCTTCTCATTCTTGCTTTCTGAGGTTGTAGTATAGTCCTAACAACTTCAATTTCAAGCCTTAAATGCATTTATGTAACAGGTATTGGGTTAATAAATTCAAGAATATTTTACTGGAATATCCCTCTAAAAATACTGAGGATAAGCCAGTATTCTATTCAATTTTTTTTTCCTAAAGGCAACTTATTAGCACATCCTGACACTATCTGTGGTTTTGATGTTTAAGGCAGTAGAATCTTATACATTCAGTCTTAATGGTATACTTACATGCAATTTTTATGAAGGTGATTACCTGTAAAATGTGCCATTTTTTAATAGACTAGAATATTCATTTGTTTTGATGGTGAAAAATGGAAATGTAGGAGGCGACACAAGTATATGATTTGCTTTGTTGTTATAACTATAATCAGAACTCTCTAAGTGAAAAACAAAACAAAATAAAACAAAGACAAACTTAGCTTTGCTGGAATGATGGAGAGATAAAAACTGCCAATAGCCAATGAGCAGCATAATACATGGAATTCAAAACTGCTCAAACCTGGAGAGCTTGAAGGTCCTGGTAGCCAGTGAAAGGTATGCATTTGTGGTCCACCCTATATTTGTCAGTGTGGCCCATCAGGTACCAAATGAGACCCATTGATTTCTGTGTGTCACGAGAAATGGTTATTGACGAAAACAAAAATTGCTTTCAGGAAAGACATATTCTTGGTACAGATATTTACAAGAAAGATAATGGCTGAGTGATTACTTGTGAGGAGTAGAAGGGGCTAGCTTTGCCTAAAATCAGTTGAATTATTGGTCTACTGTGATGACAGTGCATATACCATGACACCAGTTTGCAAAAACGGAATGTTGTTTATGTAGAAAGAGGCTTGTTTGTCATCTCAATTCCGTAGGGAAGGATTTCCTTTTCTGTGTTTGAGGAGGTAAAACATTTATAAAACAAGCCCTGAAATTCCAAGTTGGAGGTTGTTTGCTTCTAAATATTCACACCCTGTCATATAAGACTTTATTCGGATCCTCTATTCTGGTCAACTTGAGGCAAGTGTATTAATTGACATTTAATTGAGGGACCTCTTATATGTACATCAGACTGGATTGTTCTAAACCCAGGTGATTAAAGTGGAACCGATTTTACATGGTCTGTATCCACACAGGCAATGAACAATGACAAATTGAGAAAACCTAAATTACTCCTACTCCATGAAATAAATATCCCATCACCTACTCTCTCAGCACTATTACCAATACAATAAATTTAATGTCTATCTCAATTGAACTTATTAGTTATATGTGTTGTTTTAAACCACAAATCATTGATTTCCAATCACTTGCTTCCTTAATCACAGGCGATCACATTCAGTATTATTGCTAATAGCTAAAATTATTTTCCAGTGTTTTCAGAGAAAAGATATTAAGAAACCATAGAGACTATCTAGATTAACACTCTCATTTGATGGACAAAGACTTGCTGAAAAGTGTTGAAATTAAATATTTTGTTCAAAGTTACACAGCCAGTTAGTGGTAGAGCTTAGACAAATTCTATTCTGGAGCTCTTCCCACTACTTCGTGGTGTTATTTTAAAGTGCATTTTACTGTGGTTGCCTTTCAATAGTCAGCAGTCCCCACTGGAGAAAGTATTTCATCACATCTTTGTTGGAATTAAAGTCACTACCACACTTCTTTATTTTCTTACCCAAGTAAACTTTGATAGCCTAAACCTAAAACCAAATGGAAATATCTAAACTTCATGCCATCATTTATTGCTTCAATTTCCTTAAGCAATTATTCTATTGCTCAATGATTTCTAGTCAAGTCCACATGTAATGAGTCACATCTCCTGCCTACTTAAAAAATGCCTATTTGTATATTGTTATTATAAAGCGTATTCCTACATTCTGCTAAATGAAAAAAGTGAGGGCAGAGGAAGTCAATCTGCATTTGCAATTGATTGATTAGCTTGTTGATTTAATAAATATTTATTGATTACTTACTACATGCCAGATAGTAGTATAGAATTTGTGAAATACAGTAGTGAAAAAAAATCCAGAAAACATTCCTGCTCTCAACAAGATGACATTTTAAAATGGAAGACAGAAAATAAACCAATATTTAAACATATGTCAAGTGGTGACAAGGTTTATAAATATATAGAAAGCAGGATAAAGAAACTGATAATAGAAAGAAGGTACTAATTAGATAGGGCAGTCAGAGGATGTTTCCTTAAGGATTTTAACAGAGATAAAAGGTGGTAAGACAAGAACTCATGCAAATATCTAGGAAAAATGTGGGAATATAAAATGCTATAGCTACTTTCGAAAATAGTCTGGAAGTCCTTCAAATGGTTAAACATAGAGTTACAATGTGACTCAGCAAATCTGCTCCTGGGTATACACTACTTAAGAGAAATGAAAACATATGTCCACACAAAAAGTTATATGTTTATGGCAACATATGAGGTGAAAACAATCAAAATGTCTATGAATGGATAAATGAATAAACATAATGTGGTATATCCATATGATGGAATATTATATGCCCATAAAAAGGAATGAAGTGCTGATACATGCTAAAACTTGTATGAAACTTGAAAACGTTAAGTGAAAGAAACCAGTCACAACCCCTCCACATGTTATATGATTCCATTTATATGAAATATCCAGAAAGGCAATTCTATAGAGATAGAAAGTAAATTAGTGGCTGTGTAAGGCTGGAATGGATGGGAGCACTTAAGGAGAGCAATACCTAAAGGTTTTGGGATTCCTTTTAGAGCTGATGAAAATATTCTAAAATTAACTGTGGTGATGGTTGTATATATTTGTTAATATTCTAAAATCCATGCATTTATAGTACAATAAGAAATATATTTGATCTTTGTCCCCAGTTCCTGGCATAGAGCCTCTAAAATCCTTGGAATTTCTTGAATGATAGGAATATTATTCATAAGAAGCCTCTTTTCATCATATCTGAGTTTATGCTAATTAGGTGACTTAGGGTGAGGCCTCTGGATAGCCTCAAGATGGGATTGGTCACCAGAAAGATCAAGGGTTATAGAGGGTTGGAATTTTACTGGCTGTACTCAGAAGCTATCTTGACGTTGCGCTACGTACCTCTTCATCTGGCTGTTTTGTGTATCCTTTATAATATCTGTTATTATAGGCCAGTAAGCATAACTAAATTTTCCCTGAATCTTGTGAACCACTCTAGCAAATTATCAAACCAGAGGAGGGAATCGTGTGAACCTTTAATTTATAGCTGGTTAATCAGAAATGCAGATGATAACCTAGATTTACATTGACATTGGAAATTGAAGGGCAATCTTATGGGACTCGGCCCTTAACTTGTGAGACCTGGTGCTGTCTCCAGATAGATAAGTGTCAGAATTGAATTGTTAGATACCCAGCTGCTGTCTGGAGACTTGAGAATTGGATGGTCATGTTGCAATGCACCCTAGACATTGAATACTTTAAATGAGTGAATTGTACTGTATGTGAATTATATCTCAATAAAGCTATTATTAAAAAAAACAAAAAACAAAACAAAAAACTAGAGAAGTTTAGTGCCACTGTCTGAATTCATGCTCAGGCACCACTTTCATCCATCGTTATTTTTGCAACATCAATACAAATGTCAACACAGTGAAAATAAAGACTAATTTGATATTATTATGGATGCGGTTTTGACTTAATGGAACACCTGGAAAGGTCTCAGTTTCCTCCAGACATCTACAGACAACATGGTTTAAGAGAATAAAGGTGTTATGTAAAACAACACTCACACTACGCCATACCACACTTCCCCTGGAGAAAGCTTCATAAGCAAGTTTTCTTTTGGATCTCATTCAAGAGTAAGGCTATCTTTATAAATTATTTTCACCTGCAGTATATTTGAGTGTCATGGGTCCCAAGAGAGAAAAACAAACATCTCTGGTGTATTTCATTTCCTTTGTGGAATTGCACCAGTAACAGTATTTGCTGTGAATAAATCTATAGCCCATAAAAAATTACTCTTTGGTTGCATTTCTGGTTGCTTTGTTACAGGCAATACTGCCAGACAGAAGATCTCTGATGCTTTTAAATCAAATAACAGAATCCTAAAAAGGACAGAATTGTGACGTATAAAAGCACTTTCTACTGGCTGTCCCCAAAGGAATAAAAGTTCAAAATGTAAGTGATTCCCTAAGCAGAAATGCCATCCAAATACAAGAATCAAAAACTCATTGCTTCAAAGTGGAGCAGCATTGACAATGAGTTGGAAAAAGACAAATTTCTCCTGGGCCTTGGACCACCTTCTTCCATTTTCTCTCTTTCATTTAGGTTTGAGAATTAAATTATATTCATGTGTTTGAGAAATCTGATCCCCATGTCAACAAATGAAAGGAACTATCTTGCTACCAATCAGTTTAGTAAAACAATTTGGCCCATGTTGTATGCGTATTCCTACATTCTGATAAATGTATTTACTTTTATCAGTAATTTCCCCCAGGATAGTTATAACTCTCTGACCATTCATTGCATGCAATTTTATCTGGGAGGTAGAATCAAAGACAGGGTGGAACATTTGCTTGATCTTGAGGTCTGGAGCAGATGCCAAAGTATATAGTTTTATTGGTGTACTTGTTGCCTTATCAGCCAGCTTCCCTCTTAAATATAATCTGTCACTTCATGTTCATTTATTGTTTGACTCCTTATACATCATTTGAGCACCAATTGTGCAAGAATAAATATATAGAGAGAAGAGAAGTTGGTAAACTTAATGAAAATGTTCAGGAATTTAATGGCCGCAAAGGAAGTAAAAAACTAGAAAAAAGGTAAAAACTAGCAAGAAAGGTAGAATACATGTATGATATGAATTTCCCAAGGTAACTATTTTTCTATTTTTTCTGTTGTTTTTTTTTTAATTCAAAATTGTAAATTTAAATAATCATGTGGTTCCCTAAGACTTGATATGAAAATAATTTTCCTGCCCTCACAATTTCCCACTTCTCACAGCAATTACTTTCAATTCTTTCAGTTGATTTGTTTGATATGTACCTTTGTATTTATGACTAACATGCATACCTTTTTGATTTATCCATTAAGCATTAGCTATTTACTTCATAGTATGGAAAAGGAGAATTTAACTTTCTTCTATCCTTTCATTCCTTAGCCCACACATGCATATTTCCTATACCTGGCACCTGTGCTCCCAGTATATTTGTATCATGATTTTAGTAAATGTTTAAAATACTTTTCAGTGTCCATATAGATAAATATTATAAGTAAGCAGGTACACTATGGCTGAGCAGGTAGTATACTATAATTATTTCTTCTTTTTCATGCAACATCTTTCTGTTTCCCAGAATTAATAATTGTTTATTTACCGGATTCTCTACAAATTAACACTAATTTAATTTACTCTCAATATATAAAACACTATATAGATATTCCATAAATTTCATTTCACTGGGGGGAAAAAAAAATCTCTCTTAAGACCTTCACATCTGCTCCTGTTTGAATTAATTGATTTCTAGACACGCTGTATAGCTGCCATCTTGAGAGCTCCTTTTCCTATTAGCCTAGAGATACCCTTGGCTTATCTTTGGTGATAGAATCTCTCTCCTGAATTTCATGTTTTTCATTTTTAGTTTACTTCCTCATTTTGGTAGAGCATCTCTTCCAATGTCTTTCTGAAAATTCATGCGTGGGAAATAC
The DNA here is from genome assembly GCF_902729225.1 of Pteropus medius. Taxonomy (NCBI): domain Eukaryota; kingdom Metazoa; phylum Chordata; class Mammalia; order Chiroptera; family Pteropodidae; genus Pteropus; species Pteropus medius. The sequence continues at coordinate 15,741,307 of NW_024340849.1, forward strand.
ATTTAAAAAACCTTTCAGGGACAAAAACATTTATTCTATCCTCCACCATAACTAAGAGTTTGGGCAAAACATTGTAGATTGGAAGTTGTTTTTTTTCAGAACTTTGAAGGCATTTCTCAATTTTCATAACTTTTAGGAGAAGGTTGTGAAGAAGCCTGATAATACTTTGAAACCTGATTCTTGTGTGATACCTGTTCTTTTTCTCTCTCCAAAAGCTTGTATGATCTTCTCTTTGTCCCTAATATTCTGAAGTTTCACAGTGCTGTGTCTTTATGTAGTCTAATTATATTCATTGTTCTAAGGACTTTGTATGCCCATTCAATCTAGAAATGCATACTCTTAATTTTTGGATTTTTTAGGGGGGGTGGTGGTGGTGATATCTTTGATGATTTCTTTCTCTCCATTAAAAAAAAATTTACTTCTGAGACCCCAATATTTGGATGCTGAGCCTCTTGGAGTGGTCCTCTAATTTTCGTATTTCCTTATGATTTCTTGCTGAGATATTTCCTTGACTTTACCTTCTAATTCTCCTATTGAGTTTCTTTTTCTGTTGTTTTGCTTTGGTCCCTGACTTTCACATTAAAGAATGTCTTCAAATGCCTGGTGCTCCTTGATAATCCGATCATATTTCAGAGCAAGATGCTAAAAAGACAAGTCTGCACGCGTGAATGCTATTAACTAAAGTAAGGCCTAGGTCTTAAGAAGCTGTTGGCTTCTCCTTACTCCCTCCCGGAGGCCTGAATTATCTTGTAAAAAGACTATGCTACCATGTTGGAGGAGGGGGAAGGGGGTGGGGAGAGAGAGAGAGAGAGAGAGCGAGCGGCCGAGCCAGACTGCAGTTGTTTCAGCCTTCCTGATGAGAGGTCAGACATGTGAGTGAGATCATCACAGATTTCTAGGTCCAATCAAGCCCCTAGTTAACTGCAGGTGTATGAGCGACTTCAGGTAATGCCTGCAGAAGATGCACCCAGTTGAGTCCAGTCCATATTGTAGAATCATGAGCAAATACATAGTTTAAGGTACAAAGTTTTAGAGAAGTTTGCATGATGAATGGAAAAATCCTATGCAGAGGGAAAAAAAATGTATGATACAGAGTGAAGATCACTGAAACAGCAAAAAATGGGGGAAGGAGTATTAGAAGCTTACAAAAGAGGAAATGTATGCAACAGTTGTCTAGCAAAGATGCTAATAAAATGTTTCAAGAAAGAAATATGGAGGACTGAACAAAGGCAACAACGCTGGAATGAGGAGTTATGAGAAATAATTGTGAGGTGCCATCTATAGAAATTTGTGATTGATTCGATTCAGAGTTAAAGGCAGAGGGAGAAATACTGGATGACGGACAAGTTTCAGACTTGTGCAACTACGTGGAGATATTATCATTCTCTGGGATGGAGCAGGAAAGCCCATTAGTCTATTTTGGAAACTGTTAAATTCCAAGTGCATTTATTTTTCTTATTAGTGCTATCATTTCTGACATCTAGAGCACAATCGATTGCTTCTGAGTGTGAAAAATGTATAAGAGCCTACACCATAATCTAGCTAGAACTTCCTAGGGAAGTTCGGTCCTTTCACAGGGAATAATTAACACTGCTCCTCTGGGGGAAACGTAGAAGGCAAGGACATTAAGTGGAGAAGGAGCTCTGCCTTTTAGGCACAGGAGGTGGCTTAGAAGGAAAGATCTCCGAATCTGGGTCCTTTATCACTGCTAGGAGCCTACCTGGTAGAGCGACCTTGGCGATCTGAGTCTAGTTTTCCTTGACTGAGGAAGAAAGTTATGAAATGAAGACAAATCGAAGTGTTAAACAATGAAGCACTGTTTATTATAATAAAAAAAACCTAAGAATTTTAGTATTTGACTTAATTTGCTTTAGCCATGTATTTTTCATTTGATCCAACTCAACATCATAAATAACGCGTAGACAGAAATCTATTCTGCTGCTTACATTATTCCTTGTAAATTTCTTCCCTTTTCTTTCGAGCCAGAGAGCTAGGAGCACAGCTGTCCCTTTGTGGGTGCCAGGATCTTTCTCCTGCAGTTTGGTAGTGTAGCCTAGACAAAGCTGCAGCTTCTCACTCCCTGGAGGGAAGAGAGGCTCATTTCACAGCTCTACCGAGTTGGCACTGCAGGCTCAGCGTGCCTCCAGAGGTGGCAAATCTCTAAGTTTTCTCCTAAATCTGGCTGTCACTGAGGAGAAAGAGGCCATTTGTCTTAGTTTGTACACATTTCTGTGTTTTGGAAACTTGGTCACCGCATGGAGACCTGTAGGATTAGTAGAAACAGAAACAAAAAACCTCCTCATAATTTTAGGACTTGAAAAGGTGTTAACACTGAATTTGAGTATACTGGGATGATGGCTGCTGAGCTTCCCTGTGGACTCGCTGACAGCTCTTTCAATGACAGATGGACCGTTCTACAAATTTGATTCAGCATTGACGACTGGGTCCACCCAGTAACAGCAGCGTGCCCTGTTCGAAGCAAAAATGCAAAGCTTAGAAAATATTTACACACCATTGGTAACTCTTTCTTGTTATAAATGTAAAATAATTGCATGTTTTGTCATGCTATTTTCTCCACTATTGGCAAATATTATAATGATGTAAGTTTTAAAATCAGTCAGCATGTACTAACAACCTGATGCTTTGCCAAGATTATTGGAGGAAAATTGACTCCATCTGCATGGTCAGATAAAAGATGATAGATGAATAAATACAAAAACACAATAAATTAGAGACAGGTTAAAAAAATTTACCCTTTCCAAAGATGCACGTAGATCCATCTTTTTATTGGCAAGATCCCCTGTTTGCATTTCCCATCTTATGGGATTTTTCCTCTCTCTCGGTCTGACAATATTACCATGTGGTGCTGATACTGAGATAATTATGTTTGTAACATCTTTTGGTCTTTCAGGCTGCCAAGTTATTTTCTCTGTTATATTAGACATTCTTATCCTGGGCCAAATTCATCAAGAAAAATAAAGGCTAGAGATGTTTCTCCTTCTTCTAGCTTTGTCCAACAAATATAATTTCTATTTACTACCAGATGAAAGTAGCTAAAAGAAAAGATAGTTCTGGTGATGAATTGTTTAATTTCAATATTTATAGTAGCTGGCCCAGAATTCATGGAGAGAATAGCAATGTTTATTATTTGTGAAGTCTTAATTTTCTGCAGATATTTTTATTTTGTTATTTAAAATGACCATCCATCCTTGTTTTGAAGCCATAGCTTCTGTTCAAACTAATTATTTTCTTTTGCAGATTTAAATTGAGAATAACTTCAGAATTCTGGCAGATTCTATTATGACCTGCATGGTGAAGGTTCAGCTGGAAGTGGAGGATGCTATTTATTTGAATTTGAATTTTAATGAATAACTACACCATTTACTTGTGAACACTTGAATAATAAGAAATATCTTAGCATTATCTCTTTGATTAATCTTGTTCATCACTTGTAAATACGCCGCATCTACAATATGCATGTAAAGACACTGCATTTTAGCTTAATTGGAATTTGCTCAAAGAAGCATTCCTAGATTATTTTAAATGAGCTAGTAGAACCTTTTAGTACTAGCTTCTAGGTTTTCAGATTATGAGCTTGGGTCTGAGCAATAATTTTTTTCATATTCCTGGAAGTCAATGAAAGAAATTGATGGGAATTATAAACCATTCGGGGGAAGAAAAAAAAAATCTGTAGAAGGAAAGGAGCAAGAGGGAATTTAATATGTTATTGCACCCAAAGTTAGAGCAATATCAATGACATGGAGCCATGGGTCTTGGGTACATAACATGAGTTAAGCAGATGGGTGTTTGTGCCATGGCTTATTGGAGACAATAAATGGAAAGGTTCAGGAGTTGTGGGCAGAGGTGGCTGAGAAGAAAGGTGTTCATTCACTTAGTTTTGAGGCTTCTTGGCTGTGTTGGTGTTGTGTATAAGGGCTCACCCTGGGTAAGAGGAGCTCTCCTTGTAACTTGGTGATGTGTTCCATATAGATTTTTGTTATGTATAAACACAGCAAACCCAGAAAAATATTCTCTGAACAGGGAAAATTGTGCCTCTAAAATACATTCCAGCGAAGGAAAGAGACAAAGCATCAAAGATAGCAAATAAAGGTTACTGAATTTTAGACTGGGGGTACACAGGTATTGACAGAGTCTCTTTGTGCTCTGCTCACTTAATGTTCAATATAATAATTTTATGTTAGTTAAATTCTTAATAAAGTTGAGGTACGAATGCTTGTCTGGTATAAATAATAGATCACAAGAATGGGGACAATGACTCTCGTCTCTTGGGGGAAAATCTTTATTGTTTCTGACCTCTCTTTAGTCTCTTCTGAGGCTTGTGCAGAAGCATGTTCTACTTGCTGAGTTCTCTCGAAATTCTCTTTACGGAATCACTCCCGTCATCCCAGCAGCCTGGGCAGCTGAAGCTAAGTCACACTTTACTGCTTGCCCATTACCTATTTCTGTCTCTTTGCACATCTGTATCTACTACATGGTTATTGCAGATTGGATCATGGACTTCGTGTTTCCGGTTTCCTATGCTTATTTTCAAGTAACTTCTTTGAAATTCTTGGAAATGAAAGTGTGAAATTTGGTGTATGCTGACAATTAGATCTGCCTCGCCTTGATCACTTATTAGTTTTTTCTTTTATATATATGTATATAAAAACTACTGAATGAGTAATATATAGTGAATAACATTTGTGATTTCACTTTTACTTTGGGGTTAAATGTTCATTATTTTATCCTACTGAGTAAATCTAAGTTCTAAGTAAAACTGTACTTCTTTTCATATATCCTACATGTGTATGTTCCATACAGGACTAATTCTCTCTCCTTCCCCCCTCATACACACACATACACATTCATGAATTTCTAACTGAATAAAAATATATAACAAATGTGATTATGCTTTTATTCTAGATTTCAGTGGACCATAAAATTAGTAATCACACATGTTACAAAACTCTTTAAACTGCTGATGTACTCACATCATCTAAATTTTATTTAATTTGGATATTCTTGAAATTAGCCACTTACAGTCTTCTTTTGTCTTCATATTCACTGTTGAGATAATTCAAGAATTTGTGGGCTTGCTTTTATTTTACTGTTGACCTTCATCTTGTGGGGGCTAAAAAATTTAATACTTTTCTTCCCACTATCTAAGTTCTTCTAGCTGGGCTAATAATCAAATTAACAGAGATGGATTAACAGGAGAAAATAAAAATTTTAATACATGTGTATGGGGAATTCACATAAGCATGAAAATTCCAAAGACGGTGAAGCAACATTGGGTATATAAGACATTTTAAACAAAGGAGAAAGGGGGAGATGGGGTATTAGGTTTCAGAAGTGGAAGTGGCTGATTTATAGGTAGTTGAGGAAGAGCGAACACACACGGTAGAAAAATTCTTGCTGGGCAGCTCAGAAACAATGGGTCACGTGGTGTATTTGGCTAACACGCCCCTGCATAATGTCCTCTTATTTACCATACTTAATTCAAATTAGGCTAAAGTAGAAACCTAAGATTTCTTTCCTGAAGCAGATTTCTCTGAATTTCTTGGGCAGGAAAGAAAGAAAGGACCAAAGATTTTTTTCTGAGGCTTGTTTCTTCATAAACAACTTAAAGTCAATATCCCCCAAAGTAGCTTCAGGGTGGCAAAATTTTGGTACCCTTTATCTCAACGTTCCTTTCCTATGAAAAGTGTAGAACTAGAAATTATACATCCTGATTCTCCTTTCCTACTACATTTCTGCAGCTGTGATAAAATTAAATTCGCCAGTACACACACATCATGCATTCGTTTTTTTTTTATGATGCTTTCCCGGGAATAATTTTTAAATGATTCTTAGTGAGTTCCTTCCTGAAACTATGATATAGCTCAATGAAAACAGATTCAAATAAGAACCTTGGCAAAGAGCAGGACAGACCAGACCATGGAAGGACAGGCATCGCTGGACTTTTACGATAATCCGTAGAGTCAGATAGGATCTGGGAAGAGGGAGGTGTCTAAGGATAGATTCACATTCAGTCTGTTTTTGGATGGAAAATCTAATTCATGGGTCTAGATGTAGATATGAGACCAGCGGGTCAGTCCAAATGAAAAGGACAAGAGGGATGGAGGTAAAACAGCTAAAAGTCTACCAAAGTTTGTGTCTCCCTTTACTTAGTAAACAATTGTTGCTAAGAAACAGCTGCCCAGCCAGAAACTGTACTTCTTAGTTTTTGTGCATATGACTTAGTTCTCACCAAAGTCATATGACCAGAAATAGAAATGTCACTTGCATGCCAAGAAGCTTTAGAAGATGGGTATTTTCCACTTTCTTTCTATAGAATTGATTCAGATGAACACAGCACACTTAGTAGGCAAGCATCGACAATGGTAGATCCACAAGATGGAAGAAGCTCGGTCCACAGATCTCTTTGGAGAAGCACTATGCATTGATTAGGAACCTCTGTGTTGGAATTTTCATAAGTGAGAAATAAAATTCCATCATGATTCAATTGTATACAGACATACACACACACATATATAATTATACTACCTAATATTACTAAGTAATACAGTGAATGTAGAAAATAAATGGTAGAAGTCTAAATAACAGCCACATTGTCTAGTTCCAAGGAAGAATTGGGACTATCTGAGGAGGTGACTCCAAGAACCAAAGGTCAAGGGCTAGTCCCCCGAGAGAGTCTGGGAAAGCAGGGCAAGGACATGGCCAAATGGAAAGTTTAGTTTATCCATATCATCAAAACTTTCTCCTAATGCCAAAACAGAAAATTTACAAAGTCTTTGAAAATTTTTTATATTAAATGGAAGATTGATTCTAGAGATTGCTGTGATGGATCTTAAGAGGTTTAATTACCATAGTTAGATGGATTAGGAGGGGAAATCAGACAGATCATCTCAATATATAGTTAAATTTTTATTGAGAAAACAATGTATAAAGCATTCTATTAGGTATAAGTATCAGAGTCCATTTAGTTGCTGAAATTTTATGTAAAGAGTGCAAATGTGATCGTGGTGTAAGGTGATGGGGACAATCTTCATTTAGGCCTTTAGCTGAATTATGATTTAGAACATTTTGTAAGAAATGGTACACTTGGCGAGCATGTACCCATGGATTATATGGCTTAGCTGTCCTAAGAAATTGAGCCATCTTGTTAGTGATAAATGGTCTATTTCCCTTAATTAGTTAGATTTTATAAATTCCCTGATGTCTTAATGATTAAATTAAGTTTAATCCCCAAGGAATAATTGTAACTTATGTTAGATTTATAGTCTCTTAGTTCTTCTCAAAAATCCCCAAAAAACCTTAATCCCACCACTCACCTTGCTAGAGAGAAATTATAATTATTACTGGTAGCATAACTTAGACTTTTGGAATATTTCATTGTAGTTATATTAGAAATGTGTTATGTTGTTCGAAATTTACATTTCTATTAGACATGACTTTGTTTCTTGGTTATAAAAAGCAGTTATATAAATAGAAAGTGATATTGAAGATAAGTTTAAAGAGACATAACAGAAGTTCAGCAAAGCCATATATTCTGAGATAAGAGTACTTATCATCTCTTTAATTACAAAGACATTGTCTCCTACCGTACAGCCTGTGTATGGAAATTAACATATAATATTCTAATAAGAAGGTTACAAGTAAGGAGATAATAATCTAGTGAGGAATAGAGAGTGACGATGTCTGTATTATGTTACATAAGTGAATCTGCATGGGTAATAGTTGCTTGATGATCTATATGTGATAACTTGAACTGTTGATTAAAGATTAGATGATGTGCCAATGCCAGTTGGCATCAGAGGTGACTTGAAGTTATTATTAAGATTTTCTGAACCAAAAGATTTATTTATCTAAAATTCCAAGGTTACTAAGTGAAGGATTTTTTTTTTTTTTTTTAGTCTGGGAGATTAAATAGCAACACAGACAGCACTACAGCGAGATATGGTAAGGCATTACATGTTTAATATTCAGAGAAGACAATAAATACTATGACTTCAGAAGAGAGAAGTCCATTGTGGTCTGGGAATATTTCATAAATAAGAAAGAATTTATATGAGCAATTATAGTTCATGAAGAAGGGCTTTTGGGTAGGCAGACAAAAAGAGGGACCAGTTTTCTACAAAAGAAAATGAAATATGAGAACAAAAGTAAGCTATTTGAAGGTATGTTGGAGTGGCAGTGAGCAGAAAAATTATAAAGTTTTAGTGGGAAATGAGATTGGGAATATAAATGGGAATGTGGTTATGGAGGACCTGAATTATCAGTTTAGGAAGTTTAAATTTTATATTCAGGGTAGTTAGAGATATTACATATTTCAAAGCAGGAAATGATCTTTAGGAAAAGCATATATGGCAATAGTATACGAATGAATTGCTTGTAGAAGAAGCTAGAAGTAGGGAGACTTTGAAGAGACAAATGTAAGATGATACAATAGTATAAGTGAGAAAATCACTAGATGAGATTAGAAAAATGAGGTAAATGGGATAAATATCTAGGACAATATATTAGAAGGCTTGGATCAGAATATAAAATCTTTAAAATTGAACTTAAGGCTACTGAAATATTTTGTAGCCAGAAGGAAAAGATCAGGGCTACTCTGAGCAAATCCATCTGGTTGTTACCAAGAGTAGAATGAATAGAATTAGTGATAGCCTGTAGGTAAAAAGACATCAGGCTCCCTTAACCTTAAAGTTAAAGAGGGTATTTCCCTCATCAAAGGTTAAGGTCATAGGGAAGAACTTGGATAGTTTTAGTGGGAGTAGAAACAACAAAATGTTTGGGAGAATAAACCTGATAAATTGATTGGATAGAGAGAGAAAGAAGTTAAAGGCATTTATTGCATTTATCATGTGCGTGGTTATCAGCTAATCTGCATTAAAATTAGTTGGAGATTAAATTAACAAACGAGAAAACAAAGGAACAAAAACCCCACTGAATCAGAACCTTTAGGGGGCAAGTCCCCAGAATGTGAATGACAAAGAAGATTCCAATAGTATCCAAAGGCATACACTTAGGCTTGAAAACTGGCATAAAAGAAATTAACATGGATTTGGAAGTCAGTGAGATCTAGGTTCATACACTCTTTGTTGCATAATAGTTGTTTCTGTCTGTGTGCTGATTAACCTAAATCCTCCAAGTATCATTTTTCCTACCCACAAAAAGAGGATAAATGAAATCCAGGTCATGAGATAATTATAACATCCAATTAAGTAACATACAGAGAGTACCTAGTCTGTGCTAAGGATATAGTCAGTTCTTATAGTTTGTCTCTACTATACTATGAAAATAAAACTGTTTGAAATGGGCAGATATAAGGATATTTTGATTTTTGAAAAATGTCAATTAGATATATCAAATTTTAAAATACTCTTTCTAATGAGTCTGTGACTTTAGTTAGCACTTTTAAAGTACTAGCAGATGTATAGGAAACATGGTTTATAAAATTCCATTGCTCGAAGATCTTTAATTAGGTAAGTATTTGTCCTACAATGAGTTTAAAGATGTATGTGATATTTTGAGAAATTTATAACCTAATAGACGTTTGATTTTAGAGGGCGAGTTTTTCATATCGGAAACACTTATTGACTCATTAAGATGAAGATGTGCTATTGTAGTGTAGCAGGCTGATCAATGCTAAGGAGAGAGCATTCAACACTTAGCAGATAACATAGAGAGGTAGCCATATTTTGATATATAGTTTGATTGGCAATATAACTCTTTGCCTGTCCATCATCGTAGACCAAGTTTAGATAGCAAAACAATCCATTTGCATACAGGAAGTTTTCAAGTGCTTTATTATCCTTCTGGCTACTTTTCGAGATGTAAGTGAATCAGATCGTACCACGATCACCCTCACTGGAATCCACGCAAAAGCACAGTCACAATGCCTTAAGACTCCTCAGAACCCTCATAGCAGTCCACAGACAGTGCAGCCCGGCTCATACCACATACTCTGGTGAGAGCAGCAAGAAAGAGTTTGCAGAGTTCTTCAGGCAAGATTAGGGCTAAGAAAACAGAATAAGGCAATGCAGGAAACTCCATTAAAAATCCAGTGAGTAGGGCGGAGTATTAGTCTGGCTGTCCTTAACAAAGCACCATCAGCTGGGCGGCTTAAACAACAGAAATTTATCTTCTCACAGTTCTGAGGGCTGAGAAGTCCCAGATCAAGGTCGAGCAGGGTCAAATTCTGGTGAGATCTCTCTTTCTAACTTGCAGATGGCCACCTTCTTGCATCCTTAGGTGGCTTTTCCTCTGTGCACATGTGTGTGTAGGCAGAGAGAATGAGATCTTTTTCCCTCTTCTTATAGGGTTGCTAATCCCATCACGAGGGCCTCCCACTCAAGAATGAATCAACCCAAATTACCTCCCAAAGACCCTATCTCTATCACACTGGGGTTAGGGCTTCAACATATGATAGGGGCTGAGGTGGGGGAGGGTGTACAAACATTCGTTTCTTGTACCCAGTGAATAGGAGTCACATAATAAGGAGGCTACTTCAAGGAGATATAAGGGACACATAGCCAAGCCACCCTATCAAGCAAATGAGAACCTGAGGCTCTGGTCCCAGGCTGGGTTGCATTATCTCAGGAATTTGGACAGAGATGGCAAGATATGTCCATAAGCTTCAGTGGGGCAGAGGCAGTCACTGCATATGTGACAATATCCTGGGGAGAAAGCAAAGATGAAAATCTAAAAGACTAGCTAACTGAATATTCAAAAGACTTGACAGCGAGAACAAACCTGTAAATGACCTGAAACCTGGGAAACATTTGGAATGGAGTTTCGAATTTGTAGTAGAAGGAGGAATGTGGAGAAATTCTTTTTTAACAGGCGGAGAATTTATACCTAAGCCCAGGGTCATGAGGGAGCTATTGTAGGTACAAAGCTCGCTCAGATATAATAGAAACATGAAACATGCCCTGTCTCTGGGAACAGTAATTGACAAGAATAGGTAAAAGGCAATTAAGCAGGCTGCACCCCAAGACTGGTTTTTAGCCCAGGGGGAAAGTAGAATAAGAATGAAGAATGAGGAACTAGCAACTTAGACTGAATGGACAGACACGTGGTGGAGATTTACCTGGGAGGATGCAGACTTGTGTTCACAAGCTCTAAAAGAGCTCACTCTAGGCAGAGCAGCAGGCAACGTTCCCATCCCAGGTTTGGACCCGGCTCAATGAGCCAGCAGGGACAAAAACATGGAGCACGTGGACGAAAAGAACGGTAGGCTATTTCCCCTGGGGGTGATCTGCAGCTCCTATGAAAATTTTCAATAATAGAAATAGAGGCCCAATTGTGTCTAAATCCATGAGCAGTCATTTCAGAAATGCATTTACTTGCGTTTGTGAACAGTTGGCTTCCCCTTCGCTGTTTTTTGGACATGTTAGTCTAGTTTGAGTAAGTCCTTATTTGTTATCACACACACAATCTATATCCTTCAATTCCCTTCTCGTCTCCTTACCCCTACTTGCTGCTTTTTTAGCATTGGCTTCTGTTTGGAATTATTATTGAATAATATAGAGTGCAGGTAAGTAGTATGTGGATATGACACTGAAAAGGGAGGCGTGAATGGGAAATTCAGAAGCAGCAAGCTGTGATAATTCCATTAGAGGCTTTGCTTCAGTGGGGCCTTGGCGTCCAAGGACATAATGAGACAGTAGGGGGTCTGCAATTTTATTGGCTGAAGGTTTCTCTATGATGTGCCCGGCTTGGTGAATTATATTTGAGATCTATCATTTTATTAATAGTGTTTTATCAGAGTAAATCAGTGCCCAGGCACCCAGCTCTCTAGAGTAAATTGATGAGTTTGCCCACAGTGATTTTACCATCCCTAATCAGCCGTACTTTTCCGCAGAGCTCTTGTTTGGTTGAATAATATTGTGTTCCTTTTAACTTCTCCTTCCCGTTACCTCTTTCTCCCAGTTGAATTACAAACAGGCATGGTTTTAAATATAGAGGCAAATTTGAAGTAAACTAAGCCAACTTAATGTAAAATTCAGTGATTGCTGTTTCTCCTTATAGGAATACAGGCATAAGTACTCTACATTTCTCCCAGGGGTAAAATCTCCAGTTAACATTGCAGCTTGAACGAACTGGAGCTGAGAAGTGGAAAGTTCCCTAGAATTAGAGATATAAGATGAGAAAAAAAAAAAGAGACTATTTTCAGAGAATTTCTTTAAGTCACCAAATGCACTAGCTTAGCCATTAAGTATTTGGAAATTGCTGTGCATGAGGTGTAGGTGTGTTCTTCCAGCTGAAGTAATATTCGCATTGGTTTGGAAGCACTTTGAAGTAAACTTTCTCCTTGGAGACTATGGCTGTTGTTCTGCCAGGAGGATTGGAAGGAAAGTCATGCTTTCTCATTTCAACTAAAGATCAACACTTGCTCTCTAGTCCCTCCAGCTTAGCCCAAGGTTGTGTTTATAATATAAATAAAAGAGAGGCAGGATCAGGAGCCTGGCATGGGAGCCGATAGAAAGATTGGAAGACAATTAATTATAAAAGGACAAGGATATTATCCAAAAATTCTCAGCAAGGCAGGGGACAGTAGGCAGATAATTTGCACAAAGAGAAGCAGTTTAATAAGAATTTCTTAGTTTTTCACGTCAGGGACCTTAGCAGGCAACATGACTCAGTGAAAGCAGGAGCTGAAACTGTTTTTGTTCGGTTAACGTTATTGCTGAATGTAACATACGTGAAATAAAATGCACAGATTTTAAAGGCGCCACTTGATGAATTTTTACAAGGTGATTTCATTTGTTATTCCACTATCCAGATCAAAATATGTAACGATACCAACACCTCAGAACCTTCCTTTCTCCTGCCTACCATTCGACACCCCTCAAAAGTAAACGCTATCCTAACTTTTATTTCCATAGAATCCTTTAGCATGGTTTTGAATATTATATCAATGGGATCATATTTTATGTAATCTTTTGTGTCTTTTTTTGCATGCTAAGTTATTCCATCATCTTGTTTGCATGCTGCTTAGCCGGTGTCTTTTCACTGCTGTGTCATATTCCATTGAATGATTCTAGTACAATTCTTTATCATTTGTTGATGGCCATTTAGTTGTTTCTAGTTTTGACTATCACAAGTTATGCTGCTTTGGACATTTTTGGTGCACATATGTATTTATTTCTGAGAAGTATGTGCCTAGGAGAGTAGTAGCTGTGTCATAGGGTTCGTATATTTTCAATTTCAGCAGATACTACCCAACCATTTTCCACTGAAAGAGTACGAATGTTCCAGTTAGTTCATAACTGAGCTGATATTGGATATCATCAGTTTTATTTTAGCTATTTTAGTTGCATAATGATATCTCATTATGATTTTAAATAGCATGCCCCTGATAACTAATGAAGTTGAGACTATTTTAATATTCTAGTTGACCATTTGAATATTCTTTTATTTTGTGAAGTGCTTATTCAAGTCTTTGACATAATTTTAATGGGATTGTCTGATTTTATCTTACTGATCTGTTAGGTCTCCTTAAGTGTATTTGTAAGATTTATACAATTTCAATTATAATTTTTTACTCTATTATCTTCTTTTTTATTCTCCCCCTGTTGTCTATTGATGAACAGTTCATAAGTTTAAGGAAGTTTAATTTTCTATTTTTTCTACATGGTAGTGCTTTTTTTATTCTTTCCATATATAATTTTTTTCTTACCTAAAGGTCATAAAAATATTTCTCTATGTTTTCTTGCAAATAATTTATTGTTTTACCTTATCCATCTAGAATTGCGTTTGTGTGTATGAGATAATGTAGAGATCATCAAATTCTTTTTTTCCCTCCATTTGGATACTGATTTGATCTAGTACCATTTAATGAAAAGGCCATTTGCCCTTTCTATTATAGTGGCATCTTTGTCATAAATTATGTGGCATTGTATGAGTAAGTCTGTTTCTAATCTTTTTATTTTGTTTTATTGGTGTACATATACTTGTGACAACATACACTAAATGATGTTTGTAGCTTTATAATGAACACTGATATTTGGTGGTGGTATTATCATTATTTTGATCTTCAAAATTGTTTTTGATCTTCTCGGACCTTGGTATGTCCATATATTTTTTAGAGTTGGCTTAATTACCAAACATATTAACGCACACACACAATTTACTACTATTTTGATTTGGATTTTAATCTATCTATGAATCAATTTGGAGAAAATTGACATCTTTACAATAGTAAATATTATAATCCATGAATGTTGTATATCCCTCCATTTGTTTGGGTCTTTTTTAGTTTATTTTAGTACTGTTTATAGTTTTTTTTTAATAGATAACTTATATACTTTTCATTAGATATTCCTCTTGTAAATTTGCTTTTGTAAATACTATTATTTTTAATGTCACATTTACAGTATTTGTTGCTAGTATATAGAAATAGAATTTATTTTTATGAATTACTGTTTTGGTCAAAGATCTTGATAAAGGCATATATTCATTCTAGTAGTTGATCTGTAAAATCTTGGATTTTCTCACACACAATCATTTCATCTGCAAATAACGAGAGCTTTATTTCTTTCCTGTAAATCTTCACATTTTATTTGTTCTTTCCATTTTCCTTTTTCTTTCCTTCCCTCCTCCTCTCACCTCCTCCTTCACTCTCTCCTTGTTCCTTTGTTATTGCTGTTTTCTAATTGCAGTGGCTAGGCCTTTCGATGTAATGTTGAATGGATTCAGTAATAGTTAACATCCTTGTCTTGTTTCTGATCTTACTATTTCAAGGCCGGCCTCACCATCACCAGTATCTCTTCAAATATTTCTGATTCTCTGTTCTGTCTGAATTTTACGCAATTCCAACTTCATTTATGTTAAACCTTTACTGTATGTTTTGTATTTCTCTAATCCTCTAGTCTCTATATTTCATCTTTTTTATCTCTGTGCTTTGATCTGACCTATTTTTCAGCTAATTAATCCTCTTTTCTTCTCTTTCTAGTCTACAGTTAAATCCATTTATTGAATTTTTAATTTCAGTTTTTACTTTTTTCAGTTCTAGGACTTTAAAAATATATTCCAGTTCTCTCCAACATCCATTTTATCTTTTTTTTTTTTTTTAGCATATATACTACATGTATCTCAATGTCTATGTAAATCGGACTCAGTGTGAGGTTTTTTTTTTCCCCCTTTTTTCTGTTTTTCTTTCATGTTTTGCTCATTTGGTGTTGTTTCCTGGCACGCAGGCTAATGTTTTTACTAAATGTCTGAAGTGGGTATAAAAATTAGTGGAGGATCTGGATGATATTATTTCTTTCAGAAAGGATTTAATTATTTTCTGGAAGGCAGTTAAGAAAGAGTTTAGGTAGGTTGCCTTCATCTAGTCAAGATGTGTCTATTTTAGCTTTTCCCTATGCCTTGAGAGTAGCCTTTCAGTTCAACTGAAAAACTGAGGCTATTTTTTTTCCTTTCTGGTAAGTCCTATGTTTTGATTCTGTTCCCACAGCTCTGTGAGACTGGGAAATATCTGCTTAGTTCTTCAGCCTCTTAGCAACTATGTTTTATTTGTTTTCTATATGTCTTTCCAGATGCATCCACAGCCATATGTTGGCAGATGCCTCAATGGGAATTTGCATACAGAATGTCAAGCTTACTTCCCTGGAGGGTTTTTTCTTTTTTCTCTCCAGAGGTTGGCCCCTCAAGTCCTGACTACCTCCATAATCCTGAATTACAGTTTTTGCTTTCTCAGTCCAGTAAGACAATCAGAAACCCATAGCTTGCATGCCTTGCTGATATTGACAGAAGTCTTGAGTGGTAAAAATAACAGCATATTTGTATATATAGATTTTACCTTTTTTGGTATGTGTGTTTGTAGTAAGAATGCTTAAGATTTACCGCCATAGCAGATTTCAAGTACATAATAGAGTATTATTAACTATAGTCACCGTGGTATACCTTAGGAGCTAGAACTATTCATCTTATAACCGAAAGTTCATACTCTTTGACTAACATCTCCCCATTTTCCCACTCCCCAGACCTTGAAAACCAATATTCTACCCTAAATTAACAGCATATTTTGGACTCGTTTCAATGTCTGGGTGTCTTGGTTGCTCTCTGATGCTTTCATTTAGCTGTTTTGAGTTTCACCCAACTTTTACAATTGTTTTGGTCAGAAGATTTTTACATAATACCAGGTACTCCACAACAACTAGAAGTAGAAGTCTGGAATAGAAAATTGCCTCTTTTACTCATTGATATTGGGCATCTTGCTAAGCTTCAAGAACCTGAGTTTGTTAATTTCTGAAGTGGATTCAAAACGAACTACCTGATTGTTAGAAGCAATAAATAAGATTTTTTTTTTTCATAAAGCAGTTAGCACAGTTACTGGCATTTAATAAACTGAATATTTTTATACTCTTTTTACTAATGATAAAATTAATAAGAATAATCATCCATCTTAAACACTGTTCCAGACAAAGTTAAAAGTATGTCCAAGGTGTTGGGTACAGTACAATGTTCTAGGGGTTTTATATTAGCATTGTCCAGGCAAGTAGTAGATGATGGAGATTCAAGATGAAGTAAAGTATAGGCCAGTTGTAGGAAAAGCACTGTGATGGGGAGGCAGAGATTGGGAGTCTTCTCAGATAGGTAGATGTGCTGTCAACATAAAAAAGTTGTTCTTACCTTTTACCTTACCCTACTGCCAGAGGACCAGCTTCTCACCAAGCTGGTCCTCTGGCAGTAGGGTAAGGTAAAAGGTAAGAACACAGGACTGTCATTTCTAGATGTGGACTGGCATGGCCAACAAGGGCCACAAGATTAAAAGCAATGTATAAATGGAGAGGATATAGAATATTTTGAAAAGGTTAAGCCATTATTAAAAGTAACCAAATAAAAAAAGAGTCTTGGGATTTGGACGGAGGTCAATTACAAAGCTCTATGGAACACATGTTTAATTGGGCTTTGACAACTAATCATGATGATATGCCCAAGAACATGGGGTCAGAACTTCTTCAAAACACCTTGGTTCAGGTAAAGACTTAAGCTTATAAGGGGAATTGTGTGTCCTAAATAGTGGAAGGATAAAAAATGCAGAAACTTGAAGTGTAAGTAGAGGCTACCTGCTCAAGGAATCCAGGAAGTAATGCAAATATCTAGAGAAAGGTATAGTGAAAGACAGAGACTGTTAGATCTCTGGCTAGGCTAGCTTTATATCACTTTTTGGGTAAGGGAAAACATAACTCTAGATGCATTAATCATACAGAGAAGAAAACCAGAAGTCTTAGATGAACACTACAATAAAAGAGGCATACTAAGTAAGTCTTCATGAGGAAAATTCATTTCCCCCAGGTCTATTACCATTGAATAGAAATAATAGAACTTGTCTTTTGTTCTATCTTATTGTAGTTTTTTGAACATGATCATGTCAAATCAATGAATTAATCAACACAGATTTATTGGCGCATACTGTATTACAGATGCTGTAGTTAAAAATTCTTCGATAACAATCCAGGTACTACATTCATAAGCTACATGAGCCTAACCCAACTATTTTATTTCTTCGTACTTCAGCTTCCTAATGTATAAAAGGGGTCATAATAATAATACTTATTTTACAGGGTTATTATGGAAAGCAAATGAGATGCAAAGTGTTTATTCCTGTCTGTGATACATAATAAAGAAATTCTATTGCTGTGTAACCAAGTTATTTCAAAACATAAAAGTTAAAAAACAATAACATTTATCACTTTACAGTTTCTGTGGATCAGGATTTCAGAAGCAGCTTAGCCAGCTGGGTCTTTTTCAGGTTCTCTCATGAGGCTTCAGTCAAAGTGTTGGCCAGGGTTGCCACCCTATCAAGCATCAGCTGGGAGGATCTGATTCCAAGCTCACTCACGTGGCTGTTTGCAACATTCAGTTCCTTACCTTGTGGGGGCCTCTTCAGTTCTACCTCATGGGCATGGCAGCTGGCTCTCCACCCCTTCCACATCTTAGCAACATAATCCGAGAGAGAATGAGACAGAGAGAGCGCCTAGGACAAAAATAGTCCTTTTATATCCTAATCTCAGAAGTGGCATCCTATCACTTCTTCTGTATTCCATTCATTAATTCAAAGCAAGTCACAAAGTTCAGCCCACACACAAAAGAAGGGGTTTACACAAAAGTGTAACTAGCAGGAAGCACCTACTATTTGGGCCATCTTAGAGGCTGATAACCCATAATTTGAAATTTCGATGACCTAAGAACCGCAAGAAGAATCCAAACACACTAGAGATTACATTTCAAATTCGTTAGGCTAGGGTGGCAAAATCTCATGGGACATGAAGTGCACAGAGCAAGAACCTGTGTAAGATGATTAGATAGCTTCTCTTGGTCTCAAGTCTCTGACTGACAGTGGGGGACCCCAGTAGTCTGGAGCGGTGAGGAGATGGCCCATGTCGCTTGTGACACTGTGCATGTGAGTCAGTCTTGTCAGATCAGAGCAGCTCGATTTCTCGCTATAGAACAGTCATTCTATACCAGCGACTTACATTCAGAACCGTGGTAGTGGTTAGGTGCAAGGGCTCTAGATCCAGGCTGATCAGGTTTAAATTCACTATTTACCAGCCTGGTAAATTGTAAAAATTACCTAAACTTGCATCTCAGTTTTCTAAATTGTAAAATGGGAACAAAAATAGTACCTACTTACATCGTCATGGGAATTAAATAAAACAATCATGTAAAGTTTTTTAGAACAGTGTCTGCACTCAGAAAGTGCTCAATAAATGCTAGTTTTAGTATTTCTATAAACATAAGGGAGAACTTGCATTAGCAGTTTATACACCTCCCTTTGTGAATGTGTTAACCAAAGTTGCAATTTCCAAATACATATTTGGACAAAACTCAGAGTCATGCCAGCTTCATATTTCCACAGAAAGAAAACAGGGTTATTGTCTGGGCATCTTTGAGCAGGGCGTTACTGCTTGTAACTTTCTGGGATTAGACAGTACTCAGAAAATCAATTTCCCATATACTAAAAGTGCCTGCAACTTACTAGACACTCAGAAAATATCAATAGCCTTCCCATTTCTTCCTTTACTCCTATTGACAACGAAGGAGAAGTGAAAAGATCTCTCTACGTACATGCAGCTAGTTTCAGTGGAAAGCAAAAGCTGCTGAAGGAGCGGTTCAAGTGGTCAGTGATTTAAGATCCCACAGGAGAAAATGATTTCGGAGTGAGATACTCAGGAAGTAGACTGGCAGTTATCAAGGGAATTCAGGCTGTGGAACAATTCAGAAAAGATAGCGTAGGGGCGGGGCCCATTTTCTCTCAATTACCTGAACAACATAAGGTGAAATCAGGCTATTTGTTTGAAATTTTTTGGTAGTGAAAACAATGTCCCTATATTTTTCCATATATCCTTAACAAGTTGGGTTTTTCCACTGGTGAAAATGATGTTAACAAAATCTATTTTCGCCTCTGGCTGAAAATCAGTATCATTTACATCATCATACTGCTTCCAGCTTCTCAAAGGCAAGTTCTTGACAAATAAAAGGAAGTTCACCCTTTTAATGATCATGTGAATTAACAAGAAAGGGAATTACGCTTTGCGGTGGTAACTGTTAGTCAATTTGAGGCCATCCCTATTAAATTCTCATTAGACATAATTCTGCTTAAAATTGGTAACCTGCCGTTGTAGGTAAGAGAATAGTGAAATGGGGAAGTATGTATATTTTACAAAAATGCCACTTAAAAGTTTGATATCATTAGAACATTAACTTTTCCTCTTAATTTATTAAGTATTGAATGAGAGAAAATCAGAAATTGTGATACGATTTTACCTTTTCAAGAAAAACCATGGCAGAATGAAAAAGGATAGCTTTTTATTTCTGAACAGAAAAAAAAACTTGGAACAAAATTATTGAAGGCTCTCAACTCAACAATTAAGACTGTTAACTACATAAAGTCTTTAATAAGTTAGATACTGGGAATGTAATATAAAGCTGCTAAGAGAGTAGTTCCTAATAATTTTCGTCACAAAGAAAAAAATTTTTTTGTAAATATATGAGGTGATACACATTAACTAAACTTGTGCTAATTGTTTCTCAATATGTGTTTATTCTGTCATTACACTGTACATCTTAAACTTCTGTGTTGCATGTTAATTATATCTCAATAAAACTGAAACAAAAATCTTTACTAAATTAGAGAACTTAATTGAGATTTGTAATGTGAAAGATTCAGAATTCCTGTTGTAGGCTGTTATTGTGTAGGGTTTTAATTGGATTGTTGTTTTGTCTTCAAGGAGATACAGATACTATTAATTTTATATTCATTTCTAACGTGTTTTTTATAAACTAGGTTACGATAATGGAAAATACTTATTAATCACAAAACATACTGAAAGAGATATAATTTCCTTTTTTATAGCAATTGCATAGTAATATTAGTTGTTTTCAAAAACAAATTTTTATGGCTTTAACATGAGTCAGTTTGCAATTTTGTGCAATGCTTTCTATTGTAAAAAGACTTACATTTCTCCTGACAGATAATGGGCAAATTTTGGTAGCAATCAAATAACCTAAATCTAAAGCAAATGATTTATGCATAATCAAAATAAAAGATTATATTTTCCCAAGACCCACTGCATAACTGCAATACAGAAAAAAGATTTGCAATAACATTCTTCTCTCCAAACTAGCTTGATTTTATCCGATGAGAGAAAAATGCTCATTATAAGAATGATATGTTGTATTGAGCTCTGAGTGGCCTTCTCTAAAATTTGCCACTAAGCAATTATTATTTAGTCAAAATTTCTCCTTAAATTTTATTTTAAACTGAAAGGAAGATTAGTATTTCACAAGAAAGATGAAGTTTCAAAATTGGTCTCTTTCCTGGCTTTTGTATTTTGATTTAAAGCATCACCATTTTCTCAGGCTTATAAAACTGCCTCACTGTATGAGTTTTCTATTGCAACCATAACAAATTGTCACAAACTTAGAGGTGATTCAAAACAACACTCATTTATTATCTCATAATTTTCATGGATTAGAAGTCCTGGAATATATTATAGTATATAGTATAGTATAGTATATAGTATAATATAATTTGTTATATTGTATTGTATTATATTATATGACATGATATTATATTATGTTATGTTATATTATATTATATTATATTATATTATATTATATTATATTATATTATATTATATTATATTATATTGTATCATAATCATATACAGTTGTAATACCAAGGGGTGAAGGCCATAGGAGTCAAAATTCTGCCTAGTGCACTTACCTTGAGATAAAGAGAAAGTCAAATCAATGAAAGAATTCCCATAACACTTAGTAGATCTAATATATAAGGTTGGAAAAATTTTGAATGTCACAAAATAGGCAAACTAAATTAAACAATGATGCATGTATTTACCATAAAACAAAAAATAGATATGCTCAATACATTGTGAGCTCATATAATTGATAAAAGGAAGAAACGTGGGCTCTTTGGTTGCCCACGCTCCACAATATCTTTTCCTGTGTGCTGACCAAAAAATAATCCCTCAGGATATAATATTGAATGAATATGTTTATTCTTGAATCAATAATTCTGGCTAGGGGGATGGAATATAATGTAAGCTTAAGCTAATTATTTTGTCTCCTGCTTAAAAACATATAAGGTAGCACTTCTGGGTAAAAATGGCAGAGTGATGCCTGATCATAGGTGCCTTCTTTCTAAAATGTAGTTATAATGCCCAGTAATGACTGAAAACAGGAAACAATAAACCATCAGGATACAAGGGTTAGGAAGGTCTGCTCTTCATGCAATGAATTTCAAACAGTATCAGCCAAGAAAATAAATAAAAATAAGGAACCCGAATGCTGATTCTAATGAATTTCCACCCCATCATTACCAGATCAACACAGCAGTACTGAGGAAAAACTGGTAAATTGAAAAAGAATTTAAAAATAATTTGTCGTAGTTGTAGCCCTGTTGAAAGGAGAAACTGAAGCAAATGTGAATGTCTTAATTATTGTGTAGGAGCAAGTCTAGGACAGTGAGGGGGAAGGGAGGGAACAAAGGAGAACAAAAGTAAGGAGTGATGTGCAGGAATGTTGCGCAGTGCATTACTGTCCTGGACACACTTTCATGGAGAGCTGCAGAGAGAGACCGTATTCAACAAGAGCTATGTCTCCTAAAGTGTTGCAAAGATGAAGTGCATCTTGGAGCAGTTCTGCAGGCCTGCTGAGTCACCTGCTGTGCATCTTAGCCCTTGTGAAGGGGGAGCCAGTGGAATGTATCACGTCATATTGCTTTGATCTTTTCAAGATTACTTTCCTTTCTTCTCTCTCATCTGCCAAGGGCTTGCACCTTACAAATAAAATGTTACCACTTTAATTCTTGATTTAGGTTATGCTTTCAAGAAAAATCGGGCTAAGATAATTGGTACCAAGCATGAAATTATAAAAACTAGCCCTCAGGATATAATTTTGAGTAAATATATTTATTCTTGAGCCAATAACTCTGGCTAGTGGGATGGAATATGCTGCAGGCTTATGTTAACCAAGGTCCCCTGGAGCGGGGAGTAGGTCCATTCAGCCTAACCACTGGCTGGAAAATCCAAGGTCTGTCAGAATGAGAAATGGAGGCTGGCATGGCAATTAAAATATATATTCTAACAACTTGCAAATAACTTTAGAAATAAGAGAATGGGGAAAAAAATGCACTACTTCTCCATCCCAGCACAATCACTATTAATATTTATGTTTGTTTACTCTTCGATATATGTGTTTTCCCCTTAGATAGGTGCCTTATTTAACATAGGTGTGAAAATAGTGTGTTTATAATTTTATGTCAAACCTTTTCATTTGGTATTTCGTATCCTTAATAAATTCTAATGGCTACATAATATTCCATCGAGTAGAACATACCACCTTTAGTTAACAAATCTTCTACCATTGAACATTTAGCTTACTCTTTATTATCGCTTGCTTCTTTGGTTTGTTTTGGTTTAGTATTATTTGCTATTACGTACACTGTAAAGCTTTACGCATACTATTCCGAGTTTTCATCTAACATGCCACAAAAAAAAAATGATCTAGTTTCAATGCCTATATTTATCTTCATATACCAACAAGGTAAGAGATGGGATTTGCATGATGTTTACCTGACTCTCTTATTGACATCAATATCTTCTTCCCTCTGTCAATTTATTTAGAGTCAATTCAATTAAATGCTTAATGTTGTTTGCACATGAGAACATGTTGTGGTTTCCCCTAAGAACTTAGAGGTACACAAAATTAGGTTGCCTTCTTGGGGTCAGACTAGTGAAATCTCTAGGTACAATTTATTGAAATATTGATTGATGCCCAATGTGTGCCAAACACAGCTCTAAGCACTGGGAATTAAGTGATAGATAAAACGGACAGTCCCTGCTTTGATGAATGAAGGTGATTAATCATCCATGGAAGTAATTGAAGAGATATTTAGTGATGACTGAGTCTAACATTTCGGACAATCCTAAATTCCAATGAAGATGACCTGGTTATAATTTTATGAAGTAAGGATATGAATGAATATGTTAGTTAGAAGTGAGAAACCTAATTGATTATGTTGCACCCAGTTTGCAGATCGAATATGGGAAGCATAGAACTGATATGCTCAAAGAGATATATAAGATCAGTTTCTCTCCCCCACTCGTGTAGGGAAAAGACTTCCCAGCTCTGTGGCTTCACTAAGTCTGGTCCCTATAAAAGGTGAGACTCTACCTGATCATAGAACCATTTCATGTTCTTATTTCACACTAACTGATATTTTTACAATAGATTAACCTTCTGTGCTTTGATCACAGACTGGTTTTGAGTGTATCTTTTAAGTATACCAGATATACCTGAGGAGACTTAAAAATATACATTGTTTGGCATCACCCGAGTCCTGCTGTAGTATAATCTTTCAGGTATGCTGGGTCAGGCCATGTATGTTCGAAAAACTTTCTTAGATCATCGTTTCTCAAATCGTGGGTTAGGATCTATTGATAGGAAATGCAATTAATTAAGTGGCTTGTGAATAACACATTTTTAAAATATGAAAGAGAACAGAGTAGAAAATATGAGTATATTGTACTCTAACAGTAAAGCATTCTGGTAATTATGTGCTAGCCTTTCCTATCAATGCTCTGGTTTTCCTCTTTTTATTTGAATTGTAACACTTTCAATTCAGTCAACCAATTAGTTAATTAAAAGCCATCAAGCCAGTTTTGTGAATGACTTATTAATTGATAGGTTATTAATTTTCCAAACAAGCTACGCATGGGGTGTAAGCAATCAAATAATCCCTGAGTCTGGAAAGCAAGGATTCGATGACAAAGCCATCACAAGGAGAAACTGTTTTGTGTTTTCATCGGAAACACTGGGATATTTGCATCATCAACACTTAGGTGTTCTAAGTATACCGAGAAAGCTAATGGAAGGTAACTGGCAGAATATATGAAATTTCTCAGGAGACATAGAACAAAACGCTATGTTATGGAGAGAAAGATCCTTCTCTAGAATAACACAATGTGAGATTGATTTTTCTCAGGATTCAACATGGATAGTGTTATTTTGTTTGTCATCGTTTTATCAATAACAACCGGGGAACTTACTAGTATATGTGAATCTGCAAAGGTGGACATCCAGGTTGGGAATAACTGAAAGGCTAAACTCAGTGGAATTGATTCAGAACAGGCATTCAAATAAGTTAAAAAAAATTTTTTTTTCTACTGATTTGTTCTAGCTGCCATGGGAACACAAAGGCTCACTCACCATACATGAACGCACGATGCTATCAGTTTTTGAATGAACACCCTAAACTTGTTAAAGAGTCATTCAGTTCACTCTACCTTCAAAATGATACTACTTTTTAAAAACTAACCAATTATTTAATTGTAGATATTTAAATGTAAAATTTTGATAAAATTCCAAACTTGCAAATGACTTTTGGTTTTGGAAATAAGCTACGGTATGAGATGATCTATGTTCATTTAAATGTTTTTCTCTAATAATCAGAATTCTGCTATATATAATCCTTCAAAGGGGGTTATATTTAAAATGTGTAACAATGGGATTAATTCGAATGGATACTGGCAATAGCTTTATAGAATCTTGTGCTGGGGCTAGGCATTAATCCTTTTTTTAAAAACTGGATTCTGGGGAAGTTCTGTGGGTTAAGAAGGGTTACTGTGGATGGGATGGATGAAGAAGACAGAAAATTTGCACAGTGGATATTTTCCTTCTACTATTAAAGAATTTCAGCATTTCTATACATATATATGTACTCTGTGACTTCTAGCCCTGCTTCAAAGGGACTTTTGATTTCAGGTTGAAGCTTGGGCTAATAAGATAGCAATTAGATGTTACCAGGAAGACTGTAGCTGCAATTTAGTATGAGAAACACAGGACTGCACAAGATAATTAGGGTCATTTTCTAATAAACCCCAAAATTGAATAAAATAATGATTTGTTCACTTAGGACAGCACTTATACACGCGCAGAAACACACAGAGATATACAGTCTTACATGTTTACACATATATAGATATGCAAATACATTCATACATAGGCAAAAAGTTGGAGGTGCCTCAAATCAGAATAAATGAGAAAGGTTTTCTTTATTTTTTAAAAAATATATTTGTCCTACTTTTCTTTATCAAAAATTCCTTTACCACCAGATAGATCTGAGAGGTAATTTAGTCCAATTTTATAATTTTTCAGTCATTTTTGGTGACTACAACTTCATGTCTCACTATTACCTTTGTTAGAATGGGCTTGCCTTGTTCATTTCCTAGGAGCTGCCTAGAAAGGTGAAGGGCCAGCCAGGTGCTGTCTTCGCCTTTTCTACTGAAGGCTACAGGCCATGGTCCAGGAAATACACACCCAGGGAGGAGGAACCCAACTATCCCTTCTGGTTCCAACACATACAATCAAAATGACAAGAGGAGCCTCCCCTTCTGCTCACCTGTGTACCCCAACATGTAACCCCTCTCCCTTCTCTAGGCTCTTTTATATCAAGTGGGGTGGAGGATGTTGCAATGATTGTTCTACTAAATTTTAACAGGCAGCTGATGAAAATGTGAGCTTTCCCCAAAATACAATTTAAAAAATGTAAGTTATAACAAGGAGATATTATTTTGCACCTATTATATTGACAAAGATTATAACAATCATATATGTCCTCGGGTGGCGTAAGACATTTATACAAATGAAAATTAGTGAAAATTAGTGTCAGTGAAAAAAAGTGTCAGTGAAAATTAGTGTCAGTGAAAAAAAGTGTCAGTGAAAATTAGTCTAATCTCTTTGGAGAGACTTTTGATAATATCTTTTAAAACTGATTTTAAAAGATACATCTTTGATGCTAGATTTTCATTGCTAAGAATTTACCATTTATACAAGTTGTACAAATCTAAGGATGATTATTTCAGTATTAATGTAATAGAAAAAAAAGCCCAAGAAAATCTAAATACCCTCTATAGAGCACTCCTTGAATAAATTATGCATATAACAAAGTACTATAGAGTTTGATCAAGGTAAACCCATACTACTGATATAGACAGCTCTTGGAGAATATGTTACAAGAAATTCGCAGGCACAGAGGTGAATAATATATAATATGATGGCATTTTTGTTAGTGAAAACTACACATACAGTTGTTTCTGTATATATGCTCTTTATTAAAAATATTTATTTTTTTATATATGCATAAAAATTCTGAAAGTATGTATAAAAAGTATAAACAGTGGTTATCCCTGTTTGAGTGGCTGGCTGTGGAGATGCTTTTACTAAAGGGTGTGCGTAATGAGAGAAAATTATGTTTGT
This sequence comes from Pteropus medius, assembly GCF_902729225.1. Lineage (NCBI taxonomy): Eukaryota > Metazoa > Chordata > Mammalia > Chiroptera > Pteropodidae > Pteropus > Pteropus medius. Next base: position 15,768,103 of record NW_024340849.1, read on the forward strand.
TGGATAGGGAAAATATTTAGAGCTGGCAGCCATATATGGCTTTTTTTCAGAGTCCGAGGAAAAAGCTGCCAAGAAGTTACACCCTTCATTGGGTATCCCTTGTGTATATCTACTGTTCCAATACCGGCTCTGCTGCCAGCTCTGCAGGAGTACCCCGTCCCTCTCATGCATGGTACCAGTTTCTCCCAATCCTTGGGGAAACCCCTTCTCTTCTCAGTGTGCCCGAGATTACTAATTGTTATGCAATAATCATCCTCTCTTTCTTCCTATGGCTAGTTGCACCACAGGTATATTGAAATAACTTGTTTTTCATGATGAAGAGTGTCTTATGCTTCTGAGAACTATGTTAGACAATTCATAAACACGTTAAAATGTAGCCGAATGCGCCTTCAATCTTAAATTTGGTCATATTTTTGCTGGCATGATCCTCTAAGCTTCTGCTAGCACAATCTATCAAAAGAATAAAATATATTTAATGAGTGCCTTAAGAGAAAACCAGATAAATACACACATATGCATATCAAAATCAATATTATAAAATGGCAAGCACCCCCATTTGCCCTGAAGTTTCTCTGTTTTATCACAAGCTATAGCAGAGTGCTATCAAGTGTTTTCTCTGTGGTCATTTTGGGAGATTGGGTGAGAGCTGTGGAATTAGAAATTCATAGAACAGAGGGGAAAAGGTTCAGAAACGAAGAAAGAAAAAGAGCCGAAGTATCTGAAGAGAGTGTTTTGGGAGCATGTTTGTTTTTGAAAATAGAGCCAATGGCAAGCTCTGAAAATCCTTCCGAGTGTGGCAGCTTCTGAGCACACGCTACAATCAGAAAGTGTGCTGACCTCTTGGTGAGAGATTGGCTTTCACGTGACCCGTCCCCCTCCTCAGCAGAGCCCTGTCCTCACTCCTGTTGCTTCCTTCCTGAACGTGAGATTGATTTTACCTTGTGAGTGGGATGAATAGTGTTCCCCCGAACTGATGTGCACTCAGAATCTCAGCATGTGACCTGCCTTGGAAATATAGTGTTTGCACATGTAATCAAGCTAAAATAAGGTCACACCAGATTAGGGTAGGCTTTTATTTTGTTTCTTATAAGAGTCTTATATTTACAAAAATGACAAGAGCGCAGAGTTTCCTGCAATTGTTTTAAATGACATTGTCCTAAATTTTAATTTTATCTTTTTCAACCACTTTATTGAGTATAATAGACATATAAAAAAGTGTACCTGTTTAATGTATACAAACTTGATGAGTTTAGAGATATACACCTTGAAACCGTCATCATAATTGAAGTCATAAACTTATCTATCACCTCCAGTTTCCTCACGCCCTCATTATTTTTTTTTTTATGATAAGAACACTTAACATAAGATCTTCTCTCTTAGCAAATCTTGAAGTGTACAATGCAGTATTGTTAACCATACGGTAAACTGCATTGTACAGTAGACCTCTGGGACAGAGTAATCATCTTGTATCATCGAAATTTTGTACTGTTTGGTTACTACCTACCTTCCCACTCCCTCCTCCCTTCAGCCCCAAGCAACTACTATTCTACTTTCTGCTTCTACGCTTTTGAGTACTTTAGGTTTCTCATGTAAGAGATGTCATGTATATTTGTCCTTCTGTGCCTGGCTTATTTCACTTAGCATAATTTCCTCCAGGTTCATCTATGTTGTCCCAAAGAGCAGAATTTCCATCTTCCTTAATGCTGAATGATATTCCACTGTATGCGTATAACATGTTTTATCTGTTCGTCCATTATTGACATTTAAGTTGCTACCATGTTTTGACTATTGTGAATCATGATGAAATAAACATGGGAAGGCAGATCATCTTTTTGAGGCCCTATTTGCAATTCCCTTGGATATATACCCAAAAGAGGAAGTGCTGGATCATTTGGTAGTTCTAGTTGAAATTTTTTGAGAAATCTCCATATAGTTTTCCATAGTGGCTGCACCATTTTACATTTCTACCAGCAGAGTATGAGGATTTCCTTCTCAACATCCCTGCTAATAGTTATTTTTTAAAATAATGGCTGTCTTAACAGTTATAAGGTAATATATCATTATGGTTTGATTTTCATTTTCCAGATTAGTAATGTTGCACACCTTTTAATATATCTGTTGGCCATTTGCATATGTTCTTTGGAAAAATGTCTATTCAGTTCCTATGTTTATTTTTTAATTGGAGATATATATATATAATATACATATACATATTTTGCTATTGAGTTCAGTTACTTATATATTGGATATTAACCATTTATGATATATGGTTTACAAATACTTTCTTTGATTCATAGGTTGCCTTTTATTCTGTTGTTTATTTCCTACACAGCACAGAAGCTTTTTAGTTTGATGTAATTGCTCTTATCTATTTTTTGTTGCCTAGCTTTTGGTGTTATATCCAAGAAATTACTGCCAAAGCCAAAGTCAAGAGCTTTTACCCTATGCTTTCTTCTAGGAATTTTATAGTTTCAGGTCTTAATTTAAGGCATAGATTCTTTACAAACCAAGAAATGCCAAGGACTGCCAGCAACCATTGGAAGCTAGGAGAGGGGCATGAACCAATTTTCCCTCAGAGCCTTCAGCATGAGCTAACCCTGCCAACACCTCCATTTCATAATTCTAGCCTCCAGAAGTAAAAGCATTTTTTGTTTTTGTTTTTTGTTTGTTTTGTTTTGATTTATTATTATGGTAACCCTAAGAAATGAATATATCTAGTTTATACAAAGAATAGAAAATTAAAGTGAAGTTTAAAAGTCCATTCTAAGAATGCTAGATATTTTACTTAAAAGGTATGATTTAATGAAATACAATTTAAAAAACAAAAAACAAAAAACAAGAGTAAGAAGAAATACATTCCTCTCATCACAAGTCTTTATGGGAATCCTAAAAACTGGGAGACGTAGATATGGTTGCAGTAACCGCTCAGTAGGTGAGCCTGTGAAATTTATGAAAATAAATCCAGTACCTCTTTTACATGAGGATTAATGTCTGATACTCAGAATATTTTAATTATCTGATTCTAATATTAATAAGAATGGCAAAGAGCAAAAAGATCTAAGTAGAGCTGTGATCTAAGAAGTTAAATATTTAAGATAAAGATATTTAGAAGATTTCCTTTGTACTCCTTAACATTGAGATGGAAACATTGAAAATCTTACCCTAGTATAATTCTTTTTAACTTCACCTCCATTCAGAGGAAAAAATAACAACACATTGCTAATTAATATAAGTGATAAGCAACTAATTCATCAAATTAATGTTCTGACACTTTTCTAGCATACTTTTCCACTGGGATGCATGAGAATAAATCAGCATTTGTGTGTGTGTGTATGTTTTCTGCTTTGAAATTAAAAAGTTGATGTCTTACCAGTGGAACTTGAGGACACTGTGTCAGAAACGCTATGCAGAACACTGCAGAGTGGCAAAGGGCTTGGAAACGGTTCAGTCTTTGAGGGAGAAATTTAATCTCTGGGTACCAGGAAAAAAACAAACTGTTGATAGTTTTCGGAAAAAGGCTAGGTTTATTCAACCATGTTGACTTTGGAAAGCAGAAACAAAGTATTTAATTAGGCTGGCTCTCTGGGCATCAATTTCATAAGAATGATAAATATGCTTCTGAATTTGGTCACACCTCATGATGAGCCAAGTCAAAGAGATTTACTCTGCCCCATTCACCGAGCCCTTGGGTGCTCAGTTTGTTTCGTCTGACAAAGCTAACAGTTCTCTGTTGTCCAGATGCTCAACCTAACCTTGGATTACAATTTAAATCTATTCTTCAAATGCCATTGCCTTATGCGGACTGTGACCTGGCCCTTCAAGGTGAGCCAGTTCTGTGCCAACAGACCAGTTCAGACAGGTACAGCCCTGCACACCAACTCCATTTATGTTTACCTCCTGGAATCCCAAAGGTCAGGTAATTCTCTTCTTTTCATTTCATCGTGATGTTATGGGTGCCAAATTCTGAGCAGAAAAGGTCAAAATTTCGGTCCCAGATATCTACATGTCTGGCTGTTCTGCTTTTTTCCAGCTTTGATGTCTACAAGATAACATACATATACTTAGAATTTGATGAGGTTTGCAAAGACCTGCAGAGGTTAGAGATTCTACCTCTTCAGAATTCTGATCTTTTCGGGAAGAAGAGGCCTGAATGACTGAGGAATAGAAGATCATTGATTTAGGCAAGGACATGCCTCTGGCAAGGGTAGGGAGGATGCTTCCAGTGCCTAGAAAGATAGCAGGGAAAGACAATCTAAGGGGGCTTCCTTTTTCAATGAATGAATCTGCATTTTAATCAAGAATGGCATAGGAGGGGTATTTATAAAAATGTCTATTTGTAAACCATTTCTGTTGCTTTCTATTTGATGTTGAGTTGGGCTTTGTCTTACTGTTGACATAACGTGAGTGATTCTTCTGGACCCAATTACCTTAACCAAATACTTGGCTTGCTGGTCACTACTGATGCTATTGCTGGCATTGGAGATAGTTACAGGCTTTAAATGGAATGTTTTTCAAGCTTTACATTTCTGCCTTTCTTGCAGAATATTAGCTGGAACACAGATGAATCAATCAATCTTAATAGCCAAAAGAATATCAATCTCACATAATGTCGTGGTTCCACAAACATAGACTTATGCTTTTAAATTCCCCAGCCTATAGTAACTGAGTAAATCCATGAATGAGTGAGTTGATAAACCAATGGATTAAGAAGTTAAGAAGATTTTAAGGATATGTTGATTCTAAAAGGATTTTTGGACACATTGGAAGATTGTAAAAGACATAAAAACAGACCTTTGGAAGTTTTATGCTTTTAAAATGAGATAAGATTAGAATATTTCATGAGCATTTACTACATGAAATTATTAAGAGGAGGATAAATAAAGTCTCCAAGGATTTAATCTAATTCATTGGTGAAAGAGTTAATATCCAGGAATATCTTCATGATTGTAAGACAAGGAAACTTTTTTAAAGGCACAAACCCACTAATTTTGGTTGAGATTTTATCCTTTCAATATAATGATGATAAAATCAGCAAATGACAATTTTTTGGAAACTAGGCCCCTAGTTACAGACCTCTATTATCTTGATTGGGGTGTATGCATGTTTTCTAAGTAGAAAGAATTCTTAGGAATGTCTCTGTTCTCACAAATTAACTTCCACATGTGTTTTGCTGATTAGCAGTTTATTTGGGGAAAGAAGCTACTTCCAAACTCCCAAAACAGCCCACCTCTTGAGAGGTTATCATAGTGATATTCAACAACCATTTGCACCTTAGTATGAATTAATCTAACTAGATAATCCACTGCAGAAAGGGACTAGAATGAAAGGAAAATGACATTGAGTTTTCAGAAATGATTGCGTAACCTTTCATTTTACCTGTCTGGTTGACTGTTCCAGGAATATAAGTCTTTTTGGTAGGCGAGTTGAAGCCCTGGGTCTCCACAGAGCAGACCCAGGTTCTTACAGAAGCTCGCACTTTATGTACAAACACACACGCGTGTGCGTGCACACACACACACATCTTTTCCATCACAATTCTTTTCAAAGGGTTCTGAACCTAATGGGCTTATGATATTCTTACACTCCCCCTTCCCACCTCCGCTTCACTTTCAGTACCTGGTTTGTCCTTTGAAGGGACCTGACAAGGTTTACTACTTTATTCCTTCACCAAAGTAGCCACCCGAAGAGATCTTTGTTGTTCTCAGATGAAAGGGAAGTGAACTGGTGCCAGTAACTGGCTGGGACTGAGTTAACCTGATGTGGCCCTGGAACTTGTTTACTTTGATGCTGTTCTGGGCAGGAGAAAATGTTAAGCTTCTAGAAATGCCATAGGGAGGCTTAGGTGCTATGCAAAACTGCTGATGTGTTCAATAGTTACTAAGGACCCATTAGAAATTTTGACCATGTGTTATAATGATGAGCTGATCTATACATTGTTGCTTTATATGATATAACTTTTATTACTCTGCTTCTCATTAATTCTGAGTATCATGATTAAAAGTGTAAGACATTTAAGTGTAATATATCATATTATAGTTATCACATAAGTGTAGCATATATATGTTATATATGTGTGTGTATAGATATTTGTGTATGTCTGTGTGTAGGACTCCTTGTAAGATAGAGTTAGACAGAGATCGAGACAGAGACAGAGACAGAGACAGAGATAGAGATAGATGTACATGTATCTCCTTGGGAAGATCAGGAGGCACACATGCTCTTTGCCAGATGTGTTTAAGGTTTTGTGGGGCCTGGTTTTCTGGCGGAAAGGAGAAACATTCAGTGACTGTGTAGAGCCTTAAACAAGATTTTTCCAGCTTTCTTAGCGTTTCCAGAACTACTATCTATGTTTTGAATGCTTACAGTAATTTTAGGAAGGCTAGAATCCACTTTTCACTCTCAGGCTTCTGTGAGCTTTTAAGGTGACATTAAGGAAGACAAAGTCTGGCTTGACTCAGAATCTTAGGAGAACGTATTAGTGGCATCTTGCCTGTGAGAATATGATGGAAATGAAAGTATGAACATTTGCAACTTAGCAAAAAAATAACTTCAAAATGGGCCTTGGAGCTTATCAACAGGACTTGTGACAAGATCCTTCAAAATGTGTGGGCAACTGGCCCTTGTTCTACTCCTGCAGCACAGTGCTGGGAGGTGCACTTGCAGTCAACTCTGTTGGCCTGATAAGGCTGAGGGTGATGAATGTGAGCTGTGATTATGCTGAGTGAACTGTGCTGTGCCTCGTAATCCATTCTTGTATTGATTGCATAACTCCAAGATCAATGTGGTGTGCCAACTCAGATGGGCTGACCCTCGGCTCAAATCTAAACCTGTCTATGTCCATTTTTCTTTATCTGAACTTATGGAAAATGGTTGGGCACCAGAAAACCTGACATGGACCCGTTCATGCAGACAGTAACTTTAATAGATGTGCATGCCAGTGAGGATTGGTCTTGCTGGTCCGAGAAGTTAAGATGCCTACGTATCTCTTCCGTGGGTCCTGACTGTGTTGACTTTATTCTCTACTTTTACATATGTAAATTCTATTTAATTTGCCCTATTTATTTGGAGCCTGGGTTTGATCATGTAATCAATCTAAGTCCAATATTATTATTTATGTGGTGGTCACGTGATAATGTTATAAATAAGATTTATATAAGAAAGAAAGAGAAAAGACCCCACATTTTCCCATTCCACAATCTCGTTCTAATTTTGGCTGTCTTCTAAATAACAGCTTATCTCATATGATAGATATTAGGGACATAATGTCAAAAAAAATGGAAAGCGACCACTGGGATATTTTGATCAGTATCTCCCCTTCTTATTTTCTCTTTGAGAACTCTCAGCATCTAGTATAACAAGTCTCCAGAGGAGCCTACCAAGCCTGCCCCGGTGTCCAGCACACAAGATGCTCCATGAGTCACCTTGTCCCCAGAATCTCCCAGATTAGATCTAGACAGGATTTTTCTCACACTTTCTGATAACTCTGGATTTAAAAAGATCATAATTGTAAGGATCACATTCGCATGACAGAACTAAAAGCTTTTGGCATTTTGTGAAAGAAGAAATAGGAAAGAAAACACACCATGATGTCTTCATCCCAATCACAACCTTAGGCGAATCAGTTTTAAAAGAGTACGTTTGGATACCATGAATCTGGAAAATGGAAAATGTTTGTTTTTATTATTATTATTCTCAACGTCTGCCTTCTCCTTCTTCTTACTTGAGTTTGAGAAACCACTAGTCTAGGGTGGTGATTATCAATCTTAGCCACTTAAAAAATATATGAATACTCAAAGTCCACACCAGACCCATTAGATCAGAATCTCAGAAGATGGGCCCCTGGCACCTGTGTTTTTTCAGAACTCCCCAGGTCATTTTAATGTGCAGCAGCCATGGTCAAGAATCCTGTTTTAGGACCTAGTTTGGGAAATCCTCCTTTTATTCTGGAGGGCAAATGGCAAAAATTCATTTCTATGTCTTGAATTTTGTAGAGAGAGAGAAAAAAAAAGAAAACTATCAACACCAAAAGTTTCGTCTGATGACTTGGATTTTTTTTTGTCTTCAAAAGAAGACAAAGAAAAATATAAAATGGAAAAAAAAAAAAAAAAAAGGAAAAATGATTGTCTCAGCTATTTCTAAAACAAAAAAATACTTAAAATAGCCCTAATCCACAAACATAATTAAGATGGTTTTATAAAAATCATTTTTTGCTTCTCTTTTCCAGAGATTTGAAAACCAGCAAACAACTCCACTGTGTCATGGTCAAAGGTCATGCAAGGTAATTAATATTCTTGAACAACATTTTCCCTTTCTGATTAATTGCTTGCTAAAATACAGGACTCATATCCAAATAAACTGTTCTATTTTTTTCTCATTTTTTTCTGTTTTGCTTCCTGTTCTTATTTATCTATGTAAGAAAAATTTTTAAAATTACTTATTCTTGTCTTAAAGTTTTATTAAGAACCAAGAAAATTTGCTGCTTAAAAATTTACTATTAATATCTATCCCAGAATTTATACTTATTAATACTCATAGCTTATGCCATTATAGTTATGTGCTTTGCTTGGGCTCTCCTAAAACTTGTAAAGTCATAATTGGTAGCAGATTCTAATTTTAAGACCTCAGAATTTACAGGTGGAAATGTTTCTGGGATGTTAAGGCAGATTTTTTTGACTAGATGGGTTTGCTTCCATGATTTGGAGCAGCCTCCAGAAGAGCATACATAGAATGTAGAGGGAAGGGATCACCCATCATGAAGCTGCAGCTCTCTTTGTACATAAAATTCGAGAGATCAAGAAACTCCATCATCTGTAAAAATATAGGCAAGCTATAATCTGTCCCACTTAGCAGTGGAACCTCGTCAGTGCAGTCTTCTTTTGTCTGTTAAACAGAAAATAAAAACGATTTGTCGTAGACCTGGTTTAATAAGTATATCACCTATCTTTTCATTGATCTGTGCATCTGTCCAAATTTTAAAAATTTCCATACAGCCTTTCTATCAATATTCCACCCATCCTTAATTATCAATCTAATTTATCTACTATGTATATAATTTTCACTCTGTCACCTATCATCTATTAATTTATTCTCTTTTCTTTCAATTTGCTGTTTAAACTCTCTACTTATCTAACTCTTATCTATGTGAACAATTTAAATTCTTCCTGCTTTTCCAATCCTTCCCTTTTATAAGTACCTTCTGTGTTTGTTTGGCTTAAAAATAACTAGTAATGTTATGTGGTCAGGACTGCTAAACGGTTTATTTCAACATGCTTTATTTTCCTCCATCTAAAAATTAGTAGTCCTGAAAATCATATACATATTCATCTCTCTTTTATCAATTCTACTTTTCCACCAGACTATCAATTTAATTAAATTTCCTTATTGGAGGTCATAACGTGAAGCGACATCATAATATTTTAAATGCCCTATAGCTTAACTTGGATGGACCGGGAGAACTTGATCTTTTATTTTCTTGCTCCTCATTTCTCATATGCCAAGGGACATCCAGAAAAGGCTTACCTTTGAGTATAGGTGAGATAAGAAAAGTACCTGAAAGTGTCATGAAGATGTAAGTCCCTCTGCTCACCACTGTACCGGACATTTCTGCTCTTATCATGCCATCCCAGTGTGGAGAGTTAAGCCCAGACACTCAGTTGTGAAGGATAGATACGTTGGAGCCATCTGTGATTCTTACTTTTCCTTCACTCTCTATATCTGATAGCTGATACTATCTATGAGTTTTGACAAAATTTTTGAAACATCTATAAAATTTAATTTTTGCTCTTTAGGTACAGTGCTACCTTCCTAATTCAGATACACTGTTCACTGTTTGTGGATGAAAATGCTCTACAAATGTTTGTAAAAATAATACATTGTCATATATGTACATAATACACTGTTGTATAATTGTTATGTAATTGTATAATTTGTATTTGCATGTATTTATGTGTTTACATGAAAAAAGAACTACACAGCCAACAAGGTTGAAGAGTGATCGAGGTATAAGCCCTACTCTTAAAATCAGGTTCTATGGAGGAGAGAGAAGTAAACAGGCAATAGTTAAGTGTGGTTAATATCAAAATGGGGGAAATTATCTTTGTTCTATGAGAACAAGTAGGAGGGGAAGGGATCTAACTCAGACTTGGGGGTTTCAAGATGGCATCCTAAAGGAAAAATGATGTTTTCCTTGAGACCTGAAGTGAATGTGGGAATTAGCTAAGTGACATGGTGAGGGTCTGTCCTAAGGAGAGTGTGGGAGAGAAGCGTGGTTGCAGCAGAGTTAAGAGCTTGTGCCAGCACCTGACATTCAAGACAACAAGATAGAAGAGGAGGAGAAGGCTGTAGATGGTACGGTCCCCATCCTCCTCTTCTCCCAGACTTTCTTTGTTCCCTGAAAACACATTCAATCTCATATTTCTGTTGATATTGCCTGAACTTAATTAAATTAGTAAATAAATTATTGGGAGATCAGAGGCTCTAAAATGCAAATCTCTTAGTGAGTTTGTGCTGGCTTTACTAAATTTTAGTCAAAATATAAATTATAATGTAAGATTCATTTGCATCTTTATGTAGAAAAAATGTAACAAGCCAGAAGTCAACTGATGCTCAAATTCAGATAAATAGATGTGAGTAGAACAAAAGCTATACACATTCAGCTTATTCTTGGACTGAAGCGAGTCTTAGAAATGGCTTAAAAATAAAAAGAAAATGCTTTGGCTTCTTCTTTTTCTAGGATATGAGATATCTGTGGGTATAAAATAAAAGCATATTTGGTCCTATAGATGCATGGGTTTCAAAATGCTAGAGTTAAAAGAGAGGAGGGAAGGAGGAAGGAAAGGGAAGAGGGAGAGAGAGAGAGAGACAGACGGGGGTAGATAGAGAGCTAGAGCTAGAGAGAAACCACACAGTTTTTCAAAGCTTTAGCGTGCCAAAACTTTGTGAATCTCTCAATAGAGATGACTAGGCCCCGTTTCCCAACCTTGTTGGCTGTGTAGTTCTTTTTTCATGGAATTTCCATTAATTTCTTGCTGAAATAGTGTTTTTTAAGATTCTGATGAAGAACTGTGTTTTTAGATTTTTTCCCTCAATGCTGTACTCTATTGGGAATTATTTTAAGTTAACATTTGGTCAATGTGTATATTTCTGTAAAGTTTTGCAGTTCTTTGAAATGCAAATGCTTTAATTGTATAACTGTTCTAGAAATAGAGAATAAGCTACTTCTAGAGTCTCCTTGGTCCTCTTTAGATTGTGGGTCTCTTCTTGTCATTTAAAGAAAATCAGGATGAGACAGTATTCTGAAGTCCATGTGTGTTTTCAGGAATATTAAAAACATGAGAAGCTTCCGAATATGAAATCCTTTCTCTTGCAACTGTTTTTATAACTTTTTTTTTTTTTTTTTGGTTTCCCATCAGCATACTAAATATAATCCAAAAACCTTTAGAATAGTGTATTCAAAGCTTGTACCCAAAGGCTCAGTAAATAGATTGCCTAATGAGGATTTTTTGTGAAGACAATTTTTTGTTCTTGTTTTGCCTGTGCCAAGACATTGCAATAACATCTGTTCGATACAAATAAAACCTACCTGGTAGATAGTTAGGTATTTCTCATAATGTCTCATCCATCCATAGTAGAGAATATTAAGCAAACTTGAAATTAATTATGTTGGACCAGTTTATTTTAATGAGGAAGACAATGCTGTTTTTCTCCACCCCCACAAATTCTGGCACAAACTATTTTAGGTGCCGGCATATTACATTTTCAAGGTTGTTAATGAGAAAACTGTTCCAGCTCAAGACTTGGTTTAGGAGAAGGGAGCATTCTGAAGGTCTAGACACAGTAGTTCTGCAGACCTCAGCTCCTGGAATCAAATAAATGTGAAGGAGCAAGCTATTAATCAGGGCAACTCAGATGTAGTGTTAGCGTTCCTTCACTTCTCCCTTATTAAATAACTCAGAGGCTATTTAATAATACACCTTAACTACTGTTTAAAAGGAAGCATTGTGGATACTGTATTTTCAAATGCTATTTCTGACAATGTTTCACATTTAAATATAGTTTTGAATATTGTCAAGAAGGAAAATCATATTTATTAGAAGGCAGCTGTTATGGGTTAAATTTTATCTCCCCCTCAAAAGATATGATGGCATCCTACTCTCCAGTAGCCCTGAATGTAATTTTATTTGGAGATAGAATCTTTTCAGAGGTAAGCAACAAAATGAGTTTATTAGCTTGGGTCCTCATTCAATGTGACTGGTGTTCTTATAAAAAAAGAGGAAATTTGGACTCAGAGACAGATACGCACACAAAAAAGATGGCATGAAGACACAGAGGGAGAAGATGGTCATTTGAATGAAATGATGCATCTTCAAGCCAAGGAATGCCAAACATTGCTGGAAAATATCAGAAGCTAGAAGAGACAAGGAAGGATTTTCCCCTAGAGCCCTCAGAGATAGCTTGGCCCTGCTGCCAACACCTCCATTTCAGACTTCTAGCTGCCAGAACTGTGAGACGATCCCTTTCTGTTGTTTGAAGCCACCCCATTTTTGTTACTTTGTTATGCAAGCCCTAGAAAACAAATACAGCAGCCCTGTGGTTGAAAGCATAGGCTCTAACTTAAAAAAATGAGCATTTATTTTCTAAAAGAAACTGGTACTCTCATTATTCACGTTTGTTTCAGTAACCTTTCTATTGCCTCAATCACAAAACATGCAGTTTCACCAAGAAATCCTCAACGTTTAAATTCCTAGACTTTTGCTAAATATTACAGTCTCTGTATAAATAGCACAACCTCTCATAATTCCTTTCTCAGGTATAACCTAAGTTCACTCAAAGACATATAGTGGGCCTTTGGGGCTTAGTCACATAATATGAGTTTTGATATCAGAAGTCAATCGTGTTTAATTTTGTTTTCAAAAATATTATTTTATGTGAGTAGAAGAGCCTGAACTATGAGTCATGTCTTGATGAACAAAGATTTGGCCTCAAAACCTAAATCCATTAGCAATAACTAATGCTTCCTAAATAGAAATAACACTCGTTGAGCATTTTCTGTATCAAGCAGTGCTCTGCTTGACGCAGAGTTTCTAACATAAGTAGCTTATTTAATCCTCATGAAACCTTCTAACGTGTGAGTCCGTGTTTTACAGATAGGGAAATAGATGATGAGAGGTTAGGGAATTGCCCAGGGTTCTGGTTCCGGTAGGAGCTTGATAGCAACTCATTTCCTATTTCTTTCCATTTGCTACTACAGATGAAAAAGAAAAAACAAAAAACAAAAAACAAACAAACAAACAAAAAAAACCAAACCCACAGAATCCATCTCCATAAAATCTAAAAGGAAAAGGAAAGCTCATGAACCCCAGATTTTATGGAAGGGTAGCCAAAACACCATCACCAACAGAATAAGCTCAATACTCAATGCAAGAAGACAATGGAGCAACACTAATGAGAAAGAAAGCAGGAACCAAGAATTTTTGATTCTACAAAGCTGCCCCTAAATATTAGGACAACAGAGGGACAGTTTTAAACATGTGAAAACTGAGGAAAGATTCCCATGAATACTTTATAAGAAATCTAATAGTAGATGAACTTTAAGAGATAATTAGTAAAATTTCAGCAAAAAGACTAAGAGTAGGTCTTTAATATATTTAACTAAGAACTAAAATTAAACAAAGGTGGTAATTATCAAGAGAAAGCAGAGGTAGTCATTTTAATATTAAATCGGGTAATCAAGTGAAAAAAGTATTAAGCAAGACAAAGCATTGCACTTTATAATAAATATTAAAAATATAAGGTTTGTGAACTAATATTCTTTATATAACATACCATAACTTTCATAAAGTTTCTATAACAGTAATAACAAAAATATTTTGTGGACTAAGAACAACTGTTTTTCAAATGCCCTAGATGTTAGTAAAAATAGACCCTACCCCAAAAAAGAAGATATGGAATATTCATATGCCCTTTATGCAGATTCATCTATGGTTAAAACTTTTTCCCATTTGCTTTATTATTTATCATTTGCGTTTGCTCTATATGTAAGTGCAGGTACATACCATTATTTTTTTTCTGGACTAGTTGAAAATAAGTTCCATACACCAAGGCTCTTTATCTCTAAAAAATCATTAAATAGCTAAGATTGGATTTCCTAAGAATAAGAATGTTCTCTGATATTTGCGCAGTATGGTTATCAATTTCAGTAAATATACTATCGGCATAATACTTTACCATCCATATTTCAGTTTTGTTAAATAACCTAATATTATCCTTGATAGCATGCTTTTTCCCTCCAGTACAAGATCCATTCCAGGATCTGATATTGCTTTTGCTTGAGATGTCTCTTTAGTCTCCTTTAATCTGGAACGTTGCCACAGTGTTTATCTTTTATGACATTACCGCTTTTGAAGAATAGAGTCTCTTCTCACTTCATTTATAATACAATAATCCTTCTATTATCTTGCCTGGTATTTTCTTATGGTTAGGCTGAGATTATACATTCATTCCAGAACAGATTAATACATTAGTGGTGTTAGTGATATGTCACATCCAGACATATATGCTGTCGACTCGACCCCTATTAGTGATGTTAATTTTGATCACCTGATTAAGGTCTACAATTTTTTTCACTATCTACTCTTTTTTTTTCCCCTCATTGTAGACAGAAAGAAATCTACGGGGAGACACTTTAAAATGATGTACAAAGCCTACCCCTCATCAGAATTTTCCCCTCATTTATCACACATTGCTGAGTCTTCTCACAATGAGTCTTTACTATGATGGTTACAGAAGGATGACTTTTCCAGTTCCAGCATTCCCTTCACATGTACCAGTCACTACTCAGCATTCTACTTAAGCAAGGCCCTCCCTTCTTTCCTAGTCATTTATTTCCCTACTTGTTATCATAATGAACTCAAGGATTCCTATTTTTTAAAAGATCTTTAATTAATTATCACACCTTAGTTGGAAGCTCAAACTGTCCCAGATTGGCCAGTAGGAACCCCTTTAACCTGGCTCTTGTCTCCTTGGGATGTGCCACCATCTTTTTTTTTTTCTTTTTTCCTTTACTTCCTTACTTCCTGGAATAATGTGTCTCAGGTTCATCTTTCCCTTCCTGGAATCAACCGTTTCCCCTTGGATTTCTGATTCTCTTCATTAGAGACCCATATCTCTACATTAGGTATGTTTATTACTACAGGAGTGTCTTTGCTTCTTGGGCCTTTCTACACACACAATGTTCATGAAAGGGTAGGAAAAAATTAAATATTTACATATAACTCTATGGCCAAAGATAAACCAAAAGTCCACTTATTTGAACTTCAAGACAAAATCAACGAAACGAAAATCCTATCTAAAGAAAACAACATGCCAAAATTTATGAAACAAAGTATTATTTGAAATCAAATTTCTAGTCTTACATAATTTAGTTAGTAATAATAAAAGATAAAAATAAATTAACTATTCACATTAAATATAATAAACAATAATCACAGAGAAGACTTAAGGAAAGTAAAGGAAAAAAGAAAGCAGAATTTATGACAGAAAATAAAACAAAACAAAAATTAGAACTATTTGAAATATACCCACAACCAATAAAATGTAGAAAAATCTGACAAGTTCATAATTTAAAGAAAATATGTTTGGATACATTTTTATTTATGGATCTGAAAATTCCATTAATATTCATCATTTTATTTATTTGTTTTCTCTATCTTTTAGGAAAAACATGAAAATGAAAAATTATGACTTTTAACTTCTTTTTAAAAATGAGTTCTACCATGAATGGCATATGTAATTTTACATTATTGCAACTGAAGATACATGCACAACTTACAAATTTCTTATAGAAATTTTTGAATGAGATTTATGCTAATTTATTCTTAAAGCTGGCGCTAAAAGAATAGAGAGGGACCTGCTCATTAAATCTACCTTTGACAGGGAAATTGCTGCTAAGATAAATCATTTATGATCCGGTAGTGGTCATAAGGGGTCTGGATAGCCTCTTTTGAAGAGGATACTTGATTGCAAGCAAACTCTTCCTCTGCCATCTGCTTCCTGAAAAGCTGGGTGATCTGTCTTGACAGTTGCTGGTTTTGTGGGGCCTTATATGATTTTGGGGAATCCACTTAAGAAAACAGAATACAGAATTACATCAATAAAATTTGTGATAAGAATGTTTACTTATTAAGCATGAGAAAAGATTATTATGACAACTTACCTTAGTCTTAGCGATTCTAATCTTGTCTGATTTTCCTTCAGGCAATTTTACATTTATGCTTAGATATTTTGTAGTTCTAACCTGACTTCCCTCTCAGCACCTAGAATACTGAGCACCTTCCAACAATTCCCAATTCTTGCAGGGGTCCATGTCAAGCAAGGTGAAGCTCCATTAGCTTTGCAGTAAATCTTCCTCCGACTCTGACATAAGAAAAAATGTCTACCACATGCCTGGCATTATTACAGGTGTGATAATACAGCTTTGAATAAATGCCCTGTTTCTATAGAGTTTATAGTCTGGCGGTGTGATGGGATGAAGAAAGTAAGTCAAATATAAGTATACTAGATAGTGATAAGGGCTATGAGGAGAAAGAGTAGGCTAAAGGGAGAGAGTACTAGGGAGAATTATTATGTGTCTGGGGGATCTTCTCTGAAAGGGTTATATTGAAGTTAAAATCTTAAGAAAATGAAGGAGTGAGTCAGTTACATATGTGGGGATATCATTTCTGGAGAGAAAACAGGAAATAAACAGCTTTGGCATGAAAGGATTCTTGCCTTACCAGTGTGACTGGAGTAGAGTGAATAAGGAAAGTTGTGGAAGATGAAATCAGAGGTAGAGAGAGAAAACCATATCCGATCTTATAAAGTCTTGGCTTTGATGCTGAGTGAAATGGGAGATAACTGAGGCTTTTGATCAGAAGAGTGTTCTGATCTGATGCGTATTTTGAAAGAAGAGTGAAAATGCAATGGGTGGATGAAGGGAGACCCGCTGGGAGCCTTTTGAGATATTGGTCATTTGCTATATGTAATGAGAAATGATTGACTTTTCAGTGTACTTTGAAGGTAGAATCAATGAGATTTGCTGATGAATTGGGTCATGGGAGAAATAGAGGAGTCAATGATGAAAGCAATGTCTTTTGGCTTGAGCAACTAGAAGAGAGAAGTGTCATTTCCTAAGAAGTGGAAATCTTTGGGGTTGTTACAAAGGCTATGGGAAGGTGTGGTGGTGGCTGAGATTGGGAGTCACTTTTGAGCATACTGAGGCCCAGGTGCCTGCTGGACATCCAAACAGGTACTGTTCAATAATATGGTGCCTGAGGGTCAAAGGAAGGATTCAGGCAGCAAATGCAAATTTGTGTAAGTATATATAGATGGTCTTTGCAGCCATGGATTTCTTAGACCACCTAAGGGTTGAATTTATAATGAAAAAAGATCTGAGGACTGAGCCTGGGACGCTCAAAATTTTATAGTTTGAGAAGATGAGGAAAACCAGGAGAACTTGAAGAATAACCGAGAGAGGAGGTGTCGTAAAGACCATGAAAAGTGTTTCAAGAGGAAGCAATAACTGTCAAATTCTGTGGATAGGAGGGGTGATGTTAGGATTATCTAAACGTTATGTAATGTCTTTGTAGAGACTATTGGGCCAGTACGATAGAAATTTAACTTGTCTCTAGGTTCCTGGGTATCTTGAAACTTCTGCCACATTGCTGATATAGTGTCCTAAAAATAAAGTCTAATCTAGAAAACATGGTCTGCTGTTCACAGTGTGGGGCCAAGGCAGGAACAAGCAGAGCATGTTTTCAGGATCTCAGAAGATTTTCAAGCATTGAGCCATGAGGCTAGTAATCCAGGAGCTTGCTGGAGATGCAAGAAACCCAGAATAATATTAAAGCTAAGGCTCACTTTTTTCCTTCCCTCTCCTGGGGTTTGTGGAGCTCTTATGTGGAGTTGCTGACAAGCAAAGGTAGGGAAAAACCTTGGTAGCTTTTCTCTCTTTTTCCTCCCTTTTAACTGAGAAAGATCACAGGTATTGGAAAATCTCATTCTTTTTAAGTGGAAATTTTTTAAAAAATGTACTTAGACACAAAACATTTTACAGCCAAAGAAGAAGACCTTTAAAAAATTTAATATAAATATAGTCTT
Source organism: Pteropus medius (assembly GCF_902729225.1). NCBI lineage: Eukaryota > Metazoa > Chordata > Mammalia > Chiroptera > Pteropodidae > Pteropus > Pteropus medius. The sequence continues at coordinate 15,786,238 of NW_024340849.1, forward strand.
GTTCTGAAATGAATAAATGTGTAAAGATGACTAAGTAAATATTTGAAAAACTGTTATCTTTATCTATTTTTTAAATGGATTCCAACCAGTTGACTTAAATACAGTAAAGAAATTAAACTGTGTTTTAAACCAATATTTTTGTTTTTTACTGTAGTCTTACACTCAAAATGAAGTTTAATTTCTGATGACTTTTCTGGAAATGATAGCACATCTTGATTTAGATAAAGTACATAGTAGGGCAACATGCTTAGAATGTGGATAATGTTGTGTGTTACAGTGCTTTCCACCCATCTCCAAGGCTAAAATCTTAGGAAGAAAATAAATTCTGGGTGTGCATTTTAAATTGTGTTTGAGTTCAAAATCAGACATTCAATTGCCACATCATTTCTTTGGTAAATACAATGTAAATTTATTTTAAAAGAGTCTGATTCCAAACTTAGAGACTTCGATATTAAATGAGGATAATATATGTATAACAATTTTGAGAAGTTTATGACCTCATCATTTGAAGAGTTCCTTAAATAATGCTTCTAGAATAAAACTGCTAGACTAAAACAACATTTCTATCAGTAATATAAAATTTTGGGGGGAAATATTAATTTTTTTCAGATTGTCTTTGTTTTATTACTAAGGTAAATATACATTCACCACTGAATGCAAAATCAGGAGTAGAGACATAACATTTTAATTCATGAAGATCATACTTTTACATAAAACTAAAATCACTAAGCTGCTACAATTGTCACTTTAAAATTTCCCTACGCTAGCTTTTATACAAAATTTTTAAAGTTTACCACTCCCTGAATTGATTGCAGTATTGTGTGTGTGTATAGAAGAAGAAATGATTTTACAACTGATATGTAATTTAAGTCACATACACACTAACAATCTTAATCTCTATTTTGTTGCAAAGTGAAAAATTACTGGAGGATGTAGATGATATTTCAACAAGATGAATATGTTTATTTTCTTTTACTTCTATTGTCTGTTAATAGTATGAAGATGTTGTCTAAAATACTGTCTTTGTATTTTCTGATGCATTTGTGAGAAGGATTTCTTTTACTTACCAAAGGCTACAAGAGTTGGACAGGAATATAGCAATCGATTTCCTACTTTTACTCATGTAAAATATTACAGTGTGAGCCTTTAGTGCTCATATTTTGCTTTTTAATATAATTTTCCACTAACGGAAACCAGGACTTTTTAGAATATAGTTCAATTCAAAAAGATTTTTCCCCTGTCCAAATGCTTTTGAAAATAACTGAGGGTAATTTAAAAAGGACAAAGGCATGAACTTAAAGAGATTCCGAATGACCAAGTAATAATAATTAGATTTGGAAACAGAGGTTACAGCTTGAAGTGAAGGCCATATGTCCACAATGATGATCTACAAGAAAAAGAGTTATAAAAGGCTCTAAAAGAAAGGCATGCATGAGTTTGGTGTTTACTAAAATGTTATATGTCACTCCATAAGTCATACACTAAAATTTGTGCAACACCTAGGCTCACATTCAGAGAAGACATAGAAAAATGTTAACTATACATACTGTCATTTAAAAATGCTACACTGATAGTTAATTTTGTTAATTTTATATTAAAAAATTTAAATTAGTGTTGTGTAATAATGTGTTTAAAATATATAAACCATCCAGAAATTGAACCACATGAAATCAATGCAAAATCATCAGATTTGTAAAATTGATAACATGAAGATCATTTTAATCCAATGAATACAAAGGCTATTCTTCATCTATGAAGTTTAACTAGTTGAGCATCTCAGTTGCCCCCCATCTATTGAAAAAAAAAAATAGAGCTGTGTAAAATTAGGATAGGCTCACCGAGAAGTAATGATTGATGAAAACAACAATTTAAGATAAAATAGCTATTTCTGATGAGAGGTAGCATGGCTGTGGTGGCCACACTCAGGGCTGTGGCTTTGACTTATGCTACTCGAGTTGCTAAAGCCTGATTGTTCAGGGGGCCAGGTAGACCTACATGCCACCCATGCCCAAAACCTAAGGTGGTAAATTAAATAAAAACAATCAACAAAATAATTTACAGCCACCCTGGCAAACCTAGAAAAATGAAAAAATTATAATTTAGGGTTAAATAATCATGGATGTTTATTTAAATACATCAATATCTGTCATTGTTAGAACCTGTGGAAGCCTCAGCATACAAAGATGTGAAGATCCTAATTAGAGGTCATAAACATCACCTGAGAAAAGCGACCAAAGAGATATTGTATCCTCTTTTGTGAGTTAAGGGTCACGAGGGCCAAGAATATCATTCCTGGACCAAGCAAACTGAAAAGTTTAAACTCTTTGACTTTATAATGAGATGTAAACACAGAAAAAGAAAGAACCAAAATTATAGATTAAAAAAACCTTGGTGGTTGCCAAGGTCTGGAAGAAGGGGAAATGGGGTGATATCGTTCAAATGGTTATAAAGTTTCAGTTACACAAGATGAATAAATTATAGACATCTAATGTACAACATGGTAAGGATAGTTAATATGTTATTGTATCATTGATATCTGTATTGAAATATGTTGTTTATTGATTCTCAATTGATAGATCTTAAATTGAACCTGCTGAGCACTCTCTTCTCTCTCTCTCTCTCTCCCTCTCTCTCTCTCACTCACACACACGCACAATGGTAACCATGTAGAAGTAATGAACGTTATTTAGCTTGATTCTGCTGATCTTTTCACAATGTATGCGTACTTCAAAACATCAAATTGTATACCTTAAATATACACAACATGTATACGTCAAAAAAATCACCAATAAGCCAAATATGTAATGCACAATAAATGATCAATTTTATTTTTAAATGGTGATCTACAAGCTCTAAAAGTGAAAAGTAGCTTTTTTTTGACAACTTTAATTTTTTCTCTTGCTAAATCGTCTCTTATTGTTTCAGCTGATTATTTACTGTCAAACCAAATGGTTTCAAAAAATAGTAACTTGTCATCATTCTTTTTTATTTTTAGTTTACTTATTTACTTATTCGCAACAAATTCTTGAGTGACTGTCATATGCCAAGCAAGTTCTATAGCTGTGGACACGTTACTGAACAATGTTTTTATAAAGCATTCACTGTAGAATGTAGAGACAGACAATAAACAGCAAACCTATTACATAACTGCATTATTTGCTGTATTAAAAGATAATCAGTGCATTGGAGAAAATATAGCAAGGTAAGGCAGATTGGGAATATTTGGGGACAGGTTGCAAATTTTCATGGTGTGGTCAGGTTAGAGCTCATTAAGAGGTGACATTTAGGCCATGAACTTAAAGAGGAGGACAAGGTGAATTAGATATATCTGTTGGAAAATTATTCCAGGTAGAAAAAACTGTCAGGATAAAGGAAGTATTATCTCTATGAAAACATCTTGATTATAGATTTCTAATCAATTTAAAAAATATTGATGTGGAACATTTTGGTAAATGTTGTTTAAATTGAACTTTATGTCCTGAAGCTCCCTAATATTCATAGCACATTCAATAAATTTCTCTCTCTTGGGAAGAAGATAGCAATAAGAAATAATGATGATACACTCTTGTCCTCAAGTAGATCTGACAGAGACCTGTGTGAATGCTTCTGGAAACGATAACTTTTACAGCGTTGAAACAAGTGGTTATAAAATGTTTGCAAAGTTCCAATGAGAAATCTATGTGCAAAATCTGTGGTAAATTAGCGTTTAATGCTGCAGCTGAAGAACGGCCCTGCCATTAAATCCTCCTCCAAGGAGGTAATGGAGTTGAAAGTCATCATCACAGATATTCCTGCCCTGCGATGGGTCATAAGAGGAATCTGGAAGCTGCGTCCTGTTGAAGCAGAGTGCCCGATGGGAGGCAAGAACTCCTTGAAGTGTCTGCTTCGCAAATTGATGGATAGGGTCCAGTTTGGATTCTACATGTGAAAAAAATTCAAACTCTAACAGAGAGCTTAAACCAGACAAATGCTGGATATAGACGTGGTTTTGCCAAACAAAATGTTGTATGATCTTTGGTGTAAGAAAAGGGTATCAAAAGAACCTTTTGAATAGAGGTATCCTGACAGAGATATACTTTTGCCTATTAAGAAAACTGAGAATGAAAAATTAGGTCAAGCCTTGAGTATTTTAACTAAACCAGTATTCAACAATGCTCAAAATAATTTTCACCTCTTTCTCCCATTTTTTCATTTGAGAGAAAGAGGGGAGGGGAAGAGAGGAGAGCTTGAGAGAGAGATATCCAGCTACTTTTGTTATTATGTGTTTTAACTAGGATTTAGCTCCAGTTTCCACTGAAAATTTTCCAGGCCATCTGTTTCTATGTTGGGGGTATCAGCACTTTGGAGTAAATATTTTTCTGGGGAAACGCTTTCAAGTTTCTTTTAGATACCAGGAAAATATGTGCCTTATTTTTCAGAGGAAAAGGTACAAGATATTGTTTCCCCCTTATGACAAAAGACTATCCTTCCTTACACCTTGGTGTGTGGCGCTCAAAGGCTATCTGAGAAGAGGGTAGGTAAATTTTCATAGGAGTCAAGACTATGAATTTAACACAATTTTTGGGGGGATGAGGAAGAGACTGAATGTTAGAACATTCTGCAGGGCAAGCCTTCCGAGATCAGCACATGGGAAAGGACCCCAGGCAAGCTCACCCAGACCCAAAGAGAAACTAAACGTGAGAGTTTATGAGTAAAGCACAGCGTAAGTTGTCCTAAGAAAGAGATAGTCTTGAGCACGGTGTGGAGTTGATTAGAAACCCTCGGCCACTCAACCCTGGAACTTTGGGCATCTTCTGGGAAATATGACCACCTGTTTTGGTGTAAACTGAGAAATGCGTGTCATTAAAAAGTTGTAACAGTCTAGGAGTCTTTTTCTCACCTTTGGGGCATGTTCGTGTCCTGTGCTTGGGTCTGTGCTGATGGTTCTAGCAGTCGTGGGAAAAGGGAGCACATCTCTGATCTTCTCTGTTTGCATAGCGCGGGTTTCAGGAGTCAGTGACCACATGCTTTAGTGCATCAATGGGATAGTCTGGAACCCCTGACCATGATTTTGGCATCCTCAAGCCTCCAAGGGCTTGAGTTCTGATTACAGTAATGATGGAAAGCTAACTAAATGTTGATTTTTAGGCTGAAAAAAAAACAAAAGAAACCAACTCCAAGGGATTACTATATTTTGGCCAGGAGGGGAATCTCATGGTTAAAAGGAGAAAACAAGAACTTTTCTTCATTGCAGGAAGGATACTCAGAGTCACTTAAAATTGAACATTAAAAAGTCATGAGCTAATTTTGCACCCAAAGTTGATAGAGAGTAATCAGGAAGCTTAGAAAAAAAGATTATATATAATATATATCTCATATATATACACACACATACATACACATATATACATACATATGCTTATACGTATACATACACAATTACACGATGGTTACCTATGGGTGTTGGGTTTGCTAGAGCCTTTCTTCTTCATTTACTTGAACAGACTGAGGACAGCCTCGTTCCTCCAACAAAACAAAGCCTGATCAATTTATTTCGTAGGACTTTGCAAGGCTGCACAGTGAGTTGGAAAGCCAACCAAGTTTCCCAGCTGTGAGGCTTGTCCTGTTTGTTGGAGTGCATGCTACTCTCAATATTGTTGCTTTCCAGCTCATATTTCAGGATTATTCATACTTTGGTTGACAATTGTTACTTTATAATACCCAGAAATCACGTGTACTCTTTCTGATGACAATATTTCAATTTTTGTTCTTATGTAACTATCCTGCCTGCATTCACACAGTAGTTTTTGAGGTGGGAATTTCATCCTCATCCTCAAGAGTGGAGCACCTGACTTCGGTCCCAGCCTGTTCGTGTTTCTGCCCCACAAATCAGAGTGCATGTGACTCACCCTGGGACAGTGAAACAGTGTGAATGTTAGGACTCACGAGGGCACTTTCAGAAGACATTGCCGTTTTCTGCTAGTGGTGTGAGATACCATGAGCCTGAAGATAAAAGCTATGTACTAACCCAGCCAGCCCAGGGGCTAACAGAGCTGAGAAACACTTTCTACCATTCCCAGCTCTCTTTTTTTGTTTCTTCTCAAATATAATTTGTCCAGAGTAACTGCAAACATGAAAAAAAAAAGGGGAGGCGGGAAGAGGAGAGAGCCATAGTAAGAATGACCAAGGGCATAACATTTAAACGTGGCAGGTACGGCGCCAGTCATCTATGAACTTTATCTGTTGCAGAGAATAAAGGTTCATTCAGTGAGTCACTTTGTAGTTCCACTTCGATTTTATTCACACTTACACGTGTTCATGAAAGCTGTGTCCTGCTCAGGCCTGGCCCTGCTAACTTTCCTCTCCTGATGGTGCAGTACACTAGCCGTGGCTACCAATATTTAGAGAAGTGATGATAGTGTTGGGGGTGCTGGGTATATGTTTCTTGTGGAGAATAGAAATGGATGGTTAGAACTGCATTATTGAGAGGCTTTTTATTTTTTAAAATTTTTGTTTTTTGACATTTTATTTTTAAAAATAACTGAAATATGTTTTATTTTCAGGGTGCCCGAGGCTAAAAGAATGTCTCTGGCATCAGATATACTGTAGATGCAAATAAATCTTGCTAATGCTTTCCAGTGCACAAATAAAGATCCCATTGTGTTCTCAGGGTAGAGTGCCTCGCTTTCTGCTAGAGTGTTCATTCCACCTGTTGACTCTCAAATATCTCCCATTCTTTTTGAGAATTCTAGGCTTTGATAACAGGTGAATAGGCATTTATTTGTGTTCTGAACAGTGAACTCCACAGGATGTAAGAATGCTTCAACTCCTCATACTGCAGGGATAATTGTTATTAGTAATAGCTAGTCGTTGCATGGAATAAACCAGTTAATTGATTTCTTCCTATCACGTAAGTAGAGTCTCTTTGAGGTGAAAACAAATTTCTAGTTGGTGATATTTGTCTGGGCAAGTTAATATTTGCCATTATGAGCAGTAGGAAAAAATGAAGGATCTAACCAAAGTTGGTGTAAAGAAAACGCACGGGCATTTTGTAAAATTACTCAAACAACCAAGACTATGACCCTGCCTCTTAGCTCGTCAGGATGCTATCTCTCTCATTTTCAGACTGTCTTTTTCTGTGACTGTTCTTTTCTCCCTCTTTAATCTTCTGTCTCGCTTCACCCAATGCCAACCATTCTTGCCCTGCATCCCATTCTGCATTCTCTCACAGTTTTCCTAGCTGTCCAAAATTAATCTTAAAAACTAACGTGTTGGTGGATAATTACTATGTTATCCCGATCATAAAACTATTTGCATCTTAAAGGAGTCAGTCTGGAGGTGGAATGCCCTATCCCAAAATACAGTCTTCAATTATGGAATATTAGGCACCTTGGAACGTGAAGGAAGAGGTCTTCATGGTCCTTCTCGGATACCATTACTTGGACAGTGATTTACTCTGTTTATGCTGCCCATATATAAATGGGCAAGGAACGTATAACTATAAAGCTCTGGGCCACTGAACCAAGGGTGAAAGTGTAGCTATACAGAAAGTAATAACTTTTACAACAGTGCATAGACTTTATATGGCCCTCGACCTTGAAGATTTTTCATACGAAAGGTTGGAGAAATCCATATAATTTCAACAACAGCAACAACAATAAAACCTGCACAGGGCTTTTCAACTTTGTTCTATGAATGGATTACAGATATTCCCTAAAATATTGACTTTTTTTTTTTAATTCCAGTGATTCTCAAACTTGAGTATGAATCAGAAAGCCTGGAAGGCTTGTTAACATGCAAGATGCTGAATTACACACCGAGTTTCTGATTCTGTAAGTCTCGAGTGGGGCTTGAGAATTTGCATTTTGGTAAGTTTTTAGGTTCTGCTGCTACTGCTGTTGTTGCTTTGGGGAACACACTTTGAGAACTACTTCTTTAGCCTTTGGGGCACCTAGTCTGGGTCATCAAGCAGGACTCAAGGAGCCACATCTGGCATCCTAGCTGTAATATGCCTGCTGAGCACTAAGGAGATGCTCTGTCTTGTAGAAATCGACTTTAGCATCCAGCTGAAGCAGCCCAGGCTGCTGCTGGAGCTGTTTATGTGTAGAACCTGGAACATGGCTCAAAATGAACTGCACTGGAGTGAAGTTCAGAGTTCATGAAAGAGGTTCTGGAGGGTGTTATTTTAGGAATGGGCTCTTGAATTTGTCTGTTTGTGGCATGTGTTTTGTTAGTGCACACAAAGCTAGCTGCACTATGACTGTTCTAAAAATGGATGCATATTCTGCAAATTAGATGTTGTCTGTTATTTTGAAATATCTCATTTACAGATGTTTATTTGGATTTGAAATCATTTGCATTACTATAAGGAATTTCAGCATTACATTAGTAAATGAAAAAATGTGCTTTTAGATTTTTTAAATATAATTTTAATTTGCTAGTTTTTAAACAACTATAATATTGGAAAATGGTTTTACAAATATTTTATCATCCCTATGTGAACAAAGTTTTTTTTTTTATGTGACTCTTGAGGAAGAAAGATTATCATTAAAAACCACGATTAGTAATTGCCTGTAGCCAGCTCAATCATAAAAATCAAACATAAAATCTATTTTTATGCAAAGAAGCTCGTTTCTCATTCAAGAAAAAAATTGAAAAAGCTTTATTTATAAGTTTTATATAAATTCACTAGTTAATACTGTTTCTATCACTTTTATTCTATTTTTCTGTTTATATTATGTCACAAGTATAGCTTTTTTTCCCACCAAGCTATATAGAACCTCCCAAGTCCCTTCCAGTTTATCCTGTGTATTGTACAGATATAATCATTTTTTTAATTTGTACTATAACATGAAAATGCTTGGGAGGCACTGCTGTGGTCTTCATTGAATGTTGATTAGCAAGGTAAAATTTTAAATTTTGCTATCCACTTTTATATCTAGAGCTACAGACAATAAACTACATTAGAGCAGATTTGTGCTATTATTGGAAGAATCAATTGTATTATTCCTCTTGAAAATAATTTTAAGGTAAATAGGTACCCATTGCTTCAGGAGAAATATGTAATGACGTCTTTTGTGGTTTGACAAAGACTGCTTCCCTCAATTTTCATTGGTATATGGAAATATATGTATAGGCACGAGGAAGAAGTAGATAAATTCTCAAAAAATAAGGATCCTCCTTGGAACAACATGATCAAAACGCCAACCAGTTTTCTTCTGAGATTCACTGTCATTGTAATGAACCTCTGTGACAGATCAGCATGTTGCCATATGTTCTCCTTATCCATGTGTATTTTAGAGAAGAAAAAATGTTAAGAATATTGTATATAGAAATTTTGCATTTGGGTTATAAAGGGAGGATTCTTTTCTATGAGAAGTTCTAAAAGCCTCAAGTATCACTGTGGCTGCATTCAAGGAAATGTTGGAAGTATGTGAGTTCATTGCAGTGTAGACTTGAGCATAAAGTCTCTCCATTATCAACATCCTCAGTGTGGACCCAGGGCTGCAAACTCTGTGAAAACACTCTTCACATTCTTAATCAAGGCGAACTCTGTGACTATGTTTATAGAAAAAAGCAAAATCAAAGTTTTAGTACCTATCCTTATAACTTCATCAATACAAGCAGTGGCTCTGAATAATTTCAGACTGGGTCTTTTCTTTTTTCTTCAAAGGCACATTTTAAAGAGATGGCATAAATATTCGGCAATTATTTTAGTGTGGATTTGGACTTAATGATCAATAAAGAGCTCACCGTGTTCTTAGTTGGGTTTTCTCTAGATTTCCAACTAAATCTATTCTTCCTGTTTCTAGTTTGAAATGGAAACAGTCCAGCTTTAATCGTAACACTATACTAGTAAAACTAATATCAAGCTGATACACAAGAACATTTAGACTTTCAACAACAACAAACTTTCCTTGTATGAATAGAAGTTATTTAGAATTCAGAAGGTTGGCTCTTTATTAGGTGAGTCTGAGCAATGTGAAACATTAACTCAATAATTCAATAGAAAATTATCCTCTTTTTTTGATTGGCATCGTTTCCCTCGTGAGCTGTGTAAGATATTGCAGATGTGTTTACCTGCGTAAAGAAAAGGGAATATCATAAGGAGTTGTGCCAAATTTTCACTGGTTTATAATGCAAATGTTTTCTGAGTTCTAATGTGACAGAGGAAGGGGGATGGGTCTTCTTCTTACCCATACTTGGAGTCTCAATTCCTGCCAAGTCTACACTTTCAGACTCGAGGATTTATTTCTAGAACAGGAATTTTCCAACACACTTCCATCAAACATACGTGGCAAAATTCTGCTCTCTGAGATAATGCAGCTCAAATTTATTGTAACTTACTTTATTATTTTCATTCCTAAATAATTTATACTAGAGGAGAGTAACAGGGGAGACAGACAGAATCATTGTTCTTTCCTTTAAAGTCTTAGAGTCATGAATAATTGTGCTTGTGAATCTATGACTATGACCTAAAGCCTTGGTATTTTGATTATGTAACCATATTTGAAACAAAATTTAGAAACGAAAGAAAAATCCTGAAAATGGGCTAATTCCTAAATATGGTTATTTACAAATTCAAAAAAGTGAGCATATATGTTATATATGTATTATACAAACACGCTCATTTCTAACAGTCTTAGCTATTCAATTTTTATTTTTATTTAATTTTCATCATTTCAACTCTATAGTTCAAATTCTCGACTATCAAATTGTTTCATTCTAGAAACTGTAGCAATTATATTATGCTTTACAGTATTCTGCTGGTTATTATCCTTAGCTGCCATTAACTTCCACAAGAAGTAAGGAAGTTATGAATTTTTTTTCTTGCACATTTCTAATAGGAGAAAAATAGATAATGACTATAAAAGTAGAACAAAAATATAATTATAAAATGGTAACTTGTTTCATTATATTCATGTACTAGAGCTGAGGGAACATGGGAGAAAACCCGAGTGGTGAGAAATTTTGTTTTTTCATAGCTGGAGAAAAGAAAGTTTTACCAAATTTGTTAGAATGTATATAAACAAGTATAGTCATTAAATAATTTTAAAGAAGAAGTTATCTTAATTCATATTACAAAATACAAAAGGTGGTTAGATTTTTTTTTTTTTTTTGACTCTAATGGAAGCTAGAGAACTGAAGTCTTTTCTGTAAACAGATTTGAAAACCGCAAGTCCCAAATACTTTTCTGTTTCACTCAAGGGAACATAATTACATCTGAAGGGCTGGGAACTCTCAAAACACTTATGAAACTTTATACTCCCAAGAGATTGCACTGGCTGAAAGTTTAAATGGATTAAAAAAAGAGTAGAGATAAATCCCTGGATGGCTGAGCCCTAATCAGTAATTTAAAGGCATTTAGAACTTTAGAGGTAGCAGTCTTGGAAAGATTGTGTCACAGCAAAGGCAAGGATCCCCTTAGGGCAATTTAAGAGCAAGAATTCTGCCCAATTCTTTTACTCTTATCCTTAAACAGAAGTTCCAGATATCTTCATACTCTGGGACTTTATATATATTCAAGTTTTGCCATGGTCCCCAAGTAACACAATAACTAGTCCAGGCTGAACCTCAGATAGCACTAGATAATTTCATCCTAACTCATGAATTCCAAATAATATGTACCAGGAAAGAGTGATGATCATTCCTGGAGTTTCTTTTGTTAGAAATGTGGGTTTGAGATTACTTCATCATCCTTTGCCTATTCTCTTCTACATAATTTCCTCTAAAAATATTCTACTTAATTATAGGGATATTTTAGACATAATTATATTGTGTAAGTAAGAATAAAGGGGAAGAAATCATGTAACGTGACTGAAAATGAATCATTTTGACCCCTTCCATTTCTGTTACACTGAAGAACCAAAAAATTTTAGTATGAGATGAACCGATTATAAAAATGTCTCAAATTCTTTATCTCTCCCTGTATTTGCATCCTTTGCAATGTGATTTTGCAGTTCCTCCAATCAAGAGATGCTTTATTTCTCTGACTCTTATTTAGTCTGGCTTTGTTATTAGCTTTGGCCAATAAATTCAATGGAAATGATGGTGTGCCAATTCCAAGCCTAGGTCTCAAGAGGCCTGGAACTATTTCAAACTTCTCTTTGAACCTCAGACACTGACACAAAAAGAAATCTGCTGGAGATGAAAGACCACATGGAGAGAAGACTGATTAACTTCAGGACTAACTAGCCAGGGGATAGCAGATGCATGAGTGAGCTCACTTGGTTAAAATCACAGTATTTGTGCAGATGGCCTATAAATCCATAATTAATAAGAAATACTTATTATTTGATACTGTACTTTGCAGTGGTTTGTTGTACAGTAATAACTAAATACCAAAGGGATGAAGCATATAATTGAGTTATTTGTTAGCTATATATCATCATAATAAGTATGTAGTTTCATACTGTCTTCCCTCAGAATTTCCTTAGTGATATTGATTTTGAAATACATAGTTATATATTAAATTTAGGAGAATAGGAAGAAAGCTATATACCAAACTTAAGGAAATAAATCTGATGAAAATATCATTCTTTTATTGAATGGATTATCAGAAAAATGCAACTGTATATTTGTATGTACTTAATAATATGTCATTAAAAAATATATATAGCAAAGATAGGAGTAGATTAATTATAATGAAATATTTTAAGCACTTGACTCTCAATAGATAAACTATATGAACTTTTCAAAGAACAAGATTACCAAAATGAACCTAATAGAATATTGCACTCAGCAACTGCAGAATGCACTCCCCCCACCACAGAGAGAATATTTATAAGAATTGCCCCAAAACTAGGTTATAATGCAAAGCTCTACAAGTTTCCAAAAATTGGAATCATATACAAGAGTATGGTCCCTGATCATGTGGATGAATTCATATATATATGAATTTTGTGTGTATGTGTATATATATATATATATATATATATATATATATATATATATACACGCACACATACATATACACATGGAGTAGCTATATATATATATAGTAGCTATATGAATTTTGCACAGAGTGGACTTCAGAACAAGAAACATTATTAGGGATAAAGAAGGGCATTATATAATGATAAAGTAGTCAATTCTCTAAGAAGATATATCAGTCCTAAATGTGAATGTGCCAAAAAAGCCTCCAAATATGTGAGTAAAAAACTAATAGAACTGCAAGGAGAAATAGATTCATTCACTATTGTTGCTGGAGACATCAACACCCTCTTTCAGAAATGGACAGATCCAGCAGGTTGAAAATCAGTAAGTACATAGTTTTACTCAAAAACACCATCTCATAATTGGACATAATAAACATTTATAGACTACTTCATTCAACAACATCAGAATACACATTCTTCTCAAGCTGATGTGGAATAGACCACATTTGGGCCATATTCACTGACCACATTTGGGCCATATTCACTGAAATAGACCACATTTGGGCCATAAAACATACCTTAACAAATTTAAAAGAATAAAAATCATAGAATGTCTGCTCTCAGACAACAATGGAATTAAAACTAGAAATCGATAGCAGAAAGGTAGCTGGAAAATACAGAGACTTGGACATTAAACAATACGCTTTTAAGTAATACATGAGTCAAAAAAGAAATCTCAAGATTTTACAAAATATTTTGAACTAAATGAAAATGAAAACATAACATCAATATTTGTAGGATTCAACTACAGGGATATTTAGAGGGAAATTTATAGCAGTAAATGAATATATTAAAAAGAAGAAAAATCTAAAGTCAATAATCTAAGATTATGCCTTAGGAATTAGAAAAGGGAGAGCAAATTAAGTCTCAAGTTAGCAGTAAAAAGAAATAAGAATTAGAGTAGAAATCTATGAAATTGAAAATAAGAAATCAATAAAATAAATAAATAAATAAAATCAACAAAACCAAAACCTGGTTCTTTGTAAAGATCAATAAAATTGATAAGCCTTTAGCCAGAGTAATAAAAAAAGAGAAGACAAAAATTACTAATATCAGAAATAAGGAATATCATTGCACATATCCTGTATATTAAAATGATAATAAAAAATACTATGAATAACTCTATGCCTACAAACTTGATAAGCTTCAACGTGAAATCTAAAACTAGAGTAGGTTCTAAAAGAAGACATAGAGGAATATCTTTGTAAACCTGAAATAGGCAAATATTTATTAGATCTGATTAAAATGCACTAAAATAATTGAAATGTTTTTAATGGAAATGAACACTTGTGCTACTTGCATGACATCATTTAAAAAATGGAAAGACAAGCAAGCAACTGAGAAATATTAGCAACACATATTATCTGGTAAATTCTAATGTGAAGCTCTTTATTTATATTCCATCTTCTCTGTGTGAGAATTAAAGTTCTCAAGTAAAAGTTAAAACAAACAAATAAAAATAGCAAAATAATTCCAAGTTTTTGGCATCGCGTTTCAACTAGCAAAATTCTTAAAGAGAACTTCTGGGATGAAACACAGATGTGTTCCTGCACAAAAACCCTTTTCACGCTGGATTAATCAGCTGTTTTCCTACCTATCTACTGTATAAATATAATCTCCTTTTATGAGAAGACATACAGAATGACATAGAAATTTCCCAGTGAAACATTTCATACATAGTCAATTGAGGGAGCATAGAACTACCCGAAAATGTATAGTCATTCACATATACGTGCTTACAAATATATGAATTTTAAAAAAATTTTCCGATCTTAATGTTACTTTTTATTTAGATACTGTTCTAGTACCTTCTTCTCAGAACATGATAAAGCTTACTGGATGTCTGAGATGCATCATTGGTGAGGCAGTCACTGTTCCCCTGCATCCTTAATACCCCTGGTGGACAAGGCCATTACTGTGTCCAGTCTTTTGAGACTTAACAGAGCTCCATTGCACAACATATAGGTTAAAAAATTTCTTGAGGATAAGTTAATTCTACATCTGAAATAAGTTCATTGGTAGTTTAAATGAAAAGCTTAATAGACATTCTTGAATATGTAATCTTTTGGCTGGCAACCACACTAGACTTCCTTTGCACTAAAGTCCTATATTTTTCTGAGTCTTTTTTACTTCCCAAAGTTGTGCTGACTGCTGTTGATAAAGCCGAGGCCATTTCCACCATGGAAAAACCTGCTGCTTCCACCTTCATTGATTTTTGGCTTGTGCTGCTTTCCAGGGAGTAATTGTTAGAATCTCTTGTGAAACAGGGAAATCATGCAACCCCTGTGCTCAGACAGCTTTTATTGCCAAGTAACTTACAGAACCTGTCCATAACCTAATTTGTACCCACACTCAAGGAAAGAGGATATTCAGTTTGTCTGGTCAGAAAGGAAAATTTGCCTAAAAAGGTTCCCAAAATTGCAACACCAAAATGTTGATATATTCTTTTAGTTGAATGTTTTGTTTTGTTTTGTTTTTTTAATTGAAAGGTATTATACTGATACGGTAAACAATTCAAACAATATAAGAATGTATGCAATGAAAAATCAAGCATCCCTTCCATCTTGAGACCTCTAGTCTTCTTCCTTAGGGGCAGCCATGTTGAACGGTTTCTTGTGTACTGCCAGAAATGATTTATATACACATACAAGGATGCATCGTTGTGTGAATTTTATAAAATATATTACAGATATCGTATATATATATATGTAAACAAAACACAAAGAGAAGCATGCAATACACACTCTTATGCAAATATGTTTTAAATTTATTTTTAATTTACATGTGGTAAAGTTGCGTTCTTTTCTGACCGTGTCAAATCCCCTTCTGTCTCTCTTTTAAGTACACTTATGATTGAATTTAGGGCCCATCTGGATAATCCAGGAGAATCTCACTGTAGCCAGATCTTAAATTTAATCACATCTGCAAAGATTCTTTTTTCTCTTAGGTAACATTTATTGGTTTCAGAGGAGAGAATCTGAAAATGTTGGGTGGCTATGAACGAGGTAAGAAAAGATGATATCAGCAACAACAAATTAGAGTGAAATCAGAGGAAATCATGGGCCGACAGCCTCAACTTCTACTCCTTATCTAAATTTCCTATTTTCCAAATTTTGTTTTCATCATCATCATTATTTCAGTCTACCCCGTTCGCTTACTTTAGTTTTGTCATTCTAGCAAATGTTCTTCACCATGACTACACATAAGCATCACCTGTATAGTTCTGTAAAACCATAAATGCTCAGGCCCAACCTCAAATCAATTGATATAGGACCTCTGGAAATGGGGCCTGAGCAACAACATTTTTTAAAGCTTCTCAGGCGAATCCAACATGAAGCCAGGGTTAAGAAGCACTACAGTAAAGTAAATTCATATGGATATGAATTATGTTTGCCTGTGGAACTGTATAATGGTATAATGGAAACCACTGGCTTTGAAACCTGAGTTCGAATCTTGTCTCTGACTTATTAGCTATAGAATCTCAGACAAGACACTCTAGTGCCTAGGCTTACTGTAAATAGTAAGTTAACATAGATGTATATATACACATATGTATATATACCTGTATATATACATATATTCATTTATAGCATACTTAATATTTATGCATATTCATTTATAATATAAATATAAAGAATATTTGTTAAATGCATGAATGTCAAAAACTATGCTAATTTCTGTAACACTGTGTTAATTGATAGTGATAAAATAAAGAGGAAAACAGAGATGATTGCTGCCCATGTGATTCTTATACTATAATGGAGAAAAGAGACATTAATCAAATAAAGTCTCCCAAAAACGTGATATCGAGGAGAAACAGTGCTATAAAACTCTGTAATAGTATTGGTAGTGTTTTCACTCAGTCAAAAGGGTCATAAAAAGCTCCTCTAAAGAAACGATATTTGAGCTGAGATTTGAAGGGTAAGCAGGAGTTATCTCAGCAATGTGGGGTAGGGAAAACACTCTGGGAAAAGGGACCAGCATATGCAAAACCCAGACTGTGAAAGAGCGTGGCGAGCACATAACCTGGAAGTAAGCCAGGGACCAGCTGAGAGAGTGCAGTGACATGTGGGATGAGGCCAGACTGGGCAGGTAGCAATAGTTAAGGGGCAGTTCATGCAGGGTCTCATAAGCTACGTTAAGGAATTTTGCCTTCATTCTGAACGCAGTGGAAAGAGACCCAAGAGTTGTAATCATGGATGGTCAGGAAGTGAGGGGGATAATGTTATTGCAAGCCTTGGAATGGTCCCAGAGTAGATGCGAATAAATGAGTGAGTGGTTTTTGGAATAACAAGTGGAAAATGGTGATAGCTTATACCACGATGATCATGAAAAGATGGGAAGGTATGAGTAGATTAAAGAAACACATAGGAGATGAAACTCGCAGGGCTCGGTGAGAAACCAATGATGACTCCTGCATTTTTGGTTTGTATGACGGGCATAACAGTGAGCTATTTACTGTGACAGGAAACTGGAAGAGAGACAAGTTCAGGGAAGATGATCAGGACATTTGGTTTTCCCCTTGTCCACTTTGACATTCCTATGAGTTATATAAGAAGAATCAAGTTAGCATTTGGATACGCAGGTCTGTAGCTCAGAAAAGAAGCTTAGGATGAAAAACATATTTATGCGTCTTCCGAAAATTTGCAGTAAATAAAGCTGCAGCTGTCAATGAGACTTTCCAGGGACAGACATTGGGTGAGAAGATCTGAGAACTCAAGGCTGAGGCCTGAAGAGCTCTGATATTTACTGGCCTACGCAGAAGGAAAAAATAAGTCAGCAAAGACTATCAGAGAGGTAGGGAAAAAATCTGGAGAGTATTTATCCAGGAATTCCCCTAAAGATAATTTTATTTACAAGGGAGTACTCAAGAAATTTGAATATTGATTCTAAGTGAGGTAAGACAAAGACTAGGAAAAATCCACAGGCTTTAATGACATGGAGATCATTGGTGATCCTTGGAAGACCAGTACTGGAGAGACAAATAAGCAGAAAGCCAGACTGAAAATAACTGGGCTGTGCATGGAAAATGAGAAATTGAAACATAGGGTGTAGATGAGAAATATAATTGTGAAAAGGAAGAAAGAGTGCATTACTAACAGGGTGAAAAATGTTGAGGATTTATGCTTTATTGTTTATTTGTTTTAATAGGACAGATTGAGAGCATTTAATAACAGTGAGAAGTTGAATTATGAGTAACCATGTATGTTCCTGAGAAGGAACTAGATTGACCTTAGATAGCCACAAGTTCTTGTTCAAAACAAGAGAGAGAATAAAATGGACACAGATGAAATAACTTTGTATGCTTGGTCTCAGGGAAGTGGACATGCTCCTACCTGAGGGCTTCTATTTTGTTTCCAAATTAATCTATTGAAAAGGTAGTAGAAAGAGAAGAGTCAGAATTTTAAGGAGAGGGAAAGATTGGCAAAAGACATGTGGCAAGTTTAGTGGGGGAGACTGAGTTGGGCAGACAAATGTAATGAAATCTTTAGGTATGGTGATTGCCTCAGTTGAGGATGCTGTTTTTGTTTTTGTTTTTGTTTTTTTCAGAAGTTATAATCTTGTATTGTATAATTTTATCAGTGTTCAGCTGTTCAGGGTAGAGAATTGAACTCACTCAGGATTGGAGGGGAAAAGGAAGTTAGGAATGTACAAGAATATTTGTAATACAACACGGCAGACTAGACCCTCTATAAAAACAATAATCTTAATAACTCATTCTCTCTCTCAACACACAGTGCTCATTTTAGATTTTTCCTCTCCCCTCAAAGTTCTAATTTTCCCTTTCCTTCCACTTCCTTCTCAGAATATGAAAGCAGTGTGATGGAAATTTACCTGTTTCCTGAGACCAAACTTTCAAATTTGTGATTCCCAATGAATCTGAACTTCATGAAGAGGCGAGTGAAGAAATGAGAGGGGCTGATGGATTGGAGGTCCCTTTCTCCACTTAATTTTTCCATAAATATTCATAACCTCATCTAGTTTCTAAAATCCTTTTTAATGTAAATATTCTATTGCTTCAAATAATTAGAAAATTCTTCTAATATTTCTCCTTGTTTTGTTGGATCTTTTACTAACTCGATGAGTTTTCATGGTGAAAAAAGAAATACTTTTAAATAGCTACAACAGATTTATAGTTTGGACCCCATGCCCTATCCCCTCTTATGTCCTAGAGTCATGACAGTGACTGCTTATCTCAGATGTTTAAAGGATGATGCTAATGAGGCCAAGTCTGTTTAGTGTCACTGTCCTCCCTGGATTCAGACTGACCTCTCCTGGTTTAGTCAGCTCTCTCACATAAACACATCATTAGTCTCACAAAGGCGATGGGAGAGAGTGGAGCAAATGTGACTACGAAGACATCAATAGTATGGAAAGAAAATGCAGCTCCCTGGATGTGCTGTTCTTTATAAAAGAATCAAATATCCTCATAAGTGGATTTAGTGTTTTCAAAGTAACTTCGCATCTGTTATCTGCAAATTTTGAGGCAGAGAAAAGAACATTATTTTGTCCATTTTTTAGATGTGAAATCTGAGATTCGGTCACGTCAAGAGGCTTACTCATCAAAGTTGTATTAACTGTGCCTTTTATTTTCTGTATTTCTGATGCTTTGACATCTGAGACCTCACTGACACTGGAAAGACTGCCCCTCCCAAAGCTAGCCAATTCTTAGAGATAGTAAACAACTCATCTGTGAGTGTTTATCAAATACAAACTGAACCATCCAGAGCCCACACTGCAACCACCACATCTACGAGGCTCTCATAGTCCACCTCTCAAGGGCCAGGTACCAGAAACTAGGAACAACCCCTATGCTCCAAGGCCTGCTGAAAATTTTCAAACTAGCCAATCGTAAACCTGCCTACCCCGCTTTGCTCCTTCCTTCCTGAAGAAAGCACAATAAAGGCTCTTGCATGCAGCTTCTTCCTCTCCCTCTGCCTCCTATCCGACCCTGGTGCTTCTCGTGTGACTCCATGTGGTATGTCATGCCCCTCCTCTTGGGAACAATGAGTAATAAGCTATCTTTGTATTGGAGTCATCTCCGGATCTGTTGGCTTTAGATTTTCTACTTATGCACTGTATTTTAAAGTAGTGGTGTGGCTTGAAAGTGGTGAAGCCAGAATGAGACTTCAGATTTGGATCCTTTACATTTTACCACTCTACTGAACTGGGTGGAGTCGGGGTAGGAGAAATCACATCTACTATTTATTGGATTCATTCATACATTAAATATTTATATTTGGAGAAGCCATAACATGCTAGGCAGTTGCAAGCACTGGGTATATGTTGATAAAATAAATTCTAACAGAGAAAGCAGCGAGACAAAACAAACAGGTAAATAAGCATATGAATATATAATTACAAATTTTGACAAGTGCTGTTGATGGAAGGAATAATCTAATATATGGTTGTCTGCTTTAGATTGGATGTCAGAGGAGATTTTTCGAGGAGGTAATATCTCAACTATGACCTAGAGGAAATGAAGGATCCAGCCAACTAAAAAAGAGGATAATACAAATGCTCAGAAGCCCTTGGGCAAAAATGATCTTGGTTTCTAAGAGAATGAAAAGAAAAACAGGGTAAATACAGCATAGGAGAGAATGAGAGATTGAAGAAGTAAGGAGAAGTCAGATTATTTCAGGGTTTTGTAGAATATGGAGTTTGATTGTTTTGCAAGGCTAACGAGAAGCTATCAAAGGTTTTTAAGCAAGGGAGTGATGTGATTCCTTTCATCTGTATAAAGATCTCTTTGGCAGCTGTGGAGAATCAATACAAGGAGAAGAGTGAAGGAAGGAGACCGTCGGGGAGGCTATTTTAATAGATCAGAAAAGAGGTGTTGATAATGGCTAGGTCTAAGATGATGGCTATAAATATAGAGAGAACAGACAGATTTAAGATACATTTCGGTAACGGATTGATTATATATGTAAGGGTAAAATGAGGAAATCAGAAGAGCCACGAGAAACTTGAAGGGTTTTGGGTTAAATAATTAGTCAGATGATGATGATGCCATGTGTTTATATGAAGAAGATTGGAGGAGGAATGTGTGTGTGTACGTGTGTGTGTCTGTCTGTTCCAAACAAGGATCATCTTTCAGCCTTACTTTTATTTGTGTGTGTGTGTGTGTGTGTGTATGTGTATGTGTGTTTAAGCAAGTAATAGGGGTAGATGAAGTAGAAATTGAGAATTCTATCACAACACATGAAAGGATGTATTCATCTGGGGCTATCTATACAGAGAGAAGTAAAAAGATCCACAACTGATACCTGAGAAGTTATAACACTTTCAGGTAAAGTTAAGGGGTTAAAACTGTAAAAGAATAAACAGAAGTGGCCAGAGAGAAATGAGGAAAGCAAAAAGTTGGACTACTTTGTAAGGGAAGAATTAGCACTATTTACTAATCTCAGAAGCTAATCAGCTAACAAGTGGTAAAATCAGGATTCGAACTGTTTGTCTGACTTCATAGTTTCTATTCCGATTGCTCTACCAAAGTATCTTTCTGAAAATAAAGGTATTAATTGTGGATTATATATTCTAAATGTTTTCTAAACTGCCAGGCTATAGGTATCTCCTGGAATTCTTATTAAATGACAG
Organism: Pteropus medius; assembly: GCF_902729225.1. Classification (NCBI taxonomy): domain Eukaryota; kingdom Metazoa; phylum Chordata; class Mammalia; order Chiroptera; family Pteropodidae; genus Pteropus; species Pteropus medius. Next base: position 15,807,750 of record NW_024340849.1, read on the forward strand.
GTTTTCTAATCCTTTTCCTGCTGTTTAAAGAAAATTTCTTTTTTATCCTGTAGCCACAGCTAAATACAGGTTGATGTGAAGATTAAAGAAGGTGATGTATTTTTTTGCCCAAATTTGCTAGAATCAGAGAGGCTAAATGACTCGCCCAAGGTTACACTGCTGGGAAGAATTGGCATTTGAACTCAGGACCATTTGTCTCCCTTACTGATTTACCTCTGCAGTATTGATGAAAGCACTAATCGGTGTCTATGAATGTGGAATGCCCCTCTGACTCTGTGGAAAACCTATCTAATCTTCAGATTACATATGTTTTTTTTCTCTGAAGCTTTGACTTTGATTCAGATTTTCCCTTCCTCTGGATACCTCTAGTGTTTATCATCTCTAATATTAAATTATTTCTTAACATACATTGCTCTGTGTTGCTATATTATATCTCCCTGGGATTGTAAATTAATTCCTTGTGGTCATGATTCACAGTCTGTGGCAGAATCTCCTAGCTAATCACCAAAATCCATGCTCTCTTTGTTTCCTTGTTATTAGACTAAATTCTCAGCTGTCCTTGTGGTCGAGTGTGACTTTGAAACAAAGTTCTTTCTAATGAAGTAGAAGGAGGAGCTTAATATGAGTCTTCCAGCCTTAAACTTTAATAATTCCATGAGTGTTCCACTATGATCTTTTCCCCTTTATGTATACTGAAATGGTGATAACCAGTGGTACATGTGGTAGAGTCACTGTTAGCCTGGGTTCAAGACTGCGTGGAGCATGGCTCCCTGCCAACCCAAGAACTGCATGCAGACAAAATAAGTGTTAATAGTATTTGAACCCTTATATTTGGGCATTTGTATATATTTTTCAGTTTAACATACACTAATATATAGTCCTATATACATCTTTTGTGCTCTACCACATTATACGATGTTCAACATGTGATTAAATATTTAATGATAATGGTAAGTATCTATCCTACATAGTAACATAAAAACTGAGTGGTATGAAAACAAGCAATTCTTGTAAATTGCAGACTTCATCAAACACTGTGATAAATTTCAGTCTCAAGTTTATTATAATCATTCACTTGATTTTCAGATTTTAAGAGGTATTATCTTTATCTTCTCATATTCCTATTATAGGGAAATATTTTGATTATATTTATCTGATGTAACTGTTTTACTTCTAGTTTAGCACAGGTGGGTCATCACAGCTAAAAATTATTAGTTAATCAATGCCAGGTTCACAGAATATATCATTTGCAATATAAATAGTGGGTTCTAATACTGTTTTACAAGACTCAGGGGAAATATTACTTTCTGCTAGCAATGTAATTCATTTACTTTACAAGTCCATTTTTTGAAAGGTTAGAGAATCTACAAAGGACCAAGCATTTAGATCACTCTCATGAATAATAAATAGATCATTCTCATTAATACTTTTAATAATATATTGTTGTAAATGTATTTATATATTCATAATTTATTAGTGGTTAAGGCTTTGAAACAAACCAAAGCAGATCCTGAATAATACTTTTGTAAAGCAGTTGAGGAAAAATAAAATTAAACTATAGAATCAACCAACCAAGAAAAAATAGATTTTCAGGTTCCAATGGCATTATGTGGGGGAAATAATTAGATTAAGATGTGGAAAATACATTGGAGTAAATACTTTTGCAATTTTTCTTTGGATTACAAAGTATGTTTAATAGGGAAGAAGACAAAGAGAGAATAAGCAATTTTGTTCTGTTGCCTACCAACTAAAACTTGATTTAAACAAAAGAGCGTTTATTTTTATTTGTATTATGTATTATATTATGAAAGTGGGAGGCAATCAGGTTGACTGTTAGAGCTTAATGTGACTAGTAAATATTCACCCTATGAATAATTGGTCAGATCTCAGAAAATGGTTGAGGGAAAGAAGGATCCAAGGATCCTTTACCCCTCTATCCCCATCCAATTCTGATCTACTGCTTATTCTGAGACAGATATCTCCTGGGATTTATGGAAGATTGAGTGCCAATAGGAACTTGGAGTGTTTGAGGAAAGACCCAGCCAAAAGACCTGGTTCACAATCTGTCTTATTTTGTGAAAGCTGGATGAGTATCTTCATTCTTCTATCAGGAACTCCTGGTTAGGACCAAAGGTGGTCGCATCCTAGGAGGAGCTTAATCTGTACATAATAGAGGCTCTCTGGAATAAGACTGACATTGGATACACACATTTTCGGGACCCCAAGTGTCTAAGAGAAGCAGATGGACAAGCCAAATTCTTTTTCTCTTGAAACTGAGACAATAACTAGGGAACTGATATTAGCAAGAATTCCTATAGGTGTTAGCAGGGAGGTGGACACCCACTTGTTTCTATACTGTCAGCCCCCTAGAAGAACATACAACTTTATTTCTGCCTATCTGTAGAACTACCATCATTCAGAAAAATCTTATAACCTGAGATCTAATGACCAATAGTGAAAGAGAAACAAAAAAAATGAGTGCATATTATCCACGATAGTAAAATAGAGCTGCTGGAAAAGATGGATCACAATCTGAATAAGAAAATAATGAGAGTACTTAGGTAGAACCTTAAGTGAAGAATCATTCCCACACATACATACAAACACCTTAACTTATTCTTAGAGATCCTTGAGTTCTTCATGACAATATCTAAATTTTGAATTTTGAATACTATAAGCATATAGAAAATGATATGGAAAACCATCCTAAAACAGAGAACAGCCATACAATTTTAATGCTTGTATTTTTATTTGTATTTATGATTGTGATGACACTTTTAATTTATTAATTTATTATCACTTCCTAGTAAAAAAATTTAGAGGTACATCTAATAATATTTAATGAATCGCTAAGTGAATTCCACATGAAAAAGATTTTGCAATAAATTATAAAGAAAATATAATCTTTAAAAATGAGTCATAAAATGATACAACATAGAATAGACAAGTCAAACCCAAATGATTCAGTACACATTCTCATTCAGTACAATACTCACATTGTAAATAGTGATGTAGAGTCAGTAAAGCATTGTATATAACATTAAATTATTGTTATTTATTTGATTTTTATTGGTTTTGTAGCTCTATTTCTTTTTTAAATTTTATTTTATTATTAGTTCCAAGTATATAGTACATCGGTTAGACATTCATATAGTTTATAAAATGATCCCCCTAATTGCTCTTTCTGTCTGCTGGCTCTCCACCTAGCCTTTACATTAATGCTAACTGCATTCTCTGTGCTGTGCTCCCCATTCTCCTGATCATCTATCAATTACTGATTTGTACTTTTTTAACCCTTCACCTCATTCTCCCAGCCCCCAAACCCCCCTCCCTTCTGGCCATCACCAGATTGTCCTCTATATTTGTGAGTCTGGTTTTGATTAGTTTGTTCTTTTTTTTCTTCTTAGATTCCACATGTAAGTGAAATCATATGGTATTTTTCTTTCTCTGTCTGACTTATTTCACTCAGTAAAATAACCTCTAGGTCCATCCACGTCATTACAAATGGTAGGATTTCATTTTTTTTTAATAGCTGAATAATATTCCATTGTATATATGAACCATAACTTCTTTATACAATCATCTGTTGATGGACATTTAGGTTGCTTCTATATCTTGGCTATTGTAAATTGTGCTGCCATGAACATAAAAGTGCATGGATCTTTATGAATAATTGTTTTGTTTTTTTTGAGGGGGGGCGGTAAATACCCAGTAATGCAATTGCTGTGTCAAAAGGTAGATCCATTTCTAATTTTTTGAGAAACCTCCAGACTGTTTTCCATAGTGGCTGTACCAATTTGCATTCCCACCAACAATATATGAGAGTTCCCTTTTCTCCACACCCTCACCAACACATGTTGTTCCTTAATTTATTGATAGCCATTCTGACAGGTATGAGGTGACATCTCATAGTTGTTTTAATATGTATTTCTCTGATGATTAGTGACCTTGAGCATCTTTTCACATATCTATTGGCCATCTGTATTTCCTCATTGGAGGAGTATCTGTTCATGTCTTCTGCCTTTTTTAAATTGGATTGTTTGTTTTTTTTGTTGTTAAGTTGTATAAGGAGTTCTTTATATATTTTAAATATTAATGTCTTATCAGATGTATCATAAGTGAATATCTTTTCCCATTCAGTCGGTTGTCTTTTCGTTTGTTGATGGTTTCCTTTTCTGTACAAAACCTCTTTAGTTTGATGTAGCCCCATTTGTTTATTTTTTCTTTTGTGGTATGCATAATTCTTTTTGTTACTATTGCACGCAAAAGCCTTGTTTACAAGGGAATGGTGTAAACATTTATACCATTTTGGTCACTATTTAGTAGACATAACTGTTTAATAGTTACTGAATCGTGATGTAAAGAAATGTGACAATATTCAGGTATGTCTTTTCTGAATGTTTCAAATTACAATCTATGAGCACTGTTGACACTCACAGGAGAGAATAAAATTACCTGTGCAAAGACGGAAAAAAAAAAAGGAGATATATCCGAGAAGTAATTACTGTTAGCAATATTAGAGAGTTTAGTGCCTATGTTTTCTTCTAGAAGTTTTATGGTTTCAGATTTTACATTTAAGTCTTTAATCCTATTGTTTTGTTTTTAATTTATAAATTTGTTTTAGATTTATGGTTGCATGAACATTAAAAACATGTTTTGTTTTGTTTGTATATATTTAAGTAATTTATTCCAACATTAGAAGTCTATTATATTTTTTCTCTTAAAAGGTGTACCTATATACTCATTTTTGAGAAATATTACTTTATATATATCTCTTTAATGTGTTTTTATGTCTCATTCTTAGTTTAAAATTTTTGTTTTCCATTTTATATTCATAAAATATCTTACTCAAGATAGTTCCTAAATTGCATTTTTCAGACATTTACTCTGTAGGCTTTAGAGACCTGTGTTTTTGTACATAAATCAAAAATACATTAAGTAATAATATATATTTAATTCTACATCCCAGGATTCAAAATTGTGATGTCAAATCAATACATGATGTGGCTCTGAGCTCTTATTCCATGTCCAAACACGTTGTCACATGCCCCAACAACCAGTAATACAATGGGCCCATTCACGAAGAAGAAAAGCATTTTCTTGAATCCAGCTACTGTGAGATTAAGAATCTCAGTTATAATCAAATTTGTGATTATTTATAAAATACAAAGGAAGGTAATTCTTTAGAGATGATGTTGACTGTCATCTATTCAAATAAAACTATGAAGAGTCCATGGGAAATATCATGTTTAAATGAGAGGTGAAGAAAAGGCAAGTAGTGTTGAAAGTGGTATCTTTAATAGAACTTGTTATTCTCATCTTTATATTGTCCTTCAGTAATATATTATAAAAACATACTTTCTGAATTCTTTATTGGGGTTTAAAGGAATAATGTTATTATGTATTTGTTTTCTATTCTTATGTGTATTCCTATTCTTGTCTCCCTGCAATGCAAAAGTCCCATTTTAAATGACAGAAACAATTGAGGAAGGCCCTCCTTGAATTATAATCAAAGACTTAAATGTGACTTCTGAGCAGACCTAGTCCTAGTGGCAACGATTCTGCAAATGTGTCTTTTTCAAGATACTTTTACCTTTATTAAAAAGACTACCTGGGAGAGGAAGGAAAGCATAATTTTTATCAATTCAGATAGCATGATTACAAGATTATACCCTAAGATCTTGGTCATCCAATGTTGGCCCACTGAATGTTAGATTGACAGGAAGCAATGTGTGCTCTCTTAAGAAATACTTTTGAGTGGTTGCCATAAACGACTTGCAAATGGAATTCTTAAAAACAACAGCAAAGAAATCATCTCAAGGAACATATCTGAGCTGTCACTCCAGAAGTCAAAAGCTCAATTCTCTGCTGATCAGATTAATTTAGGCCATCTGTAATTTGTTCCTATCTCTTTCCAGTCTCATCTGGCCAGTTAATATATCTTGGGCCTGATGCTTCAAGTGTCTTTGGAGTGTATAAAAAACCTGATATATCTTGATTGAGCTGATGGAGCATAATTTGGCTCTTTATAGACATATTGCAAGTTTTCAAAAAAAAATTATGAAACTTCAACAGAATGAAAGACATTACAAATTTAACACAATGAATGAAACATGTTTTCTCAGCTCTTTTCATTCGGTAGAAAATTATGTATCATCCATTTCATACGGTATCCACATACTATACTGATCTATTCGATATTTGGTTTAGTTTAGCTATTGGAGAAGGGATAGAGTACAACAGAAACTCTGCTTATTTGTTCATCTTTAAGAAGAAAATCTGTGACACAAAAAGCAATTCAGTCATTTTTCTTCTTTATATGAGGTTTTTGATTTATGGCTTCCAGTAAGAACTGCATCAGAACCCAACAATTCAAAGGAACTTGTCCTTGGGCATTTTTTGATTGCTACCTACTTAGAGTAAATAAGTGGACACATCTAGGAAATCTATTTCCTTTTAGTGTTATAAGACTTGTACTGTATTATGAGATAAAGAGGAATATTATGAGAAATATAAACGACAGTGACAAAGAAGATCTGTTGAACTTAGTAAAGAAAAGAGATTTATCTTCAAAAATATAAAAGTAGACAATACTCTTATTCTGGTTTAGATTCAATTTCATTTATATCCAGCTTTCAAATGGAATTATTTCAAAAAGAATTAAAATATGAGGTTATTCTCTCATATCTTGAATAAGCTGGTTCTAAATTTTTATCCTGCGGGAACTTTTCTTATTTAGCCTTTCCTGACTTGCCTCTCTTTCTTGCTCATAATACTGATAGAGATTTGATCGTTGGCTCTTCTTAGGTTTCTGCTGAATGAATTATTTGCTTTCTTAAGATTTTGGCTTAATTGTTTTCACAAGATTGGCAGATCTGTGCAGATAAATGTACTGTTTTCTGGTTCTCATTAATCTGTTTATCCCCTGTTTATATGCCAAAGAACTCTGAAAATGCTAGAACATGATCACTTGAATGGTCTTTAGAGGTAGCCTTTGCCCTGTTCTGCACATCACTGCTGCTTAAAAGCAGCTACAACTCATGGCTCTGCCACCAAGTGGATAATGTAACATCGGGCAAGTCTCTTCCTGACTCTGAGCGTTTTGTGCAAGTCATCTAGGGGCCCCTTTTAGGACCATTGTAATTATTGTTAATAATACTTATAATGATAGTTTCCATTTATTGTTTACTCTGCTATGGGTTTTAAAATAGAATTGATGCAATCCTTTTAGTAATCCTATTAGGTATGTGGTATTGTCTCAGTTTTATGGATAAGGCAAACTGAAGTGCAGAGAAGGTAAGCAACTTGTGACTTGTTTAGTTTCTGTGATCTGCCCACTCTGTCTTGATTTTGCCTCTCCCAGAGACAGTCGTTGCTGAGTCTTGCTGGTTATGCCTTTTCTCCATCCCTATGACCACTGCTCTTGTTTCAACCCCTGGACTTTTTAACCTCTTCCTACTGGCCCCCCTGCCTCCAGTTTTATACCCTTTCTCTCACGTCTGTCAGTTTTTCAAATGTAGTTCAGGGACCACTTACTTCTTCTAGGAAACCTTCTGACTAACACCTCCATTGGATTAGGTTACCTTCCTCTGTGTCCCACAATACCTTGTGTATCTCAGATCTGCTTTATAAAAAATATAGAAATAACCAATATTTAATAAGTGTCTACTACCTAACAAGGACTGTTCTAAGCTCATTTATATGCATTAATTCATTGAGTTCTTACAGGAACCACATGAAGTAGGTACTATTAATATTGTTTTACAGATATTCAGTAATTTGCCCATGATCACAAAGCTATTTCATGCCAGAGCTGGAATTTGAATCCCAGATACACTTGAGAGTCTGATCTCTTAGTTTCTTGTTCTATACTGTCTTTTGCCTCAGGTACTATCCTCACCAGAAGCCTACTATAGCTCTTTCCTGAATTATATTTCAGAAGTAATTTGGATTTCTAAAAGTCTGAATTAAATTGTGAAGCTGAAAATGAAGAGTTATTAGTAATTTTTGATAGGCTTAAAGAAATAAAATAACCCTGGGATCAGATTCTCCTACATTTATATAAAGTTAGACACTTTAAAATGTTTTTTACTTCTGTGGGACACATGGTTCCTGTTTTCTAGGTAAGAAAACTGAGGATAAAATGAAGTAGCTTCCCTAAAGCAGATTTTCTTTAGCACTATTAAAGCTGGGGTTGGATAATTCTTTGACATGAGGGACTGTTTTGTGTATTATAGAATGTTTAACAGCATCTCTGACCTCTACCTCTTCCAGTTGTAACAACCAAAAATGTCACCAGGTACTGTCAAATGTCCTCAGAGGACAAATTTACCTCCTTTTGAAAACCACTGGTCTGGATTCTTATACTGGCAAGTGGCAGTTTGAAAACTGGCCTTCTAAATCTCAGTCTGATTCTATTCCCATTTCTCTGAGTTAGCACCCATTTCCAAACAAACAAATAAAATAAACAAGCAAAACAAACAAACAAACAAATAAACAAACAGCTACAACGCAGTCCTCATTGTCTTTTACCCAAATTTCTGTCAACGATGGTGGAACATGTCCCTTTGGTTACAGGCAGAAGTGCACAGCTGATTGGCATTTTCCTGAATCAAGACCTCTTGGTATTATCAAATGGAGAAATTGGACCTTTGTGAAAGGTCAAGAGCACCTTAGGATTATGATGATACATGATTTAGAGAAGTAGCACCATGGAGTTCACTATCAGCCATCAGAAAACACAGAAAAACACTGATGGTAAGAATGGAAACAGCCTGCACATGTGCTGAGTCCCTCAAGATGAAAAAAATCATCCTGAAAAGTGGCTTCTGTATGGTGTGTTCTAGACTTTGATACCATCTTCTTTGATCTATTTAGACAAGGGATTCTGGTTTGGGGAGTCTAAGGGAAGTAACATATTGTTACTCTTTTCAGGTGAATGTTTTAGAGATTGATACTTTGATTTGAGTGTGGCAATTTGAAATGCTCAGGAGAAGAGCAAAGCTTTTATGGAATAGTAACAATTAGGTGGATCTAGAAGTGAGACCAGTTAAAAGTGACTCAGTGTATTTGCTTTATTTTCTTCCGCTGTCTTTACTTGTTGGACTTATTCATTGTGGTGGTTAATTTTATTGGGTCACTAGTGCATGAGGTGCCCATACATTTGGCTAACCATTATTTCTGGGTGTGTTTGTGACGGTGATTCCAGATGAGATTAGCATTTGAATTGGTAGACTAAGTAAAGCAAATTGCCCTCTACAATGTGGGTTTAGCATCGTCTAATCTTTTGAAGGCCAGAATAGAACAAAAAGGTGGAGGAAAAATTGACCGACTGACCAATTGAGCTTCGATCTGCTCTTGGCACCTCTGGTTCTCAAGCCTTTAGACTCAGACTGGAATCTACACCATTGGTTCTCTGGCTCTCAAACCTTTATACTATACCACTGGCTTCCCTGGGGCTCTAGCTTGCAGATAGCAGATACTGGAATTTCTCTCAGGTTCCATAATTACATCAAACAGTTCAGCATATACGTATCTTACTGGTTCTGTTGAACCCTAACTAATACACTTATCTTATTGGCAAATATAAGATCATCTTTCAAAAATTATGAATCAAGAGTATTTTTTCTTATTTCTCAATTCCTATTATATAAATATAAAATGTGCTTAACCCAGAGAGAACCTGTTGAAGTAAAATCATTTTCAAGGGCATAATGAATGAAATAATGACATATAAATATTTGACTGAGAATTATAATAAACTGTGATACAATCCTGACTCTGTTCCTAACTAGAGTTGTAAATGTGGTGATGTATCTTTTTCTCCTTCTGGACGTTAAATATCTTATCTGCAATGAAGAGGTTGGACTGTATCGGAGGTTATCAACTTGGGGGCAATTTTGCTGTCAGGGATTATTAACTATGTCTGCAGATGTTTTGGTTGTCACTAGTGGAGGTGGTGGTGATAGTGGATGGAGGCCAGGGATACTTCTAAGCATCCTACAAAGTGCAAGACAGCTTCCCACAACACATAGTTATACAGCTTCAAATGCCAATGGTGCTGAAGTTAAGAACCCTTGCAATAGATTTTCTCTCCGGCAGCCCTAAATCTTTATGAATCTATCACTCTGCTCTCATTTTCTCTGTTGTGGTATTCTAATTTAAAGGATCTTCATAAAAAGTTAGAGCAACTGATGATGAATAATTAATAAGAAAGAAAATTTTACTATTAAGAAACGTGGTCTGATTCATAAAATATTCCCTCAAATTTATTAATTTGAGGACTAAGATCAATACCAAGCACTTTTCCTCAAGAAATAATCTCTTTTCAAGGAGCTCTACACACACAGCTTTTTAGTAAAACTATATTAAGGAAGGAATTGAGTTTCCTTTATTCATAAAGCTATTTTTGTATCTGTTACTGGTGACAAATCCTATTGGGGAAAAGTTGAAGAAGAACAGAAAGAGGCTTAAAAAGACTAAGTGTCTGAAAATCTCTTTGCTTAAAACTTTTCCTGTACTATCTCTAACTGAGAAATCCATTTTGATTAGCAAGCTATTTCTTGGGAATGCAGATGATCCCTAAGAATGAACAAATATTACTCTGTGTTAGTAGGAATCTCCACAGTCAGAATGACAGCTAAGGATCTGGAGTTTTGTTTTGAAATAAGAACGTTTAAAGGTGGAGCCTGGATGAGTGAGGCTGCTGGAGAACATGGCTCTCTGATGGGGAGGAATCCTCATGGGTAGTAGTAGGTAGTGGCTTCGGGGAGATGGGCATCATTCAGTAGAGTGTAAATGCCTTAGGAAAGACAAAGAGACCCCAAATTTCCAGTTTGAACATTCCTTCATCACAGCAGATTTTCTAGTGTGTTGACCAGATTCTCTTGACAAAGGGAAAAGAAATTTACTGTAAACTTATCTCTTTCCCTTTCTTCTTTGATATCATTATTAATAGATGTTCATTTTCAGTGGGTCTTAGATGTTTATTTTAGTGGGTCTATCCAGGAGCACAAGAGTTTTGCATGTGAGTTTATTTAACAATGAAAGGTGATTTTCAGTACTGTCTCTTCTGTCAGCTTAGTGACTTCCTTGAGTTTATGGGTCAATATCCTTAGCCCATAGGGGTTTGGGGGTTGCTGTTTCCTATCACAAAGATTCACCTGTGAATATTTTTTCCTTTAAATACACTAATATCACTAATACGCCAATATCACTAATTTTATATATTCCAATAAATATAATTATATGATAATTATATATTTTATATATATTTACATATATGAAAGTCTGCTCAGAACCCGGTCAAGTAGGCATTGTTTTGATTGTCTGGGGTGGATCTGTTGATCCTCAGGTGGTAGGATGAGCTGGCATCACTTTTCCTGGTTTCTGTCCTCCACAAAGGCACTTCCTCTCCTGGATTAGGCAGTGGCTTTACTTCTGAACTCCTCTTCTCAAAACTCACAGTAAGTGTACACGACCCATGGGCTCTCGATGTTTCCCTTTGATGGCATCTGGGGACTATTTAACAGCAGGCAAAATTAGAGGGTGACTTTAAAATTGTTGAATTTCAGACATTAAGAATGGGTAGCCGAGATAGAAGATGCTTTCGAGCGCCTGTAAACCAGCTCCTGTTGGTGACCTTTCTTTCCTAAAGTTAGCTAATTAGGAGAGCCTGTCCTTCACCTTCCCATTCCAGAGACTTCTAGCTCTGTATTCCATGGAAATACAGGTCTACCAAACCTTATCTGAAACCTTGGAGCCTGATGTTTTCCAGATTTCATTTGTTTTAAAAGAGGCAATTCAGTGAGTATAAGGAGCACAGAGGATTTTTAAGGCAGTGATACTACTCTGCAGGGCACTCCCATGATGGATATATGTCAACATACATTTGTCCAAACCCATAGAATGTATAGAACCAAGAGTGAACCCTGTTGAAACTACGGACTTTGGGCAATAATGATGTATCATTATCAGTTCATTGACTGTAACAGTCAAATCTTCTGGTGCTGGATGTTGATAATGAAGGGTTATACATGTTTGGGGCCACAGGGTATGTGGAAAATCTCTGTACCTTCTTCTTTGTTTAGCTGTGTACCTAAAACTGCTCTAAAAATAAGTCTGTTAGAAGAGAGCAATAATATATAAGCTATTTATCATTAAAACATCACTGGTAGGGTCTGAAGTAAAACCCAGTATATAAAATAATATCTTTGCCAAGAAAATTATACTCACTTATGCTAAGTGGGATAAACATAGCTTATAAATAGCCTCAAGTTAATTCAAGTCAGATTTTGTCTCCAAATAAGTTTGCATCAAACTTGCAAAAAACATAATAATGATAATTGGATTTCTGAGGTCTTTGGATTTTGAAGTTGTGGGTAAAAGAGAAAACATCCACCCACTCCGCGACATTTATATTGGCTTCAGAGAATCAACCAATTCCTAATAGTAGCTGCACAGGCTTCCTTGTTGGGTGAGAGGGCCCAGAACTGCCATCTTGGCAAAGTCAGCCCAAGTGCCAGCTCCTCTGTGCCAGAGACCCATCCTCTGGGATATACAGAGCTGTAGATGGTGCCAGGTGACGATAGTGTGATGGGAGAGGTTAATTCTTCTTCCACTCAGGCCCTCTCCATCATACATCATCATGAAGCTGCCACTAGGTTCCAGAGGCAGCATCTTACTGCTGCTACTCCCCTCTCTCTGCCCTCAAAAAAGTCAGCTTTGCCTACATGTCTTTTGGCAAATAAGGGTCCCTTTGCTTTTTTGGGTAATTCTAGACTTATCAAAAAGCCAGAATGAAGCCGAGTTTGTACTGATCACCAAAATAACTCAGAAAATAGAATTCCAGCTTTCCTTATTTTATGCTCTCACTCCCAAGCTCTGATCTATTTCTTGTAAAAGGGAATGCTTACAAGTATACCTTCTTTTGTGAATTAGCTTGTTCCATTAAGAGTAATTTTTTTAAATGTAAGTATACCTGAGGGTGTGCTACTCACATAAATCCCTCAAATATATATATAAATTTTTTAACTAACTAATCTCAATTTAACATTTATGTCAGGGGCAGGTCTGACTTTTGGTCACATTTCTACTGGTAACTATTTCACCTGACACAGGTGTCTCTCATTCTTCATGCATAAAATGAGGATATTAAATTCAAGGGCATCTCTAACATTTGTGCTCAAACTGGATCCTTCAGATGGGATTCAGGACTTTGTGAAACCATTGTTAAGTAAAAGTGTGTGCATGTCGTGTGTGTGTGTGTGTGTGTGTGAGCATTGGGGTAAACACATCATACCCTTCCCAAAATTCTAGAAAGAATGCATTCATTTTTTTCTTAAAATTGTTATGATTTGATAGATTTGAATTTTAATATATCAAATTTGCTTAAAACAACTTATATTTGAAAATATATGGCAGCCTTAGATAGATATTTGAGTCAGTAGGGTCCCAGCAAGAAATAGATGCTCTATGTGGTAAAAGAAAGGAAGAAGGAAAAGGAAAGGAAGGAAGGAAAAGGAAGGAAGGAAGGAAGGAAGGAAGGAAAGGGAAGGAAAAGGAAGGAAGGAAGGAAGGAAGGAAGGAAAGAAGGAAAGAAGGAAAGAAGGAAGGAAAGAAGGAAAGAGCATACTCAGAGCAGTTTGAGGATAACAAGGAACTATTTACTATTTACAAGTATTTAAAAAATTATAACATATTTGGTAACATATTATGAAAGCAAAAGGAATAATGTAGCATTCAGGGATAATGGGGAGGAATCATTACCAATCTTAGGCCTGAAGGGGTCAGTGAAGGGATCATTACTACAATCACACTCAGAGTTTTGACCTTGAAAGAAGCAATGACTTTTGGTCCAGAGTTGCAGCTGTTCCCTTTGAAAGAGAGCTGGAAAAGCAAATGCTCCAACTGTCATCTCCTCTTTCCCTTGGGTTTCTCTCCAGTGCTCTGCAATAGCCGAACTCAAATGTAAGACCGAGGGATGGGAGTCGTTGATATAGGTCAGCTTATTTGGGCAGACGAGAGTGGATCTGGATGGCAAATGGAAGCTATTCAGCCAAGCAACATAGAGTAGATTATATGGAAACAGTAGGAGCCTAAAAACAGAATCAGTTTTGCCCAAGCTCAGTGACCCAGACCTTCCATGTGACTCAGTTTATTCATCTATCATCATCTAAGGAGGATGATACAAATGTACCTTGGAGGGTCATTTTTGGAAATGACTAATAAAAATGAATATAAAACATTGTGCAAATAATAAATGCCACATGGATGCTCGACATTTGTGGTTATCGGTTTTAAGTTCTGTAAGAAGAATACTGCAAGTGGGTATGTGGCATGTGCACTGATCTGGATGGCCCTGAGGTTCCAGTTGGGACTGAGCCAGCGTGGAGAAGGACACAGTGGCAGCTTCATGGACATTCCTGCAGGGGGAGACCTTTCCTTTATAGGCAATGCTTAATATGGCTCTATGGTACTATAAGGACTCTAACTGATCCAATGACGGTATCAGTAAAAGACTGGGGAAGTCAGCTATTTAATTCTCTCGATTTAAAATCTTCTGTTTTTAACTGATTGATTCTGTGTAGTACTAGTGATTGCCATGCCAAATTACAGATTTCCAGGCCATAGCCCTGGAGATTCTGACTCTGTTTATGAGGCAGAGATCCTAGTAGATCTACAATAAGCTCCCCTAGATGAATTCTTATGCCCAGGTTGGTTTGGAAACACATGATGAACACACACACCGGTGACCTGACTGTGTCCATTCATTCCACACTAAAAGAAATAATCTGGAGAGAAGAAATGATTGGGGAGTTGGTTTATTCTTTATTGAAGTTATTTGACTTTCAAATCTGGACTGTTGGCAGAGTCAGTGGGAGCGGGCTATATGTTACGTGAAGGTGCTAAAAGATTCTACTTGAAAATGCCTCTCTCACTTCTATTCAAACCCCCAAATCTCACATGACTCATTCTTTTGCATTAGGCCATGAAAGCCTCATGTTCAAATGCAATCAATATTTATTACCTGACATGGCAGATTGGAAAGGTCCCTGGACATGGAGTCAGAAAATCTGGTTTTGTGATTTATTATATTTCTCACTTCTTTTTATTTATCTCTAAGGCTCCTGGACCCTCAGGTTCCTTATTTATAAAAAGGACTCAGATGAGATTAGTGGCTTTTGGGGCTCTTCATAGTGAAACTCTTTTTCTAATTAAAGCTTGCAAAAGACTACGATATTTCAAATAAATAACAGTCGAGTTCTACTTTTTCTCTTTCTCCCTCATTGTTTCCATTGCAATGCTTCCCCCAGAACCTTTGGACTCTACTATCACGTTTAGAAAATCACTGCAAAAAATGAAATCTAAATTCTGTTCATGTTTAATTTTTAAAATTTCATTTGGATGCATATTAAACTACTAACATCAGTTATATTTTGAGCCATCTATTCAAAGTAGTTTCTCAGAAAACCTAATCATCTAAAACTATCCAGAGAAACTAGAACATTTAATAAGTATATTTTGATGAAGCATGGGAATCAGGAAAGGAGGAACAAGTTCTGAAGAGAAAGACCTGAGCAAGGAGCTGAATGGAAGAGGCTGAGACATCCTGTAAAGGGTGGAATATAAAGGTATTAGGGACTTTGTAAGGGGTAGAAATTTAAGAGGCAATGGGAATAAATAGTGTGGTAATGATAATATCATCAATTACATAATTTTATAGATTTCTTAAATAGTCACGTCCTTTTCCTTTTTATCTTCAAGACAACTCCTCAATATAGGCAGGGCAGGTTGAACCTTCAACCTCTATATCAGAGTTTCTCAGTCTCAGCACTATTGACATTTTGGGTTAGATAATTGTTTGTTATGGGGGCTGTCCTGTGCATTGTAGAATGTTTAGCAGCATCCCTGGTCTCCACCCACTAGATGCCAGTAGCAACCTCTCTCCCAAATTATGACAGCCAAAAATGTCTTTACGCATTGCCAAATGTCCCCTCTAGAGCAAAACCACTCCCAAATGAGAACCACCAGTCTACATAAGATAATTGAGATGCAGAGAGGCTATGAGACTTGACGAAAATGACACAGCTGTTGAGTTAGGCTATTTGTTCCCAGTCTTTTTCTTTCTCTGTGCAATTTTTTTGAATAGATCCATTTCTTCTCTCCATATTTTGTTTACCCTTATATCTGGTCGTGACAACAGTTACAACTCCAAATTGTCATTACCTCTTCCAGAAAATACAATTCTGAGACCTGTTTTTCTAAGACAAGAAGTCTCTGACTGCAGGGGCAAATTTATGCCAAGGATAGACTCAGGCATGAGCACTTCTTGCTTGAAGAAATATTTGCTGTAGAATTCAGCCTAGGGCTCCTGTGAGATGCTAGACTTGAAAGTTGATATATTTATAAAAGACATTCATTGATCCACTATTAATCCAGCTGTCTTGATGCCTCCTGTATGTTCCCTCTTTAATATTTTCTGTTGAATCTTTAACAGCCATTTAGAGAAATTAGCCATTAGTTTCTGAAAGCTCATCATGGTAATGAATTTCTATAACCAGAAACTGATATCATGGTCTATAATTTTGAACCTTGATTGGGCTAGTATTAGAAAAGGAATTTATTGCTTGATGAGTTATAGGATCAATACACTTGGAATAATATGTTGGGTAACCATGCCAACACAACTTTCATACAAGGCTGGAGGGCCAAGTGGTTTTAAAATAATTGACAGAGAGATAATTAAGTCCAGTTGTGATAAGACATAAGATAAATGATGATTCACTTGAAGCCCTCTGGTATTTCTTTAGCTGGAAAAAAAAAAAAGGCTAGCACAGCAAACATTAAATCTAATAAACGATTGTCTAAATAAGATCTCCCAGAAGATTTCCCTAAGAGGAGGATTTTCCTTTATTGTATGTTTCCCCTTTTACATTTGAGCTTATCTCATCCAATTTCTTCTCAAGGATTGCAAGAACTTATTTCTTTCATATTTAAGAGTACAAAATGAATAAACATACAGGAAAATAGTGGCAGTCAGGGTTAAACATGGTAAAATTGTGATGATTATTGAGCTTTTCTTTGGTAAAACTTTATCCTGTTCAGTCCCTCTCTTTTCTGAATAATTTTTTATTTAATATGGTCTTCAACTAATATCAACCACTTCCAGCAAAAAATCTCCAAAATGCTTTCCTAGGTTGTACCTATGACAGCAGTTAAGCTGAGAGACCCCTATCCCTGGAAGTATATTAAAGCTCTCTTAGGGGTACTCTGGCATGGATAAAAATAAGTGAATCAATTTCCAGAACTTCGATTTCTATATCTACTCTTTCCTAAAATTGATTTGCCTAAAGTATCTGTAATTGAGATGTCAATCAATTCTTCTTTTCCACATTTCTTTTCCCCTTCCACCTCACCCATCCAGAATCTTACTATGCTTCATTGCCCCAAGATAGAAAAAAAAAAAAGGCACAAAATAAAGGGAAAATTTGAAATATTGGTGTCTGGGATATCTCCTTTAATCAAGACACCGTAATCTCCATTTCCACCCATATCATTAAGAAAAACATTTTCACTTCTATTTTGAGGTTAAAAAGTGTAATATATAATGTATTTATTTGTTTTGAATAATTGTATACTAACCATAATAGTAATAAAACTTAATCCAGATTAATTTTTTATAACATCATAGAGCCTTAAGGTCAGAGGAAAATATATATAATTGTTGCAAAGAAATATGATAGATGCTCAATAAAACTTTTAAATATAAACAAATATGACATTATAATAAAAATTGGTGGAAGAAGTAAAGTAAAAATATGATTTTGAAGTGTATCAAATTACTATGCTATTTACATCCTATTGAAGATATTTAAAGGAACGATCCTATTACTTTAAAATATTTATAATATGCTGAAAATTACATTTTTATGATGATTTATAACTAAAAATATTAATTATAGATGAAGCATAACATACATTTGTCTTATAATGGTGCTTTAACCTGAACCTTGGAAATCTTATGACATCTTTGGCTGGTGGGTAAGGTGGGCATTTTGTTATTCCTCATATTACATAGAATTAACTCACTAGACTGCCAATCCTTGAAATTGTCTGTGAAGGATCAAATAACTCTTCGGAAAATGTGTCTACCCTAATTCTTACTTTTAATTTCAGGTGTTAATTTTTTAGCTTTAAATCATTACATTTGTTTTAATTTTTAGGATTTTGAATATGTATGTATTATATTACCTGAGCAAAGTAAGGTAAAAAGACACATCCCAATACTGTGTTTTCTGTTAATTCTTGAAGCAACTCTACAATTAACAGGCCTTCTACTGCAGAATAAAGACAGTGGGAGATTATGAATTGAAATATTTCAGGGAAATGTATTTTGGATTTTAATTGTCCTAAATGTGTCTGGGCAATGTGAAAGTTATTGATCCTTTCCAAACACAACTGGTGGTTCTAAATCACTTCTTAAATATAGTCAGGGCTTCATTTACTTAATACACACTCAAATTACTGATATAATGAAGATAGCAATAAACATTTTTTCTGTCCTTTCAAGATGTTTTTGCCTCTGTGTAGAAAGGAGTACATGTCTTTAATTTTATGCACAACAGTAAATTTTCCCTCTTTTCTTTAATCTATGGTCATGAACTATTAAAACTCATACTAGACTGTCTTTAAATTATATTTTTCTATGACTTCTCTAAGCATTTACTCTTTGGTATATATGAAATATGGAATGGAGGACTTATATAAATAACCCAATAGACTCTGAGCTACTTGAAGAAAGGTGACATCTTCTAAATCTTTGTACTCCGTGTTTCACTCAGTAGCAATATCATAGTTGGCAATAAATAAAATTGTATTCAATTTCCTAAGGCAACATCTTCACTTCCAGGACAAGTTTTAGTACACCAAATACATGTCCACCAATACATAAACTACCCAAATAATTGATGAAAACTATCAGAATCACTTAAATAAGTGCTCCAGGATCCATTTTCAGTTTTACTGTATAGACTACCCCTAACTTCAGGATTATTGCAAGGACAATTTACAGCTTCTTTTTAAAAAACACTTAGTGGCATATACAGCTCAGCTGCTTAAATATATTCTATTTATCCAAACTGGCAAATAAAATAATTCACAGCCACAGACAATAACAATAATCAAAAAGGTTTTAATCCTTACTGTTCTCCCTGGCACCATTTACAATGAGGCTGTGGTTTCCAGAAAGATAGAAGCAGATTATATGTTATTTGTCTTAGTCCCTGCTTGTTCCTAGAAAAGAAAAATATTATCTACTCTGACCAAATGTAAAGGTTGAGATGGTTGGGAAAAGAGAAAATATTGTAGAATGTTTGCACTCTTATTGAGGAGAGACATCCTGTTTGAATCTGCTTATTTTTTTAATAAGACTTTTGTTTGTCAAAACTTATTTTCTTGAGTTGTCATAAATTATACTATATAATGGTTTTGGTCCCAAATTCAATTTGTAAGCAGTATGCTAACAGCTGGTGAATCTGTTACATTTTGCTTTTTGTTGGCAACGTTTTATTTTATTTAAGAATAACGTCAGCTCAGAGCTAACACTGCAGTATAGACTTGAGAAACTTGGTACACCCAAGTACTTAAAACTACGACCTGAACTTATTTACCAGATATGCTTATTTACCAGAGTCCTGAGTTTTGCTGCACCTCCCCTCCCCCTCCCACCTCTTTTCCCTATACACACTTTTTTTTTCTCTCTCATATGGCCATATGATGGGCAGAGTTGACTCTTACAACTTAATGTTAGTCAATAACACTAAAAAACCTAGCTAGATTTTTGTTCTCCTCATTTATAAAAGCGCACTGCTTGTGCTGTAAACAATAACTAACCACATCGAAAAATCTTGTATAAGGAAGGTCTCTTTTATTGTGAGGGAACCAAAATGAGACGTCTGGAGGACAAGAGTCTCAGTCCTCAAGAACTAGGATCCAGAAGCTCAGAATCACTTTCAGGAGCCCAAATGAACCAGTGTTGTGTAAAGAATGAGGATATGAGTTCTCAAGTGATACCAAATTATTAATAATGAAGATTAAATTCTCTTATAGTTCCAAAAGATCATGATAATTTAAGACCTACGGTTTGGTATGGCCCATTTTAGCCATCCTCAGGAGACACCTCGTCAGAGAGAACACATCCAGAGCAGTCTTCTCACATCTAGTAAACAGGGAAGCTAAAACTTGGGTGAAGCCTACAATTCCACCCTCTTTCTTCTCTTCCAGGTTACTTTTTTAAACAACTGAATCCTATCATACTCAGCTATACTTGTAGATCTAGGCGAGGGCTCAGCTTAACTGGTGATGAAGTGGAGAACTGACACCTCACAGTAATGAATATTCTTTGCCTAATGTGTTTTGCAGGATAAGACATGGCCAAGTGCATTTTTTAGGTTGCAAATGGCTATTTGATCATAAAGATCTATTTTTGGCTTCTTTTTATTTTAACGATTTGGTGATCGTTCACATTCTTTTCATTTCACATGTGAAGAGTGGCGGTATTTTCCTGTTGACTTCACTTGACTCTAAAACACCTAAATGAGCTCTGGCACTGGAAGGGCGTAGCTGTCTTTGTTTGCTTCCCAAACCTTTGCCCCAGTGGAGCTTTCCAGGTTCATTGCTCTTTTTAAAGAACTGTTAGAAGAGCCTGAGGGCTCTTGAACTTTTGATGCCCATGGGTAGTGAGACACTCTCTTGGCTTAATAGGTTCTTTCCACAATTGCTAGACCTTATTTGCTTTTCAATACCAGCAGCCTGGGATATCCAGAGGGAATCTTTGTGTATAATTCAGAAGACAGTCTTTTTTTCTATTTGTTGTTTCAGTTCTTTTGCTTTTTTTTCTTCCTCATTTCAATTTGCAGCTATCTGTGCATAAAACACTTGATGTGTTTAGCTAATGTCTTAGAATGGAAACTAAATGAATGTTTTCCATCTTTTCTTTCCTTAACAGACTGTGATTTTTCAGACTGAGAATTCTACAGTAGTCGGGGGGAGGGGAGGCAAAAGTTCATCTTGGAATCTGCTTCGTTTAAAGGGATTGAACGCATTCAGTCCATTCTAATATCCACCTATGACTCACCCCTCGTTTGTGTGAGTGTGTGTGTGTGTGTGTATGTGTGTGCACTATTCTCTATTTTCATAGACTAAGATCTTTGATTCATTTATGGTTTTCAGCTTTAAAAAAGTAGCAGCTTAATCAAACAGAATTTCTCTTTTAAAATTAATTAAATTAAGTTTAAAAGTCATTAACTCTATCAGTGTATGTAAATATATATAAATATATATTTTTTTTGCAAAAGAAATCATTTCTTCTCTGTTGTTCTACCAAACAGTATATATAAAAGAAGTACTCTTATAAGAGAAGTAGTTGACAAGAAAAGTTTGTTTGTGTGTTAAGGAAGAGCCTAGTTTTTGATAATTTTTTGTTTTAAATCACAGTGTCTATACTAATGAAGTGAAATGGAGAGAACAGGAAGTAAGAAAGAGGGAGCAGAGAATAGAGGAAATTTTTTAAATTTAGTGTTTTAATAACAATTTGAGATATAATAAGACCAATAGATTAGAAAATGACTGCCATTGAAAAGATAGTTTGTTGTTCACAGTTCTCAAGAAGTAAGGACATGCCAAGCCATGGGCGGGTATAGGGGGACACACGGGGAAGCATCTGGATTGATTAGGAGGTGGAGAAAGAGGAAGAATCTTTTGTTGTGGGCAAGCAGGGTAGGCAGGTTTAGTACTGGTTAGTTTGAATAATTTCAGTGGGCTCTGGGCACAGGGACTGTTCCAGGGTTTGGTACCTAGCCCTGGGGTGATTAGGGTAGTGGCTCTGAGTATGAGAGTCTGATAGATAGGCAGGTTGCGGTGTGGGCTCTGGATTGGTTGAAAAGTATACTCTGAGGGTGTAGTTTCCTATCTCTATGAATTGGCTAGCCCAGGAAGGGGCAGTCCATTTAGGGTCAGCAAGGCCCCAGATTCAAAACACCAGGATATGGAAAATAAAGGAAAATACAGAGAAAAGAGAAGGATCGCTGAAGGTAAATTAAGATGAAACACACATAAAATACCTTAAAACATATAATGATGTTTTAGGAATTCAATAGCATAGTGTAGGTGAAGAGATCACGTTTTTTGCTGACATATCCAAGAAGTTTTAAGCATTCCCTCTTCTTAGCCCCCACAGAGTATTTTAAAGTTTCTTTTATAACAACACTATCACAGTGCTTTGTTTCTAATCAGTTCCTGGATATCTGTTTTCTCCACTGGACAAAGAAGCCCTGGAAGTTAGTATTTTATCATCTCCTCTGTGTAGCACTTAATACTTTCTTTGAAGTGTTTGAAGAAAAAAGGGAAAAGAAGATGGGGGAGTGTCAAGGCTCCAAGGACGGTTGTGTAAGAAGGAGATTTGACACTAAATCTCTTTGTCACTGATGCCATCCAGCTTGGATAATACCTGTATCACTAACCTTACCTTATGATTGGTCTACAGGTTGATATCTGACTATCGCTGTGGGGGAATGTAAGAATGGGAAATGAAGATGAAGAACTTGTATAATATGTAGGAATAATGATATTTAGAATGAAGAAGGAGAACCAAAAGGATACTTACATATTGAATTGCTATACTATAATATCAAGAAAGAGGGATAAAAATGTGGGTACAAATGAACCAAGATAGATATCTATGTTTCTCACAGTTCAGGAGATAAGCCGTGATGCACTATGCTGAAGAGAGAATTTATCAGCAGAGTGGTTATGAGGGGCTGACTTAATGTGACAGTATCTGGGAACATCAGAGTCTGACTGCAGTTTGAAAGAAAGATAGATATGAAGGGAAAATACCAAATCTGAAATTGAGTGCTTTTAGAGGAGGTGGCCTCCCACTGTGAGATGCTAAATAGCATAGGTGTTGGTTGACATTGTCAAATTTGCCCACTTAACCATCACTTGAGTTCTTGCTATTTCAGTTTTTCTAGGATACTCAACGACCCCATGGGAGCCTCTTTGGGATCAGTAATAATTGTTAGGACAACCAAATGAACCCTAAAGCAAGGGTAACGTGAAGCCAATAAAAAGTTGTGTGTGAAAACTAGGAAAACAGAACTCATCTCCTTTCCCAGTCAGGTGTTCTGTCTACTGGTTCTTTTAGTTTCTGATCTCTGTGGAATTAGATCAATAATTGATAACCTACATCGATGATGGCTAAAAAACAAAACAACAACAACAACAAAAACAACTTGCTTGTCAACTCCAATGGATTGGTAGAAGCTGCCTGGAGCCTTACATTAAATAATATTCTGAGAATATATCTCAACTGAGCAGTTAAGAATGCTGAGCTTTGTTAGCAAAGTCTGTCATGGGCATAGTCATTTGTGACAAGTTATTTACCATCACATTGGTGGATTCGCTCTCCTATATCTTGAGGAGTTACAATGATATTTTCAAGCAGAGGTATGGATTTAGTGGCTTCTCATACAATTCCTATGAGAGTTATATCTTTATTTGATAATAGTAAAATAAAATATTAAACTTACCCACAAATGTTTATATATATTTTTAAATAATAGATTAAGAGGATTTATAAGTCACATAAATAATATTGAAGGTTACTATAGCCCCACTTAAGATGTGAAAAGTCACTTGGACAACTGTATAACCTATGTAATTGTGATTTTGTTAATCATTCCCCTGAACTTTCTGCCCCATTCCACTGACACAAAAACGCTCAAATCAATTCTATACTCATCTAAATTAATCATTTGAAAGACAAAATCATTTGTCAACATAATCTATGTACACTTTTCTATATAAAATAAGATTTCAAAATATATTTTGGTCTTTTTCTAAATCATTCCAGCTTCCATTCATTTTCATGTATTTTAGCTTTTATTCTTGAAGGTATCTGTTAAAGTATGAGTGCCTGGAGTTTATGGCATATAGTAGAACAAAACAAACATTCAACCAGCTGACCAAATAAACCAATATGTAGGCTAAACCAGTCTAGTTTTTCTTAATATCAGGTTTCCTCATCGTTCAAGATGGCCGATTTGCAATGGATCACTGGCTCCCAATAACACATGTTTTAATTTTTACCAGATTTCTTTTGTAATTAGTAAATACTTTTACATAAAGCCTATTCCCTCAAAGTAGAATATTTTTAGTACAGAACATATTCATAATTCTGTGTATTTTTATTCTTTATTATTGCTTATGTATTTGCTCTTTTTGATTAATTTTTTTTACCAAATTTCCTGTCTGTCTATTAGTCTTCCTTTGCATATGTTATAGAGAAAAAAGTAATTAAAACTGAAATTGAGAATTGGAAGCAGTCATAAAAGTGAAGACAAGAAGGAGATCACTAAAACATTACTACTTTTTTTGGTCTTCTTAGAAAATATTCAAAATAAGTGACATTTATTTAGCACACTATATACCCTCCTTTAGTAATAATTAGGTATCATGGGCTCCTTTTGTATCATTTCTCTATATTCTCTACATTCTATAGTGACGGAAAATTACTGTAGAACTTTTTTGTGTGTATTTGAATAAAAAACTATATATTGTCTACAGCATAGTCTTCCAGGTTATTAATTCTAGCTCTGTTCATTGTCTTTGAATTACTTTAAAATTATTAATCAGTTATAGGTAACTAATGAATATGTAAATGTTGTCCTGTTTGGTAGTGATTTTAATTGATTTCCTCCCTTTTGGATAATCCAGTTTTGTCCCCATTTGCAATTTATCTTGACATTCCTTTACTCCTTATAAATTTTGTGCTCTTTTAATTTTTTCTTCGAACAGTAATAACATATGCTTTGTTCCCTCGTAACAAATGAGTAAAATAAAATCTCTAACACATGTTTATTTTCTTATCTATGTAAGAGTTATAATTTACCATTTTCTGAAAACTATTTTTTAATACCACATTTAGAGGAGTAATAGTGCCTTCTAGTTTTGTTTTATTTTTGATCAACTATAAATATGGGTAATAATTATTCCAAAGATGGCGTCATTTTTGAAGCAGTTTAGAATTTAAAAATTTATTTTAAATAGGCTATTACTCTTTTTCCTCTTTCTCATCTTTCTCTACTTACTCCTAAAAAATCAGTTAAGTTGAACATGTGCTTTCTTCATGTTGTAACAATGTTAGAATCAAAGGGAATGTTTTCTTTAAAGTGAAAGCACCATAAATATTAAAAAATGTTATGTCTCTATTAATTTACTATAGTAAATAACGAATTTTTACATTATAAAGTTAAGCATAATTTCTGTGATAGTAAGTGCTAAATTATCTTGACAGGTGAATAGTCTGCCAGCTTGTATTTTGGTTCTTTTTCCAGTCTTCCAACTCCTGCTCATCTCTCTTGGGAAAAAACTAAAAGAAGATTTCTCAAAAAAGGAGAGAAAAAGTTCTGAATTTAATTTTAAAATATTGCTAGGGAAAAATAACATGAAATGCCTATACAGCATTTGAGAATAGACAGAAAGACATTGTTTAACAAAAATACCAAGACAGAAAATAGACCATGCCACCTTCTTTCTTTCTCATTTTCTCATAGAAGAAATACAGATCATTCTTGCCATTCGATTTTGACAGTTCTGTGTTGGTGGTAAGGAAACACTAGCAAGGTTTATTTTGTTTTCGTTTCTTTACAAGCTTTGCTATTTCTCCTCCCATCTCTCCCTTTAACATGTTAAGGGATTCAGGTAGTTCTGACTTTTCTCAAAGTTGTCTTTTCTATTTTTGAGTTAATGTTGGTTTATATGGTTAACTTTTCATTGAACTCACTATATTTGTCTTTCCTGCCTCCCTCTCCTGCTCCATAATATGATAAAAATTAAGCTTGAACTTACTGATTTAATAGACTAGTTCTTTGTTTTTCAAAGACTAGTTCTTTGTTTTGTTTGTAGTCAGGAAACTACTTTTTAAAGTTTATATTCTTGATTACATTTACTAAACAGTTATCAAACAGATGTTACAAACTGTTTAGGGCCTGAGAACACACCAGTGAAAGTTGCAAGGCCCTTGAGGAGGCATAAATCACTAGCCATAATTCAGCACAAGAATTGGAGCCACAAGAGGATTTTAAGTTCTAATTTTATTCGAAATTTCTTGAATTTGTGACCCTATACTCACAAAGTAGTATCTTCTTTAAGATAAAAAAAAAAAAGATAAAAAAAAAGATATCCGTTCGGATAAAAAGAATGGTTAGATTACTGTAAATCTGACCCAAATGACAAGAGATCTCAGAAAAGTGATATTGATGATGGAGCGTAATGTCCAGAAAAAGAAAATCACAACTCTACAGATGTAAAAATACTTTGCTACTATGACATGATATGTTACTCATGATATGGAAGAACCAAGAAAATGTTTATATATTCAAAGGAAAAGTCAAAGGAGCTCACATTTAGATGAAATAAAGTAATGTTGAGACCAATTGCTATTGGAGACAAAACTGGATTTTCACAGGGTTAGAGGAAGTCAATTAAAATCACTATCAACTGCCTACGACTAACAAAGAGTTAAATAAATAATGAATGACAACAATGAACCCAGTTAGAAACTGATAACTGGGAAGCGTGTCCTATAGTTTCCCACTGAAACATAAAATTTCCTTCCGTAGAAAGAAAAGAAGATTAATACCAGATCAGCACATTAAACCAAGTTAATTTCTGCAAATCATTTCTCCGATAGGCTCAGAGTGGCATGCCCGTGTAGGAATGGATACACAGAGACATAGTCAAAGACAACGCAAAATACAGGTAGCATCTTGGTACATCTGTCCTACCTGGGTGATATTCTTCCTCTGAAAAATGACCTCTCCCCACAGAGTATCCATCATTAACCATGACCCTAGCAATTTGGTCAACCATGGTAAATCAGAGGTCAGCTGCTATCCCAAGATAAGTCAATTAGATCCTCTCTCAGGAAACATAAACATTGAATTCGAAACCAGTTCCTGTTTATGTTATCCACTTAAATGTAGGAAATGCCAACTTGTGGTCTCTGTTGTGGTCATGTTTAACCCCGTGCATTGTTAAGGAGTGAAAACTAGTCTCAAAGAAAAGGAGGGAGATTCTCAGAACAAAGCAGAACTTAGAGACGGGTCTGGGTTCCTGGTGAATTCCCAGTTCCTAGTCCCTGTCCCTCATAAAGTCCGGTGTTGGTACATAGAGAGAGAGAAGATGTCATCAGAAATGTGAGGCACTTTGAAGAAGAGTTAGCCTTTAAGTAAAGGGAAGAGACATCATTTTTTTTTTAGACCTCAGAGTAATTTGTTCAGATACTATGCTGTATTACATTTCTGTTCTGATAAGAAAATTGAATTTATGATCAAGTCAACTACAGTTAGTAGAGTAATCAGGATAAAATAAAGGATTTAAGTAAGGTTATATTTGACCATGCTGTGTTGTTTATCATAATTTCCGATTTCTTTAGCTGTTTCTGTTTTCTTTGTAAAGAAACAAAGATGTTCTTTCTGACAAATCGTTTTACTCAGAGATCGTTTTTGACCTATTTAAATAGTAAATCTATATAAGAAGTCAGATTTTATGAGACTTTATTAGATAATTGTGAAAAATCACAAAACATGGCTAATGTGACAGGGTGATGATAGTTCATGAGTTATTTTTTATATCAATCACTTTAGATTTAATCGAACCTAGAATTTAGCAGCTGTTCATTTTGATGATCTTTTTAGTTTTTCCATTTCATTTATCATGTCTTAAGCATAGTCCTGCAAAAGTTGACTCTGACTTGATAGGCTAAAAGAGGTTTATTAAAAACGATGACGATTCTGGCTTTCATGAAAGATGTAGAAAGCTGGAAAGAGGATGGCTTCCAACTAACCACCGAAAAAAGAGAGATAATCTAGAATATCTAGGAAATGAGGGAAGAGAACGAAACAGAGAGAAAAAGAGGAAGTAGAGGTTAAGGTAGACATGTAGAGAGGTAGAGGGTAGAACGGTAGAGGTAGAGAGGTAGAGGTAAAGAGAGAAAGGAGAAATATAAGAGATTTTTTACTTTGGATGGTGAACATGCAATAGAGTACACAGATGTCAGATTATAATAGGGTACACCCGAAACTTATTTAATGTTATTAACAAATGTTACCCCAATAATTTTAATTTTAAAAATGAAAAAAAGAAAAGAGACTTTAAAAAAGGAGGTAAACTATACTATTTAGAGATGCATATTCTAGTAATAAAGCTATAAAGAAATGTGAGGAAGCAAGTTAGATTAGTGATTACTTCTAAGGAGAAAGGGTGGTGATTGGCTTATAGGGTATATGAGAAGTTCTGTTTCTTTCCTTGGGTAGTGATTGCTAAGGTTATCTTTATAATATTTATTAAGCTATAATTCAACATTCATCATTCATCTTTATTAATCTGTATTACATTTTACAGCAGAGAGAGAGTGAAAAAAGATGTTGAGTGGTGCACAGAATTTTGAGAATACAGCATTAATGTGAAGTTAGATTTCCAAAAATCATGTTAAAACCACACCCCAGAACTATCTGGTAGGGAAACTGCTGTTTCTACTGCTTCTTACCCAAGCAAAGGCTAGATGCAATAGTTTGTCCTGCTGCCAGCAACTTTACTTTATGGCAGCAATAAATCCCGCCGGCAGCAGTGCCACTTCTGCATTGGGAACCTGGCCTTACAGACCAACAGACCACTTTCTACTGACCCCCGCCCCAATCAAGCAGAATAGACCTTGTACAGATTCTCCTTCCTCAGGCTGCTCACCTCCGTGTTGAAGTCTCCATGTTGAAGTCTAAAGTGGTGAGAATAATAGTGGAGCCTAAGGTTAGAAGAGTGGGCATAGTCCTTGGGAAGTGATTGACATGTGAGAAAATATGTTTCCTTTTTGCTTTCAAACAGAAAAAAGGTTATGCTTTATTTATTTTCCTACTTATAATTATAAAGCTTACAAAATATTAAAATGCATAGGAAACACATTAACAGTCTTGTTCTCCACCCAGAATTCATGAATATTAATATTTTATTATTTTATCTTCAAATATTTTACATAAAAAATGTAAGATGTAATAGTTCATATCTCCCTTGCCTCCTTCTCAAGTTTCAAAGTTCTCTCTTCCACTTAGAGGCACCATTATGGCAGCATTTACATGTATTCTTCTAGTTCACGTGGACTGCACATGAGCAAGAGTTTTGCCAGGGAACTACAATTAGAAGGAATATTTTAGGGTCATATTGAAGCCTAGTACCTTCTTTTATAGAAACAGCCAAATTCCTTACTAATGTGGATGGACCAGCATTTAAGATTCCCATTTTCCCATCTACCTCGCTGCTTGATATTTTCTTGACTTTTCAATTTTTGCCAATTTAATTATCGTTAATTAGAATTTCATTTTAAATTATATTTTTCTGATGTTCATGATGGCATTGTCTATAGTAGTGACACCTTGGATTTTTATTTTACTTTTTATTTTATTTATTGAATTTTTATTTTATTTTATTTTCTAAATTGATATACAGATGCCGAACTAGGCTGTGGCCCAGAAGACATGCTCATTTTGTTCACTCTCCAGAGTAAAGCATCTACTCTGACCATGATAGTGGATGCACATCAGATCAGTTGTAGTCTTGACTCGAGGTGATTCTCTGGATTTCTCTTCCCTAGAAATAGAAAATTTGAACATGACAAGCATGGGTCCCTCATCTGCGAGCACTGGACTTGTAAGTTGATGCCAGGGCTGAAGGTGCATTTTCGAATTGCCCTTTTGGGAGTTATGAGAGAGAAGTACGTGGTGACACAGAGAAAACCTGAAAAACGGAGCGTGCCGTGGGCCCAGAGGCAGAGTTGGGACAGGGGACTTCAAGGTTCCTTCTAGTTTTCCAATTCCAGTTCCAGGTCAAAGCCAGACCCAGCTACAGTGCTTGCCTTTAGGTTCTGGAAAATCTCCCCTGAGTGCTTATAATAAATCACCCTTTACTTATGATCGATAAGTGGGCAGTTACCTGTTATTTTATCCATTTGCATATAGCGATCACCCTGGAGACATTTTTCCTTCATGACAAATAAGTGGTCAATACTAAGAAACAGGTACTTTGTACCTTTTAGGAAATGTTAAACAAAGACTAAAACAGCATGCTTTAACTGTGGGCAGTTTGGGGGTTAAAAGATCTCAGGTAGATTTTCAGCTACTCCCTAGCCGTTTGAATTCAGGCAGGGAACTCCTCTCAATGTAAATTAGTTATCTATGAGGTAAAGACAGTAACATCTATTTCAGAATTGTGGTCAAGACAATGAAATTAATTGAGATAATAGATTCAAATGGGCTTTATAAAACATAAGTCACCATAAAATAGAAACAATAGATATTGAAGAAAAATCAGAGTTAGAACATCAGTAGAATAGCCCAATTTTCCTGTATATTTGTTTTTCTTCTCTTCTGTCTTCTCTAAATTAGAGTTCAGTTTCCCAGGGCAGTTTAAACTCTGCAGGGAAACAAACTTTTTAATGAGGCTTCTTTCTTAGGTAAGCCTAAAACCAGCATGAGAAGAAGCAACTCTTAAGCATAAACCAGGCTTTTCGGCAGTTTTTATTAAGTCTCTCCTCCCGGCCTCCCCTTTTCATTGCTACTTCCTTTTCTTTCTCATCAGCAACCCAGCAACTTCTCATAAAGCAGTAAGAAATCTCTAAAGAAGAAAAAAAGAAGAAAAAAAAAAAAAGAAATTCTTAGCTGATTTAGATGAAAAGTAGTTTGCCTCTAATTGATGGGCAACCTAGAAATGTCATTTCAACAGTTCATTTAGTAAGAGATTGGGAATAAAGTGGAGATAATTTTCAAGATTAATGAAAGTTAATATAATGATAAATTTGGATTCGGTGGGCTCACGTGACCATTTGAACACATGGAGGGAGAGAGGTGTACTTAGGGATTCTTAAGCTAGTAGTTATTAAATAGTACATTCCAATTATTTTATTTGATTTTTAATTATGGAAAAATATGCAAAATATAAAATTTACCGCCTTAATCATTTAAGTGTACAGTTCCGTTAAGTACATTCATATTGTGCAACCCCCAATCTCCAGAACTCTTTTCATCTTGCAAAAGTAAAACTATAACCATTAAACAGTAAACATTTTAATTATTTTAGACCTTTACTCTCTTGAATTCTTTGGCAAAGTATATCAGAAACAATATGTCCTGTACCTTGTGTTCATGTAAATCTGTCATTCTTAGATTATAAAGACATAGAGAACTGGCACCAGGTTCAAAGCGTTTGTACACAATTTGACCCAATGTACTTAATAGTTAAAAGGATTCTGATGACAACAGTGACAGACATCCGAATATCAAAACCTGATCTCAGATTTGATATAGTTCATTTTGCTGGTTGATGATTTCTTTAAAAATGATTTAATAGTAATACTAATTAGGACTTTGATTTCATGGAACAACTGATTCGGATGGGCACCCCTTACTCAGCTTAGGTTCATGAGCACCGACCTCCCTGCTTGCTTTTGGGTAGTAAGTGTGGACTCTCAGATTCACCTAGAGATGCACATTATTGATTCTCCTGTGCCGATGACTTGGACTGACATTTCCCCTATGGCATATGCTTATGTAGCAATAGAAAGTATTCCAAGTTTATTTTCATACCTACTTCAAGTAATTGTCAAAAACTGTCTCTTTCTCTATTGCCTTTCCAACCTTTCCACTCAAAACAACTTGAGATTAAATAGATTTCACAAAACAGCCACCTGTTGGGAAGGAAATTGACAAGAAGTGCAAATGGCAAAAGCTTTATGTTGTCACTTTTCTTAGAACTAAAAAAAAATTGAAATAACAAAATTAAACATAATTAATCATATAATCTTTCTTATCTTTAACCAATTCTTTAGATTCTGACCTTTTAATAGAGGTAAATACAGTCCTGTATTACTTCCAACATGAAAATAAGCACATAATAACTGATGTGTATATTCCTCTCATACTAGAACTGCAGAAAAGCTGGAGGGGTTTTAATAGATGCTGCTTCTCCTAGCATGACATGGATTGTTATTCTTATTACCATTTCCTCTTCCATCTGAGGAAAACAGGCAGAACTCCCACAGTAGGAAAAAAAGAAGAAAGCAATAAAAATGAATGTTCTCCAGATGACAAGAATTTATCTTGTAAAGTTTAAAATACCATTAGAGTAAAAAACAGAATATGTCTGAAACTGTTCAACCAAGGTACTACCTTGAGATTGTCATTAATTAGTAACTTTGCCCCATAGACACGAATATGGAAAACAGTTGAATGTAAAATATTTGGAGGTTTGGTAGGAATGATGTAAAGTAGCATTTATTCTTAATTAAATCATATTAATTTGATGAAAATAAAATGGCATACTCTGTGAATTTCACTGAAAAATGCATTGTTATGGTTCAGTGAAAAAAAAAAAACTCCTGCCAAACATTTATTGAAAATAAACAATTAGATGGAAGTAAATATTTGAAATAGAGAATCAAAGAAATTAGCTACTGGTTCCAATTTCCAATCATATTTATTAATCATATTTAAAGCAATGCATTAAAATAAAGATACTTGATAAATGTATAGGCAAAAAAGCAGGAGCAAATGCTTTGCCATTTGTGTAAAGCTGTAATGAAATAATTTTGATACTACTCATGCTTTGTGACATTATTATTCATGCAAGAATATTTAGAAATTTACTAGTATAGTTCTGTCAAACTATGGAAATAAACAGAGACCAACCAAGTGAGAACAAACAAAGGCTATTTATTCTGAGCTTGCTATATTGAAGAAGTTTCAACCACAGTTACTTGCGTTTTGGAAAAGACTCAAAGGCAGGAAGAGAAGTGGAAAAGCTTCATAGTGGAAACAAGGAAAGGTTTCAGGTGCACCCTGATTAGAGGCTGTTGGCATGGGGGAGGCTGGAAGCAGACCGTCTCACATGATTAGTTAGAGATGCATATTTGGCTTTCTCTTATTGATCCTAAGTTGGAAGCAAGAATAAAAAAACTGAAAGGAAGTTGTAAGTTATTAATTAAATCCTGGTCATTTGGGGCTGATCGCTGCAGGGGTTACTGTTTGGCTCCCTGAATTGTTGCTCGCAATAGCAGTTAGCCTTCCTACAAGAATGACTTTCAGCAGGCTGGCTTCCTGGGATGGTTATTACATATAATGGGTTGGTTCTGGGTCAGGTTGCTACAGGATATGGGTCAGAGTTCTATTTTGTATGTAGGGTCTGGTCATTGTCTATTTGTATATTCATCCTTGAAACAAGCTAGAATGAAATGCAAAATACACAAGACAAGTAAAGAGATGATTTTATTTAGGCTATTCCAATAGGGAAGACCCTTTATTAGTGAGAAATGTCTCAAAGAAAAGAGAGAATAGTGGAGTTTTGTAAAGGCAAGTTAATAAGAGATTCATGAGGAAGCGTGCAGGTGGATCTCATATGAGTTAGGGAGAAAGGATGAAGATTGGTCTTATATGGAGCATGTTAGGGCAGGTGGTCCTTTGCTCTTCACTCCCAGAATATCAGGGAGTGGGGACATATTTCAACCTTTGTTGTCTTCCAGGAGCACATAGCTGTTCACCATCATCACCACTAAACAGTAGATTGTTCTAAATAAGTCACATGCTTGATCTAATGCTCTCTATTGCTGTTGTCTATCTATATACTGGTTCTAGCCTGAACAAATTCCATATGTGTTTGTCCTAGAACTCTGAGAAGAGCAGCATCACTTCTGCCAGGAATGATTTGGGTAGGCTTCATGGATACATATTCACAACTGAACTGGACTTTAAAGGATGGCTATAATATTGATAGGCTTTGCAGGTGGATACAGTGAAATATGATATGATCCAAAGCATGGAAATAGGAAAGCCTCAAAGCTTCTAGAGTGGACTGCCAAGCTATCGTGACCTTTTAAGGGTTTTGTGTAGGGGAATTTGGTCAAGTAAATCTGGAAAAGTAAGGGAGAGGACAGATAGATCACAAAGGCCTCTAGGAATTTGTGTATCATTTAGCAGACAGTAGGAAGCTAGTAAAGATTTGGGCAAGAGAGTAATGTGTTGAAGTGATTCTACAGGGAGATAAGTTTTATGGCAATGTAAAGACTACATTCTCAGAAAGAGACTAATGAGAAATATAGGAAATGTCAAAAAATACTTTGGCCCACAGAAGATAAAGGATTGAATTAGACAAGGAAGAGTGGTTTTTGAGAGGAAAATGGGAGAGAGTTGCTATTTTTTGCTTGTTCTGTTTTCATTCCACCCGCCTCTAGCAAGGGCGCATCGTTTCCTTTTTCTTTTGCAGGATCTTCCCTCCCACACTCTGGTGAAGTTTAGACTTACTTATTTGAGGTGCCTGTGGGTTGAGCACATAGAGATGTCCAGGAGATAGTTTGATATTTATGTTGAAAACTTCCCTCATATTTTTGGCCTGGAACTTCCGTCTTTCCCAGCTTGCCGTTAGTGAAAAGTGCCAGTATGTCAAAATACTCCACTAAGAATCCCAGATAAGTTTCTTGATTCCCTTCTCTCCTTTCTCTCACAAATCAAATCAACAATGAAATCTTATCCATTTGACTTAGTAAGTAAGATCTGAATCTGTCCTTTCTATCCCAATGATCACTCTCTTAGCCTAAACCCTTCATCATCTCTTGAATGGACTTCTGAATCCCCCACCCCCAGATGACCCACATTCCTCTCTTCCCCCCTCCATCCATTCCCTGAATTAACATGAGATCTTTTTTTTTAAATGCAAATATAATCATGCAATTTCTTTTATTGTTTCTATTTTCGATTACCCTAAGTATAAAGTCCAAACTCCTTTACATGGATTACAAAGCCTTATATGACCTGGCTTTTCTATTCCACCATCCAGGTTTCTCAGTTATACCCTTTCTCTATCTATGCTTCAGTGAGACTGATCTTTACCTTTATTTAATGTCTCCTGTGTTTTCAGTGTGCTTTTCTATCTTCTTGTTCTTTTCCTCTCCAAATGTCCTCCCATCCACATCTCTTCACTAATCCTTGTTTATTCTTCAGGTATTATCTCATATTTCATTCTGTTCGTGGGGGCAGATAAGCCCTAAGCTTGTGGGGGAGGTCAGGGCTAGGTGACTGTGGGCAATAGTGAAAACTGGTAATAGATGGAGCTTCTCAGGAAGAGCACATGAGGCAAAAGAAGAAGTTGCCAGATGTGGCTCCCTGGAGAGCACCAGCCCTTAATGCAGGGGCGAAACAACATGCATACTTGAGGGTGGATATATAACAGGCACTAAGTGATGAGGTTCAAGACAATCTAGGAACTGATAGAGTTAGGTGTCTCATTGAGGTCTGTTATGGTTAGGATCTGAAAAATGTTCTTTGGATTTGCCATTCAGGACGATCTTAAAAGAGTAGGATTAGCATAGTCGTGAGGCTAAAAGTCGGGTGACAGTGAGTTAAAGAATAAAAGAGTGGAAAAGAAGTTGCGAAAGCAGGAGTAAAACTGTCTTTTGAAAATAAAGTATGACAACAAGTAGGAAGGAAAGAAGTATTAGTATTGAAGATAGGACTAGGGTTTGTGTATGTATTAGGAACTAGAGGTGACTTTAATAGGGGCCAGAGGAAGAAGAGAAGATTAATTTCTTGCTACATGCTCATGCTTTGTCTTAGAGGTGGTATCTTAAGACATGTGAAAAGTGGCAGTATGAGACTACAATATGGCAGTATGGCTACAATATGGCCACTGTAGATAGGTGGTGTGTAAATAATCTTTTATATTGGTTTTGGAAAAGAAGTTTCATTAATATTAATACATGGTTGTTTATGATATCATGAACATTTTATTTACTCTGGGATTGTCTTGAAGGTTTGGGCTTTCATTTGTCAAAACAATCTGAGTAGAAAACTGTTCATTTCCCAACATCAGTGTTCTCACCGCTTTCTTGCAGCTCACTGTAGGCTGGGAAAGAGAGTTTGTGCATCAGACTGGCTTAAAAACATAGCTAAAGTACAACTATTACTTCTGTCTTCCTAGAGCAAAGACTTGCATCAAAGATAGAATGGGTCACCCCAGGAGGTAGTGAGTCTCCTATTACTGGGATTGTTCAAGCTTCTGAGTCATTCGGACAGGTGATAGGCTCAGGTGATTTTTACAGTCTCTTTTATCCACGACAGTTTATGAATCTCACAATTCTAAATGACTCTAGAGCTGAAATGAAAGCTATATGCCAAGTTAAGAGTAAATCGATGTGAACTGTTAACAAAATAAGCAGTGAAATGGAATATCATTTTTGCTGGCAAGATTTGCCAAGGATAATCTGCTTTAAGAAAACTGAGGGTTGATTCTACTAATGTTGATTGTTGCTCTTTTTTAGACCAATTCCCATCTTGTGCTTAACGTCTGAGTTACGTTTTCAAGAAAAATAAGATGGGACAGGAGACAGTTGAAGTGATGTCTGTCTAGAACCTGAATAGTAAATAAAGCTTTGTGTTCATAGAATGTTTCAAAGAAATTCACTGGATTCATTCTTCCCCATCTGTATGCGGTTGGTCCATGCTGTCATCTCTCCTCATCATTTCCTTGTCCCTTTTATCATCTCCCTGTTTTTAGAAGAGTAAACCGAATTAGGGCAATTGTGGATAGTCCAAGGTCATGGAAAGAATCAATGGTGAGAAATCACCACATATGTCAGGAGAAAACATCAATAACAGAATGATCAATGATGATTCATTAAGATCCTGTCTTAATGCTGACATTTGGCCTCATGCTTAACATTTCTGCATGGCCAGCAGTCTAGGCATATTTTCTATTTAGTACAAATTGAATTATTGCTGATGCCCACATATTATTACTTGTAGAACAAGTAAACAAACAACAGAAATAGTAAAAGTCAAGTTTCTATTAGAAGGCTCATTTCTCCTGGCAAAAAGTCAGAACATTGCCTTTACCCAATAATGAATTCCTTACTATTTTTGTTATACAGAAAAAGAGGTACGATAAAAGAGACAGAACCATGAATTTGAAAAAAAATTTTTTTCTCAGCTTTGTACTTCCTTAAAGTGAATAAGAGAAGGAGCCACAAGAAAGAGTCACAACCTTTCAGTGAGATTTATGTATCCCACAGAAAAAAGATCAACAAAACTATTCAGCAGTTTATTTAATGAATGCAATTAGTGAAAAATCTTGTCTAGATTGACTTAGGTTTTGTTCAGATGATTCTATTTTCACTTCTTTTTCTGAAGTAAAGATAGTTTTAATTTTTTTTTCTAGGCAAATAAGTCATTTTAAATGAGATAGTTGAACATAATCAAATGCTTAATTAGGTATGATATGTTTCTCTCAAGTAAGCAGGCATGACAGTGTAGAAAGTCCTTTTCTGTTTCTCATCCCTGACCTGAGGAGAATCCAATGGAATTTAGCTTAGCAAATATTTACTGTCTGCCTATACTGGTTTTTAAAACTAGGCATTTGACGTATAGAAATGGAAGATGTAGTTAAGATAACTTAAAGATAACTTCTCTTGAAGGAATTCACTGTCTTGTGAGACAGTGTTTCTTAAAACTCGGAGTCCAATAGATTCTCATTTTTAAAGCAATTTATTTTTCAAAATTACATTAATTTTTTCATCTTAGTTGGAGGATCTCACCAGTTCTGTTCACTCAGTTTTCATAGGATAATGTAAAGTATGAGGTCTGAAAATGTCTTCATGAGAAATCCTGGCGATATGTTTCTTAAATACACTGTTTGTGTTACACGTCACGACTTCTTAGTGGAATGGCCATTTTCTCAGCCTCCAACCTTTCTCAGCTTGCTTAATGTATTTGCATATACTTCGGCACGTTTTATTTCAGAGTTAGTCTACTATTTTTATAAATAATTTACAACAGAACATCAGAATGACCAATAGTAAGGTGAGAACAAAGATTCCAAATTTCGAGTTTTTGGTTGTCTTCTTACTAGTCCTTGTGAAAATTGGCTGTGGAAATGAGAACAAAAGAAAGAGCTGGTTAATTTGCAGGAAACAAATTAAAATTAGGAATTTTTCTAGAAAACAAGATGGCGAATTTTCCCTCCTATCAGTAGAGATAACATCAGGTAATTAGATATTGCTTTTTCTCTTAAGACCCAGATGTCAGTATTTCAGCATATTGCAGATCGATTCAGTGGTTTATACTGCATAACAGTAAAACTGAAGATAAATAATTGAATAGGTTAGATAAGTGCTTCTCAAACTTTGAGCTGATAGGTCACCTGAGGAATTTTGTTAAAATGTAAATTCTGATTCAGGGTCTGGGATGGGAACTGTTCTATATCTGCTCTGTTCAATACTGTAGCCACCAGCAACATGTGCCTAGTGAGCACTTGACAATGTGGCTAATGTGATGAAATTTTTAATTTAATTTAAACAGCCAGAACGGCTAGTGGCCTCTATGTTTGTTGCACGGTGCATGATTAGTCTATCAAGGAAACCCAGACAATTAACAGATTATTGATGGTTTTTCAGCTCTCTCTTATATTTTCTTTATCTTTGTTTTCTTTTTCTGTTTTCTAGAGTGTAGTCTATTTTGATTATTTGACTATCTTGAATTTTTGGTAGAATCTCTGAAAAGCGTATGGCACCTTTTCTGGGGTAACATATAGCTGTGGCTGAGGAAAGCAAAGTCAGTTAACTATGACATTATATTGACTGTTCCATCAGAGATATATGACAAATCATAGGGTCGATGACATATTAAAATATTCAATGGGAGCTAATATATTACCTTTACTCAGAGAAAAATCAGTATAAGTGCCGGATATTAAAATAATCAGATTTACTTTTGAATATATTTTTATTTCTTCCTTTGAAATGAAAAGATTCTTTGTGTCTCGTGTCTTCTGTTAAAATGAGAGTGTAAGACATTTTAAAAATACTGCAGTTAGCAAGTACAATCAGTGGGTAAATCATCTAATTATTTTAGTCTGAGTAAATATAGAGGCTCTTCCTTTGAGTGATTCATCCTGAAAAATAGATATTCCCTAGGGATGTAAACAAAATCTGCCAGTTTAGTACATAAAATGGGCACTGGATGAATTGACTCTACTCCCACAGATTTTTATGATAACTTATTATTAATACATACTTAATAGTATTTATTATGCCACAGACACTATTCTAAGTGATTTTAACCAGTACTGATTTATTTAATCCTCACAATTCTATTAGGTATTAGTATCGCCTCCATTTTATCCACGAGGAAACTGGAACACAGATAAGTGGAATAATTTGCCAAAAGTCAAATGACAAATAAAACAGGTTCGAAAATTGGCAGAGCCCATACTCCAAACTGCTGAGCCATGTTGTGTGACTAGTTCCACATTGGTTTAGTGTTAAAGGATAGGCTTTCTCATGTTAGACTCTATCTTCGGAATATTTCAAGAATCTCTAATTCATCAGTAGTCTTCAAAGGGAGAAAGAACTGCAACCATCCTTAATCTTGTTTTTCCTTATGGACAAGCAGTGAATTTTGCATTGGAGTATGGAAAGGCTTTGGAGTATGGAAAGGCTTATAGTACTTGTGTCATTTGGGGCAAAATTCTTCATCTTAA
The DNA here is from genome assembly GCF_902729225.1 of Pteropus medius. Taxonomy (NCBI): domain Eukaryota; kingdom Metazoa; phylum Chordata; class Mammalia; order Chiroptera; family Pteropodidae; genus Pteropus; species Pteropus medius. The sequence continues at coordinate 15,847,377 of NW_024340849.1, forward strand.
AACCTTGACTTTTTTATTTCTCCACGTGGTTAATTATAGAGCCTACTTAACAATGTTTTTTTTTTGTTGTTGTTGTTAGAATAAAGTGAGAAATATATAATCCACATAAAATGCCTAACCCAAAGTCCTTAAAATGTAAATCAAGTCTCCAAGGAATGTTTAAAAAAATAGAAATTTAAACAAAATTAAGGTCAGTATGTAAAAGTATTGACTGAGGCTGGCTTCATGTAATGAAATAAAATACAAAAATTGCCTATAACTTTGATAAAATTCAAACATTTTAATCATATCTGTGCACTAAGGTAGAACATTTTATTAAAACTGTTTATTTGGAAAATAGAAAGAAATTAAATGGATACATTGATATTGCCTATATGAATATTACATATAATATATAAGAAATAGTCTTAATTTTTATTTTCAATTACTAATTTTAGATTTGAATATAGAAATGGGTTTAATCTAATATAGATGTATCATATTCATTCCTTTTTAAAAATGCCACTGATATCAAAATGTTATCAGGAATAATTCTGCCTACAAAATAAATCATGAGGTTGAAGGATACTTGGATCAAATCTTCCAGTTGGGTATATATAGTTAAATTTCAATGCATTTTCTTTTCCTTAAAAGCTTATTGGTTAAGGATGAAGTACAGTTTCTCCCTGTTGTTATTCTCACCTAGAGAACATATCCCTGCCTAGTGTTTTCTCCTCTCTATGTGCTCATTGCCATTTTGGCAAGAACCTGATAAGCAATCCTTGCTAAACTATCATCATCATCATCACTATCATCATCATCATCATCATCATTATGTAATTAATAATAATGATAATAATAATAATATATTATAACTAGCAATTTTGGAATGGCTATCATGTATTAGTCATTTGCTGGGCATGATATATATATATATATATTATATATATATATATATATTATATATATATATATATATATATAATATATATATCTCATATATATATGATAGCCATTCCAAAATATAATCTTTAGTTTTATCAACTTCTCTGCAAAGCCAGTATCAATACCTTATTAGTTGAGATCAGGAGACTGAGGCTCAGAGAGGCACAGTGATATAGTCAAGGCCACACAAACAATGAGAGGCAAAGGCAGGAGTAGTCCAATGGAATAGTCTCATGTCAGGAATAGTCCAAAGTCAGGGCTTTTTTCACTATTTTTTTTTTTTTTTTTGCCCAAGTTTCTGTGGCTTGATGCCTTATTTCTTCCAGAAATATTTCCATTTAAACAGAGAGCTTATGAAAGCAGTATCATCAAGCCAATGAGAATATCTCTAAAGATAGGCTTTCAGAGTCTAGATTTTATTTATGTTGCCTATATTTTTCCATCCTCTCAGCAAGATTTAACCTCTTGGTTTCCCCTCTTCTAAGAGGTTTGTCCTTGCAGACAAGAAACCCAATGACTGGACTCCTTAAAAACTTTCCATCGCCACTACAATAAACATCGCCGTGCTCTGCATGATCTAACTTGAGACCACATTGACCTGCTTTGAGTTTTTAATGATGCGATTATCAAAAAAAATCTATTTACAATTAGTTTAAAAAAATATAATTTTATTTTTCAGAAAATGTTTCAGCATAGGCAGTGATATGATTGGTTCTCAGGCTCACTAGTTTCACGAAGGATCCAGGATATTTCTAATTCTGGACTCTATCACTCTTAGTGAGTTGGATTTTCAACTCATGGTCAAAATAAGCTGCTGCAGTTTCAGATGTCAAGCCTTCACTCAACTTAGGAAGAAGGTGGAAGGAAGGACTCTAGCCATATCTATTTTCTTTTATCAAAAACACAGCAGCTTTCCTAGATATGCCCCAGCAGGACTGCACATACGTTTCTCTGGTCAGAACCTTGTCATGTGTAAGAGATGCCAAAAAGGCAGAGGCATTCTCCAGGACTGTACATCTGGCTGCTGGACTCGGTTCACCAGGTAGAAAGGGATAATGGGTATGAGACAGGCAACTTGCAACATCTGTCACACTTTGCAAAGTATTTACGCCAACCACTCACAACTCATAGTTATGAGTGAGGACCCACTCATTTCCTTTCATCTTAGCAGAACCTTTGTCATCTTTCTATTAACTCTCACAATACCTGACCTATTATACGTACCTATTGTATGTACTTAATAATTTCTTGTTTGTTGAATAAAAACTTAAACCTATAAAAGCTTTCATATAGTCTTCCCAAATCAGCCTTAAAAATATAGCCTCGATGGGGAGTTGAAAGAAAGAAAGAAAAAAGGATGAAAGGAAGCACAAGGAAAGAAGAAGGAGAGAAAACGGGGAGAAGGAATGAAGTACTTTAAGTCAATGGCCATCCTAGAAAGGAAGAAATTAACTTCTGGACTGAAGAACTCTCATCTAGTTCAAGGAGAGAAAGGTTACCTTGACCTTGCCGTCTTTGGGGCTTTGCTGTAACTGAGGAAACTTTAGTGTGTGATTGTCCACACTCTGCTCTGCACTGGGGTGCCTGGCAACACCTGTAGACACACTCAGCGCTCAGATAGGCACAGATAAGTGCCATGAGTCATATCAGGTTCCTCTTCTAACCTTTGTTCTGGAAGCATGCAAGAGATGTGAAGCTTTAGGGCCAATCATAATCTCTCTAATGAAGAAGTGCACCAGTAAAATATATTTTGTGTTTTCTTCTCCCCAAATTCCAAAAGTTTGCCTATGTCCCTCTCAACTTTATTTGTGGCATACCATTTAGGAAAAAAAAAACAAAACAAAACTATTTAATGCAGTACCCTTAAGAAAAAAAATGAATTTCTGGTTGGAACTAGCATAAATATCTAAAGCGAAGATTATTTTGGCTTTACACCTCTTCCTCTTTTTTTTTTTTTTCCTTTTCACATGTCATAAGGCATCATGTATAGTCCACCAGAATGTTTGAAGGAGTGAGGCAGCCAATGACAGGGTGGCAGAGAACAGCGTTCATGTTTGTGTGTCTTCAGAACTAGGCTGCTGCCAGCATTTCAGGAGAGGATGGTAGCCTGGCCTGGCTTCACCCTTGGCTAATCTGCTACAGGCTCACCTCTAGGTCAGTGACTCTTGCTATTACACTGGTGGGCCCCAGGCTCTAGCTCAAACAACCACTAAGCCCTTTAGGTGTAAATAGCAATATGACAAGTCTCCATTCAATTTATAATGTTTTTATTGCAGGCCTTGGCGGCAAAGGATTTATCTAAGGCAGAATTCCCAACTGACCACAACCAGCTCCAATGTGTAGGCCAATTTAAAGCCAGTATTTACACACTGAAAAATACTTGAGAACAAAATCAAGAAAGATTGATTCTTTGGTTATAAATTTAGTTAGTTCTCACACATTAAATGTATGGATTTTTAAATAGCCAGATGGCTATTTAAATTAAAACAAGCAATCCTCTCCAGAAAATCACAGAGAAGAGAAATGCCTCGGCTTGAATTATCTTCCTTGGGGCTTATTTAAATAGTAAGTTAAGTTTCCATGTCTATTGTTTTTCAATAACAGTCTTTTCTTGAAAACTTCTATTTGAAATATGTCAATACTCTAGTGGTTTCTTTAATGAGGTTTCAACATTGAAAAGTGGGGAGTGAGTCTACAGATGATAGCTGTGTTTTTGAGCTATGGTTTCTGAACAAAATCAGCTAATGCACTGTATACTCATCCTGCCTAGAGAATTCCTGCTTCTCCCATGACCAGCTATGGCAAAGCACTCCTACAGCCGGACAATACTCGTTCCATGTTCAGGGGCCACTGGAGAAAGAGTTCCCATTAAGCCGTGGCTCAGAAAAATAAAAGTTGGTTATTATTGAATCACAGTTAAGCTTCTTACTTTGATACATACCTGCCCTAGAGTTAGGGGATTTTAGATTTTCAGGGCTAGAAAAAAACCACAAAGCACACAAAATTCCCTCTTGAAAGAGAATCATATAGAGAGCTTGGGAGCAATCCGCGTTATGTAAAAACAACAAAAAACATCCATGGACTTGAGATGCCTAAACTCAAGGGTAAAAGGTCTGTTTAACATGACTAGGCAGAATTATCCTGGCAATCATTGGATTCTAGCTTGTGCCTTTTATAGGTCAGCTGCTACCTGGAGGCCACAATGAATATTTATAGTTTAAAGTTAAAACAAACTAAATTGGTAGAAACATTAGAATGTTACTCCCTAGAATTGCCTGTTGTCTGACTGGGAAGGATAAGAGCTTTTCCAGAGATTTTCCTAAGAGCTTCTTGCAGGCATGGAGCCAGCCTTATTTAGGTTTTAGCCTTATAGTTTCACACTTTTTAACAAAAATTACCAAATTCCTGTTATATGCTAAGCCTCTTCTAATCACTGGGAACACAGCAGTCAGCACAAGAAACAGCAATTCCGGTCCCACGCAACTTCTACCCAGAGAAGAGACAGATGAGAAATGAAATAAATAGTAAGCAGTGTAATGCCTTAGAAGGTGATGTGTATCTGGTCAAAAACAACAAACAAACAAACAAACAACAAAGAAAAACAGAAATGGATAAAAGGTAACTGCAATTTTTAAAAGGTGTTCCAGAAAGGTCTCCCTTAGCAGGTGGCTTAAAGGAAGTGGGGGAGTGTGATACCTGAGGGAAAAGCATTCTTGGGACAGGGTACACAAAAGGTTAAGGCCCAGAGGTGGGATCATGTCTGATCCACTGAAGGGACAGGAAAGACGCCAATGTCCCTGGAGATGGATTAGGGACAGAGAGCAGGAGAAGTAGGGAGGCTGTGGTGTTTGAAAATGAAATAGGGTTTTAAAATTCCAGAGAGCCCAGTTTCCTACCATCTGTTAGTAGCAATTAATTGAACACACAGCCAAGCTGACTGTCCGGTAACTTAACGACCCTTCATGATACCTCAGGAAGTCTTTGCTAGAAATGTGTTGAATGGAGCCACTTGAGAGAACAACAAGTGGAATGAATGAGAAGACATGATAGATAATAAAGCTATGAAAAGAGGCAAATGTGGCTGTTCATGCCACATCTGTTGTAGAAAAGAGAAGTCAGAAGAGAGGTGCACAGACAGCCCTTAATCTAAGGTCAGGAAGGTGAGATTTGCTCTCAGAAGCAATCTGGTCCCGGAAGAGAGGTTGCCAAGGTGAAATTAAGTGGTTCAGACTACCTTTCAAACTGAATTTAGCAGGACCTCTTTACACTCAGCCATGTGCATAGGCAAATGTCACACACAGTGACGAGCTACTAATGTCCTTCTAGATAATCCAAAGGTTTTAAGACAATTTGCTAAGGAGTGAAATTTAGTGAAGAAAATTCTGTTCTTCCTGAATTCATGAGCAGAGTATCATTGTAAGGTCAAAGTCAGTTATAGGTGAAAAATGACAAAATCTCATTCAATGTAAGTGAGATTTCTTCCCAATTTAAAGATAGCTAATATATCAAGAGACAACTTTTATGTTAAGTGGATAAATGGTGTTACAGAACAATTAAGCAGTTCACTTATTTAGTGTACACTAGTTCTGTCTTCTAAGATTCAGTATACTCTCTCTATATTATTTTCTGTTGTACAGTTCAGCAGACTCAAGAGAGTTTCAGGGGAATTTAAGGAAGTAATAAACTAAAATGATAATTCCTTTCTGTGGGTCAGGATGGTCTGAGACTTGTAATTGCCCATGAGAATTGTGAAGTTTCTTATCAAGGCCAAAGAGGTCAAAATTACCAGTTTATCTAAGAGGTTCAAATAGCTATTTAATAAGGAAATAGCACATAAAGTTTGGGCAGACTTACATTTTAAGCAAAATATTGTTTTTGAGTGTGTGTTTACACTTTGGATTCCCAAATTAACAAAGAAGATTGGATAATAGTCAACTCAGCCATAGGAAGGAAAAATAATATCAGACCTCTCTAATTTTTCTTTCATGATGGAGTAGCCAGCATTGTAGATGGAAAAAGCAATAGATGTAATATATCTCTTCTTCAGAAAAGTTTTGACTTCGTTCCCCAAGATAAGCTCGTAAACAAGCCTGAAGAAATACTGTTGTTTATTTATGTCAGATGTCAGATGTGTGGAGGTCCAAGAAACTCTTATCAATGATTCAGAGCGAATGGGCTAGAGCCCAGTGAGAGGCTCGGATCTCTAAGTTTGGCAGAAGTTTAAAATGTAGCACAATGACACATCATTCTCCCTTAGAATTCAGGATGATTTGCTGATGACTTAACAAAATGATTGATCTTAAATTCAATTGGTGAAGTTTGAGTAGGATAAATTAAAAAGCTAGAGGAGAAACGTTATTTTAGGAAGGAAAATTAAGAGAAATAGATCATTCTTATGAGTAGAATTGTATTACCCAAAAAGATAAACTGATGACCTAAAGCTGAGTACCTTAATTGGTATAATCTTTGCACATATAATCAAGTTCAGATAAGGTCATCAGAGTGGGCCCTAATCCAATGTGACTATTGTTCTTATAAGAAAAAGAAAATGCCATGTGCAAATAGAGACGCACAGGGAGAATGCCATGTATGGTTGAGGGAGAGACTAGAATGGTGCAGCTGCAAGCCAAAGAATATCCAGGATTGATGGCGGCCACCAGAAGCTAGAAAGAAGAGAGGAAAGATTCCACCCAGAGTCTCCAAGAGAGCATGGCCCTGCTAACACCTTGATTTCAGACTTCTGGCCTCCAGAACTGTAGAAGAATAATTTTTGTTGTCTTAAGTGACCCAGCATATGGTACTTCATTATAGCAGTCCTAAGAAGTGAATGCAATGACCAAGGAAGTTGTGCATATGAGGATACTAGAGCACCAGCTGGACAACAGGGCTATAGGGTTAATCCAAGAGCACTTACTCATTAGCTATGACAACAGCAAATCATTTCACTAATTTGGGCCTTAGTTTCCTAAACTTTATAAAGGAGAGGTGCTGGCATGTAAAGGAATTCTATAAGACTTTTCTAGTCTTCTGCCAGGCACATTGTTCTCAGGAAGGGGAGCATTTATTTTTATAAATTTTGCATAACATTTTTGCAATTTCATAGACCTCTTACAGCCCAGCACATGGTTCCCAGCTTAGATGCCATGCTTTAAATAATACTGCCTTTCTAGAAATAAGACACTTTAAGATGATATCCTCCATTATTTTATTATAGTAGTGATGGCAACTTCAACCTGCCAGCAGTCTGTAGGTAGGAAACAAAGTCCTTATGTATTTGATCTTCTGCCCTCTGCCATCCATCTACCTACTCATTCTCCAAGTTCCTGCATGAGGTCTGTTTCCTCCACCTAAATTCTCCTTGACTGCCTCTCTCTAGCAGCTATCATCAAAGCTTCATGATGTAAGACTTGATCTCTTATATTTCCAGTGACTGTTTAATGTTTTCCACGCCTTTGCAAACATATTATAAAATATTGCTCCTGTTTTGGAAGGAATGAAGAAAAGGGGGATGGGGCGAGAAAGCCACACCACCCATAGCCATTCACCATGGCAACCACTGCTGAAAATATTAATTCCAGCCTGGAATGCCACCCCTGGAAGATAGTAGTAAATATGTCCTTCCATACTCCAGAATGAGAAATCAAGTATAGAGGGAAGGATGGAGAAAAGAAAGGAGGGGAAGAAAAAGAAGAGTGAGTTTGTTGTGTATTGTGATCAGTTATTATTTGTAACCTACAAAACAACAACAAGAAAATGTGATAACAAAGCAGGAAGGTCATAAATATCAGCCTCAGCTGATATTTCTGTGTGAATGTCACATATGAGTGTTAACAACAGGCTTGATAACTGTCAATGTGGGTGATGAAGGCTCAGGCTTCACCCCTAAAGTCCTTCCAAACCACCACTGCATAAAAAAAAAAAATCATACCCCCTCAAAAGTCACAAAGCCAAAATAAAAGTCTGAAGATTAAGCAGATAATTCCATGGAGGCCTATTTAAAGCACCTTCCTCAGTCAATTTTCTTCCACATGATGTTTATTTCTTTGTCAGATAGTTATAGTCCTAATACCAAAAGTCCATTGAAAATCAACCATTGATACAGTAACATAAAACAGATTTATATATTCAGCTTGTCTAATACTCTATTGGGAAGAGAAGGCATTGCTCAACCTAATAGACTCCTTTCTTAAGAGATATTCATTTTAAATTGCTGTCTAATAAATACGAAATGGGTTGAGACTTGTGTGCTCTAAATATTTTACGAGATTTATGTTTGCATTAACTGTCCTTTTAATCAAACTCAAAGCATTGCTAGCACTGCAGAGGTTTCAGGGAGAAAAATATTACTTGCTGTTTCAAAGTTAAAAGTTTCCTAGTAGAAAGAAAATCCCAAAAGTTCTTAAAAGAGGATATTGGGGACATATTGTCAGACATTATTATTTATAGAAAATATTCCTACATTAAATTATTTGTAGATTAAAAAATCCTACATTTGTAAATTAAAAAAACTTTCCTATTATCTTTTTATCTTGAATACTTTATGAAAAAACTCCCAACTTGTATGGTGTTCAAAAATACATAATATCTCTTACCTGCTAAGTATACACACAACTTTTCTTTTTAATTTGGTGTATTTCAATTTCTAAAATATTGTCAGTGTTTTCAAGGACCAGAATATCAGGAATTAATTGAAATTGGACCTTGCTCTGTTGACTATTTCTTCCCTCTGGAACAACGTTTTTTCCCACTCATAGCACTTTTCTAGAAACCCATTCTTTTGTTTTCCCAAAATAACAATCCTCGATCCTGAGCTATTTTCTCTTCCTCTTCACCTCCAAGCTTCTTGAAGGAATAGCTTAAACATTTGTTTCCACTTTCTTAGCATCCTTGAACTCTCCAACCCATTACAATATGACCCCAGTCCCCAGTTACTGCCAGAAATCACTCTTCTTCAGGTCTATAGTGACAGAATGTATTAATAGCTTTTCATTAACTTTCTTAGTTGACTTTAATAAATCAATGAGTCATGAATAAGTAAGTATGAAAGAACCTTCAGTATTACTTTATGTGGTATTTTCAAAAATTTTTAAGCACTGAAACTTTCTTATATAAAAGGTTATTCAGGAAGCCCAATCTAGATGTGATAACTGATCTGATTGAATTGAGATGGGCTATGTAGTTTAATTAGAAATACATTAGATGCCAATTAAGATAAAATCTTGATGTATAAGGGCTTGACAATTAGGGAAACTTTTTTTTTCAGTTTTATTGAGATACTGACGAATAAAACTGTAAGATATGTAAAGTACACAACATGATGATTCAATTTACATATATGTCGTGAATGTATTCCCCCCATTTAGCTAATTAATATAATCGTTATCTTAAATATTTATCTTTTCATCAGTTGATGGACATATAGGTTGTTTCTATATGTTGGCTACTGTGAATAATGCTGCAATGAGCATGAGAGTGCAGTTATCTCTATGAGATATAATTCCTTTGGCTATATACCCAAAAGTAAAATTGCTGGATCATATGATAGTTCCATTTTTAATTTATTGAGAAACCTCTATATCGTAGCGGCTGTACTAGTTTCCATTCCCATCTACACCATACAAGAGTTCCTTTTCTCCACAGCCTCACCAGCATTTGTGATCTCTTATCTTTTGACAATGGGATCCCAACAAGTACAAGGTCATATCATTGTGGTTTTGATTTGCATTTCCCTGATGATTAGTGATGCTGAGCACCTTTTCATGTACCCTGTTGGACATTCGTATGTTTTCTTTGGAAAAGTGCCTATGCAGGTTCTTTGCCCTTTACTTGGTTGAATTATTTGTTTTTTATGTTTGCTTATTTGTTATTGAGTTGTACAAATTCTTTGTATATTTTAGATATTAACCTCATATGGGATCCGTGGTTTGCAAATATTTGCTTCATTCTATAGATTGCATTTTCATTTTGGTGATAATTTTCTTTGCTGAGCAAAGATGTATAATTTCATGATGTCCCACTTTAAAAAAATTCTTCTTGCTTGCCTTTGTTTTGCTGTCAAAACTGAAAATCATTGCCAAAATCAATGTCAAGGAGCTTACCACCTATATTTTTTTCTAGGAGTTTCATAATTTTAGGTCTTAAATTTAAGCCTTTAATCCATTTTGAGTTGATGTGTGTGTATGCTCTAAGATAGGGATACAGTCTCATTCTTTTGCATGTGGCAGTCCAGTTTCCCCAAAACCATTTAATGAAAATTGTACCTACAATATCTACTCCCCATTCACCCTCCTTTTTGTCTTTTGCAATTTGGACAATGCACGGAAAAGATTTTTGAATACAGTGTGTATATTTTATTTAAAATTGATTTTTGGCTGCTGATGTTCTCGAACCCATTCTCAATAATTCAAGAAGTTATTAACGTCATTTTTCCTTCTTTATCACTCTCATCCTTACTCTCATTGGAACTGACTGCAAACTCCAATACTCCATTCAGAGAAGCAATAATCCTTTCTACACAGTGGCCCTGGTGAGAAATTTTCAAATATTCAAGTGCCTTCGCCAAAAACTGGTGACATCCTGTTGTTGAGCTACTGAAAGTTTCTGAGTAAAGATTTGAAAGGCTGATAAAGGTGTTGTGTTCCTTTGAATATCTAAAGTGTAAACCTAGCTGAAAACAAATATTCTCTGAGACTTGCAGAGTTAAGAAGTATAACTGGACATTTTTTTTTTGCTGCAAGAGAGAGAAAATAATGATTTTCAAGCCTTTAGTCAATGACTAAAACCTTGTGACTACAATAAGGAACAGTGTCTGAATTTAAGATTTTTAGAGTATTTTAATAATTTAGAACTGATTTTTTTATGTATATATGAAACAGAAAAACTGGATGAATTAGAATATAAAAGCAATAAGATTCAAGTTAAATAACAAAACATTTCTAAAAAAAAACCCCATTATGCTTGTTTATATATATATTCCTAACTATATAAAAGTATAACAGTTAACTAAAAATAATAATATACACAATCAAAATTGACTTAATTCAGTATTCTCTTTAGGAATACTAAATATTTGCTGTGTAGTTCATGAAATTTTAAATGCAAGTTCAAGAAGGTTTAGGTTCTATTAAAAAAAAAAAGAGCAAAACAAACAAACACTTTTTATTCTTGGTATCCTGTGGCCAGCAGAATACTTGAGTGGCCAACCTAGTGATGTCAAGACAAATGCCAGGGTTGGCTTTAAAAAATAAGGTTGAAAATCAAGGGGACTATGTAGAGGCCAGAAAATCAGAACTGTCTGCATGCTAAATCCAATTTCCTGGAATATTAGAAGATCAACAAAAAAATGAGGAAGTTAGTTTTATGGGTCCACTGGGGTAGTGCTCAGAAATTGTGATATCGGTTCATTCAACCCTATCGAATTGGATGTTTTTTATCCATTCCTCATTCAAACCCTTCTACCACCGAAGACCTGCTCAGATCATGCAGCCAGAAAGGGCTGCATTATGACCTTCATGGACCCTTTTTTCCACAAAAAAAGTATTAAAAATTGCATTTCATGTGTGGGGTGCATAAAATAAATTTTCTTTTCACCTCCTAAGTTGTTTTAGCTGGGCTAATAATTGAATTAACATGAGACAGATTAACAAGAGAAAGTGTCCAAAATTTATTATGAATGTACATAAAAGGGAATAAACAGTAAAAGTGGTATTTGAAGAGATAATGGCCAAAATGGTCCAAAACTGACAAAACGACATCAAACCATAAATTTCAGTATTACTACATAATCAAAATTGTTTAAAAGCAAACCAAAACAAAACAAGACATATCTTTAGAAAATGATAATAAAATTGCAGAAATTCAATGAGGTCTAAATGTGGCTTAAAACAAAAATATCTTAAAAGAAATAGCAATAAGACTAATTAGCTATCTCTGAAAAAATAGTAGAATAATTTTTTCAAAGTACTCCCCCTTCCAAACAAACAAAAACCCAACCCAAACATAAAATGCTATATCACCTAGATATATTTTTCAAACAAAGGGGTCTGCAAACTATGGCTCACAGGCAAAATCCAGCTTATTGTTTGTTTTTGTAGACAAAGATTTTATTTTTTTTTGAACAAATAACCATGCTTATTTATTAATCTATTATCTTTGAATGTTTCCATAATACAGAGTCAAATAGATAGGATATCATGAATCAACCCCCGCCCCAAATTACTATTTAACTCTCTGCAGAGAAATGCTGCTCTTTCTTTTAAATAAAGATGAAATGAGCCATTATTTGTTAAAACAAAAAGTAAGATAAATTGTTTCACTAGTAAACCTGTTAAAAAAGAAGTAAGAAGCTTACAAGTAGAAGAAAAATGAGCAGTAGAGAAAGCAAATAATTTAGAAACATTGAATGAATATTGATGCTATAAAATCATCATAATAATATGGCTTTAAAGTATGTTTAGAATTAAAATACACTACAGAAAAAGCATATAATTCAGAAAGGGGATATTTGGAGTTAAATGTTCTAACATCTTTGCATTGTTTGATAAGTGGTAAAAGTACCAGTTAGTATCCAACTTGATACATTAAAATTGCATTTGGCAAAAGCTAGAGTAAACACTCAAAGAATAGATTTTTAAAAAATACATAACAACCAAACTAATAAAGTTAGAAAACATGGAATAAAACAAAAATCAAACCCAAAAGAGCAAAAAAAAAAAAAAAATGAGAGAACAACGGATATAGAATTATCAAGAAAACGAGAATCAAATAATAAGATAGAAGTCTTTAAAATATTTTTTAAAAATTTAATTACGGTTGACATACAATATTAGTTTCAGAAGTACGATATAGTAATTAGACATTTGTATAACTTACAAAGTGATAGATCTTCGATATATCTAGTACCCATCTGCACCATACATAGTTATTACAATAATATTGACTATATCCCGTATGCTGTACTTTACAAACCCATGACTATTTTGTAATTACTTCTTAATCCCTTCACCTTTTTCATCCAGCCCCTCACCCCCTTTCCATCTGGCAACCATCAGTTTGTTTTCTGTAACTATGAGTTTGATTCTGTCTTGTTTGTTCATTTATTTTGTTTCTTAGCTTCCACATATAAATGAAATCATAAGGTATTTGTCTTTCTCTGTTTAACTTATTTTACTTAGCATAATACCCTCTAGGTTCATTCATGTTGTTGCGAATGGTAAAAAAATAAAAATAAAAAAAAATTATGGCTGAGCAATATTCCATTGTATATATGTATCACTTCTTTATCTATTTGTCTATTGATGGACTTTTAGGTTCCTTCCATATCTTGGCTATTGTAAATAATGCTGCAGTGAACATAAGGATGCGTATGTCTTTTTGAATTAGTGTTTTGGGTTTCTTTGGATAAATACCCAGAAGCAGAATTGCTGGGTCATATGGTAGTTCTATTTTTAATTTTTTGAGGAAACTTTATACTATTTTCCATAATGGCAGCACCAATTTACAACCTCACCAATAGTGTATGAGGGTTCCTTTTTCTCCACATCCTTGCCCAAACTTATTTTTTGATTTATTTATGATAGCCATTCTGACATATCTGAGGTGATATATCTCATTGTGGTTTTAATTTGCATTTCCCCGATGATTAGTGATGTTGAGCATCTTTTCATATAGAGATGGATGTCTTAATCCCCAAAATATTTTTAACTATATTACATTGCATGTGAATAGAATGAATACCCCAATTTAGAAGTTTGTGTTAGACAAGATTAAAAATTTAGAAGACCTAGCTATATTCTGACTCTAAGAACCACACTTTAAATAGAAATAATACAAACATCATCCGAAATAAAGCTGCAGCTATATTAATATCAGACAAAGAAAACTTGAAGTAAAAAATTTGGAGTATACAGGGATATTTCATTGTGATAAAAGTTTTATTCCACCAGGAAATTATAACACCACTACAAAACAAAGAACAAAGAGGAGAAAGAGTGAGGCATGTTAACCTGTCTTATTCAGTGCATGAAATAACAAATGAAGAAAAAATTCCTAAAGATATAAAGTTGAACAACATCATTAACAAGCTAGCCTAACTGACATATATAAAACGCTGTACACATTAACAGTATAATATGTATTCACCTGTAGCAAACAAGGAGCATTTACTCAAACTGAACAGATGCTGGGCCATATTGACTGTGTTTCAAAGAGTTAAAGCTATACAGAGTGTATTCTTGGAAAATAGTAGAATTAAAGTGGAAATTAATAGCAAAAAAGTAACTTCAAAAACTCCACAAGTTTGAAATTTAAGAAGTTTACTTCTAGATAATTCATGGGGGAATGAAGAAATAAAAATGAAAATTAGAAAACCTTTGTTACTGAATTATAATGAATTATATAAATTATATATTCTAATTATATAAATTAGAAAACCTTTGTTACTGAATTATAATGAAAATACTATATATTGAAACTCGTAGGATGTAGAAAAAGCCAAGTATACAGGGAATTTATAATGTAAATGCAGATATCAAAGAAAGAAAAAAAGCTGGAGATCAATGATCTAATTTTTCATCTCCATAAATTAGAAAAATAACAAATTTGATAGGAAAAAAGACAAAAAATAGAAAAAGTAAAAAATTAGAGCAAATGTTAGTAACATAAAAAACAGACCTATAATAAACAAAGCTGAAATTTAATTCCTGGGGAGAAAAAACAAACTAATAATATTCATAAACCCTTAGTGAGAGGAAAAAAGAGAAAAACAAAAATGTTAATATCAAACCTATACATGTTGAAACATAAGATATTATAAATAAATTTGAAAATTTATAAGAAATTAACACATTTCTAAAAATAAACACCCAATTTACTAAAACTAAAACTGGAAGAAATCAAAATTTAAATTAAAGATATTTAACCTGCGAATTAAAAACTTAGCATAAAGTGGCTTTATCATTAACATTGAATTAATATGAACTCTTCTAAGGACGAGAAAAAAGCATGCATAATTCTTAACTCCTTTTAATAATAGAAATAGGGACATAAGAGATGAAAAAATATTTCACAAAAGAGGATATCAAAATGGGCAATAAATTATGAAAGACTTATATCATTAATAAAGAAGAAAATACAGATCAAAGCCCCAATGACATAATGACTATTAATGCCAAATTTGTTGAGGACATAGAAAACTTAGAACCCTTATAAATAGCTTATAAAAGTACAATGTTGGAAAACTCTTGGACATTATTTACTGAGGTTGAACATTTGCATAGCCAGTCATCAATTACTTTTACTCCGGATGTACAGTCACAGATATGTGTGTACATGCACATCAAAAGCTGTGTATAAAAATGTTCATAGTTGCATTACTATAGACCTCCAAACTAGAAGTCAAGCGCATATCAGCAATATAATTGAATAGTATTGAACAATTAAATGAAGAACTATAGTTATATGATACAGTATGGTTGAATACCACAAATTGAGTGAAAGAAGCTGAACATAATACCTACAGCATGATTCCACATTACTTTGCTTAAAAAAGTAATCAATCAGTAGTGTTAAAAAGCTAAATAGTGGTTTCCTCTAGAAAGAAAGGAACAGGCACAGAGGGGTTTCTGGGGTACTAATAACAGTCTATCTCTAGACATTTATAATGATTACACATAGGTGCCCTTTTGTAAAACTTTGTTATATCTTTATGATTTATGTACTTTCTCTCTGATGATATACTTCAATAAAATATTTAAAAATTTAAATACTAAAAGTACTGATTAAAAATGATTATTAGTTTTAGAGCAAAACTTCTAATATAGAAGACTTAGATGAAAACAAATTGACATGATAAAAGAAACTTAGAGTAAACAGAGACAAGGCAGGAACAGAAGTAATTTACGACAAAACTTACCTTAGGAGACAAAATACTATACAGCACTCACAAAATCAAAAGACTGTAAAAAATGAACTTTCAGAAATTGAGAAGATATTTTACAACTTGAAAAGTCCTAACAGAAAATCCTAAAAAAGAAAAGGTGAAAGATGAAGTTGAGAAAATATTTTCAAAATTAAAACAAACAAAAAAAAAGTTGAAGGGAACAAGAAAGAAAAAATAAGCCAATATTTTTTTTTTTGCTATCTAACACAGGTTGGACTCTAATTTCGAGTCTCTTATTTTGAATGTCTATGGCTTTTCATTCATATAAAGCAAGAAAAGTAATATAGAAAGACACATTAATTTTAACCTGCTAAATAAACACTATAAGAATTTGAGGAAGTCTTCACCAACCCATTACTCTGTATTTACTCAATGAAAAACTGCACAATCTATTTAAATTTACATATAATTGTCAAATTAGTTACAAAGACAAATGCCTAGGTAAGAGAATGAATTAACACGAAATTGGAGTTTTTGAGGAACCATCTTTTCTAGAGATTTTAAATAATGCCTGAGATTTTAGTCTATTCCTCACTCTCTAACCTACTCTTCTGAGTCCTTCAAATATTAACCCAACTCATTTACTCATGTTCTAGGTCCTATCACCATATCCTCTGCAATCATTTCATGTTAAGTAATGGTGCAAAACTCTGGTTTCTGTTGCCATGCGAGGACGTTACTTGAGAGCCTTTGGAAAACATTCCTAGAATAGTTTAAGGACAAAGTCTGACAATTCCTTGAGCAGCCAATGCCTCAGGGTCGCTCCCACCCAGGCAGTCTCAGGTAATCAGTCCCAGCATTACCGGGAGAGGGCTGATCCTCTCTCGGAGTGTTGTCCAGGTTCTTGATGTCTCGCACGAAGAATTGAGCCAGACACTGAAATACAGTAGAAAAGAAAAGTTTTATTAGAAGGGAAAGTACACTTCAGAAGTGGAAGTGGGCCTGAGCAAGAGCAGCATGGCTCAAAAGGCCTGGAAACAAAGCCTTCGGGGTTTTTATCCCATTTTGCTGTGTGTGGTTACTATCTTAGAGGAGTGGACTTCCTTGATTAACAGCTAGGATGGACAGAACTCAGTGATTCATCATTTTGCTTTCTGCGCATGTTTCTTCCCAGAATTTAGTCTGTTATAATGATATTAATGAACTTCCGGGCATATGTATCATATTATAATGATGGTATAATGAGGCTCAGGTGAGTTTGAAGGTCTTTGGGGTCTTCATTGCGCAGATACGAGTGACTGACTTAAACTGGTGCCTAATTCTCTGCCTACTGGTTTCTTTGAGTGAGTTAAAAAAATGCCTTCTGGCTTGCTTAATTGTGGGTGGATTAGGCAGATCCCTTCTAGGATAGGATGATCTCAGCGTCTTTGCAGGTAGACCTGAAGCCCCCTAACTAACTTTCCTGCCTAACTCTTCTCTAAGAGTCGTGAATCCCCTTATTATTAGTGTGGATGTTGAGGGATGAGAGGTCTCTTCTTCCGTATCTGCTTCCTGCTGAGAATGGCCATAGTCCCTGCCTACAAGGGTTTCATGGAGCTCTTTCTCTTTCTGCCTCAGTTATAGTGGGGTCTTGGGTTTCTTGCTGAAGTGCCACCTCGGTCCCTAGACAAGGAAAAGAAGATACAAACTTATTATTAAACCATATATCTTAATTTCTATTATTGATTTGCCTATTAAGTGAGTAATAGGAAACAGGCTTGGTTAATATATTTCTTAAAGAGTGAAAAAAGATCTTTGGCCTTAAGTCCTCTCCCCCATCAGACTCTAAGGGCCCAGTCTGACTTAACACCATTTCTGCTAACAGTGGGCTGATGACCCTTATCAATAGCCAGAGGATCTGAGTCGCTGGGGCAATTATCAGGATTTGAGGGAGAGAGCCTTTTTTCCAAAAAAAGGAAGGAAGAAAACTTAACTAGGTTTACTAAAAAGATTAACTCTGCAAGAGATATCTTATTAAGAATTAATAGATTAAGAGTTTTACAAGGCGGATGTCCGCTCACCAGGCCAAGTTTTGTGTGTGTGTGTAGTGTGTGTGTTTATATCGGAAAAGGTAGAAGTCTCCTCAACAGAAGGAAGATACTTTTGTTGTCTAGATTCATGTAATTTTGCCATCTGGTAAAATTAGCACCGTAATTGCAATCATTAGACTACTTTATTAGTGGAAGTGATATAGATAATTTTACCAGAGACTTTGAAAAAGGAAGTTTTGTGATTTTGATGATGTATATAGTTTTCTCTCCCTGCTATATCTACCTACTTTCCTATATAAGAGATGTAAAAAGAACACCTAAGGAGAATCCTAATGCTGACAGCACATGTATGATTTTGAGTCCTCGAGTAAATCTGAGTAGTAGAAGCAGACAGATGTTATA